>NC_030809.1:108524143-109139352 GCF_001704415.2 Capra hircus | reverse complement strand
CATATTCACATCACTGAGCAACAAGTACCAATCTCCATGACTATATTTTCTAGCAAAATATTCTCTACTCTCCACTGGCTATATTACTCAAACACATCCCAGGTAATACAGAGTGACAATAGCAAAGTGCTCACTCTACTTAAGTAGGTCACCACCTGGCTCTATCACTTGGCTTGAGAATAATATGTTTAACCTGTCAAATGTCAGTTTCCTCCTTGTTAAAATAAAGTTAATACCCCCCAAAGTCATTGTGATGACTCAAGGCATTATCCATGTTATGCACTTAGCACAGCAGTAGGCACAGAATTAAATGCTAAAGAGATATTAGCTTTTATTTTTTTCTCAATCTACTGAATCATGCAAGCTTTACAACAGTTTTTCCTATCAAATGCTTTCCAGTGGCACTCCGGGAAAGCCTCAACTTTTCCAGCGGGTTGTTGGGGACTCTGCAAACATTTGATTCAGCGTTTTTCCCCTCTAAATATATTTAATCTCTTACTTCAAACCTGCCATAGATTAATAATCACCCTTAAATGGCTCATGTGTCACATTTTAACATGTTGGAGACCAATAACATGGCCTGGCTTACTTGGTCTCAAATAGGCTCAAAGCACAGTTTCTCTTGTCATCTCAGTGTCTATATTTCAACTTCTTGTGATGTGTCACCAATTTGGAATGTTGTAGTTCTGCAATGGTTTCTTCTTGGATTCAGGTCTGTGCATGTTTGTGTAAAATGATGTGAGCAATTTTACAAAGCTCAATTCAAAAGCAGAACAGAAAAAGGGGGAGGGGCAATATATGACATATTAGAAATGATTGTGCATCTTGTATGCCTTTTCTGACTTTTATATTTACTGTAGGAAACATGATATTGCCAATATACATCTTTTAAGCTCCTATATCAGTTTAGCTGGGGTATTAAGAGATTCTTTAATGTGATTCCCTGGTGGGTCAGATGGTAAAGAATCTACGTGCAATGCAGGAGACAAGGATTTGATCCCTGGGTTGGGAAGACCTCCTGTAGAAGGGAATGGCCACCCACTCTAGTATTTTTGCCTGGAGAATTCCATGGACAGAGGAACCTGGCAGGCTACAGCCCATGGGGTCGCAAAGAGTTGGACACAACTGAGTGACTAACATTTTCACTTTTCATTTTACAATAAAAACTGATAACATTTGCAACTACTTAATTTTCTCATTACCTATCAGCTTCTCTGGTGGCTCAGTGTTAAAGAATCCACCTACCAATGCAGGAGACACGGGTTCAATACCTGTGTTGGGAAAATCCCCTGGAGAAGGAAATGGAAACCCAATCCATTTTTCTTGCCTGGAAAATCCCATGGCAGGCTACAGTCCATAGGGTCTCAAAAGAGATGGACACAACTTAGCGACTAAACAACAACAACATGCCACCTCTATATATTTCAGAAGCACATTAGAAGAGGATTGTGGTAAAAACTGCAATGGCATCCATACTAACCAAATTCAAATTTTAATGTTGACAAAACGATTCTCACTTTATTGTTGCCTTTTCAATCTTGCGAAATAAATATACTGGAATAAAATACTACTTGTATGCTAAAATTCTAAGATTTTGTTTGATAAGAGTTTTGCTGCTAAAAGTTTGGAAAAACTTGGAATATAAACTCCCTGAGTCTGGGTACTATGTATATTTTTTAGATTTCTGAGTCAGTTAATCTTTCACAACATTTGCTTTCTCCCCTTCCTGTTTCTTAACCTGTGTCAGGGAATTCTTTTGGTGGTTGATTCTAACTAGGACTCAATTCAAGTCCAATTTTAGAAGAAGTAACTTGTGTAATATCAAGTGCAATGTCTTTTTCTTTCCTTTTGTGAAAAGCAAACCTAGTTAGTTGATCCCCTACAGTAGAGTCAAAGTGGTATAATATTCATCTGAAGTTTTCTCCTTTGGAATTGCCTCTGCATATCATATCATGTGTCTGGCTGCTCAGAACCTCTTTCTTATTCTACATTCTAACCAATATGATGCCTGCATAGGCCTTGGTCTTTGTATCTGGTATTTGTAAACTATAACATGGCCTTTGGCCAATAGTAATGAAATGTGACAATTTGACTTGAAAACATCATTAATATGGTGACCAAAGTGCTGTGGTCCCACAAAATGCTCTATCTGGGACTTAATCTGTGAGAGGTTTTTTGATGCTGACTTTTAATGGAATTATTTTGATATGTCAACAAACATCCATGAATGAAGCTTGGTGGTGGCAGTGGTTAGTTGCCAAGCCTTATCTGACTCTTTTGTGATGTGGTGGACTATAGTCTTCCAGGCTTCTCTGTTTCTGGGATTTCCCAGGCAAGAATATGGGGGTGGGTTGCCATTTCCTTCTCCAGAGGATCTTCCCAATACAGGGACTGAACCCCAGTCTCCTACATTCCAAGTGGTCTCTGGCATTGCAGGCGGTCTCTGGCATTGCAGGTGGTCTCTGGCATTGCTGGCGATCTCTGGCATTGCTGGCATTACAGGCGGTCTCTGGCATTGCTGGTGGTCTCTGGCATTACAGGCGGTCTCTGGCATTGCTGGCTATCTCTGGCATTGCAGGCGGAGTCTTTACCGACTAAGCCACCAGGGGAACCCAGATGAAGCTTAACATGGCTCAAACTTGGACCAAATTCTTTCTTTGGTAAACACTGTTCCAGTGGGAATCTAGTTTTGTCTTAAGCCATACCACGTGTTAACTCTGCTAAATGAACCACTGAGTGACAAGGTGACTTACCTAATTATCTGGTCTTCACATTTTATTTTCTTCTTTTGGATTTCAGAGTGTGTCCAGATTTACCGACTATGAATTAAGGGCCTATGCCAAAGCTGGCTCAGTTGCTGATGAAGTTATATCATCTATCCGAACAGTGGCTGCTTTTGGTGGTGAGAAAAAAGAGGTTGAAAGGTTAGTTAATTGAGGGACTTCCTTGGAGAGTCAGTGGTTAAAACTCCGAGCTTCCAATGCTGGGGCTGTGCATTCTATCTATCCCTGGTCAGGGAACTGAGATCCCCCATGACTCGCAGCAAAGCCAAAAAATAAAATAAAAGGGGAGTGAGAAATGAAAGAAAAAAAAAAGTTAGTTAATTGAAATGTCTGACACTTCCTTGGAGTTTGTTGATTTGCACACTACCCTGAATCTTCCCCCGTTTGGTATAAAGTGGCAGATTCACCTTGCTCTGGTACCCAGAGGGAACTTTTGTTCAAGAAATCGCTAAGCAAAATAATGAGATTGGTGAAACGCATACAAAAGACTCCCAAACCTTTAGCTTCATGTTTTTGAAGATGATGTAGTTGGTGGTTTTTAAAAAGCCATTCTAGTTTGGATACTTACATCAAACTCTGATGATGTGTGTGTACACACCCCCCACATACTTCATGCCAGCTTAAACCACTGTCTTCTGCCATTAAGGAAAAGCTTACAAGATTTAAAATGCAATTCTGCACATTTTTATTGAATAGCATTTTATTCAATGTGTTTTCTTAGCTACTGTATGCTCATTTGAAGTCCAAGATTTCCATTCAATCAAACAAAATTTGACATTGATATATTGTAGACCATCATTCTAGGCGATAACTGTTAATGAATATCAAAACCTAAATGGCCAAAACAACACAATTGTTAAAACTTTGATTTTGTTTATTTTTCCATTTTTTTAGTATTTATTGAGTGTTTTTCAGGTTCTAGGTACTGATTCTATAAAATAGCCACCAACTTAATCTCATTTCAAATGTTGTAGATCTGGCATGATCACATTCTCAGTTGCTACCAAATTCACCAAATGAAAAATAAAATAGGATTTACAATATCTAATTATCCTCTTTTCTTTTTTCTCTTTTGCTTCTTCTGGTTGTAGAAAAATAAGTTTACCTTATTTGTCATAAAAAATTTCAATAGCCCATTTCCTCCACTATGAGAGATATTATCTTTCATACCATGTGACTTAATAAAAGAATTCAAACTCAAATAGTGTTGCAGTGAAAAGTAAAGAAAAGGAATGAGTTTTTTTTCTTTTTCTTTCCTGAGGACAAGAAGATAAAGAGAACAGTGAGAAGACCTGAACAATCCTACTTTTTTTTGCTTTAACTGCTCCTACTCTGCTTATCTATAACTAAGTTTGCTTTTCTGCCCCCTTACTCTGCAAGAGTTACATATCACACCTATTACCCTTTGCGTACATTTGCAACAGCTTCTTCCCCTTGTGGTGCAGAGGTTAAAGCGTCTGCATGCAATGTGGGAGACCTGGGTTCCATCCCTGGGTCGGGAAGATCCCCTGGAGAAGGAAATGGCAACCCACTCCAGTACTCTTGCCTGGAGAATCCCATGGACGGAGGAGCTTGGTGGGCTACCGTCCACGGGTCGCAAAGAGTCGGACACGACTGAGCAACTTCACTTTCACTTTCACTTTCACTTCCCCTTGTAGATCTTCTTTCTACATATCAGGAAGAAGGCCACAGAGCCATGGAACTGCCGAACTCAATTACTGGGTTATTGATGCTAGCATATGTTTTTGAATAAGATCCTAACACCTTTGTTTCTCATCACTGGCTCCTGACTGCAAGCCCTCATCTTATATAAGCCGCTAGACTCCTCATGGAGTGGATCACAGTTCTTGAGGCATGAGCCTACTGTGTTTCTCTCTCTGCCGGCTGAGAATTAAAGGCAGCTTTCTATTTCCTCCAAACTCTGTCTCTGTATTTTCTTATTCCGTTCCAGTCAGCAGATAAAGTGACGATTTTGGCCAGCAACAACAGTACTGGACCTCTCACGTCCAAATCTTTTTGTTGAAGGTTTTTTTCTCCTGGGGGCAAAACTCGCCCCATCCTACTCATCCAAGAAGTCATCAACTATGAGACTTTCTTAGGCAACATCTATCGATACATTGTCAATGCCAGCTTGAAACAAATTTTAAGAAACTACACAGATGTGATTGTTGTCTTCTTTCCCTACAGCTGCTCTGTGTTTGGAGTGATTTTATTTTCATTGATTAAAACCACTGCATTGCAGCCTGTTTTAAACATTTTAACTTAAGCTGCTGTTGCTAAAATAGACTCAAATGTTTTCTCTTCACAGGTATGAGAAAAATCTTGTGTTTGCCCAGCGCTGGGGAATTAGGAAAGGGATAGTGATGGGATTCTTTACTGGATTCATGTGGTGTCTCATCTTCTTGTGCTACGCGCTGGCCTTCTGGTATGGCTCCAAACTTGTCCTGGATGACGAAGAATATACACCAGGAGTTCTTGTCCAGGTACTTCCATCTTGATGACCTAGACAGAACATTTCCTGCCTGTATCTAGGAAAAGTCCACAGAGAAGGCATTTTTTTCAATTCCATTAGTGCCTGAGAGAGGACAGCCTCAGTGATCTGATGGAGTCCATCTGCAGATACAAGCAATACTTATGACTTTTATAGTGAAGGGATGTTGAGCATTTGAGTTGATAAGAGTCACAATTCAATGCTTTTCTATCAATGGAAGATTTTATAGCTGTAAAACAATGATTTTTCTAACTAAGTCCAAAAGATTATATGCCATGAAAATGGAAAGACAGGGATCTGTCAGCTAAAAATTAACAGTTTATGTGGTTGAGCTTAATAATAGCATGAGATATGCGCTGGACATAGTTTTGAAATAAAATGAGTTACTAAAATATGAAGCCAATAATACCCTCAACTGAACAGATAATACAGGCATATTTTATTTCTCACTTGAACTGTAGCCAAGCTATAGCCAATGCCTTGGCTACTTTAATTTCTAATATCTTTTCAGTTGTTCTTTCAAGAATTAATTATTGAACATCTACTATATGCCAGATTAATATGAAGTGCAGAGGATTCAATAGTGAGCAAAAGAAGTGTGATCTTTGCCTTGATGGAATTTACAGTTTAGTGGGGGCAGGTGAGCAATAACTAAATAATCACATCACTGTGTAATGAGAATGGTATTATATGCTACAGAGGACAGGGCCCTCAACTGTGAAGAGCAGGGTAACCAGGTGTGGCTGGGGTCAGGGAAAGCTCTTCCTCTTGCTTGCTACCCCCAAATCTGCCCCCGCTGCCACCTTTATAGCTCCTGTCCTTGTTCAAATTCTTAGCTGGATGGCACTTCCCCAGTCGCGTGTCCCATGATCATCCTCTCTTTTTTTTCTCTTCTTGGGGCTTCCATGGTGGCTCCGTGGTAAAGAATCTGCCTGCCAATGCAGGAGACCTGGGTTTGATCCCTGGGTCAGGAAGATCCCCTGGAGAAGGGAATGGCACCCCACTCCAGTACTCTTGCCTGGAAAATCCCACGGATGGAGGAGCCTGGTGGGCTGCAGTCCATGGGGTCGCTAAGAGTCGGACACCACTGAGCGACTTCACTTTCACTTTTCACTTTCATGCATTGGAGAAGGAAATGGCACCCCACTCCAGTGTCCTTGCCTGGAGAATCCCAGGGATGGGGGAGCCTGGTGGGTTGCCATCTCTGGGGTCACACAGAGTCAGACATGACTGAAGCGACTTAGCAGCAGCAGCAGCAGCAGGGAAAGTTGAATAGAAATTTTATTTGCAAATAGAAATGATTATTAGAGGCCAGGCTATAATTATTCTAAGCCACTGGCTTTATTTCATTAAGAACCTGATAATACACTAAGAATGACTTTTAAAAAATGTATTCATGTATTGTCTAGCTGCACTGGGTCTTGGCTGTGGCACAGGGGATCTTTAGTTGTGGTACGTGGACTCTTAGTTGCAGCATGTGGGATCCAGTTCCCTAACCAGGGGTTGAGCCCAGGCCGCCTGCATTGGGAGCTTGGAGGCTTAGCCACTGGACCACCGTGGAAGTGCCATTAAGAATGACTTTATAAATTTTAGTTTTTCTTTTAAAGATAAACAGTTGGCGTCACTTGAACTTTGTTTTAAAAAATTAAATATGATGAATCCTGTTTAAAATGTTTTGTAAACCTGAAAGGGATAGCATAGATGGAAAGTGTTACTATTATTATAATTTAAGCACTTACTTAATAACTTTAATACAGCTTTGCACATTTGAAAAGCCAGTGAAACTACTGCAGGTCTAAAATTTGACTATAAAGTCTTTTTCTTTATTGGCCTAATGACTCTTAAGAACTTCCAACTTTACCAAACCAGAAATACCTGTAGTTGACTTCAGTCTCAGCAGCTTGTATCTTCTCATTCTGCAGAAAGGCATTCATTGAGAAAAGACATTCTTCTTATGATTCCTTGACTTTGAGTAGAGAGAAGTGTTCATAAATAATAGTTTCAGAGGGAATAATGAGAAAATGATAAATTGAAAATACACAATTCTGGTTGGAACCGTTGGATTAAAAAAAAAATCCTTGGTGAATCTCTCTAGGAATGATCCAATTTTATGGTTTTGTTAAAAGGTAAATTCAGGCATATTAAAACTTCTGGGAGTTTATTTGAGCAAAAATAATTCCAGTTGGGCATATCAAACCAGGAGTAGCTAGAGAGGTTCTATTAATAGAAGTTAGAGAAAAGACTTAAACAGAGAAGAGAAGAGGAGGAAGCAAAGCCAGGAAATTATTTGGCTGGCTGTAGCTTAGGTAATTGCCTTATTTTGTTGTTGTTTTAGTTGCTAAGCTATGTCCTACTCTTTGTGACCCCATGGACTGCAGCATACCAGGTGGCTAGATAGCATCACCGGCTCAACGGACGTTAATTTTACCTAACTCCTGGAGGCAGTTGCCTTATTTTGGAAAGCCTCTTTGGCTGTTTGTGATTTAGCTTTGTAGTTAGGTTTTGATTTCTTAGCCTTGAGGCATTCAGGGTTAGGTTTTGGTGGTTTACATAATCTGCTAAGGCATTAAGGCTACCTCAGTCTAATGGCAACCTTGTTTAAATCATTTAACAAGTTTTCACCTTCAAGTTTCCTGCCCAGTGGAATATAGGCTACAGTATACCTTCTATAAAGAATTCCTTCTGTCAAGTGATACTTCTTGAGGACTTACTATGTGCAGACATGATATGTAATATGTCTCTAACTTTCAATCATCAATTACTAACCTCACCTCTTACTCCTTATAAGCCACCATTTATATCTTAAGAAATTTTTCTCTGGGAAGAGGAGAGACATTCTTTACCAGTATAACTGTTGGTAAGCACTCCCTTTCTGGTTCTTTCTCTTTCTTTCTCTTGCGTGTGCATGCACTTTACTGGCCATGCTCTGAGCTGTGAACTATTAAGGCTGAGTTTGCATGAGCTGAGTGTTTTTAATCCACTAAACTAATTAACAATTAGGTTAATCTAACACATTTTGTGATGCACAAAATCATTATTGGCTGCATGGTAATTGGGCCTAAATGGTAAGTAGTTCACATAAATGGCTGTAATTAGTATCACTTGTACATGGACAAAAACCACTCTCTGTGATCTATTAACAAAAAAAGATAAAAGGGAACTAAATGGTGCTGAAGTCTGCTCTTTCATGCCCCTTTCAAGTTTTAGGACTCGGTAATGAAAAAGTAACAGCAGTAATAGAGAGGAGCATCCTTTAGTGTATACAAGGTGTCAAGCACTGAGTAAAGTATTTAATATAATTACCATGTGTAATAGTCACAACTTCATTCTGTAACTGATGCCATTATGCCACCACTTAAAAATGAGATGGAGCCATGAGGTGAGAATTATATGCCAAGTAGCAGAGGGTGGGATTTGAGCCCAGATTTCTGTGATTCTGGGACCCGACTCATTAAGCACTGTTTTCCTGTTCCTGAATCTCTTCCAAAGGGCCACAGATTTCATTTTATTTATTTAATTGAAGTACAGTTGATTTACCATGTGTTAGTTTCAGGTGTATAGGAAAATGATTCAGTTATACATATATATATATTCTTTTTCAGATTCTTTTCCGCTATAGGTTATTATAAGATATTGAATGCATTGATAGTTCCCTGTGTAGGTCCTTGTTGTTTATCATTCTATATATCATAGTTTGCATCTGCTAGTCCCAAACTCCCAATTCATCCCTCCCCTACTCCCCTCTCCTTTGGTAACCACAAGTTTGCTTTCTGTGCACAGATCCCCTCTCCAGCATAGCACACCCACAGGTACACTGTTTCTCAGAGGCTTCCTTCGCCCACCTTCTTCCCACACTGACGTTTACAGGGCTAAAGAGTGTGATATTTGGAATGAGAGATGATGGTCTCCCAGGAGATGTGCTAGCTCCTGCAATGGTATTAGTGCTTGCAATGCAGGAGACCCAGATCAGATCCCTGGGCTGGGAGGATCCCCTGGAGAAGGGAGTGGCAACCCGCTCCAGTATTCTCATCTGGAGAATTCCATGGACAGAGGAGACTGGTGGTGGGCGGAGGGGGCGGGGAGTAAGAGTCAGACACAACTGAGCAACTAACACTTTTTCTTTCTGTCTGTCTCACTCACTCTTCACCTAAGAACCCTAAGAGAGATACTCACTTCAGGTAATGCTTGCAAACACCAGGCTGATCAAGGGTTTGACTTCAAACTTCAGTTTAGGCCACTAGTGAATTGGTCTAGACCAAGGGTCAGCAAACAATGGTCCACAAATCAAATCGAGACTGTGGCCTGTTTTTGTAAATGACATTTTATTGGAAGATAGGCACAGTCACTTTTTTCCTACTGTCTATGATTGCTTTTGTCCTACATAGCTGAGAAATTGAGTTGAATAACTGCTTCAGCCCATATGGCCTGAAAAGCCTAAAATCTTTACTAGGTACCTTATGGAAAATGTTTACCAACTCTTGAACTAGAACATGTGGAAAATTAAACCAAGAACAAGTACTGTTCTGTCTGTTCGTCTTATCACTTCCTATGTGGAATCTCACTTCTTTCATCTCCATCATCACTATTATTTCCATAGCTGTCTTTAATCATCTCTATACACATTATCATTTAATCCCTGTAAAAACTCCTTGATGTATATGCAGTCATTTCCCCCATGTTATCAACAATGAAATTAGGGCTTGAGAGATTAAGTAATCTGCCCATGGGAGGAATACCTGCCATAATTAAGGGAAAGGACAGATGGACAGATGGAGAACAGATGAAGAGAGAATGTTTGTCTCCATGCATAGCCTAGGGGATTCAGGAAGAAGTCAAGAAGCTGGCCCACAGCATCATGATGTATAGAATAGAGAGGATATTGGAGAGAGAGGAGACGGCTGACAGGCTCTGAGAAGCCCCATTGCCTGGCCATAAGGGAAAAAGAGAATGGGGAAGAATTTTGGGGCATTTTGTTCTGATGTGGTATAATCCATGGAAAGAGTCCAGCTATGGAACTACCACAGATTAGGATCACTTTATTACCTGAAAAAGACTACATTCAAGCAGGAGTCAGCCTTTATTTTAGCTCAGGAAATAACTCCAATCCTCAATAGATGGCGACCGAGGAAACAGCCTCCATGTGAGTCACGCGACAAACCATCATTCTTTGGTTGAAAGGGTAGAGAGAAAGAATCCTGTGCTCATCCTAGAGGCCAGCATGAGGAATTGGCTCTTCCTTTACAAAGAGTACTGATGAAAACAGTGCTGTTGGCTAGGAGCAACTGACCGTGATCAGGTAGCCTTCCCCTAACTTAGAGAGATGGCCAGGTTTATGAGTCAAAGGACGTCTTCCCCAGCTCTACGCAGGAAGCTGGCTACTCCACTTGTGTGCAGTAGCAGCAGATGAGCCTGAGAGCTGGACAAAACGTGAATGGAGAAAGTGAAAGTCACTCAGTCATGTCTGACTTTTGTGACCCCATGGACTGTATAGTCCATGGAATTCTCCAGGCCAGAATACTAGAGTCGGTAGCCTTTCCCTTCTCCAGGGAATTTTTCCAACCCAGGAATTGAACTGGGGTCTCCTGCATTGCAGGCAGATTCCTAACCAACTGAACTATCAGGGAAGCCCTTTATTCAAATAGTGCTCTACCACTTAATATACATTGAGACATTAAGAAAGTTAGGCAACCTCTATACACCTCTGTCTTCTTTATTATTTTAAGGATTAAATGAAATATTACAAGTAAAGCACTTAGAAACATACCTTATTATTATTGATATTATTACTGGTGGTAGCGGTATAACTGTGCATGCGTGAGTGCTAAGTAGCTTCAGTCGTGTCCAACCCTTTGCGACCCTATGGACTGCAGTCTGCCAGGATCCTGTGTCCATGGAATTCTCCAGGCAAGAATACTAGAGTCCTCCTCCATGGGATCTTCCCAACCTGGGGATCAAACCCTTGTCTCTTATGTCTACCTGCCTTGGCAGGTGGGTTTTTTACCACTAGTGTTACCTGGGAAACCAGGTATAGCAGTAGTTATCCTAAAAATTAGTTCACTGGTAGCAGGAATATAGCAGTAGCAGGAAGCACACACTGCACGTAACAAACACTAGGATATTCAAGCTAATAATAGTGTCTCTATTGTTTCAGCAACCCTTTCACCAGAAAACCATTGTAAGACTGTTTATATAATGAGTCAAATTCTTGCGCCATGACTCTAACCCACTCAGTGTCTATATGCTGCCTTACTTACACCTCTTCTGACCTAAAAGCATGTTATTCTTTGTAGAATAGTGATGTTCAATAAAAAATAATGTATTCTTTTAAATCATAACAGTAGAAAAATTGGCGATACTTTATAGTACAAAAGATATCCCTAGTGTTTCCAAAGAGTTATTTAGCTTTCAGACTCCCGCAGAAGGAACTTCCCTGGTGGTGAAATGAGTAGGAATCCACCTGCCAATGTAGGGGACATTGTTTCGCTCCCTGGTCCAGAAAGATTCCGCATGTTGAGGAGCAGCTAAGCCCATGCACCACAAATACCAGCCCACGCTCTAGAGCCCAGGAGCTGCAACTACTGAGCCCTCACAGCTAAAGCCTCTGCGCCACAAGAGAAGCCACTGCAACGAGAAGCCTGCATGTCAAATTGAAGAGACGCATCTAGAGAAAGCCTGCATGCAGCAATGAAGACCAAGTGCAACAAGGAACAAATTAATTAAAATAAATAAATTTTTTAAAAAGCTATGTTGTGAGCTGTCCCATGGAGAGGACCAAGTGTTAAGGTCTACATGTCTCTGACCAACAAAGACCTAAGGTGGTCTGTTCACAGCCATAAAAATTAAAAAAAAAAAAAAACTCCCATGAAAGAATATTTCTGAGAAAATTTTGACTTTACATGGATAGCCCAAATGACAATGAACACTATTTACAAACTGATGAAAACTATGTTTCTCTCTTTTTATTTCAGATTTTCCTCAGTGTCATAGTAGGAGCTTTAAATCTTGGCAATGCCTCTTCCTGTTTGGAAGCCTTTGCAGCTGGGCGTGCTGCAGCTGCCAGCATCTTTGAGACAATAGACCGGGTATGTAAAAGCCAAAAGTAGAGGCCTGCCGGGGTGCAGCCCTGGTGGATCCAAGGAATTTGAAGGGGAGATGGCGTCAGTGAGGAGAGATTTATTTATTTAGAAATATAAAGAGAGATTAGGAAAGAATAGTGTAGTAGGAAAATTAGTGGAGAAAAGAGGCTGAATAACTTGGTTTACGTGGAAAACCAATAAAACTCCAAGACAAGGAGTTTGCAACATCTACGTAGGCTACCAACACCCACTTGAATAGCGGAGGGTGTCCTGCCTTGGGCTCCCTCTCGCGTGGGTCTTAGAAGCCAGGGCAAATAAGTAGACACAGTGAGCCTCCACGCTCCAGATGGGAATTCAGCCAGAAAAGGGAGAAAAGAACGACATGGGGGAGCCAAGCATCGGTGCCAGACCCACAACTTTATTTTCAAAAGCAGCTTATATACCCCAAGTTGTACATAAAGAAATAATGGAATATGCAGAGTTATGCAGGGGCAGCAGTCCTGACCCTTATTGAGACCAGGTTTTCTTTTTGCATACCTTCCCATATACAAAAGGTCTTAGGTGGTTTTACATCATCTTCTGACCAGGGGGCCTGTTAGCATTTTTATGGCTCTTTTCCTAGATAAATGTCTATCAACCAGAAAACTCTTTTTCCCTTGAAGTGTTTTTTCTTTAATCTGCATCACCCCCAAAGTCCTAAATAAAGTTATATTCCTGTAGAACAAAGGTGCAGTGGGTTATAACAAAGAAAGTACTTAACTCAAAGATCTAATGTTGCTAATACCAGGGCTACTACCTGTTTTTTCTACATGCCAACTATATCAACAAATGAAAATTTGGCAGCAAGTATTGGCTCAACAAATGAAACCCTTAATCAGTCCTATTCTAATGATTTTGACTCCTCGGAAGCCCCTACATTCCTAGGATGTTTTAAGCTTTCTGTGCCTCTCATGATCAGGAGGCTGCAAACAATCACATGCGCAGCTGTTAAGAGTCTGGCAGGCAGGCTAGAAAGCCATCAGAGGGGTTTTTGGATTGAAACACTCTTATTATGCCCAGGAGACTTATTATCTAAAAGCTCTAAATTAACTTTTTCCAGAAAAAGGTGGTGAGGGGACAGCCCCCTGTTAATGTCAGAAGAGTAGGTGGAAAGCATAATGCAGTAAAGCAGGCAGACTCTGGTTTGGGGGCAGATGCATGAGCAGATCCAGCGAGGCTCCCTTAAGGCCTGACTCGCCTTTGCCTGTTGGGCCCCTTAACCTCATGACCTTTGCTGCAGGCGGGACTCCTCGTGCTGGCTCCCGGCAGAGGCCATTAGCAAGTTGAAGGTGGGGAGAGAAATGAACTCATGAAGAATTTATCCTCAGTGTTAAAAAATATGAGGAACTATCACAACGCCCTTAATTTAGCAATACTTAATAAGTACTGTCATGAGCCAGACCGCAGTATGAGATGGGAGTGCAAGAGTGAAATACAGCAAATAAGGCCCCTCCTCTCATATCATATGGGAAATAGGCATTGGCATATCCAAAGATAGGATAATATTAGACAGTGATAAGTACAATGGTGCCTCAGATGGTAAAGAATCCGCCTGCAATTTGGGAGACCTGGTTCAATCCTGGGTTGGGAAGATCCTCTGTAGGAGGGCATGGCAACCCACTTCAGTATTCTTGCCTGGAGAATTCCATGGATAGAAGAGCCTGGCGGGCAGCAGTCCATGTGGTTGCAAAGAGCTGGACGCAACTGAGCGACTAAGAAGCAGCAGCAAGACAGTAATGGAAATAAAACAGGTCACTGCGATAGCAGTTGGGGTAGGGGAAGGAGACTTTATATTGAGTGACAGTGATGCCACTTATGAACTGAGAACCAAAGCAGGTGAGTCAGCCATGCAAAAAAGTATTTGGGAGAGGAGTGATGCCTGGGAGGTAAGAGCAGGGAGCGTATTCATGGGAGAGACCTCCAGGTTGGAAAAGGGCTTGGTGAGTGCAAGGAACTAAAACAAAGTCAGTGTAACTGAACAGAGTGAGCAAGAAAGAAGATGGAGAGATGGGAAGCAGCCAGATCATACAGGACTTTAAGACCCAGTTCATAAGATCAGATTAACTTCTAAATGTGACAGAAAGTCTGCAGGCTTTGACCCTGGTAGCCTAGCTAAGATTTTCCTGATTAATCTATTGGAGCACAGTGGACGTCAAGATAGAAAGATCAAAATCCAAGCACATCTTCTCTGAGAAGACGCTCAGGACTGAGTCAGAAGCCCTGGAAATCCAGACGTGCATTGTGGGTCCCTACATTGATAGTGTTGGTGAGATTAGAATCTGCTGGAGGAAACTGTCCATCACTTTATCTGTTTTATATTTTGGGGTTTCATTTATTGGGCTATAGAAAGATAGTTGAAAACCTTGTAGAGAGATCCAAATTCTACCTCATTCTTGGCTTTGTTGTATGCTCAAATAAGAGGTGTCTAAAAGCCCCTTGAAAATATTACAAATAATTAAGGCATTTAAAAATTATTAGTTTTACTAGAGAATAAAGAAGGAGAAATAGATGACACTGTAGCCCCAGAAAGAGATAGGATGATGAGTTTGTCTCACGAGGGTAAGAGAAGAAAGAAGTTGACCCTGAGTGTTCTGGTAGCAGGAGATAACCCTCACTCTGGCCTGATTATCCACCATGGTTAAGGTCTGAATTAGGCTCACTACTAGCAGCCATGGAGGTGAAATTCAGCATGTCAGTTAAAAGTTGGTGGCATTTGGAGACACCACTTGAGAACAGTCAGTTAGTGTCAGTCATCATCTACATAGTCAAATGTAGGGTGCTACTGGGTCTTGACCACTTGAGACTCCTCTACTTCCTCAGTGAACAAACGTGTATCATCTGTCAAGTTAGGTAATGGTGACGATCACATAAAAGAAAAAACATTAAAACTCCTGTAGACTGTCTTTTGGGGTATCTCAATATTATAATACTCCATAATAATATCAATATATTACATACCAATATATTAATTAAAGATTAATACCATATATTATATTGTGATATTTTCACTATATAAAATATATCATAGTAATGTAAATACTAATTAAGTTAATGTGATAATGTTTTATACCAATTATATGATCAATGGCAGTTTTAATTATAATTAATTATACGTTATTTATGTAAATTTGGTTATATATAAATCTACATAATATACATAACATATAATATATTTTAATACAGTTATATACGATAGTAATTACACAGTAAACATCTCAACGTTAATTTCCCAATAAGTGTTAGTGAATATTATTACTATTATTAATACAATTTAATGTAGGAGCAGCTTATCTTTGGCAATGTTTAGCCTGATTACTGTTCTGTGTTATGAATAAATTCAAACTGAGATGGACAGTAAATGCATGTTATACATGCTATCGCTCTATCGCTTTTACATTCCACTTCAGAAACCCCTCATTGACTGTATGTCAGAAGATGGTTACAAGCTGGATCGAATTAAGGGTGAAATTGAATTCCATAATGTGACCTTCCACTATCCTTCCAGACCAGAGGTGAAGGTACGTGCCAATCTTTTTCCAGTTTTCTTCTTTGATGATCCATTTCCAGAGCCACAAATTATTTGTTTTTCTGAAGCGTGACTCATTTTCCAGGAAAAAGGCACAGAGGCATGTTTCTCTGGAAGTGTCCTCAGGTCTTGTTCCTTAGGCCACTAACCACATTCCTTGTGCTGATAATAATATACAAATCTCTTTGGTAGGAACAGTTTGGTAGCACATTCAGGTTAAGTCAGCTGAGTGACACTCTGTTGAAATGAGTGGCAGGTCCTGTCACTGTGAGAGCAAGCTAAACAAACTGCAAGGCAATCAGAACAATCCAGGACAGCTGTGCCAAGTATCTCTTTAGAGGCTGCAGAAGGTAGAACCCTGCATGGGTGGGATATGAAGTGGCAAAGGAAAGCTGCTCTCTGAAATATTTTACTTCCTATCCATGTTTACAAGGATCATTAGATCAGCCCTTAGAGGAAAGGTAATTTTGTAATCTTATAATCACTGTCTTGTACTATGCAATTGTTCTGGGCACAAGGTGACAAAAATTTACACTGTTCCCACACCTACTGAGCAAGTGTCTTTAAAGGCAATTTACCCTACAGGAAACTTAGAATCTACTTCTCTAAAAGAACTGGCTTTGGAAGGAAAGGAGACTTATTCCTCATTTTTAACAGAGTATCTTTAGCTAGGCTTTCTTTTCATTTATTTACTTTTAATTGAAAAATAGTTGATGCAAAATATTGTGCTTTCAGCTGTACTACAGAGCAATTAGATATTTGCATACATTATGAAATGATCACTGTGGTAAGTCTAGCTATCATCTGCCCCTATCCAGAATCATTACAATATTATTGACCATATTCCTTATGCTGTATATTATTTATTTACGTGCCTTATTTATTTTATAACTTCAGACTTCTACCTCCTTAACCCCCTCACATATTTCCCCCTCTGGCAATCACTCATTTGTTCTCTGTTTCTCTGAGTCTGTTTTCATTTTGTTTTGCTCGTTTGCTTATTTTATTTTTTAGATTCTACATATAAGTGAGATCATACAGTATTTGTCCTTCTCTGTCTGATATTTCACTTAGCATAATACTTTTTAGATTCATCCATGTTGTCACAAACACCAATATTTAATTTTTTATGTATGAGTAAATTCCTTTGTATGTGAGTATACATATGCATATATATACATGTATATATATTCATCAATAGATAAATGAGTATAGAAGATGTATATATATATATACCACATTTTATTTACTCATTCATCCATTGATCTATTTAGATTGCTTCCATATCTTGGCTATTGTAAATAATACTGCAAGGAACACTGGTATGCATGCATCTCTTCAAATTAATGTTTCTGTTTTTTTTCTGATAAATACACAGAAGTGAAATTTCGAGATCATTTGGCAGTTCCATTTTTAATATTTTGAGGAAACTTTGACTGTTTTCCATAGTTAGCTACCCTTCCTTAATATTTCTATTATCCCCACAGAGGTCATGGAAATGCAACTTAATTTTAATACTACATAGTTGTAACATAAGTAAATTCATATATATACACATGGAAACAAATATACATCATACATACATACTTCAGTTCAGTTCAGTTCAGTCGCTCAGTCGTGTCCGACTCTTTGCGACCCCATGAATCGCAGCACACCAGGCCTCCCTGTCCATCACCAACTCCCGGAGTTCACTCAGACTCACGTCCATCGAGTCCGTGATGCCATCCAGCCATCTCATCCTCTGTCGTCCCCTTCTCCTCCGGCCCCCAATCCCTCCCAGCTTCAGAGTCTTTTCCAATGAGTCAACTCTTCGCATGAGGTGACCAAAGTACTGGAGCTTCAGCTTTAGCATCATTCCTTCTAAAGAACACCCAGGGCTGGTCTCCTTCAGAGTGGACTGGTGGGATCTCCTTACTTATATATGTATATAAGATAGGTACATGTATATTCTGATATTTCTGAAGTATATTCTTGATTACAACACACATACATATATAAACATTAAATGTAAAAGTGCCTAGTGAAATATAAATAACAAGGTAGTACTTACTCAGTAAACATTTTTGAATAAATGGCTAAAAACTTACTTTATAATAATATCTGTTCAAAGACAGCTGTTCAACAAATACCAGTTGAACTGAAATACATTTATTTGATTTCTGTTTTATCCCCTGTTCTCAATGCCAGTAGTTTGCTTTAACAAAGTCTTCTACTGCTAAGTGACTTTCTCTCCTAAGCTAATTGGGACAGTCTCCTTGAGGTAAACTGACATGTCAGAAATGTTTTAAATTGGATTTGGGGACATAGTTTTCGAGGTTGGCCTGGCTTATTTACTTCAACAGTGTTACCACACGTCATTTTATTTGTTGGCTATGGCTATTGGTAGTGTGCTAAATGCTAAAACCACATCCTAGCACTGTTTACTAATTTTTCTGGTTCTTAGTGAAAATCAATGGCTGTTGCTATGAGGGTATAAGTAAACACATACACAGGGTCCTAACAAAGTGTTCTGACTTGTAGCCTAATTGATGATGATCTTTTCTTTTCTCTGCAGATTTTAAATAAACTTAACACAGTCATTAAGTCAGGGGAAGTGACAGCTGTGGTAGGATCCAGCGGAGCTGGGAAAAGCACAGCGCTGCAGCTCATTCAGCGATTCTATGATCCCACTGAAGGCATGGTGTGTATCTTCCAGAAACTTCTTAATACACGGGGATGTGGGCACGGATACTCAGTCGTGTCCAACTCCTTGCAATCTCATGGACTAGCCAGGCTCCTCTGCCCATGGAATTTTCGAGGCAAGAATATTGGAGTGGGGTGCCATTTCCTACTCCAGAGGATCTTTCTGACCCAGGGATGGAACCTGTGTCTTCTGCCTCTCCTGCATTGGCAGACAGATTCTCTATCAGTGAGCCCCCTGGGGATAGGAGATTGAAAATGGTGATATATTGGTCAAATACAAACACCTAGCAAACACTGACAGCACTTTGACATCTGCATAGTTCAGTTAATGATTTGTTTGGTTTGGTTTTTTGGCTGTAACCTGTGGTATGTGGGATCTTCCCAGGGATCAAAATCTGACTTAATAATTTTTTTTTTTTTTTTACTAAACCAAATGGACGATTTCTCTCCATTGTAGTTGTGTTCGATGAATAATCAGTCCATCTGCTCAGTGATGTAACTGAATGTACAGATACATTCAAAATGGTATTGCTGCCTTTTCAGTGAGGGAAAATTTCTATTTCTTTCTTTGTATTATAACAAAGTTGTTATTATTCCCTAAAGTTCTCCAAACACTAAGTATAAGAAAGCTTACATGGCCGGAATTAACAGAGAACAGCTCTTGATTGTTACTCTGAGATGTTAGGTCTAAAAATAATGACATTATTTTTGCAAACTACTTAGTCTCTTTCTCCTTGTGTTTGTCTGATTGTAAATATAGACTGAAATTTAAAAAATATTAATAATTGCTATTTATCACATATTATATGTCAAATACTTTATAGAGATCATTACTTATTTTCACAGCAACTTCCAAAGATAAATATTCCCATTTTACAAATGAGGAAGCAACTCTCAGAGAAATTGAGAGTTGCCCCAGATTTGAACCCAGATCTGTTGAATGTCAAAGACTATGCTCTTTTCACTCTGCCTCGTAATCATTCTTGTTAATATCTCCTTGATGCCTTGAGATAGAATCATTTGACAGTATATTAAATGACTTCTTCCATGCAATGAGCTCTATATAATGCAGGTACTGTCAGAGTGACATGTCAAATGTGATAAGGTTTTCTTCTTTCACAGATGCTTTACTCTCTGATTGGGTATTCTTTGCTACATACCACTATAATTATACTCTGAATATATAGATATCATGTTTTTTATATAAAATGTTTATATTTTTGCTGATAGTAATGTTTATTTACTTATCCCATTTATAGTTTCAATTGCATTTGAACACCTGAGTGTCATTTGATGAATCAGGCCAGAAAGTAAGATTTTGTTTTAAAACATACACATATATGCAAGATAGAGACCACTGGTCATTTTCTTTGTATCTTTTCAAGTTCATTTTGGCTTCAGATCAAAAGATAGAAATATTTAAAATATGATGAATAACTGACTGTACTTTTCATTGAGAAATTAAAACTTTTTTCTATTCTTGGGCCAATCGAGTTAAACTGAGTAACCTTTATATCAATTGTGTTTCTACGATGAATTGTCCTACAGCTATACTTGATTTCAACTTATATTGTCATCCTTATATTAACAAATACATTATCAGAGGAATTGTTTTACACAGTCTTGTGGGTCTCGTTTTTTCTCCTCATAGATCAAGTACAGCACAGTATTAGTATTCAGAATCTTGAAGGATTCCAAGAGGAGTGATGTTGTGGTTTTTGTTCTCTAGGTGACCTTGGATGGCCATGACATTCGCTCTCTTAACATCCAGTGGCTCAGAGCTCAGATTGGGATAGTGGAGCAAGAGCCTGTTCTGTTTTCCACCACCATTGCAGAGAACATTCGCTATGGCAGAAAAGATGCAACGATGGAAGATATAGTCCGAGCAGCCAAGGAAGCCAATGCCTACAACTTCATCATGGACCTACCACAGGTACCCCAGCCTCTCATTCCAGAGGGAAACCCAGAATTCATAGAGGGAAAAAATTACATAGTGATATGCATTGCTTTTCATTCGCATTCTAAATTATCAATGTCACGTTTTCATTTTGTGCCTGGAAATGTACTTTGAATTCCCCTCTTTGTCTGAAAATATGTTGTGGTTAATACATTAAAATCTACCAAATGGCAGCACCTTCTTTTAGAAGCTGGCTTTAACATAGATACAGTTTCCTTATTCCACCTATTTAAACATTTGTCTAAGCAGATGATAAATTTGTCGTGTGGTAGTAACTTTCACAATGCTCTTTTGATGTCTGCAACTGTTACTGTTCTCAAATTTTCTGGTGTTTGGGCTGCTAATACTGTGTCTTCAGTGCTGTGTCTCACATACTCAAAATTTCCTCATTTATCTTCATTTTTTATGATAGCAATGACAAAAACCAACTCAGTATTATACTTGTATGGATTTCTTGGCCAATGGTCTGCTAAATCAAAGAAGAATTATTATTACTATTTACCACATATATAGTGCTCACTACCGGAGAAGGCAATGGCAACCCACTCCAGTACTCTTGCCTGGAAAATCCCATGGAAGGAGGAGCCTGGTGGGCTACAGTCCATGGGGGCACAAAGAGTCGGACACGGCTGAGTGATTTCACTTTCACTTTTTGCGTTCATGCACTGGAGGAGGAAATGGCAACCCACTCCAGTGTTCTTGCCTGGAGAATCCCAGGGACGGAGGAGCCTGGTGGGCTGCCGTCTACGGGGTCGCACAGAGTCGGACACGACTGAAGCGACTTAGCAGCAGCATCAGTGCTTACTACATATCAGGCACTTTTCTAAGCACTTCACATCTATTAGTTCATTTAACTCTCCCAATCATCCTGTCAGGCAGCTATATTATTATCTCCATCTACAGATGGAGAATTGAGGTTCCAAGAGGTCAAATCACTTGCTCAAGGCAAGGTTCTCATCCAAGGTGGTCCTGGTTCCACAGTCTGTGCTCTAGAATATGTCCTTCTCAGCCTTCCAAAATGCTTGCATGAATAGGATTGTAGCTGTGTATATGACATAGTCTAGTGGTTAAACAATATAAAGCTTCAGAATCAGACTGCCTCCGGACAAATCCCACCTTCTGCACTTTTAAGATTTATGAACTTGGACAAGTTACTTTATCCCCTCAGACTACAACATTACTTTATCCATCCATTAAGGAGAATAGCAGTACCTGCCTCATGGCATATTAGTCAGGACTAAATGAGATGATATGTGTAAAGAGTTCAGATCCACGCTTTCTACATGGTAAATTCTCAACTCATTTTGCTAATATAAGTGAGATAAGAGACTGACCACATTGCCCCCTTGTGAGATTTCAGTGTAATACTGGGCATGCAAGATAGTAACTCTTCGCTGTTCATGGTAGTGATTATAAAGCTACTTTGATCTTTCATTCATAATATATAGACAACTTTAGTGTCGTGTTTTTCTGTGTTGTCTGGCTAGAAGAAAGAAGACAAGGAATTGACATATGCTCTAATCCTCTAAGATGGATTTTCAGGATGCTGATTAACTTTTATCGTGGTGGAAACATTTTACTTGAAGTTGAGCTAAAAAGAAACAGTTTTATCATCCAGAATAAAAGAATAAATCAATATCTTTATTTTACACACAAATATTGATTAGATAATAACCTGTTTCAGGAAAGGGTTGTTTTTTTTGTTTTTTTTTTTTAAGTGAAAGATGGATGTGTGAAAACTCCTGCTTGAGGAGGAAGCTAGAAAGGACCTTTGTAATGAATGGATCACTGTCAGGATCCATCAAATTCTTGCTCTTCATCATTGATGTTGCTTTGTAATGAATGGGTCACTGTCAGGATCCATCAAATTCTTGCTCTTCATCACTGATGCTGTTGATGTTGCTTTCTTCCTAGCAATTTGACACTCTTGTTGGAGAAGGAGGAGGCCAGATGAGTGGCGGGCAGAAACAAAGAATAGCCATCGCCAGAGCCCTTGTTCGAAACCCAAAGATCCTGCTTTTGGACATGGCCACCTCGGCTCTGGACAATGAGAGTGAAGCCGTGGTGCAAGAGGCACTGAGTAAGGTTTGTTGAGAGTCTAAGTTCCTTTCATAAGTCTGTGTGGAAATTCTTGTGTTGTAGGAAAGGCCTCTGTGAAGAGAGGAGAAAGAGAGACAGAGAGAGACGGAGAGAAGGACTATATGGGCCATTGTATCTTTTTGGAAAATATTGGCTCACCACAATGTTCCTCAGAGTTGAACAGAAGACATATGATTTGCTTCTAAAGGTGGCACATGTAAAATTTGTTACGTCTAACTCACAATATGTGATTTTAAAAATTTACATTTTGGGTGTAAGATGTCAATTAATAGCAGCACCTGGAGCAACGCGTGATGTGCTTATTAGCCACAAGAAAGTACGCTGATATTTTCTAACGTCTGTTTAGCCTATTTAGGAATCTTCTTAGGGATCGAGCCTCTGCCTTACTTGTGGATTCTGAGACAGTCCAAATGGCACTGTCAGCTTTGTCTTACAGTCTGACTCAGTGCACTGTACATTCTCACAGGTTCAGCATGGGCACACAATCATTTCTGTCGCTCATCGCCTATCTACAATCAGAACTGCCGACGTCATTATCGGTTTTGAACATGGTACAGCAGTGGAAAGAGGCACCCATGAAGAACTGTTGGAAAGGAAAGGCGTTTACTTCACTCTAATAACTCTGCAAAGTCAAGGAGACCAAGCCTTTAATGAAAAAGACATAAAAGGCAAGTGCCCTTTCAGTTATGCTTATACATTATGTTGAATAATTAGCATATATGATGTTTTTGGATTTCTATGCATTTTAATACATAGTGTCTTAGTTGTTCTCCTCAAAGCCCTGGGGGACATTACATAGATGATAAAGGAAAGAACAGACACTCAGGAGGTTTAGTTATTGATAAGTCATAGTGCTAAAACCCAGGTCTCCTGCGGAAGAAACTTCAATTCCATCTCCTTTTTCCCCCTCACACTTTGCAAATAAGAGAGTCTTCCTAGAATGTCCTGCACTCAGCATGAGCTCTCTTCTTATTGGTTGAGTGAATTAAACAATGACTAAAAAGTTTTATGCATATTTTCATTAGTGTAGGTAGATGCTTCAGGTCCTAATGTACTTGCTCCTTTTCAATCTGAATTTTCTTTTTTTTTTTTTGGCCACATCATGTGACATGTAGGATCCAATTATCTGACAAAGGATCAAACCCATGCCCCCTGCAGTGGAAGCATGGAGTCTTAACCTCTGGATTTGGTGGTTTACCTAAACCTATGTTAAGCATCTATTACAAACTTTCTCTCCCATATCAAATCTGGATTTGTTAACACTATTGGGTAAAATGACTGTATACATTGAACATGTGATTTATTCTGAAAAGATTTTTTTTCTTAATTTGGTTCATCTACTTTTTTTTTTTTTTTTTGCCACCTCTAGTGGAAATAGATGGGGAAACAGTGGAAACAGTGTCAGACTTTATTTTTTTGGGCTCCAAATTCACCACAGATGGTGACTGCAGCCATGAAATTAAAAGACGCTTACTCCTTGGAAGAAAAGTTATGACTAACCTAGATAGCATATTCAAAAGCAGAGACATTACTTTGCCCACTAAGGTCCATCTAGCCAAGGCTATGGTTTTTCCTGTGGTCATGCATGGATGTGAGAGTTGGACTGTGAAGAAGGCTGAGAGCCGAAGAGTTGATGCTTTTGAACTGTGGTGTTGGAGGAGACTCTTGAGAGTCCCTTGGACTGCAAGGAGATCCAACCAGTCAATTCTGAAGGAGATCAACCCTGGGATTTCTTTGGAGGGAATGATGCTGAAGCTGAAACTCCAGTATTTTGGCCACCTCATGCGAAGAGTTGACTTATTAGAAAAGACTCTGATGCTGGGAGGGGTTGGGGGCAGTAGGAGAAAGGGACAACAGAGGATGAGATGGCTGGATGGCATCACGGACTCGATGGACATGAGTCTGAGTGAACTCCGGGAGATGATGATGAACAGGGAGGCCTGGTGTGCTGCGATTCATGGGGTCGCAAAGAGTCGGACACGACTGAGCGACTGAACTGAACTGAACTGAGTGGATTTCTCAGACTTCCTTGGTGGCTCAGACAGCAAAGAACCTGCCTGCAATGCAAGAGGCCTGGGTTTGATCCCTAGGTTCGGAAGATCTCCTGAAGAAGGGAATGGCAACCCACTCCAGTATTCTTGCTGGAGAATTCCATGGCTACAGTCCATGGTGTCAAAAAGAGCTGGACACAATTGAGCAACTAATGCTCTCACTTTTTCTTTTCAGTAGGTTTCCCACAAGATTTTTCTGTCGTTCATATCAGCTATAGCTATAGGTATCTATTTCTGTGGTGATAACACATAGGCTGCCATATAATTCAAAAGATTCAATCCTGCTGAGTATTTTTAATTTTTTTATTGTTAGGATGTGCTGGACAAATGTTAGCTTTTAGTTATTGCAATAAAGTTAACAGGTTGTTTGAGATCAGACACAGTAACGATATGCTATGCAAATATAGTAAATAATCTTATTTTGCTTTGATTCTGCTTATTGTATACACTAAGGGATCACTCATGTTGTATTGAATAGGAAAAGATGAAACCGAAGATGCCTTACTTGAGAGAAAACAGACCTTTAGCAGAGGGAGCTACCAGGCTAGCTTAAGGTAAGCTCAGGCATCGGGGCAGATTTTAAAGTTTTCAGATGCTTTCAGGAACCCTCTGCAGCTAAGATCTTCTGGCAATATCTCAGGTACACTTGGAAAGCCCTTACACACAGCCCCAGGTCCTGTGTAATATGAACATGCAAATGAATCGTAGGTTGCCATACTGACATTTCTGTCTCCAACCCATAGAGGTTTTCAAAATTTGGCTTCTCATTTTATTGAGGGTAGGGGGTCATGATAAAGACACTCTGTAGTTTAAATGTTGTTTATTGAGCTTAGAAAGGGGATTTTTAAAAATCTGTGTTTAGACTTGTCTCCCAGAGTTAACTGTGGTATGAAGCACTGTCTTAAATGGAAGTCAAATTCATGCCTTTAGCTCCATTCTTTAACCTACTGAGCTGCAATTGAATTACAAATATTTCTGTTCCCAGAGTTCCCCATCCAAGGTCAAATCATTCTTTAACTAGATGAAATATGAGATGTGTCACCTAACACTTAAAGCATATTTTCCTAAACATGAACTTTTTTTTTCTGGGTCAATCTGTGGGTGTTGACTTCCAAAGAATATTTTTGGAGCATGCTGTAGCAAGACTGTAAATTTAATCTTTCATTCTGGTTTAAAAGTTTAAAAAAAAATAGTTCCATTAAATGTTAAAGGTCTGTATATTAAGAAAAATTCTGCCCAGGGGTATTTGCGTGTATTTATGAAAATGTTACTCAAGATCTTTTTTCCTTAAGTTCGGAGACTATTTGTAGGCAGTAGACTGACATTTCTCTACCTTGTCCCTTATCATTTCTAGGATATTTGATTCAAGGCTGTGCTCTAAACAAAGGCTCAATTTATGACTTGCTCATTCAAGATAGCTAATTGTTTATTGAAAAATGGTTAAACAGGCTTAAAATATAATATTCAAGAAACAACTCCAAGTAGTTCAAACACAGATTTGTTTACTTTTAATATTAAAAAACTAGTTAACTGGGTTTTATGCTTAGGGGTTTTATTTTTCCTTTTAAGAACAGGTCTATTCAGAAAATTTCAAGAAATGCTAGTTTCATTGAATTTTTTCAGGTAATAAACAATAGTTCAAATGTAAAAGCTATAAAAATTTCCAAAATTGTTGGGTAATTTTTAAGGACATCTGGCATGAATTATTTCACCATTTTTTTTCTGATTGGAAGGAAAAAAATTATAAAGGTCATCAGAATCACAGTTTGAAGATATCAACTAACTTCTTAAACCCAGAAAATGACTAGGCATCTCTTTTGATCACTAAGTTAAAGGTTGCAAAGAGGAATGTATCTCATGGTGAGGTCAAAAGAAAATAAATAGTTTCTTAATTTTTCAGATGAACAGAATTTTTCCCATTCTAAGTAGTTTACTTAACAGTTTGCTATTAGGCCCAGATAACTGTTTTAATATAAACATTTCTTATTTGGCTATTAGTTCTTACAAATTCTTCATTTTGGTGACTAGGGAGAAAAGCCGAGAAATACAACCTGTACACAGAAAGTAGCTATTAACCTCCTCCAGAGAAAGATTTATAGGTCTGAGTAAGAAAGTCTGTTAAAAATATCTTATTGTGTATGCTGACAGATTTTTTTTTTTTAAGAGGACTAATTGAAATGTTAATTTGTGTCTTATTTCCTCGGTCTGATTCCTAAGTCTCTCTTTGGTAATATATTTTAGATTCAAGAACAGTTTCCATGGATGAGAATAATTTCCTAAATAATAATGTTGAGAGAGTGAGAACATATATTCCCAAATTAGCTGTTTTTGTTTCCCATGAGAAGTGGTACACAGCTTCTGAGGAAGGGAGGGGCAGCCGTTGCAGGTTCTACAAAGGGGAGTGACAGAATTCTAATGCTGGTGTTCATGGTAGACCAGAGCGGGCGGGTCGGGCCCCTGCCTCGCACCCTTACTGTTCATGGTCTCCTTGGGGCAGCTTATGCTAGACAGGTAGAATGCTGGATGAATGGGCAACAGGGAACGAGAGAAAGAGAGATTTAAGAAACATAAGATTAAAGTAGTAGAGGGGATAAGGATTGATGTCTTCCCTGCTCAGAACTGGGAGGTAGTCAACTATATTGTGATGCCCTCTTCTTCTCCACATACTGCTTGTCTGCCAATGCTCTGAGTGTCTTTTTTAGGCCCATAACCTTCAGTCTCAGCCCTCTCTTGCACTCAGCTCTCTCTAGCTGACACACAGCTATCCCTCACACCTTTAGGAGTTGAGCTCTTGACCTCAGTTACCTAACTTAAAGAAATGACTCTATTGCTGCAGAGTTTCAGGCCACATGGGATGGGCTTGGGTGTCCCAGAAGCCAGTTTGGTAGCAGGAAGTCTGAGTGGGGTGTGGTTTCATGCCTGATCACAATGAGAGTTTGAGCAAGAGCGAGAGGGAGGGCTTGACAGAAATGCACCTGTTGAACCTGGTGACTAAGAGGATCAAGATGCCATCAAATGAACGTGGGAATAAGTGAGGGTCATGAAGTTGATGCACGGCTGTCTTCTCAGGGATAGGCGAGCATCTGTAATAGGCAGGTGCCACCTTGGTGTTCTAGTCTAGCTTAACCTGAATACCAGAGAAGGCAATGGCAAGCCATTCCAGTACTGTTGCCTAGAAAATCTCATGGACGGAGGAGCCTGGTAGGCTGCAGTCCATGGGGTCGCCACTAGTCAGACACAACTGAGCAACTTCACTTTCACTTTTCACTTTCACGCGTTGGAGAAGGAAATGCAACCTACTCCAGTGTTCTTGCCTGGAGAATCCCAGGGATGGCAGATCCTGGTCGGCTGCCGCCTATGGGGTCGCACAGAGTCGGACACGACTGAAGCGACTTAGCAGCAGCAGCAACCTGAATACAGATGATAGGAGACTTATGAATAACACCATCCGGATCGCACTACCACAGCTGATGCAGATCTCCTGGTCACTACAATCTCCCTCTTTACACGGTATTTCTTCGAGCTAAGTGCTTTGAGAATGTAACTTCCATCCTTTCAAGTCTTCAGGATTACCTTTACCACTTAGCAGTCTATTTGCAAATGGCTAAAAACCTCAGCCAACCTGGTTTAACCTTTAAAGGGGAAGAATAACAACATAACTAAATAGTTCAAAGAGGCTTTGGCTTCAGGCAAGACTGGGGCTTCAGTGACTTGGTCAAGATACATACAATTTCTTTTTCTTCCCTTCTCAGCTCTACTTTTTTTTTTCAGTATTCTTTTTTTAGGAAGCTTCTTTTCTTGACATAATTGCCAACAGCTTCCAGTGTCACATACTTTCAAATTTAACCTAGAAGAGAGTAGAAATCTCCTTCCCAGAAATCTCAGGGAAAAACAAAATGACTTGAATCACTTCCTATGTCTGCTCTATACTAAGTTTTTGTAACTAGTAACCCTATCTCCATACTTCTTTTTATATATCATTCTGTCAATCAGCAATGCTCTTTCCTCTAGCCTACAGATACCCACAGCCTACCTTAGCCACCTCCTGCATGAAGCCTGACATATGGTCTTTTATCCTTTAAATTTCCATACTGTTTATTTAAACCTGCTTTATAGCACTTATTACAGTCTTCCTTATATTAGGGTTGCTTACATGCATTGTTCTTCTATGAAACTTTAAGCGCCTTAAGGGAGAAGTCTGGAATTGTCCAGTCTTTGTGTCCCCTCAGGGCACCTCACTTTGATTTGTACGTTGTAGGTGCACAATCATCTTCTGTTGAATGAATCAGTGAACGCTTCAAGCTAAATTATATTTCAATAATATTTTTGTTAATTAAATCCATCCCTGAAGGCAGTATGTAGCCTGGAGAAATTTCCACTAGGGTCCCTGTTTCCTCCTACTAGTCTATTTGTGTCCAGGAAAATCCCATGGATGGAGGAGCCTGGTGGGCCGCAGTCCATGGGGTGGCTAAGAGTCGGACACGACTGAGTGACTTCCCTTTCACTTTTCACTTTCCTGCATTGGAGAAGGAAATGGCAACCCACTCCAGTGTTCTTGCCTGGAGAATCCCTGGGACAGGGGAGCCTGGTGGGCTGCCATCTATGGGGTAGCACAGAGTCGGACACGACTGAAGTGACTTGGCAGCAGCAGAATTATGCTAAAGCAAACATCAGGGAGAGAGAGAAAGAGAGAGATCAAAACTCATCCTGCAGTCCTACGGGAGGTAACAGTGATGGGCCATTGCCATTGCAGCAATAGCAGAACCATGTGGGTTTGGGATAGATTTGAGTCTTGGATGCTTTTTTTTTTTTGGTGGACTAGTGAAACAGCTTTGTCCCTTCTCTTCCTCCCTCTGTGTGTGTGCTCTGAATCAGGGTTTAGCTTGGCGCCGTAGCAACCCGACTGATAGTTCTGTCAAACCCACTCAGGAAGCTCCTGCATCTGACACAGGTGATGTAAACTTGGAGCCAGTTGAGTCCTGTTCCAACAAGCCACAGACTGATTCATTTTCTTTTTACTTACAGAGCTTCCATCCGACAACGGTCCAAGTCTCAGCTTTCTTACCTGGGACATGAATCGTCATTAGCACTTGTAGACCATAATAAGTCTACGCATGAACAAGACAGAAAGGTCAGACACCAATGGTTCATGGGGGGATGGAAGAAGTCTCTCCTGGGGACGATCGTATGCCCTTTAAGCTTAGAATCTGAGTTTTCAAGGCCTTTATTTAGTAATGTTTCACTGCTGCTACTGCTGCTGCTAAGTCGCTTCAGTCATGTCCGACTCTGTGCGACCCCATAGACGGCAGCCCACCAGGTTCCACCGTCCCTGGGATTCTCCAGACAAGAACACTGGAGTGGGTTGCCATTTCCTTCTCCAATGTGTGAAAGTGGAAAGTGAAAGTGAAATTGCTCAGTCACGACCCCATGGACTGCAGCCCACCAGGCTCCTCCGTCCATGGGATTTCCCAGGCAAGAGCACTAGAGCGGGGTGCCATTGCCTTCTCCTATGTTTCACTAAGTCAAACTAAATGGGAGGCTCCATTAAGACCTGAATGAAGCTCTAAATTTTATATCATGTTTTACATAATATTTTAAGAGAAGCATAAATAATAAAACATTTTTAAGAATACATGGTAACTAAGATGAAGTATTAAAAGTTCACTGATAATTCTTATGCGAGCCATTCTAATAAACATAATTACATGTACTTAACAGACTATTTGATTATGTAGGAATCCCTTTCAAGTTCTTAAGACTATCTGAAAACTTTCCTTTGTAAAACTTTAAATCTCCTTCTTAAATAATTATAATAATTATAAAGTATTTGATACAAGTTACTGCAAATTTTAAATTAATGGGGACTGATTAGGTTTTACAGACATTTGTTTACTTAATACAATTTTATAATAATTGTTTCAGGATACATTTTAAATTAACACTATTAATTTTAACACTATTCAAAGCAACATAAAAATGAAATAGATAGGAGAAGAATCAACACATATAATGGCGCCCCACTCCAGTGTTCTTGCCTAGAAAATCCCATGGGCGAAGGAACCTGGTGGGCTGCAGTCCATGGGGTCGCTGAGGGTTGGGCACTACTGAGCGACTTCACTATCACTTTTCACTTTCATGCATGGGAGAAGGAAATGGCAACCCACTCCAGTGTTCTTGCCTGGAGAATCTCAGGGACGGGGGAGCCTGGTGGGCTGCTGTCTCTGGGGTCGCACAGAGTCAGACACGACTGAAGCAACTTAGCAGCAGCAGCAGCAATATTCAACTTTGTTCATCAGGATGTCCACTGCTGCAGTGGACACAGTCTAACCTTCATATAAGGTGACCATCCCTCCTACTCAGAGCCTTTCTTAGTCACTGAACTTTATTCTTCAGCCCTGATCCTCTCATTTTCAATCCCCCATTACCCTTCATATCAGTCTTTTCATGGCAATTTTCTTATTGAGGCTTATTTCAGATCATGTTGTCTTATCCCATTACTAAATTACAAGCTTCTTAAAGTTAGTAACTGTTATTTGTGTTTGTATCAACTTGGGCATCTTGCTTTGCCTGGAAACTCCTTTATCTGGTTACCATTAGCCTACCAGGCTCCTCGGTCCATGGGATTTTCCAGGCAAGGGTAAGGAGTGGGTTGCCATTTCCTTCTCCAGGGGATCTTCCCGACCCAGGGATTGAACCCGGCTGTCCTACATTGTAGGCAGACGTTTTACTGTCTGAGCTACCAGGGAAGTTCTGGTTACCATGAGACCTAGCAAACATTTCTGTTTATTTGCCACATATAAACCTAGAACCAACTGAGTGCTGTCCCAACCTTCTCATAATCTACAGACTCTTTCATCTTTCTGTTTAGTTACAGAGCTGCACATGGTAGGACATCAAGCGATTTTTAAAACTAGGATGAAAAATTAACTTTTTATAGTAAAATAAAGTCCAAACCACAAGAGTTATCAAAGAAAATGAGTCAGAGAATATTTTAATTACAAGCACATCCATTATGCATGATGTAATTTCAAATTATCTTTAAAACATTTCAGTATGAGAATCCTTTTGGGGAGTAATTATAAACGCTGATTCACAATGCCCAATTTGGAACAAAGTACTACATACGATTTTATGACTATGATGGAAGGATTATTAAGGCTCTCTTTTGCTTTTAAGATATTAATAATAAATAGCATTCTTAATTATCTAATGTTGTTATTATTGTCGTTGTTCAGTCACTAAGTGGTGTTTGCCTCTGAATAGTTGTTCAGTCGCTAATTGGTATTCGACTCTGAATAGATCGTGTTCTCAGTATCTAATACAGCTGGTTTAAATAAACTTCATAGAGGAACACTTTGTCTCAGGAACAGCAGGGTGGATCCAAGGAGAGAAAATGTTTAGCAAGCGTGGTTGCTTACTGCATCTTGCCATTAAGGACTCAGCACCTCTTCTCATTCTAGAAATAGTTTTTTCATTTATATCTGTGGTACTGCCACCCATAAGTATAAGGGTGGCATTATACAAGGAGTTTAATAAGCTTCAAGGGAGAAAGAACCAAACACTACATTGACATTTCAAACATAACAGCACCAATTGTATTCAATTTTTTGCATTTTTATTTTTTCCCCTAGTTTCTGGGAAAATATTTGACAACAAATACAAGAGAATTAGGAAGAAAAAGAAAATCCAGTTTTATTATTGTTGAAGCTGGTAGATGGCTCAGCACTGTTGCAGAGAACAATCAGATCGCCTGAAGATCTGACGATCAGGTTCCCAGACTTCTGATGCAGGGAAAACTCAGAAGGGAGTTATTTAAATAAAAGGAAATCTAAATCAAATATAGAGAGTAGTTCCAGAGAAAACAAAACTACTCCCTAAGTATTCTACTCATCAGCATTGCCAATTAGAATATAATAAATAACTCTATTAAATGGAAACCAAGAATCTGCCTGCAATGGAGACCCAGGTTCAGTTCCTGGGTCGGGGAATGATCTCTTGGAGAAGGGAATGGCAACCCACTCCAATACTCTGCCTAGAAAATCCATGGACAGAGGAGCCTGGTGGGCTACAGTCCATGGGGCAGCAAAGAGTTGGTTGTGATGGAACATCTGAGCAGAGAGAGTGTGATTTTAAAAGGATGACACTTTGATTTCTTTCTTTAGTTAAGGGAGGAAAAGGGAAAAAATGAGAGAGCCAATGTGATTCTGCTAAAGGCAGAAGTGAAACAGGCCTTGTGCTTATATTAAAACTGCTCATTTGTATGAAAATTATCTTAGAACTTTTTTGACTTAAAAATTAAATATTTTAAAAAAGGAAACAGCAGAATCAGCATTGATAGAATTTAATATAAGGACTTCCTATTCAGAGTAAATTTTAAAGTATGTTAGATATTTAGGTTATTTTAATCCCAAGTAAATTTTAAAGTATTTTGATAGTTAACTAAATTCTTTAAGATCAAACACTGGTAAAAAAATTTTTTTTCATATTTTGATGAAGAAGCTCTAACCTGACTGTTGTTTGGGAATTGTTCTATTTTGTGTAGCAAGGCAAAAAGGTTTACTTATATAAAGGCGTTATCTCCACCTTGTGGTTTCTTTGGGTTTTGACTCTGAAAACTTGAGATGGTTTCAAAAGTCTGTACTTCCAAAGTATAAGTGGGGTGTCTGACCCAACGTTTCATAGCTAGCTGGTGACAGAGCCAAGACTATAGCCTGTTTTCTCTTGGTCTCCAAGCTATACTCTTCGCTTTCATAAATCACATCACAGTTATAATGCTAATAAAATTGAGGTTAGGATTAGGGGAAAACTGCAGGCTAAAGCTTCCAGTCTCTGATATCTAGGCACCTCTTTCAGAGGAACTAAAAGATAGAATATGTATGAGATTGTGTCAAGGTCAAATATTAAAAACCCATCACTTCATCACAGCTAACTTATAGTAGGGTTTAGGCATTGGTTAGGAGCTAGGACAGGGTTTCCCAGGTGGCTCAGTGGTAAAGAATCCACCTGCCAACACAGGAGATGTGAGTTCAGTCCCTGGGTTGGGAAGATCCCCAGGAGGAGTAAATGACAACCTACTCAAAAAATCTGGAAAATCTCATGGGCAGAGGAGTCTGGAGGCAAGGCCCATTGGGTTGCAAAGAGGCGGACACGACTGAGTGACTGAGGACGCACACACATAGGAGATAGGACAGGAGATCTATAAAAGTGACTACTAGTATTTGATCATTTGGAAAGTCCCTGTTTCTTGGTCATAGTTACCATTTCCTATCATCATATCTTAAAGTTGTCATCAAGGCAGGAGACCGCCTATAGGTTGGCATGAAGAAATCGATGTAACAAAATATAGAAATCTGGACATGAGATTTAAGTAGGAAGTTATATTTTTACCTGAGCTACACAGGATATGGATGGGAGGAAGCTGGGAAAAGCCCTTTGTTAAGCATTGAACCATCTACCTTGTAAGTAAGTGATCAGTATTTTTTTAAATAAATGTGGTTTTTTTTGCATTTATACGCCACGAGCATAAAAGCTTCGTTCATTCTTTCATCCAATGAACACTGATTGCACACCTAACAAGTGCCAGATATTGTCTTAGGGATGCAAAGATGAGCAAGAGCACTGGCCTTCTTCCTTCACTGGAGCTGCTGGCAGGATACTTCGTACGTGTGATAAATAAGTGAGCACTGTGCAACTTATCATTGACACAATAGAGGAAGGGACTGCAGTGAGGAAGCGGACATAAACTTTCATAATTTTGTCTGTCTGTGAGTTACTGGTTTGCTGTGAATTTACTATATCTATGTATATATACTTATCTATGTGTATATATATACACACATATATATATTTTGGGGCTTCCCTGATAGTTCATCTGGTAAAGAATCTGCCTGCAATGCAGGAGACCCCAGTTTGATTCTTGGGTTGGGAAGATCTGCTGGAGAAGGGATAGGCTACCCACTTCAGTATTCTTGGGTTTCCCTTGTGGCTCAGCTGGTAAAGAATCCGCCTGTAGTGCAGGAGACCTGGGTTTGATCCCTGGGTTGGGAAGATTCCCTGGAGAAGAGAATAGCTACCCACTATAGTATTCTGGCCTGGAGAATTCCATTGACTGTGTAGTCCATGGAGCTGCAAAGAGTCAGACACCACTGAGCAACTTTCACTTTAATACATATCTTTAGCCTTTTAGCTTTTTTTAGATGAGTTAATTTGTCTTTAGCTTTGCAAAATCCCAGAGGAAAAAACCCTTCTGTATATAATGACTTCCGTTTTTTTTTGTTCTTATACTACTTTTAGTTCAGTTGCTCAGTCGTGTTCAACTCTTTGCAAGCCCATGGACTGCAGCACACCAGGCCTCCCTGTCCATCACCAACTGCCAGAGTTTACTCAGACTCATGTCCATTGAGTCAGTGATGCTATCCAACCACCCCCTTCTCCTCCTGCCCTCAATCTTTCCCAGCATCAGGGTCTTTTCAAATGAGTCAGCTCTTCACATCAGGTGGCCAAAGTATTGGAGTTTCAGCTTCAACATCAGTCTTTCTAGTGAATATTCAGAGTTGATTTCCTTTAGGATTGGCTGGTTTATTCTCCTTACTGTCCAAAGGACTTTCGAGAGTCTTCTCCAACACCACAGTTCAAAAGCATCGATTTTTCGGTGTTTAGCCTTCTTTACGGCCCAACTCTCACATCCATACAGGGCAAAGGCTAACAGAGTTTTGCCAAGAGAATGCACTGGTCATAGCAAACACCCTCTTCCAAGAAGCTATCAAGTTAGCCTGATGCAATTTTATGGATGCTGGAGAGTACATAAGAGCTGTGTCAGAGATGAAAGACTTTACTCAGAGCGGGAGCGGGAGCCAGTGCACAGCATTTCCACTGACTCCCCAGCCTACCCTGACTTCTCAGCTGATGAAAGAGAAGTAGGTGACACCAGCAAAGGAGGGGGAAGAGGAATCCTAGGCTTGAGAAACCTGGTGTTTTTATAAAGGACGATAAGCCCTTGTCTTAGGATGGAAGCACTATCCCCCTCCTCCAAGGCTGTTTGCTATACCAACATTCTTGAGAAATTCTTGAGAAAACAGCCTCAACAAAGGTGGTCAGTGCCTCTTTTCACCAGATGTGCAGAAACACGAGAGAGCCATAGAGAATTTTGTCTATTTCTTTCCTTCTGAGGAGGAGAAGGAAACTGAGCCCCAGAGAGCCGAAGTGCTCAGTGATATATTCCACTAGTGGCCATGCTGGACTCATCCAAGAACCACATTCTTTCCACATGCCCGTTTCCCCCATGCTTTCGCAGGCACCTTTCTTCCTCTCTGCATTGATTTCCTAGAGTTGAGTAAGACATCAGAGATGAAATTATCGAAGGATTTGCTGCATGAATGAGCAGCAACTATTGAGGGCAGACCAAGAGAGAACCTGAAATGGAGGCATTGACAGATCCATCACCAAGCCAGCTCTCCCTCCATCCTATTTGGCTTGCAACTAGAATATGGACACCAGGCTTTTATTTCAATTGAACTGGTAATGAAATCTTGGACTTTGGAAGTAAAAGGATAGTATCTGAAGTTCCTTACTGTTGTCTGTTCCTGATGGTCAGCTCCTTAAGGGGTAAATAACTGTGTGTTAATGAAATAGAACACTAACAGTTCTGTAGTCAATTTGCTGTAGACATTTTTAGTATATTTTAATAGAAAAAAAATTTTTTTAATCAACACAGATCTATATAAGCCACCTAAAATCTTTTCTCAAACAAAGCAAATAATAAATTTAGTAAATGGGCCTAACGACCAAGTACTGAAGAATATCATTAGCAAGGAAAACTGATGGTAAAGATGATGAAGTTCTGAATATAATTTTTGCCTTCAAGAGGCTAAAAATTAGCTAGCTCTGATGCCTTAATGGCAATTAAAGAAATTGGAATGGGGAAATTTTAAAATAATTTGTATTCCTTGTAAAGAACATGCACAATTTAGAAATCCAAATTGATTACCATTTACTTCTGGGCACTAATTAAAGAAAACCTTCACAGAAATACACAACTGATACCCATTGTCCCCAGTTAATACATTTTAAAAATTATTTTGCGTTGTTTAGATACACTGGCCTGCCTTAGGGCTTGAGGCAGTCACTAAACTTTGACATTTATGAAGGACATATCTTAAAAATTTCACAAATCCTAGAATATGTAAATACCACTCACTATAGCACAAAGGGTTGCAAAGAGTCAGACACAACGGAAGCGACATAGCACTCACGTACTCACTATAGCACAAAAATGTTTTTAAATTGGGAGTTATTTTTCTTATAGATCCAGCTTATTTACTACTCCCCAAGTGTTAATATCTATGCCATTGTGAAACGAGAACTACCAGCTCACCTTCAGATGAGCAGACAAATAAAATCAATCCCATCCAAGGCATAGCACGTTGTTGCTGTTTAGTCCCTAAATCATGTCTGACTCTTCTGTGACCCATGGACTGTAGCAGCTCACAAGGCTCCTCTGTCCATGGGACCAGCCTAGCAAGAATACTGGAGCGGGTTGCCATTTCCTACTCCAGGGGTTCTTCTTGACCCAGGGGTTGAACCTGCGTCTCCTGCACTGGCAGACGGATTCTTTACCACTGAGCCACCAGGGAACCCCAAGTCATGGCATGGCGGCAAGCAGTTCAGAGCCCTCTCTCACAAAATATCGTATCACCGTGTCCTACAGGTCTTCGAGGTCACTCATAACCAATCAAACCATGACTCAACTCTATGAATGCCAAAAGGACCACTGTATAATAAAAGAGTACATGCAAACATTTAAATGATTAATGTAACCTCCTCTCCCCTCAAGGACAAGAACATTCCTGTGGAAGAAGAAATTGAACCAGCCCCAGTGAGGAGGATTCTGAAACTCAATGCTCGAGAATGGCCCTACATGCTGGTAGGGTCTGTGGGTGCAGCTGTCAATGGGACAGTCACACCCATGTATGCCTTTTTATTCAGCCAGATTCTTGGGGTAAGCAAGCAGCTGGACCAGCTTTATTCTCCTTCTACCTTGTGTCTATCAGTGGATGCTGTCACTTTTGATAGGTTGGTTCTTTGTTGTAATGTATCTAACTTTTTTAAAGTTTTTTTTGTTGTTGTTGTTCTTTTAGTTCTTTCTCCCCTCCTCTCATCTCTAAAGAATTAAAAATGTCTCAAGTCTCCATCAAACAGGAGGTGAGAAGACAAAGGGGAGACTCTCATTTGGACTGGCAGTACACTCTGATAGTCATTGTGTCTGTTAAAAAAAAAAAAAAGAAAAAAAAGACTATGGCTGCAAACTTAGTGTCAAAAGAGGGCAGTTTACCCATATGCAAACCAAATAAGAATGCAAAGCAAGTTCATTAAATGATATAAAAGGATTTGGGAGCCATTTCGATCTTGCTGATCAGCTGAGGTACAAAGCTTGATTTGTAATAACAAGTGTTCCTGCACGTTGCATAGCACTCTGCTCTTCTGCTCATTGCACCATTGAAATGGGCAGTTGGGGGAGAAAACAGGAAAAGGAAGAGAGAAGTGAAATAAGGCATGTACAAAGAATAAACTTATTTCAGTTTTTCATCTCCTAAGAGTTTTGATATTCTCCATCTGATATTATTGCTGTAAAATAATAATAATAATATTGATGATAATAAGTACAAACATTAATTATGCACTATCTAAGGAATTTATATATAATAGTTCACTAAACTTTCCTAATAACCAGCTATGGTAGGTATTCTTATTGTTCCTATTTGACAAAGGAGCAAACTAAAGAACTTACAGGAGTAAGTGACGGATCTGGGATTCAAATCCAGGCAATGTGACTGCAGAGCTGAGTGCCAATTAAATCTTATCATTGAGAAGTCAGTTCTCGAAACGTTGTCATATTTTCTCAGTTGAAATTCACACACACACACACACGAATCCTATGAGATCAACAAGGAGGAAAACCTAGACTGCTAGAGAACTTATGAACTTGTTCAAGGTCACACAGGGTCACAGAAGGTGGTGGGACCAGCCCTATAACCAGCTTTTCCGAAGCCTAGCCTGAAGGATGTGTAAGAGTCCCAAGTTTCAGTTTCCCCCTCTACTTTTCTTTCACTTTTATGGTCTGTCTGGCAGAGATCCTGACCAGAAAATTGTCCCAGCAGGCATGAGTTATATAGAAAGACCGGTAGAGTCCACAAACCAAACCAAATCAGTCCTAAAGGGAGCGCCCCAGCCCTTGCTTCAGTTTTCACACTGCCCCCTTGTGGTAAGTGCGGAAATCACCATAAAGGTAGGAAATGGAAAACACAGAGATCAGCTCTGGTAGATTAAATTTCTGGTTATGCTGAAAACATCTTGATAACTAATTTATATTCCTTAATATGTAGGAAGTACATAATATAATAGCAATGTCCTTTTATTCATTTAACAGATATTTGTTGATTATCTCCCCTGGCCTAGGGACTGGCATGTTAGTGAGGGTGCCTTCCCTAATGGAGTTTCCAGTCTATGAGGAAGACAGACGTTAAACTGAAAAATCCACTCACATTCACAAAATAGTTACTGATCACTCACTGTTTCCCAGACAATGTTGCTGGTGTTAAGAGTACAGTGAGGAACAAGAAAACCAGAGGCCTCCCTGCTCTCAGAAAGCTAACATTCTACTAGATAAGAGGCTCCGGAAATGCATTCACTCAGCAGTGATGTAGACGCAGAGCGTGTAGGGGATGGCGTTGAATCTGTTAAGACCCAAGGCCCTAGACGTTTGCTTTTAAATTAAAGCCAGGATTCAGCTCCTTCGCTTTTCATCTCTTTTTCTCATGAATGCAGAGTAAGGAATGTGCTCACTCAACTTCAAACCCTGTGTATGAGCTGCTCTGCAAAGAGTCCTGGATTACCCACCAGGAGGCTCCTTTACTGCCCTGGAGTCACACCAGGCTACTTCTTTCATGCTATCTCAGTTTCCTTAACTATAAAAGGAAGGATTGACAAGGAGGCTCTGTAAGATACCCTCCAGCTCCTGTGGGCTGTCGAGTGGCCACGTCAGAAAAAATTTGATGATTCAAATGATAACACCTGCCCTCCAACAGCACCCACTTGGTTACTGATGGTGAGACTATTCTCTGTGACTCTTCAGGTCACAACCAGAAAATCCTAGCCTAAGCAACTGAGGTTTTTACCTAAGGACCAAAGGATCGGAGTAGCAGGATGAAATCCAAAATCTGTTCATCACTGATGTTCTCACAGGGTTAAGTTTGCTAGGAGAATAAAGCTTTATTCTTTTTCTTCTTTGATAAACAAGGTTGTTTTTGTCTCTTAGCATAATTATCACAGATTCATCAGTGGGTTCATGATGGTTTCATCTCATAGGGTATAATCATGAGTCAGATAATAGTCTGGTTTTAATTGTGCTGTTGTCATTCTGACATATCTAAAGGGCACGATATTCGCATTTGGTATTGAGACCATAGTTTGTAACAAGGGCACAGCAAAAAAGTTGGGCATTAGGAGCCTGGTTGCTAATGAAGGTTCTAGTGAAGCCTCAATGTACACGTAAGGCTTACTTTCTCTGGCTCACTTTCACTGGGTCTGTTTGGCTTGGAACAGTCGTTTGGATGTAGCATGCTGGGGAAAGGGATTCCCAGATGGCGCTAATGGTAAAGAATCTCCCTGCCAATGTAGGAGATGTAAGAGATGGGAGTTTGATCCCTGGGTTGGGAAGAACCCCTGGGAGGGCATGGCAACCCACTCCAGTATTCTTGCCTAGAGACTCCGATGGACAGAGGAGCCTGACAGGCTGCATAGGGTCACAGAGGGTCAGACACGACTGAAGCAACTTAGCGCGCAGCGCACACCCATGCTGGGGAAAAGCTTGAATGTTGGAGTCAGCCAGCCTTGGATTTGCTGCATTCTCTGTCCTGTACTGTTTGTGTGTGTTTAGGCAAGTGGCTTCTTCTTGATGAGTCTTCGTTTCCTTATCTGTAATATGGGACAAGAAAAGCTACCTCACTGGGTTGTTTTAAGAATCTCAATTTTAAGGAAATCCTCATTTAAATTAAAGTAGATTAAGTAATACATTTGTATCTAGTAAATAGCAGGAATCTAATGAAATTTCATTTTCTCCCTCAACTCACCTTTACAAGATGGTGTAGATGTGTGTGCAAACTATAGCTGGTCTAAAAACAGAGAAACCTATGGATGGGCAGCCCTTGGGGGTGCCTTTCAGGAAGAATGTACAAAGGACTCACGCAGTAGAGTTTAGGGGTAAAGGTTACAGATAGATGATGCACAATCTTGAATTTAATATTAGCCAAACATTCTTTTTTTTAATACTGAGAAGATGGGTATTACCCAGAAGCAACGGAGTTGTGCCCAGAAAAAAAAAAACAACATTGCACTAGAATCTGGAAAACAGGCATTTCCTTCAGAGTGCCTTGAAGAATTATGAATGGACGTTCGTAACATTGTACAGGAGCTGGTGATCAAGACTATCCCCAAGATAAAGAAATGCAAAAAGACAAAGTGGTTATCTGAGCAGACCTTACAAATAGCTGAAAAAAGAAGAGAAGTGAAAGGCAAAGGAGAAAAAGAAAGATATACCCATGTGAATGCAGATTTCCAAAGAATAGCAAGGAGAAATAAGAAAGTCTTCTTCAGTGATCAATGCAAAGAAATAGAGGAAAACAACAGAATGGGAAAGACTAGAGATCTCTTCAAGAAAATTAGAGATACCAAGGGAATATTTCATGTAAAGATGGGCACAATAAAGGAAAGAAATGGTATGGACCTAACAGAAGCAGAAGATATTAAGTAGAGGTGGCAAGAATACACAGAAGAGCTATACAAAAAGAGCGTCATGACCGAGATAACCATGATGGTGTGATCACTCACCAAGAGTCAGACATACTAGAATGCGAAGTCAAGTGGGTCTTAGGAATCATCACTACAAACAAAGCTAGTGGAGGTGATGAAATTCCAGTTGAGCTATTTCAAATCTTAAAAGATGATGCTGTGAAAGTGCTGCACTCAATATGCCAACAAATTTGGAAAACTCAGCAGTGGCCACAGGACTGGAAAAGGTCAGTTTTCATTCCAATCCCAAAGAAAGGCAATGCCAAAGAATGTCTAAACTACCACATAATGGTACTCATCTCACATGCTAGCAAAGTAATGCTCAAAATTCTCCAAGCCAGGCTACAACAGTATGTGAACCATGAACTTCCAGATGGTCAAGCTGGATTTAGAAAAGGTAGAGAAACCAGAGATCAAACTGCCAACATCTGCTGGATCATCGGAAAAGCAAGAGAGTTCCAGAAAAACATCTATTTCTGCTTTATTGACTATGCCAAAGCCTTTGACTGTGTGGATCACAATAAACTGTGGAAAATTCTGAGAGATGGGAATACCAGACCACCTGACCTGCTTCTTGAGAAATCTGTATGCAGGTCAAGAAGCAACAGTTAGAACCAGATATGGAACAATGGACTGGTTCCAAATTGGGAAAGGAGTACGTCAAGGCTGTATATTGTCACCCTGCTTATTTAACTTCTATGCAGAGTACATCATGAGAAACGCTGGGCTGGAAGAAGCACAAGCTGGAATCAAGATTGCAAGAAGTATCAATACCTCAGATATGCAGATAACACCACCCTTATGGCAGACAGTGAAGAAGAACTAAAGAGCCTCTTGATGAAAGTGAAAGAGGAGAGTGAAAAGCTGGTTTAAAACTCAACATTCAAAAATCTAAAAGCATGGCATCCGGTCCCATCACTTCATGGCAAATAGATGGGGAAACAATGGAAACAGTGAGAGACTATTTTGGGGGGGCTCCAAAATCACTGCAGATGGTGACTGCAGCCGTGAAATTAAAAGACACTTGCTCCTTGGAAGTAAAGTTATGACCAACCTACACAGCATATTGAAAAGCAGAGACATTACTTTGCCAACAAAGGTCCATCTAGTCAAAGCTATACTTTTTCCAGTGGTCATGTATGGATGTGAGAGTTGGACTATAAAGAAGCCTGAGCACTGAAGAATTGATGCTTTTGAACTATGGTGCTGGAGAAGACTCTTGAGAGTCTCTTGGACAACAAAGAGATTCAACCAGTCCATCCTAAAGGAGATTAGTCCTAAATATTCATTGGAGGGACTGATGCCAAAGCTGAAACTCCAATACTTCGAGGCTGACCCATTTGAAAAGACCCTGATGCTGGGAAAGATTGAAGGTGGGAGGAGAAGGGGACGACAGAGGATGAGATGGTTGGATGGCATCACTGACTCGATTGACATGAGTTTGAACGAGCTCCGGGAGTTGGTGATAGACTGGGAAGTCTGGTGTGCTGCAGTCCATGGGGTTGCAAAAAGTTGAATACAACTGAGCGACTGAACAGAACAGAACAGAGCGATAATCACCAGCTAAACAAACCTGGCGGAGAAGGCAAAGGCACCCCACTCCAGTACTCTTGCCTGGAAAATCCCATGGACGGAGGAGCCTGGTAGGCTTCAGTCCATGGGGTTGCTGTGACTCGGACACGACTGAGCGACTTCACTTTCACTTTTCACTTTCATGCATTGGAGAAGGAAATGGCAACCCACTCCAGTGTTCTTGCCTAGAGAATCCCAGGGACAGAGGAGCCTGGTGGGCTGCCGTCTATGGGGTCGCACAGAATCGGACACAACTGAAGCGACTTAGCAGCAGCAGCAGTAGCAAACAAACCTGGACAGAGGACTTGAGCTTGTGGGCTTTAGTGTCCCATCTGTAAAATAAAATGGTTAATCTGTAGTGCCATAGTCCATGATTATAATAAAGAACCATAGGGAAGAATGAGAATTATGGCATCACAGTCTGGGGTTTGGGGGGATTTGTATAATATTTTTTAAAACCAAACCGAAATATAAGTTCTTTTATTTATAAACTATAAAATAAACTTACATGAGTTATTCCATGCTGGGATGAATGACTGTGGCATCTTGTGAACCCACTTCATTCATTAAGAATGAATATATCTTTTATTACTAAGAGCTATAAAGGCCCCAGAAACTCTGTCCTGGAAACAATACATCTCATTAATTTAGAACACCTCCTCCCATTTCGAAATTTGTGATGATTTCAATGGGTTACTTCTGCTTCACAAAAAAGGGCTTGTTAATGGAGAAGTAAACATTGCTTTCAGGAGATTTATTTGGCATACAGCAGGCACTCGAATATTTACTGAATAAATGGTTTGCTTTGAGCAACTGCTTGCTGGCATTGTTCTAGTTATTCAAATTAATGCAGATCAATCAATAAAGATTTATTGTGCAGTTCTCTAATGAATAGTCTTTCTGAACTCTCACAGCTCCCTCATGTAGTCTGAATTAAGAAGGTTTTGTTGTACCGAAAACCCATTGTAAGGCGATGTTATTAAGAGTATGCAGCTGTTCTTCACATTTTCTTGTTGCAACAGCTTGGGCTATTGTTAGTTACTTGAACATGTGCCTCTACGTTCAGAATATACCTATGAATATAGTTTGCCACTTATTATAGACTGGAAAAAACCCCACTCATAATTTCCATAGTATTTTTTTGAGGGGGATGTTTTCAACTCCGGATGATTTAGAGGCAGCAACTTCAGCCTCTGATGGATGAAAGCTTTTCTGTCCTACCCAATCCCAGTCAATGCCTTGATAGCTAGTTGCTTTGGTGTGGGTGCATGCCAGCTGCTTTTTTAAATGATGCTATTATTTGTATATATATATATATATAAACACTATAAAACTAATACTAGGAGAGAATATTCTTAGATTCTCAAGTAACTTCCCCACTTCTTTCCTTTCTTCTTTTCTTTTTCCCTTACCTTATTATGTAAAGAATTTGAAGCATTCATCATATTTTTCATCTGTATCAAAGAAAAGTCAATAAAATTGCCTACAGCAGGCAAAGAAGCAAGGTAAAAATTCTTTAAATCACAACTAGTGGTTTCCATTCACCAGCCTTCCTTCTCCACAGATAAAGTACACATATTCAGAGTTAACTTTGGTTTAATACTAGTATGTTTATAGTGAACTTGTTTTTAACCCAATGCCTAAGAGAAATTTCTTTTAAACATATTTGAATTTATTTCTTTTGCTGTTGTTTGTAATAATAAAGTGACCTCCTTGCTTACTGTCTTGCAAAGACTTTCTCGATTCCTGATAAAGAAGAACAAAGATCGCAGATCCATGGTGTGTGCCTGCTCTTTGTAGCAATAGGCTGTCTCTCTCTTTGCACTCAGTTTTTGCAGGTAAGGAATTTTATTTTTCAGCAAGCAATTTAGCTGTTTTCTGCCATTTCAAGTTAAAATATCACTAAAGATTCCTTTATGTTTTAGGGATATGCTTTTGCCAAATCTGGGGAACTTCTGACAAAAAGGCTACGTAAATTGGGTTTCAGAGCAATGTTAGGGCAAGACATTGGCTGGTTCGATGACCTCAGAAATAGCCCCGGAGCCCTGACAACAAGGCTTGCTACAGATGCTTCCCAAGTTCAAGGGGTAAGCCACGGGGAAACCAGGGATGTTGCAACTGGAGGAGACTTTCTTTCCTTTGCGTATTCTGATAATTACATAAGTTGTAATTGTTGTTCAGTCACTCAGTCAAGTCTGAACTGTTTGCGACCCCATGGACAGCAGCACACCAGGCTTCCCTGTCCTTCACCATCTCCCAGACCTTGCTCAAACTCATGTCCATTGAGTTGGTGATGCCATTCAACCATCTCATCCTCTGTGGTCTCCTCCTCCTCCCACCTTCAATCTTTCCCAGCATCAGGGTCTTTTCTAATGAGTCAGCTGTTTGCATCACATGGCTGAAGTATTGGAGTTTCAGCTTCAGCATCAGTCCTTCCAATGAATATTCAGGACTGATTCCCCTTAGGATTGACTGGTTTGATCTTCTTGCGGTCCAAGGGACTTTGAAGAGTCTTCTCCAACACCACTGCTCAAAAGCATCAATTCTTCAATGCTCAGCCTTCTATATGGTCCAACTCTCACATCCATATATGACTACTGGAAAAACCGTAGCTTTGACTATACGAACCTTTGCTGGCAAAGTAATGTCTCTGTTTTTTTTTTTTTTTTTTAATACACTGTCAAGATTTGTCATAGCTTTTCTTCCAAGGAGCAAGCATCTTTTAATTTCATGGCTGTAGTCACCATCTACAGTGATTTTGGAGCCCAAGAAAATAAAGTCTGTCACTGTTTCCATCATTTCCCCATCTATTTGCCAAGAAGTGATGGGACTGAATGCTATGATTTTAGTTTTTTGAATGTTGAGTTTTAAGCCAGCTTTTCCCCTCTCTTTCACTTTCAAGAGGTTCTTTTAGAATTACATAGGTATTTCATATGAAATGGGAACTCGTGGGACTAGGGTACCCCAAAGCCACATTTTCTCTCATTTCCAAAGCTGACAAACAGCAGTGAAAGCAAACTGTCTCCTCAGCAGTGCCAAGAATCAGTGTTATAGCATGAATCGAAATCTGTCAGGGTTTCGGATTTCCTGCAAGTTTAGTAACTAAGAACTTTTCCAAGTCTCCTTTCTCAGATTATTTTTAGGCCCAGAGGCTCGGATTCCATGGGACTTAATAGCGCCCCCAAGAGGGCATATAGGTAAAAGCCTTCTTCCATAGGTACTTGGGGTTATAAATTAGTTTTAGGAAAAGAGAAGTTGTTCTGGGCAGCTCAGGAAATCAAGGGAAAGATGGAAATGATCGCTGTCTAGAATCTTGACACATTCCAAAGCCTGTGTATCTGAATAATGGAGACTCAGCTGTGGTTTCTTAACCCCAGAACCTGTTGCCTTGTTCAGGAGACGTACCCACATGTACAAGGTGAGGCTACACCTTTATAAAATCAAGCATTTGGATTAAAGTGATGAGAGCTCACCTTGCCTCCCAACACTTCTACTCGCTTTCCATTATAAAAAGGCAAAGAGGAAAAAAGAAAGGGTTTGCCTGTGAGGCTCTTTCTGGAAGAAAAAACTTGCTGGATTGCCGGTGCCTTACTGTATGTATATCTCAGCTCCTACCAGTTCAACCAACAATATGGACAATGACATGGAGATTTGCAAAGGAATATAGAATCCTTTTACTGAGAGGAAAGTCCCTGTAAATTTTTCGTGTTGATCCTTCTAGGCCTTTTCTCTGGGACTTCCCTGGTGGCTCAGACAGTAAAGAATCTGTCTGAAATGCAGGAAACCCAGGTTTGATCCCTGGGTTAGGAAGATTCCCTGGAGAAGGGAATGGCTACCCAGTGCAGTATCCTTGCTTGGAAAATTTCATAGACAGAGGAGACTGGCAGGCTACAGGCCATGGGATTGCAAACAGCTGAACATGACTGAGCAACTAACACATGTTTACATAGGTTTTTTCTGTGGAAATGTGTTTCTCACAGTCTTTGGGTTACACTCTGTGTATTATTTTGTAATCTTTCTTTTTTTTCTGTCAAGCAACCTAATGTGAGCATATTTTTGCCCTTATATATTCTTCTATGGGAGAAGGAAATGGCAACCCACTCCAGTGTCCTTGCCTGGAGAATCCCAGGGACGGGGGAGCCTGGTGGGCTGCTCTCTATGGGGTCGCACAGAGTCGGACACGACTGAAATGACTTAGCAGCAGTAGCATTCTTCTATGATGAATTTTTAATGACTATATAATTCATTATTTTTATATATCACAATTTCTTAAAGTTTCCCATATAAGTCTCCTCCTTGTAAGTAATTTATATCATTTTACATCAGGCTTGGCATATTCTTGATTATTTTTTTAGTTCTTAAAATATAATCATTGGATCAAAATGTATAATCATTTTGAAAGGTTTTAATATGCATTATCTAGCTGCTTAAAGAGTTTATACCAATTTTACTCCTACCATCTGAGTTTTCTGGTATCTAGTTCACCTTATTCTTGACCTTAGACTAAATAAATAAGCCATAAGCTCATTTCTACTATTTTTGCAACCTTCAATCTTCAAGGAGTTTTATAGGTTATTCATTATCACTAGAATTAATCTCTCACTGACTGCTCTAGCTCTGATACCCATGAAATGAGATTAGTCAATAGATGAGCTCCCAAGAAGCTGTGAATAAGATGTAATACTTTTATTAATCCGGCGTTCAAATGCTCTACGGGGGTATCATTATGTAGAAGATTCTCCCTTTTTTAAACATAGAACTACTACTATATGATCAGTGATTTCATTCCTAAGTATATATAATGAAAGAATTGAAAGCAGGGACACAAACAAATACTTATACACCCATGTTCATATCACCATTATTCATTATGGTCAAAAGCTGAAAGCAACTCAAGTGTTTATCAACAGCAATGGATAAACAAAATATGGTATATACTCACTATGGAATATTGTTCAACTTCATAATAAATAAAATTCTGATACCTGGTCTAACATGGATGAACCTTGAAAATATTATGCTTAGTAAAATCAGCTAGACATAGAGGGATAAATGTTGATGGTTTCGCTTGTATGTGGTACCTAGAATTGACAAAGTCACAGAGACAGAAAATAGGATAAAGGTTAACAGGAGCTAGAGAGAGGGAGGAAGGGGTGTTAATATTGATTGGGTATAGAGTTTTTGTTAGGGATAATGAAAAAGCTTTGGGAATAAATATGGTGATGGTTACATGACATTGTGAAGGTATTTAATACCACTGGTTTATACTTTTAGGAATGGCTAAAATGATAAATGTTATGTTTTATATATATTATATATTACAATTTTATCATAATAATTTAAACAATCTATCTTTTTGCTATAAAACAACCTTCTCTTAATGTTTAATCAGAGACTGCATATCTGAGATTGTTTGATTGCTTTTGGTTTGCAGGCTACAGGCTCTCAGATCGGGATGATGGTCAATGCCTTCACTAACATCGCTGTGGCTATGATCATTGCCTTCTTCTTTAGCTGGAAGCTAAGCCTGGTTATAGTGTGCTTCTTCCCTTTCTTGGCTTTATCGGGAGCCATACAGACCAGAATGTTGATGGGATTTGCCACTCATGACAAGGAGTCCCTGGAAGTAGCGGGACAGGTAATCTCCTACACCCACTGTTCAGACTGCTTATGGCTGCGTGGCTATCAAACTGCTAAGGAATAGTACAAATAGGCCTAAGGAAGCTGTTAGCCTGCAATCACTCATGGTTAGAAACTTCCCATTAGCCTTTATCATATATGCCTCTGAGGCTATGAGATTGAGCAGATGTGGAGAAATAGTGGGGCAAACACAGAGGTTACATGTTCAGTTTACTCCCATACAGTTATCTTTTCCCACATCCCAATTTGGCATAGTATCCTCCTTTGCAGGAGTGGATGGTTACCTTTATTGTCTGTTCTTTTTTTTTTTTTTTTCGCTTAATGGTTTCTCCAGGTAATACTACCAACATAGAAAGGAATTACCATCTTTTTGGCACATACTTTTAACTTTCACACTTCAGTGTCTGCTAGACTTGTGGCAAATATCTTTCCCAAAGAGAACCATGAGATACATACAGCTTAGATCCTGAATACACTTAGGCTGCAGCTATGCACTTTTAAGACTGTTCTAATTAAATCTGGTTATCAGAGATAAGTGAAGAGATGATGGCATAGACATTTATCAGGGACAAGAAATCATCCACAGACACATAAATACACCCTCCCCTTTTAATAAATTTACTATCAACTAAGGTTTGTCTCTTTGAAGAGGAAAAGTTAACATAGCCCAAGTAGGCAGAAGCCAAAAGAATTTTATATGCCAGTGATAGAAGGTAGCCCACTTTTGTACCTTTTTTGGGATAGGACCCTAATTCAGAAATAGTAATTATTTACCCTAGAGTTTTCATTCCAATCCTAAAGAAAGGCAATGCCAAAGAATGTTCAAACTACCACACAATTGCACTCATCTCACATGCTAGTAAAGTAATGCTCAAAATTCTCCAAGCCAGGCTTCAGCAATACGTGAACTGTGAACTTCCTGATGTTCAAGCTGGTTTTAGAAAAGGCAGAGGAAACACAGATCAAATTGCCAACATCTGCTGGATCAATGAAAAAGCAAGAGAGTTCCAGAAAAACAGCTATTTCTGCTTCATTGACTATGCCAAGGCTTTGACTGTGTGGATCACATTAAACTGTGGAAAATTCTGAAAGAGATGGGAATACCAAACCACCTGACCTGCCTCTTGAGAAACCTATATGCAGGTCAGGAAGCAACAGTTAGAACTGGACATGGAACAACAGACTGGTTCCAAATAGCAAAAGGAGTATGTCACCCTGCTTATTTAACTTCTATGCAGAGTACATCATGAGAAACGCTGGGCTGGAAGAAGCACAAGCTGGAATCAAGATTGCCGGGAGAAAAATCAATAACCTCAGATATGCAGATGACACCATCCTTATGGCAGAAAGTGAAGAGGAACTAAAAAGCCTCTTGATGAAAGTGAAAGAGGAGAGTGAAAAAGTTGGCTTAAAGCTCAACATTCAGAAAACGAAGATCATGGCATCCGGTCCCATCACTTCATGGGAAATAGATGGGGAAACAGTGGAAACAGAGTCAGACTTTATTTTGGGGGGCTCCAAAATCACTGCAGATGGTGACTGCAGCCATGAAATTAAAAGATGCTTACTCCTTAGAAAGAAAGTTATGACCAACCTAGATGGCATATTCAAAAGCAGAGACATTACTTTGCCAACAAAGGTCCGTGTAGTCAAGGCTATGGTTTTTCCTGTGGTCATGTATGGATGTGAGAGTTGGACTGTGAAGAAAGCTGAGAATCAAAGAATTGATGCTTTTGAACTGTGGTGTTGGAGAAGACTCTTGAGAGTCCCTTGGACTGCAAGGAGATCCAACCAGTCCATTCTGAAGGAGATCAGCCCTGGGTGTTCTTTGGAAGGAATGATGCTAAAGCTGAAACTCCAGTACTTTGGCCACCTCATGCGAAGAGTTGACTCATTGGACAAGACTCTGATGCTGGGAGGGATTGAGGGCAGGAGGAGAAGGGTACGACAGAGGATGAGATGGCTGGATGGCATCACCAACTCGATGGACATGAGTTTGAGTGAACTCTAGGAGATGGTGATGGACAGGGAGGCCTGGCGTGCTGTGATTCCTGGGGTCGCAAAGAGTTGGAGACGACTGAGCAACTGAACTGAACTGATGGACTGAAACAAATACAAATTCATAGTATAGACTGAAAAATAAGCTTTATACTTAACTTTTCTTACATAATATTTTGTCAGGATAATTTTAAGAAATAAAATCTAATATTTTAAATTTATATTATGTAAACAATCTTCTGTCTCAGACACATCTAAAGAAACCATTTTGGACATTTCAAATGAATTCATAAAGAGAGCCTTCTATACCATTTTCCTCCCTCTCCTCTCTTCCTCAACAGTTAGAGGCAATGAAGCCATGTTCTCTTCAGTTCAGTTCAGTCACTCAGTCATGTCTGACTCTTTGTGACCCCGTGAACCACAGCCCACCAGGCCTCCCTGTCCATCACCAACTGCTGGAGTCTACCCAAACCCATGTCCATTGAGTCGGTGATGCCATCCAACCACCCTATTTTCTGTCGTCCTCTTCTCCTCCTGCACTCAATCTGTCCCAGCATCAGGGTCTTTCCAATGAGTCAGCTCTTCGCATCAAGTGGCCAAAATGCTGGAGTTTCAGCTTCCGCATCAGTCCTTCCAATGAACACCCAGGACTGATCTGCTTTAGGATGGACTGGTTGGATCTCCTTGCAGTCCAAGGGACTCTCAAGAGTCTTCTCCAACACCACAGTTCAAAAGCATCAGTTCTTCGGCACTCAGCTTTCTTCACAGTCCAACTGGCACATTCATACATGACTACTGAAAAAACCATAGCCTTGACTAGACGGACCTTTGTTAGTAGTGAGTAGAACTTGAACTGATAGGATGTCTCAGGGTCTAGTCAAGTTGATTTCCAGCAACTTCTTTGTGTTCCCAGAAGATGTGATGTGTATCACCTTCTGCCATTTGCACTGGATCTAATCCATGTAACTACTGAAAATGTCATGAAAGTAGTTACCTCTGCTCTTTTATTTCTAAAGCTCTTTTTCCTTCTTCAGATTACAAACGAAGCCCTCAGTAATATCCGTACTGTGGCTGGGATTGGAAAGGAGAGGCAGTTTATAGAAGCGTTTGAGGCAGAACTGGAGAAGCCATACAAGACAGCCCTCCGAAAAGCGAATATTTACGGACTCTGCTTTGGTTTTTCCCAGTGCATCGTGTTTGTTGCTAATTCTGCTTCCTACAGATATGGAGGTTACTTAATTCCCAATGAAGGGCTCCATTTCAGCTATGTGTTCAGGTGAGGAATGTCTGGCTAAAATCATAAAAGATCAGCATTCAAGGGAGGAATAGTCTGGTCCGATTTGTTAGTGGCTGCCATTTAAACCATCCCAAACTTGGTGTCTTAAACAGCTGAGATTTATTATTTCTGAAAGATTCTGTGGGTTTTCAGGGTGGTAATAGTTCTGGACTGTGCTGATTCAGTTAGGCTCCCGAGCGGCCTTCTGTCTCCACGTGGCCTGTTAGCAGCCTGTTTTCTTCGCTTTGTGCTCTTGGAAGACAGAAGGTTGCCAGCCGCAGTGTGCACGTGCTTGCCAAGTCTCTGCATGCATCACATTTTCTAACATCTCTTTAGCCAAAGAAAGTTCTATATGACAAAGCCCAGATTCAAAGGAAAGAGGAATGCAACCCATCTTTTGATGACAGGGTCTGATAAATGTCTCTCCTTTCTGCCCATGCTGCTATCACACAGCTCTGACACTGGGTGGACGTCCTACAGTTCAGTTTATACTGGCACTGTTTACCTGGAGGTAGCATGGGATCCTCTCACAGGTTAAGGACTTGGTGCTACAGGACTGCCTCTCCCTCAGTCCTCTATACCAATGCAAGCCTAGGTCACCACCTGTGCTTCTCACCAACCAGCTAGAGACCCAGGGTTCCCATGACATCCTCTTCAGCTTTGATTTATATGCTAGAGTGTTTCTTAGAACTCAGAGGAACACTTTACTTCCTAGGTTACCAGTTCACTGGGCTTCCCGGGTGGCGTAGTCATAAAGAATCTGCCTGCTGATGCAGGAAGATGCAAGAGATGTGGGTTCAATACCTAGGGGGGAAGATCCCCTGGAGTAGGAAATGGCACGCAACTCCAGTACTTTTGCCTGGAAAGTTCCACGGACAGAGGAGCCTGGCAGGCTCACAGGGCCGCAGAGTCCGACATGACTGAACACGCACAGGACACAGCTCAGAAACAGCCAGATGGAAGAGACCCAGAGGGTGTGCTGTGTGGGAAGGGCTTGGAGCTTTCATACTCTCTCCAGGAACGCCACTCTCCCCAGATCTCCACATCTTCTCCAAACCAGAGGCTCTATGAACTCTGTCTTTGGAGTTTTTTATGGAGGCTCCACCTTGTTAGACCTGATTAGTTAAATCATTGACCATCAGTCACAGTCAATATCCAGCCTCTTCCCTTCCCTGAGGTCTGAGAAGGGACTGAAGTTCCATCTCTCTGATCACATGGTTGACTCTCCTGGCAACCAGGCCCCATCCTTAGGTTGTGTGTGTGTGCTTAGTCACTCGGTCGTGTCTGACTCTTTGGGACCCCATGGGCTGTATCCTGTCACGTGCCTCTGTCCATGGAATTTTCCTGGAAAGAATACTGGAATGTACTGCCATTTCCTCCTCTGAGGGATTTTCCCGACCCAGGGATCGAACCTGAATCTCTTGTCCACGTCTTTTGCATCTCCTGCATTGGCGGGTGGATTCTTTTCCCCGGTGCCACCTGGGAAGCCCATCCTTAGGTTATCCAGAGTTTTTAGAAAAGCCAGTTCCTTAACATAAAAAAAGACACATTGATCCTCTCAAAATTGGGGAAATTCTACAGGTTTAGGAGCTCCAAGATAGAAACTGACAGAAGACCAAATATATATTTCTTACTAGAAGTCCCAATATCAGAGGAGTAAAAAGTCATATTGCAAAGGGATGTGTATAGAGTAATAAGATTAACTGAGCATTTTCACAGCCTACCATATTGGTTAATGCTGAGAAAGCCTAGAAGCCTAAAGTAAGATGGTTCATAGATCTACTTTATTTGAACTCTACTTCTTGCTAAGAAGGCAAGTCTCCAGCTGACTCTTCCTAGGTGGAGAGAGCAAAGACCCAGTCAGGGGAATCCGGTTCCTTTCTTATAGCTGGGGTCTGCTCTTCTAAGAAGATTAGCTTTGAGTCCAGTTTCTCACATTTCCAGAGCCTGAGGGTGTCAGGGTACCAAGGAACTGGGTGTACATGCATATGAGTGCGATGTGATGGGGTGGGGGACCTCGGAAGAATGAGGGGGAGATGGTCTGAGAAAACCCTGGAGGACATTAAGAAAATCAGCCCTAGTAAAAGTCTGCTCTCGAGTCATGAACCAGTTCTGTCTTCTTGCCTTCTATCTTCTCCTAGAAATAAAAGAAAAATTTTCTCCAGCCCCACTACACCCCCCACCCACCAGAAAGTATCTTTTCTAAATTTTTGTGTATTTAGAGCTACTAACCCCAAATTGGAAATCACAAACTGTTGACTTATTTAGTTTAGATAAGATTTTTGAAGACTTATTTGCCAACATGTAAAAATCAGAGACTATAGAAAACTCCCGATTTCTGCCTTCGCTTTAAAAACTGAAAGATGACCTCCTATCACTTCCTGTTTGATTTCAGGTGCTTGTCATTGCTTTAAGCTTTGAACTGAGATTCTAGAGATGTTTGGGTTTGCAGATCTGCCCTGAAACCGTTTCTGCTTATAAACTGAGCAGTAAAACATACAAAGAGTGTGACGCAATTGAGCGACTAAGCGACTAAGCACAAGCACACACACGTGCATAAGCTGGGATGAGCAGAAGGATTCAGGCAATCACATCTTTCTCATGCTGTCTGAAGAATGAATTACATGCTTGCTTGGCACAGAATTGATGCTTATATCACCAATCATTTTCTTTCACACACTGATCATAGATTCATAGAATGTTAACATTGTATTGGATTGACCAAAATGTTCATTTTGGTTTTTCCATAACAACTTTGAAAAAGTTCCAATGAACTTTTTCATTGCCCCTAATAGAAAAGTCCAAGGCAATCTGGTGATCTTTCAACTACTCTTCTTTTTCCCCCAAGAAGTCTTTTTCTCAAACAACTTTTTTTTAAAGGCTGCTCTACTTGAAGCTGGGTTTAGAGGTTTGAACTCCCTTGTGCAATCCTCCCCTCACCCTTTCTTGTTAGAACACAACTTAAACACCATTCATCTCCCCATCTTCCCATTCCCAGATAAGTCTAAAGAGACCTGTTCAAGGCTGCTTAGTCCTTTCCAAGGCTAGACCCCCCCAAACTCTAGCCTCTTAGGCCACCACACCAACCACACTGCCCCCTTTCTAGCTGGGTGTCTGTCTGATTGCAGGGTGATCTCTTCAGTTGTACTGAGTGCGACAGCTCTTGGGAGAGCCTCCTCTTACACACCAAGTTATGCCAAAGCTAAAATCTCAGCTGCACGCTTTTTCCAACTGCTGGACCGACGACCCGCAATCAATGTGTATAGCAGTGCAGGTGAAAGATGGGTAAGTACTGGAGGTGGGGGTAAGGAGTGCAGTGTGTGTCTGCTGGACAGCATCGGGGCTGCTTATTTAAGACCACTTAGCTTTGAAATTGTGTAGTAGATGGGTGCATTCATATGCACTCAGAATGAGCAGATAGTAGATTTATTAATGTAAAGGAATGAAGTACATTAGCATTAAAATTATTCATAAAGCTGGCATTTGAATAAGGCAATTCTATCCAGTGAATACTTGTTTTATAATACACAGTCACTATAAAACACACTTAATTCCAGAATAAATGAAGCTATAAGTCTTTGAGACTTGCACAATCACTGTGATTTTACTGATGTTCTGCTATGGAATGTAGAAAAACCAGTTTCTCCTGTCCTGTAATACTGACTTATTTCATGTTTATCTCAGTTCCACATACCTTCATGTGGACGCTCAGAAAATCAATTTGATCTCAATGAAATATCACTTTTTCTAATTAATAGTTCCTACAGGTGTCTTTTTAGGTCTTCCTTGCTTGATTTTTAATATCCCAGTATGTTCAAGAGAGCAAAACAACCTAAACTCTAGTAAAGTTAACTAAATTCAGAAATCTTAAAATTGGTCAAATGCCCCATTTCTCCTTTAGTTCAGTAAAAGGCAAGTCTCTGTGTGGTTTATTAAATGTTTATCCCTTTCTAGAGTTCGCATGTCAGATAGTACAACTAAAGGTTTTCACCTTTGCAATTCAGAGTTCAAGTAACTTTCTGTGGAGGTCATTTCAAGTGTAAAGTTTTTATTTTAAATATTTGGGGAAACAAAACTGTAGGAGTTTGCATAGGTACTGGCTTCTGTGATGTAATCATCTCTTTTCTTCTCTTCCATGCGGAATGACTGACGAGGAAGTCCCCTTAGGTTATAATGGGAATATTTGAGCTTTTGATCAAATATCTTTAAACTCAATGCCCCACCCTCCGTTTATTCTACATCTGTTAAAATAGGGAATAGAATGCTGTTTCATTAAGTTGCTGTCCTTATACTTTGCATTTTGGCAGCTTGTTGTTAAAGGTATCTTAAGCAAGGATTTAAAACTCAGGTGCATTCTCAACAGTCTAGATACTAGCAGGAGAATATATAATTCTAATCTTTCCATCCACAGGACAACTTCCGGGGACAGATTGACTTTGTTGACTGTAAATTTACATATCCTTCCCGCCCTGATGTACAAGTTCTGAATGGTCTTTCAGTGTCTGTCGGTCCAGGGAAAACCCTGGCATTTGTTGGGAGCAGTGGATGTGGTAAAAGCACCAGCGTTCAGCTGTTGGAACGTTTCTATGATCCTGACCAAGGGAAGGTGGTAAGCAATGCAAATGCCTTTGAGAATTTAGCTTTCTGCAGAGGATCTCCAACTTCTTAAAGGGGGTCTTCAAGGTTGTGCCTTACCAGACTCATTCTGAAGCGCTTGCCTCCGGCAATATTCTCCAGTTCCAGTCATTTGCTGCTTGACCTGATTCTACCTCACAATTTCTAATGTTAGATTCATTCTTCCCAGTTCCAGATGGCCTCCTGACCAGATAGGCAAAGAAAACTGCAAAGCTGGAGATGAATGCATTTAATAGAAGCATTCACTTACCTGTAAATGGGGCAGAAAGTGCAGACTAGTCAAGAAACTAATGACTGGGAACAGAAAAACTGGGGGATGATGAGAAACACAATGATAAATGAGTAAGAAAGGGAATTTAACACGAAAAATCTGAGACAATCCTGGTTCAAGAAGCTAAAGTCTAAATAATATAAGGGTCTCAAATTGGTAGTCATGTGCCTTAAATCTTTGGTAAAGATATTTGAAAAATTGTGGCTTGCTTTGTTGCTTATTTTCTACAGAATTTCTTTCTCTTCTTTTCTTTTTCCTTTCTATCTTTCCAAATTATATCTGCAGAGGAGTACAAAGTAAAATAAGAAATATTTGTAAAAACAAAGCAAAACAAAACAAAACCAATCTTTTATTCCACCATTTCCACCCCACCCCCCTTTTTCTGCTCAAAGGCAACTATTTTTAATCACTTGATGTTTTTAGATCTCCCAACAATTACCTCAGTGTCCCTAAATAATATGCTCATGTTGCTATTTCTTGATTTAACAAATTTAGACCCTCTGTTGATTTATTTGCAAGAGATGGAAATTTAGCTTCCCTTCCTCCTCTCCCCTCCTTTGACCCACCTCCTCCCAATATGGTTATACTACTTTTAAAAGCTCTTCTTTTTGGAAATTTAATTAATACAGTTTTGTTTCTTTCCCATCACCTGCAGGTAACATTTCTTGAATCCTCATTTTCTAAGATGAGATTAGCAATTCTACCTCTATTTTCACTTTTTCCTCCCCCTCCTTTTTTTTCTTTTTGCCTCTCAATCCCTAATAGCTACACTTTTATTTTATCAAGAATATAAAATGCTTGCATTTTATTTATACTATTTACAGCTTTTCCTCTAGGCTGATTCTGAAAGTTGAAAATCTATTAACTTTTCTTATGGCTATGGAAATATTGTTCATCTCACAGTTAAGGAGTGAGGTACATTAGCATCACAGTTTCTTTTCTTGCTTTCCTGAAAGACTTTCTTTCTTTCTTGTATTCTCTGCCTTTATGAAATCTTTAGGTTCTTCCCATGTTCTACATGGACACTTATTCTGAGGAGCCTGCTTCTTTCCTTTATTTCTGCCACAACCTGGACTAATTGCATCCTATATCTGTTCAGCAATTGTCAGTCTGTGAGTTTCCCACAGTATCTTTTGGATTCGGTCCATTATTTCCTAGTTCATGTATTTTCCTCTTTCTTTGGTTTCCCCTCTTATTTTGTTGGAGTGCATCTGTAAGTAGTTTTCTAAGAAATGATTCAGAGGTGTGGGTTTGATTGAATCCACATATTTTGAAAAAGGACTTTCTGATACCCCTGAATAATGTAATTGTCATTACAATGAGGATAGATAAAATGATGAGGAGAAATGCTGAGGGAAATTTGAAAGAGGTAGCTAAAGTTTCCTTTGCATAAAGCAAAACAGGGAAACAAGCAAACCGATAGTGGTAAAATCCAGGAAATTATGAAAATAAGGAGTAAGAGTTGATTATCTGAAGATTATAGTCACTTCTTTTATTAATTTTAGGTATAGGGATTTTATTTGTTTGAAATTATTTGGTGATTGATGACTCTAGGAAGTCCATGGCACTGGGGGTCTGATCTCTGCAAAGGAGAGGATCCAGTTTAACCAAATGTCAGATCTTTCATGACTGTCACCTGGGTAGACTGTGAACTAACTACATGACAGGCAGGAATTCGAATCCTTCATGTTCAACTTCTTTAACATTAACATGCATATTAAGCATATTTCTCTGAATGTACTCAGCGAATGTTCTGGTCACAGATAGAAAGCAATGCCCATGAAAAATATCAATATGTTTCCTTGCATTTCATAGACACGATATATTTTATTACATCATTGTAAAACTTTTTTACAGACATTTTTCATTTAGAAAAATACCACCTTTAATGCAATTTTAAAAAATTCTCTTTGCTCTTAAGGAAGCTAACAAATGCAGGCATTCAACATTTTTAGCATTTAATTGGGTGCCTATGTCAGATTTGTTGGAGAAGGAAATGGCAATCCACTCCAGTGTTCTTGCCTGCAGAATCCCAGGGATGGGGGAGCCTGGTGGGCTGCCATCTATGTGGTCGCACAGAGTCGGACACGACTGCAGTGACTTAGCAGCATGTCAGACTTTATTTTTGGGGGCTCCAAAATCACTGCAGATGGTGACTGCAGCCATGAAATTAAAAGACACTTACTCCTTGGAAGGAAAGTTATGACCAACCTAGATAGCATATTGAAAAGCAGAGACATTACTTTGCCAACAAAGGTCTGTCTAGTCAAGGCTGTGGTTTTTCCAGTGGTCATGTATGGATGTGAGAGTTGGACTGTGAAGAAAGCTGAGCGCTGAAGAATTAATGCTTTTGAACTGTGGTGTTGGAGAAGACTCTTGAGAGTCCCTTGGACTCCAAGGAGATCCAACCAGTCCATTCTAAAGGAGGTCAGCCCTGGGTGTTCTTGGGAAGGAATGATGCTACAGCTGAAACTCCAGTACTTTGGCCACCTCATGCAAAGAGTTGACTCATTGGAAAGGACTCTGATGCTAGGAGGGATTGGGAGCAGGAGGAGAAGGGGACGACAGAGGATGAGATGGCTGGATGGTATCACCGACTCGATGGACGTGAGTTTGCCTGAACTCCGGGAGTTGGTGATGGACAGGGAGGCCTGGTGTGCTGCAATTCATGGGGTCGCAAAGAGTCAGACACGACTGAGCGACTGAACTGAACTGAACTGATGATGTGCCCAGATTAGTTCCTGTGGGAAATTCTAAGGAACATGAACCATGTCTTCTGTCTTCTGGGAGCTTACTCTCAGAATACTCTCATATAGACAACAATCAGCAAACAGTTCCAGTACTTAATTAAGTATTAGTGCTTTGCAGTGTGTAAGTACTATGGAAAATGCATAAAGGAAGAGGAGCAAGGGCTAATTATTGGGGAATGCCATATACTTTTTCTAGTAGTGTTTGTGTTTTATGCTGCCAACATATTATCTAAAATATAGTATATCCATACTACTTAACATAATCTTTTTCTGAAATCATGCGGCTAAATACTTTATAGTAGTATGTTAGACATACTATCCTTTTGCTGTCCTAGGTCTTTTAAGTGGAAGAGCTCGAATGGTGGATATTTGAATTCCTGTGCTCAACTGCCTAAATAAATCGTGTTGTTGTCGTTGTTGTTCAGTCACTAGGTTGTGTCCTACTCTTTGCAACCACGTGAACTGCAGCTCACCAGGCCTCCCTGCCCCTCATTATCTCCTGGAGTTTGCCCAAGTTTATGTCCATTGAGTCCATGATGCTATTCAATCATAAAAATAGATCATGAGTTCCTAGAAAATAAAGATTTTTTTTTTCTATATTATACCAAAGACTGCCTAGCATGGTACCTTTGTGGCAGGTTATTCTGTATATATCTGTTGGTTGACCAAGTGAATAAATATACTTCTTTCTTACTGGGATTCATTATCTTCAATCATTCAGAGGTTAGTATCATTGAAATCAATGGGTTTGATTCTTATATTGTCCAATAGCTTTACATAGGAAACCCCATTTCATAACCCATGGAGTCTCAAAATTGAGCAATTATGTGTACTTGGAGAGGATGTGCTACACCAGAAGATTAGGGAAGTTTCTGTTTTCTAAACTAGATAATGTGCCTTTCTTGTTTGATACCACCTGTAGAGCTAGAGTTTGGGAAATGAACAAACAAAACCGTGTCTGATCACAACTTTGACACCGCTTCTGGCAGACACCACCTCCAGAGGTCAAAGGCAACATAATTTATTTCCAAGAATCCTGAGCTTGTTGTCTCTTAAGCAAAGCACGCATCTTGCATAACACTAACTCTAGGGCATGAACTTTCCTCACTGCTGGAATTCTAAAATTCAGTGCTCTGGTTGTCATTTCTGTTGGCAGATGATAGATGGGCATGACAGCAAAAACGTAAACATCCAGTTCCTCCGCTCAAACATTGGAATCGTTTCCCAGGAACCAGTGTTGTTTGCCTGTAGCATAATGGACAACATCAAGTATGGAGACAACACCAAAGAAATCCCTATGGAAAAGGTTATAGAAGCTGCGAAGCAGGCTCAGCTGCATGACTTTGTAATGTCCCTCCCAGAGGTAGGTGCACAGTCAGAGTCATTCCTGATGGGAGACAGGGAGGGAGAGCAGTAGGACAACCAGAAAGTCATTATGACTGTAGCTCAAGGAGAAGGTCAAAGGCAACACAACTTATTCCCCAGCGCCCTGGGATGGTCTCAGCCTTTTAAGCAAAATAAATGTCCTTCATCAACATAATCTTTAGGGCTTTATAAAATTTTTTTTGATGTGGACCATTTTTAAAGTCTTTATTGAATTTGTTACAATATTGCTTCTGTTGTTTGTGTTCTGGCTTTTTTACCTTGACTGAACCCACAATCCCTGTATTGCAAAATGAAGTCTTAACCACTGAATTGCCAGGAAAGTCCCTAATCGTTAGTTTTGAACAGTATTATATTATCCAATGCAAGGAATGTTATAGAACTTGCTGTACAAAAAGTAATACCACATCGAGCATCAGCTTGCCTGTGTGTGCTTAGTCACTCGGTTGTGTCCAGCTCTTTGTGACTCCATGGACTGTAGACTTCCAGGCTCTGTTCATGGGATTCCTCAGGCAAGAATACTGGAGTGAGTGGCTGTTCCCTTCTCCAGGGGATCTTTCTGACCCAGGGATTGAACCCAGATCTCCTGCATTGCAGACAGATTCTTTACAGTCTGAACCACTAGGGAAGCCCTGAGTATCAGCTTAGCATAATGGAAAAAAAAAAAATCCTGAGATTTGGAGCAGACGTTGATTTGAATCCAAGTGAGGTCACTTTCTAGTGTAAAGTTACTTCTGTAACTTTGGGACAACTACTTTTCTTTTGAGACTACAAAAAGGTAAAAGATAACTTAGAATGAAAGAGTATACAAAATAGCCACAAAAAAAGAAAGCTGCTTCTGTTATTACTGTCATTGTCATTCCATTACTCGGCAGCAACTATTACACATGTAGAGTAAGCTGCACTTGGTTTGGGGTAAGTCTCACTTTCCCAGAGCCAAGTCTGAATGCAGTGTAACATTGACCCTAAATTTTTCCATCCACCAATGCTCTTTCTTGGTGTTCAATCACAAAGAAAATGAAAACATGGAAACTGAAAAATTTTCAAAAAAGAAACTGAAAAATAGGTAATAAGGAGGAAATTATTTCTGTGAACATTAAATGATAATCTGGCTAGAGTAGTTAGTACCATACCTGATGCACAGTAAATACTCTGTGAATGTAACTTATTTTACACAAGCCTTCATCAAGGGATTCTCTTCCATAATTTCATAAAAATGACAAATATGTGAACTAGTTATTAATATCTGAATTTTCAGATGAGTTTTCAGCTCACAAAAATTTAAATAATTTGTTCATGATCACAGAGCTAGGATATAGCAAGAGTGAAATTCAAAGCAAGGCTTGCCTTCCAGAACAATGCCACCTCAACAAGGAAATGGATGAGAAGATCTCCCAAAGGTCCTGACATTCTAGGACCATTCTGTCTTAGAAAGATCTTCCAGACAGGAGATTGGAAATCAGGGTATCTTACGTCAGGGAAGATCTCATACTAAGGAGAAAGAGATGAAAAAATAAATACAGAGAAAAGGATACAAAGTCCCCTTGTTTTCCAGCATGAAAGGTCACACATGCCATATTTTTTTTAGATCCTAGATGGATTTGAAGTCCTTTATAGAAATGATTCACAATTTCATAAAACAACAAATTGTTTAAATCCTGAGGAGTCATTGATGGGGGCTCCATAAAGCACAGGGGCATGCTTCTGGTTCTGAAATTTACCATATGTTTTCCAGAAATATGAAACTAATGTTGGGTCCCAGGGGTCTCAACTGTCTCGAGGAGAGAAACAACGCATTGCTATTGCTCGGGCTATCGTACGGGATCCGAAAATCTTGCTGCTAGATGAAGCTACTTCTGCCTTAGACACAGAAAGTGAAAAGGTAGGTATTGATTTTCTAAGCCTTAGACCATCGTAAATGAGTCTCTTGCTGTAATATTTGTCCGTATAAAATGGTAGTATTGTTAATTTTCTGATTCACAGTAGAAATGGCTACTCCTTTGCAGAACCAAGAGACAATAGTTTAGAGAAAGGATTTAAAATAGGATTGCTTCAAATAAAAAAATTTTTTAACTTTAAGAATTGTTTTTAAAATTGTTTAGGTTAGGTGACATTTTTTTCAAGGGCAAATGATTAGCTATCTTAAGTAAAATAAAATAATCCTGGCCATCTGTTAGGCATTTCATATTTTACAGTTCTAAAGTTCTGTGGCAGAGAAGATGGGAAGCATGCAAAACAAAGAGGTGGTTTCTGACATGCATTTTGCATAAAAGTAAATGCAATTGGGCAAAACATAATCATGAAATTTACCATTTATAATTAACTCCTTAAAAATTAGGATTCTGTTTTGGAGACAGCTAAATTGTCCTCAATGAAGAATGGTAGGGAATGACCACCTAACGGCTACCTTACATTGTTTTCCTGGTTTTATTTTATTAATATTGAACTAGACCATTGAGTAATGTAAAATTACTTCATGGTCTCAGTTTGGTTCATTACAGGTTCAGTGAAATTTTTCAGCCTGTGGACTGCCATTTAAATCATTGATGCATTGCATTCAGCAAGTATTTTTTTAGACCTCTCTCTCATATCAAGCCCTGAATATCTTGATGTTACTCAGGTGGCATGAAGCAGAACTCAGGCAATAGCAGACTAGGGAACAAACATATGTCTTTGCACCAACTTTCCATCTTCTCTTTGTAGACAGTGCAAGTGGCCCTGGACAAAGCCAGAGAAGGTCGAACCTGCATTGTCATTGCCCATCGTTTGTCCACCATCCGGAACTCAGATATCATTGCCGTCATGTCACAGGGGACAGTGATTGAAAAGGGGACCCATGAAGAACTGATGGCTCAGAAAGGGGCCTATTACAAACTTGTTACCACAGGCGCCCCCATCAGTTGACCTGGCTTGTGAGATTCATGCACAGATGGTACACCAACTACAGGAGTGCCACGGACTGTTTTTTGTTTTTTGTTTTTTCTTTAAGCAGAAATAATGATATTTTACTTTTACAGACATACATTGGACCTGAGCTAGTTGACCTTCAATAATAATTTAGTTTTAAATGTCTGTATATAGAAAATGAAAGAAACCAGGGTCATTGGCAGTAAGAATCCAGTGTCAAGCAGCCATCATCCAGTGCTTTCACCAGCCCCAGTTATTCCATGGGAATTAGTGAGACATCGTGATGTGGAGGAAATAGACTTGCAATTCGCCAGGGGCAGAGAACCATCCCTTGCATTTTGAACACTTGAGGCACACAGAGCCTGGTCTAGACTAGACACTCGACAAATATCTACTGAGCTGGACCAAGGTCATATGGAGAAGAACAGAAGGACTGAAGACTGGCTGTTTTTTGATTGAAGTTTTCTTGCATGTGAAAGCAGATTCATCCATCTCTAAGGATGAGGAGAGAAAGGAGGACTTACACTTCGGACACTCTCAGACTGAAAGGGGCAGAAAAAGACGGGTATTGAAAAGGGTTTACCAGCCAGGAATGTTGATTTATAGATTCAAGGTGTAGTACGTGGGTGGTGAAGTCCTCATTCACTGGACTAGGTTCTGCCACGTGGCTGGAGCAGGGGGCTCTCTCCTAGGTCCTGTACTCCTCTTCACCCCTGTTCACATTGGTTGCTGTCCTTTGTTTCCCCAAGGCCCAGCATGAAGTGAAAATAGTGGACTTTACCTTGTGTAAGTGTTTTCTTCCCATGGCCAACAAATGAAATTCTGCCTACAAAGGAAGCCTGAACTATTATATCGAGGTATATTATTTATGTCTCGGGTCTAGTGTTTCCTGGTGAATAACCACGCAGGTGGTTTAGCAGTTACAACAGAAGAACGGATGGTTGTGAAGTCAGAAACGGAGAGGGTAGAGGGCAGCATTCTGCTTATGACAAACGGCAGTGTTAAGTTGCAGAATAAAGATGCCTTCAAGAAGGAATTAAGCTTTGTAGGAAGCACGTGCTTATCCTGTAATACTGAAGAAGAAAGACCAACAGCCATTTGTTTTAAGTTTTTGTTTCAGAAGAAGAACATAAGCTATGTGCTAGGAGGCTGCCAGTTTCCTGGAATAGACTGGGTGATTAAACTATTTTTAAATAAGATACTTCTAAGTTTTTGATGAGAGGGAAGAACTTGACTGGAGAGGATTTGAAATGATTTGGGAAAACATTTCAATTACAACTTCAAAAATACAGAAGTAAATAAAGTTACAAGTTTATTTTACAATGTCAGGGACTGCCAATGTCTTCATTTTTGTCTTATATCCTGTACCACTCGTGAAGATTTGGTTTCTACAATTTTGCATTATTGTGTCCAGGTGATGGAAAGACTTGCTTAATCTGTTGTGACTGACATTATCTCAAGTCTTTTTGTAATTTCCAACGGTTTCAGGGTGGGTTCTGTTGTGTTCAAACTCTTTCCATAACCCCAGTTAATAAAACTTTATGGAAGAAAAAAATACAAGATTGGAAGATAAAGTTGGGAAAATTTTTCTGAGGGTAGGACAAAAAGACCTGAAAAGTAGAAAAAGACTTAGAGGAACAATTCAGGAGATGCAATAATTAGCTAACAGCAGTTCTGGAAAGAAAATTCAGAGAAAACTGAGGGGAAACAGGATTAAATAGTCCAAGAATATGTCCTATAGTTGAAGGATATGAATTTCCAACTTGAAAGAGTTCACAAATTGTCAAATATAATAAATAAAGATCTTACCTGGGCACACCATTATGCAGTTTTGGAAAACTGAGGCAAAGGAGAAGATACTAAAAGCTTCCAAGAGAAGGGGAATGTATAATAAAGAAGCATAATGACATAGGACCTCTTGGCTGTGACACTGAAAGTCAGAAGACCTAAAGATTTGCCTTCAGAATTCTGAGGGAAAAATTATTTCTGTTCTGGAATTTTATTCCCAGCAAACTATTCTCAAGAATGAGAGATGCCTAAAGAAATTCTGCTGTGTAAGAGTTTCAGAATTGTATGGAAGCAGGTGCCTATAAACCAGAAATGTTACTATTTGAGAAAAAAAATAGAAGAATTGACCTCCAACTTTTTGTCTAGAAACACTTTTTCATGTAGTTACTCTAGGTCTATTCTGCCTGTGCTCTTGGGAAATTATTTCAATAAAAAGACACTTAGAATTTAATGATGCAGTCATGCATACAATTTTTGGCAACTGTACACTCGTTTAAAACTGTAAATCCAGTAATATTTTGATGTTATGTCCTTAAAGAGGAAAATACATAGGATCATAATTAGATATAGTTCACTACACATTTTTTTAATGCGTTAAAGGTAAGTTTCCTATCCTAAGAAAATATCAGAATTTTCTCATCAGTCTGTTTTAGGATCCCACATTATATTTCCAACTAATGAGTTGAATTTATTAATATGTCTTATGCATGTAGAATCTCTCTGCAATCAGATCAATAAGGATATTAGTGGGGATAAAAAATTGCAAATTTGGCTGCTCTTTCCAAACATATTTTGAGATAAATTTACATATGCATGTGTACCATTATAAAAGAAGCATTATGTCCATTTGTATTGCTTAAATTTCCAGGTCAAGTGAACAGTCTCACCTGCCTACGAGAGATGGCAGGTGAAATTAACTGAAATCCAATTCCAATTTCTTTCACACTGTGTTCAGTTAAATACCCAATTAATTTAAATGGATAGACTGTAAATAAAGCAATGCACATGATTATCATCTAATTAGCACTGGCCAGCATTATAATGTGCTCATTAGTGAGTTGTATGGGATCCTAAGGCTCATAATGAGTAATCAGGGTACACGTGACTGGCATGTAGCTGTCTGAATGCAGCTACTAAACTCAATAAACCATCACTAAGACAGAATGCACGGTAGGAAACGGAAGAATACACAGCCAGACAGTGAGTTGACAATTTCTTTCTTCCTATAATACAAGGATAGCTCCTACTCTCAGAGACAAAGAGAGAAATGTGAGGGCAACAGAGCAGCTGGGAATAGAAAGGGAACTGTTCACTCGAGGTGACCCAAAATGACTATCTGCAATAATCAAGAATGATTATAGACAAGAAAGAAAATTGTGCTATCTTATTGGCTAAGAGTATATATTTCTTTTCTTCTTATAAAACTTATTTATTTTTTAACTGAAGGATAATTGCTTTATGTAATTTTGTTGATTTCTGCCAGACATCAACATGAATCAGGCATAGGTATGAGAGTATATATTTCTGATAGATCAAGTATGAAATCAAAGTAACAGATGAACAATGTTTTCATAAAATTCCTTAGAAGTTGAAAATTCAGTGGATCATTTAAATATACCCTGTAGTAACATTCACAAAGCATTTCATAATTTAGAAGCCACTTTGCCGTCACAATTTTTGTTATTGTGAAACCATTTCGTAGTTTGCAGAGGAGGAAGGCAGCTCTAAGTTGCATTCATTGTTATATACATAAGGAGTTAAGTTGACACCCAATCCTACACCCTCTCCCCTTGCATGCTTCCGTTTCAGAGGTCGGAAAGTAAAATACTTACCTTCCCAGACTCTTGCAGCTAGAGGAGGTCATGTGACTACTGTGATCAATGAAATACAGGCACAAGTCTCTGTGGAGGCTTTCCCTTCTGGAATAAAGCCTGGGTTGAAGAAAACACATTTGCTTTCCCCCTTTCTTCTTTCCTGGATGCACAGTGACCATGCTGTGGCCACTTGGACAGAAGCCATCCACTGTGGATGGCAGAGCAGGAAGGCAGACTGAGCCTGATTCTTGGACACCGTTGAGCAGCTATTGCAGCCTGGACTGCCTACCCCCAGCCATCCTGTTAAACACATACCAAACACCTTTCACTTGTTTAAGCACTGAAGTGGTTTGTTACAGTTGTAATTGTTGTTGTTAATTATAGATTAACACACTCAGTAGATAAAGATTTTTATTAATAAAAAATGTTGAAACATAAAGATAATAAAACAATGTTGAAATATTGATGTATTCACAGATGACCTCAAAATATGACCTTTAAATCCAGAGGTATTCCACAAACATTAAGTGAAAGAAAGAATTAATATGTCTTTTTGCAAATGTCACTGCTATGAGAAGGAAATGTCACTGGATGGATGTCCTTTGCAGCTCATTCTAGTTGTTTTTTAGAAACATTTCACGTACCCTGCTTCATTATGCTTTAAGCAAAGGAGACATTTACTTAAACGCTTGGTGCTTTGTGACTATGCTTTCTCATCCTCTCACATTATTAATATAAAATTGGTGCCAGACTGGGAATGGCCTGGCTTCCACGGGCGGGTTATAGACAGGCTTGAAAAGAAAGTGATTCAAGAAGAGGATGAATTTGAAACAGAATGGACTAGAATAAATGGGGAATCAAGTCACCAGCTAATTTGCAGCTAGAGACAGTCTCAACCCAATTCTTCCAACCCCACAGGCTGGAGATAATCCAGGCTATCCAGAGCCTGGACCAAAGGGATATATTGAACTCAACCTTGTATCTCTATCACCAAAAGGAATTTAATAAGTGTTTCTCAGGTGTTTGGGGAGGGTGGAGAAGTTAGAGAGGAAAAAAAGAAAAAAAGACAGAAGGGACCCTGTTTGAGCCTGAGAAGATTTTTGGAGCTATGGGGAACTGAACCTCTAATTTAATTTAGCGTGGTCATCCTCAAAAGTCTTGGCATCATATAATTTGATGTTAGAATTGTGTTGTAGTCAAGAAGTACATTTCAACAGCCATAAGAATTATAAAGTAAACATTATCGTTATGTCTTCATGCTGTGCTTAGTCGCTCAGTACTCTGACTCTTAGTTGCTCAGTCATCGGTCTCAGGCTATGGACTGGAGCCCACCAGGCTCCTCTGTCCGTGGGGATTCTCCAGGCAAGAATACTGGGGTAAGTTGCCATGCCCTCCTCCAGGGGATCTTCCCAACCCAGGGTTCGAACCCAGGCCTCCTCTATTGCAGGTGGATTCTTTTTTTTTTTTTTTGCAGGTGGATTCTTTACCATCTGAGCCACCAGGGAATCCCAAGAATACTGGAGTGGTTAGCCTATCCCTTCTTCAGGGAAACTTTCTGACCCAGGAATCAAACCAGGGTCTCCTGCACTACAGGTGGATTTTTCACCAGCTGAGTCACCAGGGAAGCCCCTTATGTCTTTGAGAGATCCATAATTAGTTCACAACAAACTTACTAAAATCCTATTTCAAAGTTCTAATCACTTCCCTCATATAGCAGGGTTGGTTAAGTACCTCCAAGCCTTCTTCACACAAAGAAAACTTTTGTCCTTCCCCTTCTTCTCAGTCAGCCTGTTACCATATATATCCCATTAGTATTTCTTCCAGCAAGAAGAATATCCTCTTTAGGATGTTAAGGAAAGGGAAATGGACTGGTGATTTAGTTACAGAATCTCTTTTGTAAGACAGGGGCTTTCTTTCTTTTTTTTTCTTTTTTGTTAATTAACTATTTTTTTATTTAAGGATAATTGCTTTGCAGAATTTTGTTGTTTTCTGTCAAACCTCAAGATGAATCAGCCATAGGTGTACATATATCCCCTCCCTTTTGCCCTCCCTCCCATCTCTCTCCCCATCCTACCCCACTAGGTTGATACAGAGAGACAGGGGCTTTCCTGGTGGTTCAGATGGTAACAAATCTGCCTACAATGAAGGAGACCCAGGTTTGATCCCTGGGTTGGGAAGATCCCCTGGAGAAGGGAATGGCTACCCATTCCAGTATTCATGCCTGGAGAATTCCATGGACAGAGGAGCCTGGTGGGTTACAGTCCATGGGGTCACAGAGAGTCAGACAGGACTGAGAGACTAATACTTTCTTCCTTATGTAAGATAAGCAAGTAGGAAGTCTGTGAATATTTTCATGTGACTATTTTTGGCCTCAAAAATCAGTTACATTATTGCATATCTCCATGAATCAAGGCAAATTGGAAGTGGTCAAACAGGATATGGCAAGAGTGAACATCAATATTGTAGGAATCAGCGAACTAAAATGGACTGGAATGGGTGAATTTAACTCAGATGACCATTACATCTACTACTGTGGCATGAATCCCTTAAAAGAAATGGAGTCGCCATCATGGTCAACAAAAGAGTCCGAAATGCAGGACTTGGATGCAATCTCAAAAATGACAGGATGATCTCTGTTCGTCTCCAAGGCAGACCATTCAATATCACAGTTATCCAAGTCTATGCCCCAACCAGTAACACTGAAGAAGCTGAAGTTGAATGGTTCTATGAACACCTACAAGATCTTTTAGAACTAACACCCAAAAAAGATGTCCTTTTCATTGTAGGGGACTGGAATGCAAAAGTAGGAAGTCAAGAAACACCTGGAGTAACAGGAAAATTTGGCCTTGGAATATGGAATGAAGCAGGGAAAAGACTAATAGAATTTTGCCAAGAGAACGCACTGGTCATAGCAAACACCCTCTTCCAACAACACAAGAGAAGACTCTACACATGGACATCACCAGACGGTCAACACTGAAATCAGATTGATTACATTCTTTGCAGCCAAAGATGGAGAAGCTCTATACAGTCAGCAAAAACAAGACCGGGAGCTAACTGTGGCTTAGATCATGAACTCCTTATTGCCAAATTCAGACTCAAATTGAAGAAAGTAGGGAAAACCACTAGACCATTCAGGTATGACCTAAATCAAATCCCTTATGGTTATACAGTGCAAGTGAGAAATAGATTTAAGGGACTCTGATAGATAGAGTCCCTGATGAACTATGGACTGAGGTTTGTGACATTGTACAGGAGACAGGGATCAAGACCATCTTCATAGAAAAGAAATGCAAAAACACACACACAAAATGGCTGTCTGGGGAGGCCTTACAAATAGCTGTGAAAAGAAGAGAAGCAAAAAGCAAAGGAGAAAAGGAAAGATATAAGCATCTGAATGTAGAGTTCCAAAGAATAGCAACGAGAGATAAGAAAGCCTTCCTCAGCGATCAATGCAAAGAAATAGAGGCCAACAACAGAATGGGAAAGACTAGAGATCTCTTCAAGAAAATTAGAGATACCAAGGGAACATTTCATGCAAAGATGGGCTCGATAAAGGACAGAAATGGTATGGACCTAACAGAAGCAGAAGATACTAAGAAGAGGTATACAAGAATACACAGAAGAACTGTACAAAAAAGATCTTCATGACCAAGATAATCATGATGGTGTGATCACTCACCTACAGCCAGACATCCTGGAATGTGAAGTCAAGTGGGCCTTAGAAAGCATCACTACGAACAAAGCTAGCGGAGGTGATGGAATTCAAGTGGAGCTATTTCAGATCCTGAAAGATAATGCTGTGAAAGTGCTGCACTCAATATGCCAGCAAATCTGGAAAACTCAGCAGTGGCCACAGGACTAGAAAAGGTCAGCTTTCATTCCAATCCCAAAGAAAGGCAATGCCAAAGAATGCTCAAACTACCGCACAATTGCACTCATCTCAGACACTAGTAAAGTAATGCTCAAAATTCTCCAAGCCAGGCTTCAGCAATATGTGAACTGTGAACTTCCAGATGTTCAAGACGGTTTTAGAAAAGGCAGAGGAACCAGAGATCAAATTGCCAACATCCACTGGATCATGGAAAAAGCAAGAGAGTTCCAGAAAAACATCTATTTCTGCTTTATTGACTATGCCAAAGCCTTTGACTGTGTGGATCACAATGCTGCTGCTGCTGCTGCTAAGTCGCTTCAGTCGTGTCTGACTCTGTGCAACCCCATAGACGGCAGCCCGCCAGGCTCCCCTGTCCCTGGGATTCTCCAGGCAAGAACACTGGAGTGGGTTGCCATTTCCTTCTCCAATGCATGAAAGTAAAAAGTGAAAGTGAAGTCACTCAGTCGTGTCTGACTCTTCGCAACCCCGTGGACTGCAGCCCACCAGGCTCCTCTGTCCATGGGATTTTCCAGGCAAGAGTACTGGAGTGGGGTGCCATCGTCTTCTCCGTGGATCACAATAAACTGTGGAAAATTCTGAAAGAGATGGGAATACCAGACCACCTGACCTGCCTCTTGAGAAACCTATATGCAGGTCAGGAAGCAACAGTTAGAACTGGACATGGAACAACAGACTGGTTCCAAATAGCAAAAGGAGTATGTCAAGGCTGTATATTGTCACCCTGTTTATTTAACTTATATGCAGAGTACATCATGAGAAACACTGGGCTGGAAGAAGCACAAGCTGGAATCAAGATTGCTGGGAGAAATATCAATCACCTCACATATGCAGATGACACCACCCTTATGGCAGAAAGTGAAGAGGAACTTAAAAGCTCTTGATGAAAGTGAAAGAGGAGAGTGAAAAAGTTCGCTTAAAGCTCAATATTCAGAAAATGAAGATCATGGCATCTGGTCCCATCACTTCATGGCAAATAGATGGGGAAACAGTGAAAACAGTGTCAGACTTTATCTTTTGGGGCTCCAAAATCACTGCAGATGGTGACTGCAGCCATGAAATTAAAAGACTCTTACTCCTTGGAAGGAAAGTTATGACCAACCTAGATAGTATATTCAAAAGCAGAGACATTACTTTGCCAACAAAGGTCCGTTTAGTGAAGGCTATGGTTTTTCCTGTGGTCATGTATGGATGTGAGAGTTGGACTGTGGAGAAGGCTGAATGCCAAAGAATTGATGCTTTTGAACTGTGGTGTTGGAGAAGACTCTTGAGAGTCCCTTGGACTGCAAGGAAATCCAGCCAGTCCATTCTGAAGGAGGTCAGCCCTGGGATTTCTTTGGAAGGAATGATGCTAAAGCTGAAACTCCAGTACTTTGGCCACCTCATGTGAAGAGTTGACTCATTGGAAAAGACTCTGATGCTGGGAGGGATTTGGGGCAGGAGGAGAAGGGGATGACAGAGGATGAGATGGCTGGATGGCATCACTGACTCGATGGACATGAGTTTGAGTGAACTCCGGGAGTTGGTGATGGACAGGGAGGCCTGGCGTGCTGCGATTCCTTTGGGTTGTAAAGAGTTGGACAGGACTGGGCGACTGAACTGAACTGATGCATCTCTTTTCATAGTGATACAATTCAGATTCTAATTGGAATAGGATGTTTTAAAGAACCAAATGTATTATATAAATCTAAACCTCTTTATTAAAGTATCATATTACAAAATGGAGCACACTTTAGAATTTACAGCCTTGTTCATTGCAAGTAAGTAAAACTTAATGTGAGGGCTTCCCATGTGGCTCAGTGGTAAATAATCTGCCTGTAACTCAGGAGATGCAGGTAATCCTTGTATTGGGAAGATGTCCTAGAGCAGGAAATGGCAACCTACTCCAGTACCCTTGCCTGGAAAATTCCAAGGACAGAGGAGCCTGGTGGACTACCATGGGGCCACAAAAAGTCGGATACGACTGAGCGATAACACACACAGCATTTAATATAATTGGCTCTTCTTCCAGTTTTATGGAATGAGATCCTTAGAGTTGCAGCATTTCAGAGCTAGAAGGAACCTTTCATCCTAAGTCCATTTTAAGTCTCTCATTTGAGAAACTGGTCAACTGAATCCACCAACATTAAAAGAACTCCCAGCATCCCAGGAGTTAAACACAGAGACATGTTAGAACCTATCAAAGGACTCGATCCAGGGTACTTGCTGCCAAGCTCCACAAAGTCTTTCGTACATCTATCTGTCTGTGAATCTGCTAACACCTGCCCCCTTGAGTTCTGACACCTTTGGGGATCTATACAGGGATATGTGGTACCACTTTTTGATTGGCCAGCATGAGCAGGGCATCAACACCTCAATGCTAAAAAAGTTAGACTCACACAAAAATTTCATAAACTCAGGAATATTTACTTCCCCCTTGTTAAGTCAATGCAATCTTTAAATATAAAGACAGCGAGGCCTCTATGATTTCTTTCACTCAAAAAAATTAAAAAGGCAGAGTTTGGAACGATCCTGAAGAAAAAGATCTCAAGGATCAGATGCTTTCAATGCACAGTTGTTGAGGTTGAGGGCAATGGTGGTGTCTGAGAAAGGCAGTGATGGGTAAATGCAATGTGCACCTTTAGAAAACCTCTTCCATCAATGGCAGGGTATGTGAGGCGACATCATAGTCTGGCCTGTACTGCTCCTAAGATACAGACTGAATCCAAGGAGAATTCAAGTCCTTGACCAGAAGTTGGGGTGTAATTGGCCCACTTGATATGAAAGGCAGTGGGGAGCTGGAGGAGAAAGGAAGCTCTGCATCTTAACCAGCTTTGAGTTTCTTTCCCAGACACACATGAGCCTGCTCCTCCTGAAGAGTGCCCAGGCTGTCCCAGGCAGAGGTTGCTGTTCCCACGTGCGCCAGCACTGGAGATGGGCAGAGATGGGTGGTCCTGACCGCTCCTGGGGGCAGCCCCTGGTCTGTGCCACAAACACCAGTAGGCAGAATGCAGCTGCTACCCTTCTCTCCTTACCCTCCCTGGTCCCTAGCAGCTTCTTTAGAACACAGTGGTCTTCAGGGGAAGTATCACAGGTTTTGAGCTGAAGACAAATTCAGAAATCTTGTGGCAAAATCTTCAAAAAAAGATTTGAAGAAATTTAAAAATTCAAACAGAAAATAATTAATCGGTCTTACATTAACCTTTATAACCTCAATCTTTGAATTTCTTTCCTCTTTGAGTGCAGTCACTTCTGTGCTGCCAAAAGAAACAAGATGTGATTTCTTCCAGGTCACCACTGTGATCACCATCAAAGAATCGCAAAGATAGTAATTAGTACTCCACACCAAATCAGCCTCAGATTTGACATAAATTGCATTTGTCCTCTGCAGAACTAAAAGGAAGCACTTATATCTCTTAGAGTTTTCTAATGAGTTGCTGTCATTTGGCAGAAGTTTCTGAAATATTGCTTCTTATAGACCTGGCTTCTCATTAGCATTTTTTAAAAGAAAAAACAAAATGAAGATTTAAAAAAAGAAGTACCACGGCTTTACCTTCAGTATGGAATCAGCCTCAGAAAGCATTAAAGGTAAGGGGAAGGAAAATTAGGAACACTACCTTAGTTTCTTGGAAACTTTGAGGTCCATTTTTCCAGGAGGCTGTTTGCAATTTCCAGAGAGGCTTGGACAGTCAGTCAATGAGGGCCAAATCCTCAGGTGCAACTAGACATTGGCGATTCTTTTGAAACAGTTTCTGAATATCCTCGGAAGAACTGGTATACAGAGTATAGGTATGACAGACCCAGCCAAGCAGGAAAACTTGGACAGGAATTCATCCATCCATAGGAATATTGGATAAAGCTCCACTCAGCTTTGTGACCCTTCAAGGGTTTCTGGGGCACAGAGGGAGGAAAAACCCAGACTCTCTGGTCTGAGGCAACAGGGCTAGGAGTCCTGGGAGACCAAGGTGGTTCCAGTCCATAGGACAGAGTAAGACAAGAGAGCTCCACAGAGAGACTTTCAGATCTGCAGAGGATTTTCCTCAAAATCACAGCAATTTACTATTAGCTTTTTAAAATTTCCTTTCAAATGTGTAAACATCACAATGGGATTTACTTATCACCATGCATGTTTTGTGGGCTTCACAGGTGGCACTGGTGGTAAAGAATCTGCTTGACAATGCAGGAGACTTAAGAGACGTGGGTTTGACCCCTGGGTTGGGAAGATGCCCTGGAGAAGGGCATGGCAACCCACTCCAGTATCTTGCCTTAAGAATCCCCATAGACAGAGGAGCCTGGTGGGCTACAATCCATGAGGTCACAAAGAGTCAGACATGACTGAAGCAATTTAGCATGCATACACATGCATGTTTTATACCTTGTTGACAGTAGCTATTTTTCTTTTTTTTCATCTGAAAAGTAACATCCGTGAGCTAATCAAATCTCCAGACTGGAACAAACATACTTTGTCCATGTTCCACCAGCAAATTTTTCTACATGAAACAAAGCAGTTAATATCAATTCACACTGTCTCACAGGAATGTGGTACAGGTGACAATACAAAAAACTATTTTTGACTTCACAGGAGAATTCTATCAAATATTTAGAGAAGAGCTAATGCCTATCCTTCAAAACTCTCAAAAAATTGCAAAGGAAGGAACACTTCCAAACTCATTCTATGAGGCTACCATCACCCTGGTACCAAAACCAGACAAACACAACACAAAAAAAGAACACCAATATCACTGATGAACATAGATGCAAAAATCCTCAACAAAATTTTAGCAAACAGAATTTAGCAACACATCAAAAAGCTCATACACCATGATCAAGTTGGGTTTATTCCTAGAATGCAAGGATTCTTCAATAAATGCAAATCAATCAATGTGATACACCATATTAACAAACTGAAAGATAAAAATCATATGATAATCTCAATAGATGCAGAAAAAGCCTCTGACAAAATTCAGCACCCATTTATAACTAAAACTCTTTCAAAAATGGGCATAGAAGGAACTTACCTCAACATAGTAAAGGCCATATATGGTAAGCCTACAGCAAACATTATTCTCAATGGCAAAAAACTGAAAGCATTCCCCCTGACATCAGGAACAAGACAAGTGTGTCCACTTTCACCACTAATATTCAACATAGTTTTGGAAGTCCTAGATACAGCAATCAGAGAAGAAAGAGAAATGAAAGGAATCCAAACTGGAAAAGAAGTAAAGCTCTCACTGTTTGCAGATGACATAACACTGTACATAGAAAATCCTAAAAATAGTATCAGAAAATTATTAGAGCTAATCAGTGAATTTAGCAAAGTTGCAGGATACACAATCAATACATAGAAATCACTTGCATTTCTATACACTAACAATGAAAAATCAGAAAGAGAAGTTAAGGAATTAATCCCATTCACCATTGCAACAAAAAAAATTAAATATCTAGGAATAAACTTACCTAAGGAGACAAAAGAACTGTACACAGAAAATTATAAGATGCTAATGAAAGAAATCAAAGATGACATAAACAGATGGAGAGATAGTCCATGTTCCTGGGTAGGAAGAATCAATATTATGAAAATGACTATACTACCAAATGCAATCTACAGATTCATTGTGATTCCTGTCAAATTACCAATGGCATCTTTCACAGAACTAGAACAAAAAAATTTCACCATTCATATGGAAACACAAAAGACCCTGAATAGCCAAAGTAGTCCTGAGAAAGAAGAATGGAGCCAGAGGAATCAACCTTCCTGATTTCAGATTATACTACAAAGCTACAGTCATCAAGACAGTATGGTACTGGCACAAAAACAGAAATATAGACAAATGGAACAAGATAGAAAGCCCAGAAATAAACCCATGCACCTATGGATACCTTATTTTTGACAAAGGAGGCAAGAATATACAATGGGGCAAAGACAGCCTCTTCAATAAATGGTGCTGGGAAAACTGGACAGCTACATGTAAAAGAATGAAATTAGAACACTTCCCAACACCATACACAAAGATAAACTCAGAATGGATTAAAGACCTAAATGTAAGACCAGAAACTACAAAACTCTTAGAGGAAAACTTAGGCAGAACTCTTGATGACATAAATCAAAGCAAGATCCCCTATGAGCTACCTCTTAGAGCAACAGAAATAAAAACAAAAGTAAATAAGTGGGACCTGATTAAACTTAAAAGATTTTTCACAGCAAAGGAAACTATAAGCAAGGTGAAAAGACAACCCTCGGACTGGGAGAAAATAATAGCAAATGAAACAACTGACAAAGGATTAATTTCCAAAATACACAAGCAGTTCATACAACTCAATGCCAGGAAAACAAACAACCCATCAAAAAGTGGGAAAAAGTCCTGAACAGACATTTCTCCAAAGAAGACATACAGATGGCTAACAAACACATGAAAAGATACTCAACCTCACTCATTATTAGAGAAAGGCAAATCAAAACCAAAATGAGATATCACCTCACACCAGTCAGAACAGCCATCATCAAAATGTCTACAAACAATAAATGCTGGAGAGGATGTGGAGAAAAGGGAACACTCTTGCACTGTTGGTGGGAATGTAAATTGATACAGCCACTATGGAAGATGGTATGGAGATTCCTTAAAAAACTAGGAATAAAACCACCATATGACCCAGCAATCCCACTCCTATGAGTATACCCTGAGGAAACCAAAATTGAAAAGGACACATGTATCCCATTGTTCATTGCAGCATTATTTACAATAGCTAGAACATGGAAGCAACCTAGATGTCCATCGACAGATGAATGGATAAAGAAATTGTGATACATATATACAATGGAATATTACTAGGCCAAAAAAGGAATGCCTTTGAGTCAGTTCTGATGAGGTGGATGAACCTAGAACCTATTATACAGAATGAAGCGAGTGAGAAAGAGAAAGGTAAATATCATATTCTAACACATATATACAGAATCTAGAAGAATCGTGCTGAAGAACTTATTTCTAGGGCAGCAATGGAGAAACAGACATAGAGAATAGACTTATGGACACGGGGAGAAGGGAGGAAAGGGTGAGATGTATGGAAAGAGTAACATGGAAACTTACATTACCACATATAAAATAGATAGCCAATGGGAATTTGCTGTATGGCTCAGGAAACTCAAACAGGGGCCTTCTATCAACCTAGAGGAATGGGTTGGGGAGGGAGATGGGAGGGAGGTTCAAAAGGGAGAGGATATATTTATATCTATGGCTGATTCATGCTGAGGTTTGACAGAGAACAACAAAATTCTGTAAAGCAACTATCCTTCAATTAAAAAATAAAAAGAGAAAACAAAATTTTTTTTCAGGGAAAAGCATTGTGTGATTTGATCTGTGCTATCCAATTCAGTAGCTACAGATGCACACAACTATTTAACTTTAATTAAAAATAAATAAAATTTAAAAATGCAATTCCTCAGTTGTGTTAGCTGCATTTCAAGAAAGTAATGAAATGCATTTTAATAGCCATACATGGCTAGTGGCTACAACATTGGACAGCACAGGCATAGAACATTTTCATTACTGTATAAAGTTCAATTGAAGTGCTGGAATATGGAATATACAGACTTCATATCCTTAAAAAATGAATAACTTCTTAAAAAACAAGTCTTTTGACTTTCTCTTATACCAAGGTGATTTTTTTTTGTATGCACCAAATTTATTTACAAGGTGTGAATAAATATAAAGCATTGAGAGATACAACTTTGAGCTTCAAGGGCATCTTATAAGAATTTTAAAAATCATCCTTCTGTTATACTGAAATAGGCATAGAGAATGTACCAACTTAACACTATGAGGCAGATATCCTTTCAATGGGTTGTCAAAGGAAAGAGATTCAACACTCTTCTTGGTACCTAGTTTCAGCAATAATAAATTAATTTGCATTCCTTTCAAATGTATGCTTGATTAGACAGTTTCTCAAGTCCCCTGTCTAGATTTCTCATCTTGAAAACTCATATTGACACTTTTCTTCTGAATATGTAGCTATGTAGACATTTTGAATATATGGTTAAGTTACAGTAAGTCAAATGAGCTCAATTTCCCTTACTTTTGGCAAATAATTTGGAACCAGTAGAGTCTTTTCCATCAGGATTAAAGGCAGGCATTTTCTCCAAGGCAGTGAAAAGCTCTTCCTCTAGCTGTCTAAGCAGTTTCAATTTGCAAAAGCAGCTCGCCACCATATGAATCCCTCCAGGAGACTTCAACTAGAGCAAAGAGGGGAATTTTATCACATGGGGACTTTAGGACTTCATGGCAGATGGGGTTTGAGTTGTTGGGGATTAATTATAGAAAATGAGCCCATACCTCATCCTATTCCCCTTCTGAGGATCATGCATCACCCCACAGACAGGACTTGCAATGTGATGCTGAAGAGAACATCTCTGTGAGAATCAAGAAGGGATTTATGGTGGAGTCAAACATTGTAGCAGAATCCCACTGGGTATCAGCATCCCACTGTCCTCAGGCCTTGGTGACGGCAGGCTGATGCTGTGTCAGGATGGGTGATTCTTCAAAACAAACATTACTATTTCAAGTGAAACTTTGATAAAGGGCTCTCAGACAGGAGGGAGATCTCTGACACGTGCAGAGGTGTATGTAATGAGGCATGTGTGCTTAGGCACGTCAGTCGTGTCTGACTCTGTGCTACCCATGAACTGCAGTCTGCCAGGCTCCTCTGCCCATGAGATTCTCCAGGCAAGAATATTGGAGTCGGTTGCCAATTCCTTCTCCAGGGAATCTTACTGACCCAGGGATTGAACCTGTGCTTCATGAAGGATTAAAGGATTGCTGTGACTTTCTACTGACCAAGAGTGGGGTGAGGTGGGAGGGATTGAACTAATGAACAAGGGGCAACATCTTCAGTATCATATGGCTCTCTTTCACCCAAAGCCCCCATTGACTTGAGACAAATTTCATTCTTAACATAATCATTCATCATCCTCACCTTCTTGCTTAGGAATCACTCAACCTCCGAAACCAAGTTCAGTTACCTTTTTAAACAAAAGCTATCACAAATTGTGTTTTGTAAAAGTAACAGCTTATACTTAGTACACTTAGAAAGGGACAAATAATTACTTTGATTTTGAGAGGTTTTGTTAGCCTCAACTAACATTTTGTCAAATAGCACTTGCTAGAACTGGTGTTTTCATACGTATTTATGGATTATTTAATATAATATCTAAAATAATTCATATATTGCTATTCAGAAGAGTTACATAAAGCATTGTGGCAGATCACAGGTCACTACAATATGTAGCAAAATCTGACTCAGAATGTACTTGATTGAAATGAAATAGTTATCAACTTAAAGTTTAGAATTACTAGGTCCAATGAAGGGGAAAGAAATTTACTGAAAAACTTTTAGTATGTTGGCACTCCACCAATAATAACTTTCTAGAGTAAAGCTGTATATTTTCATCACAGTTCAGTATATGCAGAACTCAACTAATAAATATAAGCATTTCACAATTTTCCTTGGTTAGAGCATGACCTACAGGAAGTCACTCAGTTTCCCTGGTTTTGAAAGATTAGCTCCTAAAAATAACATATAAGGATGACATAATGAAGAGATAAACCTCTGGGGTGGAGTAAATAATGTTCTAAGCAGAGAGTCTTCAGAAGAGTTTATTAAAATGTTGGAAAACACTACCATAAAACAGAGACCAAGAGTTAAGAAGAGATTCAAGTCCAGAAAGTAACCCAGCCTATTTTCTTCCCTGTGGATATGTAACCATAACTAGAGCTACTGCTGGCCCCATCCATACTCAGCATACCTGATATAGTCAAACAGGATATGATATTTTAAGGTCATTTCTGGAAAAATTACCGACTTACATGGCAAACATCATAGAACCTATGTAAAAGCATTCATTCCTGTAGATTTTTACCTCCTGAAGAAACAAAATACAGTGTCAGGTAAATATGTGTCAGAGATTGGGTTCTAATGTTCTGATGATGGTGGGATAACAGTGAGTTTTTTCACCTGAATAAACCTCCATTTCCTTATCTGATCACTGAGGGAATCAGATCTGACGGCCATTAAAATGCCCACAGAAGCCAGAAGCAACCTGACTTTAAGATGATAAAGTTTTCTGATGCTGGTGGTTCTCTGACGTACTGAAAACAGCGACAGCATGCAGAGTGCCTGTCTCCTTCTGGTGACAGTCAGCTACAGTGGACTGTCTCCAGGTGGGAATGCAGGCCCTGTGTGACCACACAGTCAGATTACTCAGCAAAATACAGAAATTCAAACTTTTATGTCAAATAATATCCTGGTTTTAAAATATTGGCAGCTAATCTAAAATTAGGGCTTCTCTGGGGGCTCAGGGGTAAAGAATCTGCCTGCAATGCAGGAGTTCCAGGGTTCAAACCCTAGGTGGGGAAGATCCCCTGGAGAAGGGAATGGCTACCCACTCCAGTATTCTTGCCTAAAGAATTCCATGGACAGAGGAGCCTAGCAGGCTACCATCCCTGGGGGTCACAAAAAGTCAAACAGGAATGGTTGACTAACATACTCTCTAAAAGACGGGGGAACACAGGTAACTCTGAAGGCCAAACTAAACATATATGTGAATGGACTGGGTCTTGTGGCTGCCATTTGTGACTCTAACTGGAAGCCTCCAGTTTCTCTCTGCCCTGTTGGTCCTCTGTGAGGATGGGGTAGCGTCATCCTGGGGCCACAGGTGTTAGCCCTCCACACAATTCTAATTAAGCTTTTTTGCACTTGGTTTCATTAACATATGAATACAGTAGGGAATCAGGGCAACCACAGTCAGTGGGATGGACGCACTTTTACAGAAAGACAGCACGTAAAACAAATACTCGGTGTCAGTGGGGATCTTGATGAAATGGTAGAGCTGCAGGGTGGTCAACGAGGCCAGGGCACAGAGCAGCCGGAAGCTGAGCCTGTAGCCGTTTTCTCCTCGACAGCTCCTGAGGAACATCTCTGAGTTAATTGCAAAGCCCAAGCCAAAGAGGACTCCGAGGTTTCTCACAAGTCCGGCAAAAGGTGTGGTGTCAATGTGGATCCAGTCGGGGTTGGCGCACCACTTCTTGGCTATGGGCACAGACCACAGCAGGTCAATGTCAAGAAGTCTGAGAAGCAGGTAAAAGCCAAGTGCAAACAGGAAAAGGAACAGGTTGGTCTTCAGGTATGTGCTCAGGCTGGCTGTTTGGATACCTGGAGTGTATTCAAAGACCTCCGCTACCAGGACGCCTGGGGATTGGAAAGCAACACTGAACAGAACTGTGTGCCTTTGAGACTCTCAGGAATCATTCCTCTCTGCATTAAAGAATTTAGCCACAGTTTTCAATGATAAAGGGCTATAGAAACCTAGGTTCCATCCATTTTCCAAAGCCTGTTTTTTAAGGCAGTAACTGAAATCTCACTTTTCCCATGGTCTTTTACCCATCCACATTAGCACAGGGGGGATCTTTCAGGAGTCCAGGGCACTGAGTGACAACTCACTTTATAGGCAGAGCACTGATCTGCCGCTGCTGCTGCTAAGTCCCTTCAGTCGTGTCCAACTCTGTGCGACCCCAGAGACGGCAGCCAACCAGGCTCCGCCGTCCCTGGGATTCTCCAGGCAAGAACATTGGAGTGGGTTGCCATTTCCTTCTCCAGTGCATGAAAGTGAAAGTGAAAGTGAAGTTGCTTAGTCATGTCCGACTCCTAGCGGCCCCATGGACTGCAGCCTACCAGACTCCTCCGCCCATGGGATTTTCCAGGCAAGAGTACTGGAGTGGGTTGCCATTGCCTTCTCTGGAGAACTGATCTAGGTGCTTGCAATTAATATTTCAGTTGCCACAGCCAGTTCATGTAGATAGCCTTTGAAAGATATGTGGAGTTGAAAAGCAGAAACTTGATCATTGAGAATGCTGGTAGAAATGCAAAGCAGCTGCTGAATGAAGTCCACAGTTAGGTAATAATCACTGCAGGTGTTTCCGAGAGAGTAACATGGTGTGCAGGTTGGAAGGCCATTATTAAGTCTCCCAAACCAAGACACAAGCAAACTGTCCTTCGTGGTGGTTCGGGAGTTGGACTCAGCACTAGTCACACTTTAGAGAAGCCCAACCGTGTCACCAAGAGGTTATGCACTTATACTTTTGAGTGAGAATGTGCCATTTCCTGTATGGAGAATTTGAGAGATAGGAAGAACCACTTACGCTCCTAGGGCAGCATTAAGTATCAGTGGCTTGATAGAATTACCTGAGTTTGGGGAAATCAATTAGCAGGGAGAATCTGACAACATAAAACAAAGGACACTAAAGCTTTCAATGATACAATAAAAGGTAAGTGATCATATTTACCACCAATTACTCCAAGAATAACTTGATGAGGAAAATGTGTTGCTATGAATACTCTGGAGATGCAGACACTGATTTGAATCAACCAAAAAAGACTCCAAAGAAATGACCAAGTCAGTCTACGATGGAAAAATAGAGAAAAGCATAAAAAGCAAAGGAATCGTGTCACTCATAAAAATGGGTGAGGGGTTGACACCAGATGATCTTTCATAGAGGAATCTTCTAGCTGTGATGTAATATAATTCTAGAGGGTCTTTCAATTTTTTTTTGCACTCCATAGGATTTCAAATGTTTTAACAGACGTTTCTATATTTATCGATGCATTAAACTGAACCAGTGCTAGGCTATATTGTGAAATTTTAATAAATGCTGTAAAAAGAAACCAACTTGGCATCCTGATAATTATTCTAATGAAGGGAGATTCAAGTTTGAGGGAATTATTAATATCTACAGTGATCTAGGATAAATTATATATATTTTTACTCCCTGTCATGTGTGCTTCCTCTTTCCTCTCTCAACGTCTCTTTGCTTGAAGAAAACTCACAGAAGAGGCAGCTGCCAATCTGATGAAAAGCACACAGGCATTCCATCAAGGGCAAGTTTTCATTGGGTTTAATTTCAAGACTCTCAAGCTCTCAAGAGTCCTGGTTCCTTGGTTTTTGACACGTAGAAAATAAGAAACAGAAAGTGACCTATGGGTTATATATGTTGAATTAGAAGCAGTAGTATGCAGAAAACTTATAAAAATATTTAAGTCCAAGCAATCTTCATCATTTTAATAAAAAATATTAGCAATAATGATTTCTAGGAATCCTTGATGGTTCTGAATGATTTGTCCCTGAGAATTGGACTAAATTTTGGATATTGAAAAGTTAAGGAATAGAGAGAAACAAGACTTTCAAAGAGAAAGTAAGCAGGGATTATGCACATGGAAGAAGGATCAACAAGGATGTGGTAATATTTAGGCAAGGTGTGGGCACTCAGTACATTTTGATGGATCAACAAAATGATGCAGTTATAAGAATCAAAGAAGAAGCGAGATTTTTTTTTTAGAAGAAACAAATAATTTTCCAGGTTTGAGAGCTGGAGGAGAAAATGAACTACAGAGAAAAGGCAGGGCTTATCTAGATTCTTACTTTGAAAAATTGTCTATGGATAGAAAATGCTAATTTTTAAAAATTACATGTTTTTACCATTGTGGTTTTGGATTGGATAATGAATACCTTAAGGCATACAGGTCACAGTCTCATTAGGATAAACTTTAAAGATGCCCAAATTCCTTTGGTTATTTGTTTTGTATATTACCCAATATTACTCTAAAAAGTGGAATATGAGATGGACCTTGGAAATTCTTTATTATAGAGAACTTCCATGTAATGGTGTATTTTATAGTATCTTTTATGCAATTACCTGGAGAATCTTATCTCAGACTGCCTAATGATTTATGATTAAAGTGATGCTCAAAATTGTTTTAATGATAGTTAAAGTATATCAGGGAAGAAAAGCAGGAAAAAGTATAAAAATTTTGAATAATTTAAAGGTCTAAGCCTTTCAGAATGTTATGAATCTACTAACATTAAATCTACTAACATTAGAATTTAAGTTTGCTTCTGGACGTTTTTAATTAAAAGATTGCATAATATTTAAAGCTAGACTGTAAGTTATTTATGTCAAAATCATTAGTTATTCAAAGAAGAAAGCATAATTATACTAAAGTAACCAATGCATTAGAGGGGAATGAGGCTTCTCAAAAATTGCAAAAATACTTCCTTATATAATTTTAGATGACTTATTTATGAACTACTAAAGTGAGTATAGTACTATGGGAACCCCAAAGGCACACTTAAAAAGTCATTAATCAATTAAACATTTCCAACCCTGTAATGTGGTAATCATTGTGAGCTAATTAGGGTATTATCTTAAAGCAAAATATTAATCTTCTATTCATTTTGCTATATTGGCTATGATAGAATTGAATAAGCACATTTCAATAACTAAAAATGCACTAAACTGAATTTTTAAAAAGACTTTCTGTGTTTAAAACTGTCATGTCCCAGTGCCACAGAGATTGGAGCAAAGCTGACCTGTGCAGAGTGATGAAAGACTTATCCATCTGACTGACGGTGTGGCTCAGGGCTGCTGTCACCATGACATACCAGACACATGACGAACCCATCGCATGGCCAGATGGGCTTCCTGCAACAAGAAAGTGGCAGTCCGTTGGAAAGGTGGTTAATAGAGTACAACAGTCAGAAGTGGACAATAGAATAGCATATTAGCCATGAATTTTACAAATAACTCAGAAAAAAGCCATAGGACATAGTCCATACGTAATGTTTAGTAATGGGTAGAAACAAAGAAAACTGAATCAAAATTGAGTCACATACTATTTCAAAAAATGTCCCCAGGTTATTCAAGTTCGTTGAAGTCCAGAAATCAAAATGTTCAAGTCTAATTAGGAACTCAGGCTGTGGCATCAAAAATTCTGCCACATCCTTAGTCATTCTTCATATGCAATTGTTTTTAACTGATGACAAAATTGAAGTACTCGGATTGAATCTTGAATCAGCTTATTTTCCTTGGGCTGAAAAGTCAAACATCTTAAAGCTATCACTGCTGTGTCTGATTTCCCAACTAACTGCTATGTACTAGCTACCCCTATGCCCATCTTGTGACTGGTTGCTGTGCTAGGAGCCTTTGTCATTAAAAGGAAAAGGGATGCTACAAAGTGGCATCAATCCTGGCAGAATAAATCTGCAGACAGGAAGCCTTTCTACTCCCAGAATGTCTTTCCCATGTCGCTAGATCTTTTTTTAAAAAATCACTTTGTTTTGATGTACTCCTTGAGTTTTTACCAAGTGGAGATTCACTGAGCTTAAGCATCAGTCTCTTTGAAAAACACCAAGTTAAATGAAGACAAATCTATGATTTATGGATCTCTTTCTTTCAAATCGATTTCTTAAACAGAAATTGTCAGGGCTTTTTGTATGTTTCATGTGTTGGAAAACTTCAAGGAGTGAATGTAAAATGTAGTATTTTTTTTCTTCTTTTCCAGAAAATGTCTCGTAAGACAGAGCATGTGCTGGGAAGTTCTGGGATAAACCAAAGTAGTATTTCAATTGTCCCAAATACTACCATCCATCCATCCATCTTGCATTGTTTTCACAAAGATAAAATGCATACTGTCCCTGACATGATGGAATGCACAGTCTATTGGAGGAGTCAGATATTAAATAACTAATAGTATAGTACTATATAGTACTGTTATATAGTATTTTAACAGATGGATGCCTACTTTTTTGGTAGCAAAAAAAAAAAAATCCAAAAACTTATTAGGAACTTACACATTCGCTGTATTCAAAGTTAGTCTCAGGATGTCAAATGCCAAGAATTTTATGCTATGTAACAAACTGTGTGGAGGTACAATATAACACAATCTCACAAATTAAAACAGTATGCAATTTACCTTTTATATATATATTTAAAATTTTTATAGTCTTAAACTCAATTCTCATAGTAAAGATTTTATACTCATACAAAATCTTACTTATGAGAGAGTGGACCAAGAAGTCTACTTATACACTGTATACACAAGAGAAAAAGCAAAGTGGGAAGAAATAACTCTACAATTAGAGAGAATTTCGGCAGGCAATAGTAATACCAGGAAGTCCTTACCTTTCTTACAGAAACCCTGTCTATGTCTCATTTATGTGATTCTCAGAGGATCTATAATAACTTTGAAAGGTGCACAGCAGCAGATAAATCAGCATTTCCAGTATTTTAATATAGTTTTAAAAAAATGTGTTCTAGTTAATTGTCTTTTGTTTGTTTCTATATCAAACCATGACCTTCTTCCAAAAAAAAAATGTCAGGAATAAAATCATTTGGGGAATATTTTCTTAACTTATCCTTTTACAAATTTTTAAAAAATGAAATTTTCTTACTCATAAATAAGTTTTACCCTTTTCACTAGCAATTTTTGTTTATGAACTTTTAGCATCCTCACCCATGCTGTTTTCTTTAAAACCCCCTATGATATTGTACAGTTATTAGGCAATAATCATGTACAATGGCTATCTGTTGGAATATCTTTAGAAACCTGAGGCTGCTTTAATAGCTTACCTGGACCTGTTTCGCATGTAGTGGGGAACTGTTCAAGGCATGGACTTGAGTGATTTGGGTAAATCTGAGTTTCTTGGACCCACCAGTAAGGACGATGACCAAATAATATCCTGTATTTAAAGAAATATAAATATGCATGTATGTTTAAACACACAGTTGTTACTTAATTGGAGACTAGCTATTCTCTCCTATAAAAATGACTCAAGCAGACTGTTGATAAGGAAAGCTCATTATTGAGAGACTTTGAAAGAATTTAAGTTCCGCTCTGTCTCTCATTATAGAGGATGAGTCACACGGAGTTTTGGCATCCTAGTTTCCAATAAAAACAGGGACTTTTTCCCTTGCAAGGGAAGTCTTTCGGTGCTTTGGATACTTAGACTGAAAATATCAAAGTGGTCCTTGGAATTATTAATCTTTTCATTATGGTGCAATTTGTTTAACTCACTTCTTGGTTTATCATACCATATTTGTTATAGGCTTTTGGAATTTACTTCTAAGTCAGATAAAGTATAGACTCCTATGCTTTTTTGTAAGTTCTGTTTACGAATAGGTGTTTCAAGTTAACCGGTATGTTTGAAAGATTTTCCAAGTAAAATTATACACATCTGAAATGTGATCATTAAGCCAAAGCTACAAATTTAAGAAGAAGCTTTATGAAGAATGAAACAAAACAGAAGGCTTACCATTTAAAAATAAGATTGAACCAATCCCCAATGACTGCTACCCATATCATCTTAGTTCCAACTGTCTGATTAAGTTGAAACCAAAGTGGAAAATAAATGGCAAAGATATTCCGGGGATCTCCAACACTGGACATAAAATTTAGAAAACTGTAGTAAGCTCGGTAGTCCTTCTGCAAATGCTGAATAGCGAGCACTCCATTCCTATGAAGGAAATCCATCTTGAAAGAGAGGCAGTTCTAAACACAGAGTGAGTGGAGCTGAAGTGCTCTGAGTTCTACCATTTTTATACGTTACTCTCTCGGCGTGTCCAGCCATTACTGTGACATGTGATACTGACCATCTGTGGAGAGGGCATGTCTATCCTCTGCTGAAAAGTTCATCTGCTTTTATGATTTTAATTGATGCTAAAAGAGGTGAAGTACATGCTGATCTGTGGCAAGTCGAGGGGAAATTTGGGTAGAGACACAATGCATTTCTTATGCAGTCTGTCTTTTGTGTGAACAGTTGGATCATGTTTGCTCGAAATTTTTGTACGGTTCATTTCCTTCAAGGGCAGAGACATTAGCAATTTCTGTGCTTCACTAGAAGACTATGTAAATAATTACTGCATGTCAAATAGCCCTTAAAGCAATGCATTTTAATTTAAAATAGACTGTGGCTCTTTGACTATTTTATTGGGTCTTTCAGGAAAACGGATGAGTAAATATCTAGGCATGAAAAATTTATATGATATGACAGTATTTTCTGATTGCAGATGTTAGAAATATTTTGGTATTTCCTTATCAGCAAAGAGAATAATATGAGAGATGTGGAACAGAGAAGAAAATACACGGAGTATATGAAATCTGGAAGGAAATGTGTTATTTTTCGACTGTGAGGCCAGAAAGCAGATATGGAGATTACTGAGTAGTAGGTCTACTAGATGGTAGAACTGTTAGGAATGAGGCATATTTGTATTGGCTAGCAAATGCAATTGAGAGCATGGGAGAGCTGCTCATGTGAGAGAGCCCAAGAAAATAAAGTCAGTCACTGTTTCCCTTGTTTTCCCATCTATTTGTCATGAAGTGATGGGACTGCATGCCATGATTTCAGTTTTTTGAATGTTGAGTTTTAATGCAGCTTTTTCACTCCCCTCTTTTACCTTCATGAAGAGGCTCTTTAGTTCCTCTTCACTTTCTGCCATAAGGATGGTGTCATCTGCACATCTGAAAAGTGAAAGTGAAAGTTGCTCAGTTGTGTCCGACTCTTTACGACCCCATGGACTGTATAGTCTATGGAATTCTCCAGGCCAGAATACTGGAGTGAGTAGCCTTTCCCTTCTCCAGGGGATCTTCCCAACCCAGGGATTGAACCCAGGTCTCCTGCGTTGCAGGCAAATTCTTTACCAACTGAGCTATCAGGGAAGCCCTGCATACCTGAGGTAATTGATATCTCTCCTGGCAATCTTGATTCCAGCTTGTGCTTCATCCAGCTCAGCGTTTCACATGATGTACCCCACCCCACTCCAGTACTCTTGCCTGGAAAATCCCATGGATGGAGGAGCCTGGTAGGCTGCAGTCCATGGGGTAGCTAAGAGTCGGATACAACTCAGCATGTGACAGTGACTTCACTTTCACGCATTGGAGAAGGAAATGGCAACCTACTCCAGTGTTCTTGCCTGGAGAATCCTAGGGACGGGGGAGCCTGGTGGGCTGCTGTCTATGGGGTCGCACAGAGTCAGACATGACTGCAGTGAATTAGCAGCAGCAACTCTGCATAAAAGCTAAATAAGCACTCAATATACCAGCAAATTTAGAAAACTTAGCGTGGCCACGGGACTGGCCCCATCATTTAATGGCACCTCATTAAGGGGATCCAGTGTCTATAGGTACCTCCCCAGGCTCTTTGCTTCTCTTGGAGGAAATGTTTTGACTGACCAGTCTTTTGGGGTGTTTTTAAAAAGAATGCTATGCTTTTCCCAGATTTATTAAATTTCTAGTTATGGAAGTTAGGCATTAGCATTTAAAAAATACTTTCCAAATGATTGCAATGTGCAGTTAAGGTTGAAATCATTGATATAAAGCAATTCATACATAGCTTGTTCTCCTTTTGACCTTAAACCCCTCCCTCTGTCAAAAGTCTACCTAAAAGAAGCTTTACTGACATTTGTATGTCAACTATTGGGCTTAATTGGATTTCCCATTACATTCGATTTTTGCACTAAGTGATGCATCTTGTTGTCAAGTCTTTGGAGACCCTATCTCTGGAATGAAAGAAAACCCTAATCTCCAGAAGAGGTAAAGCAGTGGAGGTAATTGAAGTGCACTTCTCATAAAATAGGGCATAGTGATGGCAATTTTACTCACTGAGTTTTCTGTGCTTCTCTCCCAAAAAGAGCTTAAAATACTGCCTGGCTTCTATGGGTCTGACAGTCACTAAGTAGGACTGCAAATGGCATCAGATCATTTTTCAGAAAGTGTCTTTAAATGTCTTCCAGGAAATGAGTATTAATCTCTGTCCATGGTGAGAACCTCGCAGTCTCCTATATTATTTTTACTGCGGTGGGAGGAGAGCCAGGAAGTAGTCAGCCAGCACTGGCTCTCCCCAGGTTTTGCTCTCCCCCTGGGCAGACTACAGACTATGAATTATATTCACTCTCATTCTCCTACTACTGTGCTAATCTGATCTGAGGGATGTTTGGGATAAAATTAATTGTGCTGAAAACTCAGTTGTGCTTTAGAATGTCTTGCATTTATGGTCTGCCAGTTATTTACCTTTAAAAATACTCCATCTTGGGACTTTGCTGGTGGTCCAGTCGCTAAGACTCTGTGCTCCTGATGCAGGGGGACTGGGTTCAATCTCTGGTCAGTGAACTAGATCCCACATGCTGCAACTAAGACCTGGCACAGCCAAATTAATTAAAAAAAAATTAAAAAAAACACTCCACCTTATTATCCAATTTTAACTTCACCGAGGTGTTCATTTTCAGGATGAGGAAATGAACAAGTAACTGCCCAGGTCATTTTTTTAGTATGGGAGGCTGCTTGGAAATGAAATTTTGTTTCCAGAGCAATGATTTTTCTCGATCTAAGCCTTGTCTTGGCTGCTTAAGGCCAATATTGATGAGATTAACAGCTTGTTTCAAATGTTTTTAACCACCCAGACCTCCAGTTTCCCTGTATCATGATTGGTTGACACTGAACCACATCTGGTCAGCTGCTTGATCACTAAGAGAACTTCACAGATACAGTCAGTCACCACTTGGAATTGTTGGATGGCTCATCCCATCATTTGACAACAGGGACACAGTTGTTGTGGGTACTCAGCGGCTACTGTTAACTTCCAGTTGCTGACATCTTCCCTGGAGGAAATATAAAGTGGGACAAAGATGGGTCCCTCCAGAGCTTATGGGGAGCTCTGATGCTCATCTGCTGCTGATGGCCCTGGGACCCAGCATATGTTTTCTTCTCTGAGAATAATCATGTATGGAAATAAATTGTGCTGTGCTAAGTTGCTTCAGTCGTGTCTGACTCTTTGTGACCCTATGGATCACAGCCTGCCAGGCTCCACTGTCCATGGGACTCTCCAGGCAAGAATACTGGAGTGGGTTGCCATTTCCATCTCCAGGGGATCTTTCTGACCCAGGAATCAAACCTGTATCTTTTATGTCTCCTGCATTGCCAGGCAGGTTCTTTAAGACTGCTAAGTCACTTCAGTCATGTCTGACTCTGTGCGACCCCATAGACGGCAGCCCACCAGGCTCCCCCATCCCTGGGATTCTCCAGGCAAGAACACTGGAGTGGGTTGCTGTTTCCTTCTCCAATGCATGAAAGTGAAGTCGCTCAGTCGTGTCCGACTCTTAGCGACCCCATGGACCACAGCCTACCAGGCTCCTCCGTCCATGGGATTTTCCAGGCAAGAGTACTGGAGTGGGATGCCATTGCCTTAATTAAATTTACTCAGATGAGAGCAAATAGAGCTTATTTATTCTGCTTGCTATAGCAAGGGCCAGCCACCATCTCATGCATCTGACAAAAAACACAAAAGTGGACAGAGGATTGGAAACACTTTATTAAAAAAAAGGAAGGAAGGCCTCAGGGTTGCTCTGATAAAAGGTGGTTGGTGGCATGTGTAATCTGGAGATGAGCTTCTAGAAGCAGAGCATCTTTAGGTGATCAGTTTGGGAAACCATTTGGTTTTCTCTGGTTGGTCCTGAGTTGAAGGCAGGGGCAAAAAAACTGGCAGTCATTGACCAAGTTCTGAGCACTATGGGCATTTTGCTTCAGATGTTGTGGATCAGAGTTCTGTTGTTATATTTGGTCTGGCCATTGTCCGTTTGTATACTCTGTCTTTCACAAGACAAATTGAATAAGCATATGTCAGAAGCAATTTATGCAGCAACCCACCAAGAAATAAGGGACTCCCTGTGATTCTGAGTCTATAATTCTTATTTATTAATATTTATATATTTGGCTGTGCTGGGTCTCAGTTGCGGTAATTGGGATCTTCTATCTTTGTTGCAGTTTGGAGGATCATTAGTTGTGATATGTGAAATTCTTAGTTGCAAACTTAGTTGCATCCTGTGGGATCTAGTTCCTTGACCAATGATGGAACCTGGGCCCCCTGCATTGAGAGTGCAAAGTTCTAGCCACTGGACCACCAGGGAAGTCCCTATAATTCTTACTATTAATTGAGTTAAAATGAGGATATGTGCTTGCTTGCCAAGGACAAATCAATTTATTCAGGTATATCATGACTCTGTGAGGCATCGGCCTTGACTAATCAGAGTTTGTATTCTTGGCCTTTTTGTTTTTGCATAATCAGGTTCTACAATTTCCATAATCTCTTTAATGAACCATGAAAAAAGACATTACTTTGCTTTATTCTTTTTCTAAGATGTGTTTGAGCCATATATTTTATCATATTCTTTCTTCAGAAACTTGCTTAAATTATAATGTGAATGATATCAAATACATTTTGTCTTACAATTAAAAATTTAACTTCTTACTCATTCAGTACTCAGAGTCTGTGGACTGTGAGGAAGTTGGTTGCACATTAGCTTTTCATCTTAGGTGGATACTTTAGAAAGACTGTCTCCTGAGGACTCTCTGCTTCTGTAGACTGTGGGATAATTAACCACAGCAAAACACCTTGATTTCTTTCGCCTTTTAACAGGAACTGCTAAATCTGTTTCTTTCCCATAGTTTATCATTTTTCATCTTTTCCTATTTTAGCTTATATATACGTTCTTGGCGTTGACTTCTCCAACCAGCTCCCTCATTCCTGTAATAGTGCTTTCTCTCCGACACTCTTTTCTTTTAGGGATTTTATTCCTCTGCTAGGGCTAATATATGCAGTATCAGACTGGGTGGTTTAGATAACAGAAATTGGAGTCCACAAGTCCAAGATAAAGGTGTCACAGGGTTGGTTTCTTCAGTGGCCTCCATCCTTGGCTTGCAGGCGGCATCTTCTCTTTGCGTCCTCACATGGTCTTCCTGCTGTGAAACTGTGTCCTAATCTCTTTATAAGGACAAGAGTCACATTGCATTAATGCCCAAATCTAATGTCCTCATTTTGACTTAGTTACCACTTTAAAGACCCTAATTCCAAAACAGTCGCATTTGCTATTACAGTGGTTTAGGACTTCAACATATGACTTCAGAGAGGTGGGCATGTGGGATGCAATTCAGCCCATTAACAGAGAAATGATTATAATCTGTGATTGTATATTCAGCTTGAGCGTCTGTGTTTAATCTCTGGCTCCAGCACCTGCACCACAGTACAAGTTCCATAAAATAAGGGATCATGTTTTCTGTGTGTATGAACCACCAGTACAGTCCCTAGCACAAACCCATGCAGAATCTGATTTTCCATGATGCTGGAGAAACTTGCATGGGTCCCTGCCATGGCAGTTTATTACCGAGTGATGATGCGAGTTTCAACATTCTGAAAATGAAGATCATGGCATCTGGTCCCATTACTTTGTGGGAAATAGATGGGGAAACAGTGGAAACAGTGTCAGACTTTATCTTTTTGGGCTCCAGAATCACTGCAGATGGTGATTGTAGCCATGAAATTAAAAGATGCTTACTCCTTGGAAGAAAAGTTATGACCAACCTAGATAGCATATTCAAAAGCAGGGACATTACTTTGCTGACTAAGGTCCGTCTAGTCAAGGCTATGGTTTTTCCTGTGGTCATGTATGGATGTGAGAGTTGGACTATGAAGAGGACTGAGTGCCAAAGAATTGGTGCATTTGAACTGTGGTGTTGGAGAAGACTCTTGAGAGTCCCTTGGACTGCAAGGAGATCAGCCCTGGGATTTCTTTGGAAGGAATGATGCTAAAGCTGAAACTCCAGTACTTTGGCCACCTCATGCGAAGAGTTGACTCATTGGAAAAAACTCTGATGCTGGGAGGGATTGGGAGCAGAAGGAGAAGGGGACGACCGAGGATGAGATGGCTGGATGGCATCACAGACTCGATGGACGTGAGTCTGAGTGAACTCTGGGAGATGGTGATGGACAGGGAGGCCTGGCGTGCTGCAATTCATGGGGTCACAAAGAGTCGGACACGACTGAGCGACTTAACTGAACTTATGCGAGTTGTAATAATACCCATTTTTAATTCTTTTTCTCAAAGAGAGGCTCCAATATTATAGGAGTTTTAAAGCCCACAAAATCTGGAACTAACCCTAGGTCTATTATTGTTATTTAGTAAATATTTCTTGGGGCTTCTCAGGTGATTCAGTGGTAAAGAACCTGCTTGCCAATTCAGGAGATGAAGGAGACGAAGATTCGATCCCTGAATCAGGAAGATCCCTTAGAGGAGGAAAGGGCAACCCACCTCAGTATTCTTTCCTGGAAAATCCCATGGACAGAGGAAACTAGTCAGCTAGAGTCCATAGGGTTGCAAAGAGTCAGACACAACTGAGTGGCTGAGCATGCAGGCAAACATTTCTTAAATGAATAGATTATTGAACAAAACTTGATGTGACTGCTAACTTATAAAGAGGCAGTTAATCTAAACTCAAATACATTTTCTTACAGAGATGATACTATAAAGTGGCCAGAACAAGAAAGCTTCTTTAAGGTAAAGAAAATTACAGATAATGTTTATCTAAGAAAAAAGTAATATATGTATGCATCTGTTTATGCTTAAAGATAATAGGAAAATAAGCAGTTTAAAATGTTTTAAGGTTAACTGTAAAGAAATGAAGGGAATATACGTAGGGAGTGGGAAACAGTTGATTTCTTTAAATATTCTTATTTTTTAGATTTGAATTTGAAATCATGTAAATAGCTTACATAATTATAAAATTTAATTGAATTTTAAAACCAGTTCTTGCAAAAAAATTTTAAATGGGACAAATGATTAAAAGGAAAACAATGCTTACTTGACCCATTATACCTGTAAAGTATTTCCTTCCAGCTCTACAGCACTTATATGTGTTCATGATTTTGTTCCTATGGGAAATCTCTTTCCAAGCATTTCCTTAGTCCTCCTCAGTTTGCCATCTGCCACCAGTTGCTTGAGGGTGGAGACGCTCCCCAGAACTTACCCTGTGTGGGTCATAGCGGGAGAGAGATGCAGGAGGTTGGTGCTTTTCAATACGAATGATCTTCAAATGTACCTTTTCCCACCAATAACAAGAGTCTTCTTGATAAACTGGGTCATTTCAAAGTCAAAGATGGTAAAGTTCAAGGCTTCTCCCAAATTGATTCACCAAATAAGGTTTACATTATTTGCTTGTTTACTTATTTTTGGCTGAGTTGGGTCTTCATTGCTGCGTGGACTTTTCTCTAGTTGCCGCGATCTGGGGCTCCTCTTCATCGTGGTACAAGAGCTTCTCACTGCAGTTGCTTCTCTGGTTGCAGAGCATGGGCTCCAAGGCTTCAGTAGTTGCAGCTCCAGGACTCTAGAGCACAGGCTCAGTAGTTGTGGCCCACAGGCTTAGTTGCTCCATGGCATCTGGGATTCCAGATTGGGAATTGAACCTGTGTCTCTTGCATTGGCAGGCAAATATTTTACCACTGAGCCATCAGTGAAGCCCAGTAAAGCCATTTCTAAGACAGTTCACAGGAATCCCATCCTGTGGCTGTCCATGGTGCTTATGCCCAGGATCCCTTCATTTCCTCCATCTCTTCAGAGTTATCATCAATCTTTCAGTCTCCTCACCACAATTTGTCCCGATAACATTTTTCCTCTTAATGTCTAGATTAAAAACATTTCTTTTTGTTGGGGGCAGAGATAAATTACAAGTTTGGAATTAACATACACATAATGCTGTATATAAAAAAATAGATAGACAACAAGGATAAGCAAACTGTATAGTACAGGGAACTAAATTTAATAGTTTGTAATCACTTATGGCAGAAAGTGAAGAGGAGCTAAAAAGCCTCTTGATGAAAGTGAAAAAGGAGAGTGAAAAAGTTGGCTTAAAGCTCAACATTCAGAAAACTAAGATCATGGCATCTGGTTCCATCACTTCATGGGAAATAGATGGGGAAACAATGGAAACAGTGTCAGACTTTATTTTGGGGGGCTCCAAAATCACTGCAGATGGTGTCTGCAGCCATGAAATTAAAAGACGCTTACTCCTTGGAAGAAAAGTTATGACCAACCTAGACAGCATATTCAAAAGCAGAGACATTACTTTGCCGACTAAGGTCCATATAGTTCAGACTATGGTTTTTCCAGTAGTCATGTATGGATGTGAGAGTTGGACTGTGAAGAAGGCTGAGCGCCAAAGGATTGATGCGTTTGAACTGTGGTGTTGGAGAAGACGCTTGAGAGTCCCTTGGACTGCAAGGAGATCCAACCAGTCCATTCTGAAGGAGATCAGCCCTGGGACTGCTTTGGAAGAAATGATGTTAAAGCTGAAACTCCAATACTTTGGCCACCTCTTGCGAAGAATTGACTCACTGGAAAAGACTCTGATGCTGGGAGGGACTGGGGGCAGGAGGAGAAGGGGATGACAGAGGATGAGATGGCTGGATGGCATCACTGACTTGATGGACGTGAGTCTGAGTGAACTCCGGGAGTTGGTGATGGACAGGGAGGCCTGGTGTGCTGCGATTCAAGGGTCGCAAAGGGTTGGACACGACTGAGCGACTGAACTGAACTGATAATGAAAAAGAATTTGAAGAAGAATGTATCACTTTCCTGTACACTTGAAACAAACACAACATTGTCAATTAACTATACTTCAATAAAAAAAGATCTTTTAATCTGATAGCCAGTCTCAAAATCTTGTACTGTTGCCTTATTTTTAGTTAATTCCAATCGTTGAAAGATTCCAGTTCTATCCAAAACTTTCTTATTCTGACTCATTTAGATTTTCTCAAGACTTGGATTTGCAGTAAATCCCACCTATTTTACTTAGATTACAATTTGTAGGCAGAGACTAGAATTTCTGCAATATGCTTTGCCATGCCAAATATGATATAACCACAAGATACATTCTTATAACATAAACCATTCATCTATGAGTTGTAGCACTCACTGTAATACAGCATCATTCAGAGATACGACTTAGCTTGTGCCACTGATGTAGTGGCAATAAGCAAAAATTTATTTTGGAGGCACTGACCTTTAACGTCTCTGTGTATGGTCATCATCTTTTTACCACAAGCTTATCTGCCTTCTCAAAAATAAATTGTGTTTGAGATCTGTCCAGTGTCACCTTGCAATGTGAAATGGATTTATTTCAGACTGAGTTTATACCCTAGTGATTTTCAGAAAATAATTACCTCCACTCTGGCTAACATCCCAGGAATATTGGCATTCCATAATGACACTATTATCAGTGACCCAGCTACAGATGTTCCAGGTACACCCTCCACGAGTCTCATTATGCATTCTTTTCTAGAAATAATCATGACCTATACATCTATAATCTGTTTCCTTGGATCACCAAAGGACCCAATGGAATTGTCCATTGGGCAATACTATTCATGTTCTCCAAAGTAGTTAAGATACTTTATAGCTGGATTCATATCTTATAGATGGCCTAAAGAGTTTCTACTATGTGTACTCTCAAACTTTGTGGTTTAGTCATTAAGTCGTGTCCGACTCTTATGACCCCATGGACTGTAATCCACCAGGCTCCTCTGTCCATGGAATTTTCCAGGCAAGAATACTGGAGTGGGTTGCCATTTCCTTCTCCAGGGGAAGACAACTTTAGCGTGCATCAGAATAACCTGGAGGGCTTATTAAAGCACTGATCACTGGGACCCACATCCAAAATTTTCAATTCAGTAGGAATGGAGGTCAGCCTGAAAATTGACATTTCCAACAAATTCTTAGATGAGGGTGTTGTTGTTGCATGAAGAACATCACTTTGAGAACACTAGTGTTCTTGCATGAAGAATCCCAGGGACAGGGGAGCCTGGTGGGCTGCCGTCACTGGGGTCGCAGAGAGTTGGACACGACTGAAGCGACTTAGCAGTGGTATATATGACACGATTCTTACATGTACTGTTCAGGACAGGGATAACTCACACCTCAAGGAGTTTATAGTCTCATAGGGAAAATATTTATGTAAATAAATATCATAAATAAATAACATACTGCCCTTAGGGGCTAACAGATGAGTAAACCAACAAGAAGAAAAGCAGATTTAACTTTCCATTTATGAGATTAGGGAAGTGTATGTGGAGGAGGTAGCAAGTGACTGAGCCTGGATCAATGGGTGGAATTTAGAAATGTAGTTCTATGATGAAATGGAGAAATATATTCCATTTGAAATATATTGCATTTTTAAACTGTAGGACAAAATCTCCATTTTTATATTTATGAGACAATTCAAAGTCTGAAACTTTAAAAAATTTTCAGTTGTCTCAAAAATGTCAAATTGTGTTTCTAAAACAGATTTTATTGCAATGATGTTAATCAATTAATGGTAATGTTTTTAATGTGCTAATGCTGTCGTGGTTATGTCAAAACGAGTTCTTATCTTTTAGAAAAGCATACTGAGATTTTTGTGGGTGAAATGACATGTTGTTTGGGAGAGTGGATGGGTCTGGACAGAGCAGAGTTGACCAATGGTTGGTGGTAGCTGGGGCCCTGTGACAGGTATGTGAGAGATTCATTGTATTATTTTATTAATTTTTGTGTATATTATTAATTATTTATAATAATTTTCCACCCAAAACAGAAACTATATGAGTAAAATTAAAGAAGTACAGGGCTCATTGTTTATTTCTATTAAAATATAAAGTAAACAACTGAACAGTGAGGGTAAAATGGTAACTTGAGACCATTTCATTCAATGATTTGACTTGAATGCCACTAAGGAGTATGGACTATATTTTTAAGATAATGAAGGAACACTGAGAGTGTTTTGAACAGGGAAATAGTATGCACTCTGAGAATATTATTGTGGCAATGGTAGGCAAAACAGATCAGGAGGGCAAGAGTCTGAAGGTAAGAACCATGCAGTAAGGGTCTGAATAGAGATCTAGAGAATAGAAGAAAGGGAAGGTGAGGGTGGTGGTGTATAGCTGGGTCTGTAGGCGTCGGCGGGCTTCATAGGTGGTGCTGGTGGTACAGAACCCACCTGCCAATGCAAGAGACTTAAGAGACACAGGTTCGATCCCTGGGTCTGGAAGATCCCCTGGAGGAGGGCATGGCAATCCACTCCAGTATTCTTGCCAGGAGAACCCCATAGACAGAGCATCCTGGAGGGCTACAGTCCATAGGGTTGCTAAGAGTTGGAAAGGACTGAAGCACCTTAGCACACAAGCATGTGGGTGTTGGCAACCAGTTAACCATCAAGGAATCGTGGAAGATCCCAAGATTCTGAACTTGAGGACTGGGAAAACACCAGTGCCGTTAAAAGAAAGGGAATAGTTACCAAGAAAATGATAAAGTTTGTTTTTGAAATATTACTAGTGAGGGATTTTTGTGATCTGACCGGGAGATAGATAGAAATATGTGACTGAAGTACAGAAAAGTAGGCAAGACAAGATGAATCTGAGAGACATCTATGTGAGATGAGATTGCCCTGGAAAATAAGTTGGAGGGAAAAGTGAGTCACGGACTTTAGGAAGCATCTAAATTTCGGGATTAGAGAGGAGGATAGGAACCAGGGAAGGGACCAGTAGAGTGGTAGAAGGTGTAGAACTTCACATTCATGTAGGTATTTTTTAGTATCAACTATTCTGCCCAACAACAATTAGACCAAAATTTAATTATGAGAAATTAAAACTGAATATTCTTTGTACACCTATGTTCATAGCAGCATTATTCAAAATAACCAAAAGGTGTAAACAACTCAAATAATCATCAATGGATGAATGGAGAAACAAAATGTATATGCATATGTGTTAGGCAGGGTGCTACAGAGAAACAGTATCGAGAGGATGTGTATACATATATAATAAGGAATTTGCTTCTGTGAGGATTTTCTGGATGTTTCTGCCTACTTCTGCCTAGAAGTCAACCTAGCAAAAACAGTCCATTAAAGAGGACAAAAAAATAAGTCAGCTATAAGATATTCATCCTACTGGAAGAGATGTAGTTGTAGCCTGTGTCAGTCTTGAATATCTCAAAGCCTTGCTGATGAGCTTTTTCCAATTTGCTCATGGATCAGTCATGTGTGTCTAGATTCCATCAGAGAAATGGTCCAAGCATTATTCCAAGCTGAAGAAATTATTTATTATCTTGAATTAGTAATGGTCTAAAGAAATTGCTGAAACTCTTTTCTGATTATTGTTAAAAATTTAGTTTCCATTGTGCTGAGATTAAAACTGTACTTGTGAAACATTGGTAAATTATTAAATGGATAATACTAATTAATTCAACTTGGATTGAGGTGGAAGGGATGCATTCTGTATTTATCCAGACATAGCAGAATGTATGTTTCCTTAAAATCAAAATTGTATGAGTAATGTGATTGTCTTGTTTTGGGAGCTATATGCATTGCCCTAGCTAAAGGTAGTATCGAATTGCAACAATTTCTCTCTTTCTTTGCCACTGTAGATTTTCTTCTATTTAAAGTCTTATTTATATGTGTTTAATAGGATAGTGTATTGAATAGGAAGTGGGTAGTATATAAATCATAATAACAAGAAACCATTTTATGTTACAAGGACTAGTCCAAGGTATTCTCATTTATTTTCTTTTTTAGTCTTCACATAGGGTATATGAAGAAGATATTATTATTATTATTACCCTCACTTTATAGATAAGGAAACTGAAATTAAAGAGACCAAGTAACTTGCCCATCATCACACTTAGCAAATTGGTGGAGTCCATCATCACATTTAGCAAATTCAAACTCAGGAAGTCTTATTGCAGAGTTGAAACGCTACCCAATCTGTAATTAATTGAAGAAATAAATTGACTGCAAGACATTAGTTGCTTTGTTAATATCGTCAACAATATTCTCTCAAACTCAACATATTAAAATTATAACTCATGATGCTTCTTCCTTCCCACAACACCTCTCCCTGACCACACCAGATCTGCTGAAAAGACAGCTTCAGTTCTGCCATCAGCATCATCATTGTCTCAAACCTTGAATTACCTCTGCCTTACTACTCTCCTTTTCACATTAATCTACAATACAGCCAATCAGAGACAACAGGTAGCAAGAATCCTGGATATTAAAAGTTTTTATGTATTATTTTTCACTGAAGTATAGTCGAAAATATTGTAAATCAAAACTACATTAGTTTCAGGTATACAACAGTAATGCTTCAAAATTTTTATAGATTATATTCCAGTTAAAGTATCATAAAATATTGGCTATATTCTCTATGCTATATAAAATATTCTTGTAGTTTATTCATCATTTACATAGTAGTTTGTATTTCTTAATCCCCTACCCTTATCTTGCCCCTCCCTTTCACTATTAAAAATTTTGTGTTGCTGAGTTTCTACTGGGGCAGGGACTACCAGTATTAGTTACTGCCTTTTCATGTCTCTGTTTTAATTCACAGGGTTAAAACGAGAGTCAAGAAATTTTGGATTTTGTTATTATTATTAGCCAATAAACAGTAATATTTCAGCCACTAGACAGATTAAGCAAAGGTATTTTTATAAGCTTTATTAATTTTATTTAAACTACCTATAGTATTAAAGAAAAGGCTATATACTTGGCAACAGAATACAATTAAAGTTCAATATTTATACTTTGTGCGGAATCCTTTATCTGAAAAGGATGAATGGCCAGTCAGGCGAGACCTCCAGGAACTGTTAATACTTTCCTGAAGTTAAAGCTGACGAGGTCAGCTCTTCTCAAAAGAGAACTACCAATCCCAGAATGCCACTTTCTCTATCTTTCTCGCGAGAATCCCAGAGGGCTAGATCAACCAATCCCTTCATGAAAGAGCCTACGCTACAAGCCAATAAGAAGGCGTATGTGAGCCCAAAGGCGGGAGGCGGAAGGCGCCCTAGGTTTGAAATAGGAAAGTTGTCTCGGCTGCGGCAGCGGATTTTGGAGTTCGGCTGTTGGTTGAAATCGATTCAGGTCTTGTGGGGCTGATGGCTGGGCTCAGGCCTGCCGGAGAAGGTGGGAATTGAGCTGGGCTCGAAACCCGCCTGTCGCGGTAGGGAAAACGGGGTTTGGAGGCGGAATGCGTATTTGGGGGGCGGAGCATGAAATGTACCTCTTGTTGCTGTTTAGGGAGCAGAATGGGCAGCCACAAGGCAGAGGGGTTTGGGGTTTCACCGAAGACAAGTCTGCGAATTTTCTGGGGAGATTTTATGTCATTGGGAAGGTTGTAGCGTTACAGAAAACTGATAGGACCTGGGATCTTACAGAACATCCTTTCACAGGAGAGGAACTGAGGCCGGGAAAGTCGAGGTTACTTGTACAGGTCCTGGACTAAACCCACTGAACTCTCCTCCAGTTTCCATTTTACTGCCACCTTTCCTGATCTGGAGGTGGAGGAGGAAGGAGTGTAGATATGTGGGATCTTATCCCATGATAGGGGCTGCGCCTTCTGGGACCTGGCAATCCAGGCCGGAATCAAAAGGGTCAGAGTTGGAAGGAGTCTTAGCAGTCCCCAACTTTACTTGTGAGAAAACGGAGGCAGAGTCATATTTCCCAGGGTCAGAGTGAGTGTGGTGTGGGGATAACACTCATTACTACTAATGAATTCCTAGGGAGTGATGGTGTTCTGATTTCCTGCTGCACCTATACCATAGTTAAGTTTCAGTGGCTCGATCTACCCTGGGATATTTAGAGTTAAAAGTAAGTTGCTATGAGAGTAGGGGTTTAAGGGATGCACATTACCCTATCAACATGGATTTACTGTATAGCACGGTAAATTGAAATCTTGTAATAAACTATAATGGAATCGAGTGGAAAAATAGAATATAGATGTATATATGACTGAATCACTTTGTTGTACACCTAAAACTAACACAGTATTGTAAATCAACTATACTTCAGTGTATTAAAGTAAGTTGCTAACCATTTTCTAGCAAATTTCAAACTGCCAAAATATGTGGCTGATATGGTTTCAGTAACTTAAAAAGTACAATGTGTGTCCTGTTTGTTTTGTAGCCTTGTCTTACAAAATGGTAGATGATGAACTGGCACTATTTGATAAAAGCATAAATGAATTTTGGAATAAATTCAAAAGCACTGTCAATGACACCTCCTGTCAGATGGTAGGACTAAGAGAAGCCTACAAGGACTCCATTAAAGCATTTGCAGGTACCTACATTTAACTCATAACATGCTGTTATTCTTTGTTGTTCTTGTTTGTTTGTTAGTGTAATTTCAGCTGAATTGAAACCTCAACTCCTTTTCTCTTTCAGAAAAGCTGTCTGTGAAATTAAAGGAAGAAGAACGGATGGTTGAAATGTTTCTGGAGTATCAAAATCGTATGTGACAAACTGTAGAAATAGATCATAGAGAGTTTTTTTAGATTAAACATCTTCATAAAATCCCTCATACAAGTAAAACAGTGTGTTTATATATATCAGTTCAGTTCAATCGCTCAGTTGTGTCCCACTCTTTGCAACCCCTTGGACTGCAGCATGCCAAGCTTCCCTGTCTATCGGCAACTCCCAGAGCTTGCTCAAACTCATGTCCATCGAGTCAGTGATGCCATCCAACCATCTCATCCTCTGTCATCCCCTTCTCATCCTGCCTTCAGTATTTGCCAGCATCAGGGTCTTTTCCAGTGAGTCAGTTCTTTGCATCAGGTGGCCAAAGTATTGGAGCGTCAGCTTGAGCATCAGTCCTTCCAATGAATATTCAGGACTGATTTCCTTTAGAATGGACTGGTTGGATCTCCTTACAGTCCAAGGGACTCTCAAGAGTCTTCTCCAACACCACAGTTCAAAAGCATCAATTCTTTGGCGCTCAGCTTTCTTTATGGTCCAACTCTGATATATGTATGTATGTATGTATGTATGTATGTATGTATATGTATATGTATATGTATATGTATATGTATATGTATATGTATATGTATATGTATATACAGCTTCCCTGGGGGCTTAGTGGTAAAGAATTTGCCTGCCAATGCAGGAGTAACAAGAGAAGTGGGTTCAATCCCTGGGTTGGGAAGATCCCCTGGAGGAGGAAATGGCAACCCACTCCAGTATTCTTGCCTGGAAAATTTCAGAGGAGCCTGGCAGGCTACAGTCCATGGGGTCGCAAAGAGCTGGACTGAGCACCCACGCACACAATTCAGCTTAATAAATAGAACATCCCGTGTTATACCTTCCTCTTCTCTCACTTTCTAGAACTAATCTATCAGCATTTTACTTTAGTATTGAGGTTTTGAATGTTACATATGTGCCAGCATTTCGTATTAATATGTATTCTGTCCCTTTTTCACTTAGCATTTGCTCGTGAGAGTAATCTTCACTGATGTATAAATGCCCATATTTTTAAAAAATGAGTTTCACAGACTAGAATACAAAATCAGTACCTGTTCATCACACTGATGTATAAATGCCTATATTTTTTAAAAATGAGTTTCACAACTTTGAAAAACTGGAGTTCTCTCAGCTCTTTGGGTGTAGGTTTACGATCTGACAGTTTTTCTCTGTATATTTTTATCGTTCCTGCCTTTCTTTTCTACCACTCTGCAGATTGTCCAGAGTGGATTAGCAGCTTTTACTGAATTCTCACACACAGACCACAGGCTTGTAGCCACAGGCCAAAATCCACTGGAGATACTAAATTTTGCCAAACCATGTTTTGAACACTGTCCAATCAGAGTATCTTTACACGGGACACATGTACTTAATGTGCTACAGTCCCTGATTGTTTCTTCTGCTTTGCTTTGCCTTGACCACTTACTTATCTGGCCCCTGAAGGCATGTGATTTTGTAACTCCTGGGAGGCTATTGCAGAAGACTTCTACCCAGGTCCACTTTCTTAGCTGCCCTGAAGCTTCCATGCCCTTTTACTGCTTCTCATTCCCTCTGTAACCAGCAGCAGGAAGGAAAATCACACAATCCTTCAAATGTTAGAATAAAAACATTCCTATACATGGTATTTATGTACCACTTACTAGCTTAAAATTTTTCACACCATCATTAGATACGCTAATCCTGTGAGGTAAATAAATGGGACAGCCATTATTATACTTGTTTTTCGTTGTTCGTTTGCTCAGTCGTGTCTGACTCTGCAACCCCATGAATTGCAGTATGCTAGGCTTCCCTGTCCTTCCCCATCTTCCGGAGCTTGCTCAAACTTAAGTCCATTGAGTCGGTGATGCCATCCAACCGTCTCATCCTCTGTCATCCCCTTCTCCTGCCTTCAACCTTTCCCAACATCAGGGTCTTTTCTAATGAGTCAGCACTTTGCATCAGGTGGCCAAAATACTTCCTTTACAACTGAGGAAAAGAGGACCCACAGTTGTGATTGAATCAAGGTCCTTGGGTAACAGCTGAGAAGCCAGATGGCAACTGAAAACTTTTGACATTTAAATCTGCATCTCTTTTGCAGTAAAATTCTACTTAATTATCCTTAAAAAGTAGCATTTTTCTTTCTGGTAATTCTGATTAGATGTTTATTTTAAAATTATGTCTTATATAATCTGATCATGTCCACAAAGTCTTAGAAAATACAGAAAAGTGTGTAATTGGTATGTTATTGCTTTATTTGCATATCTGTGATTACTGGGTTTAAATTATCTTTTGTATTTGTTAACCATCTTCGTTTTGTGTTTCCTCTGTTCATTCCTTTGTCCTTTTCTTTCGAATTTATATTTGTATCTTCTTTAGATTAAGAATAGTAACCTTTGTTTACGGATAGGTTAATGGTTAAAAGCATGACCTTTGAAGTTAAGACCTAAGTTTGGATCCAGGTCTTACTGTTCATTGCATTCTAGCAGGTAAAGCTGTGAGCAAGTTATTGAACTGCTGAGACTTCTTTTTCTTCTTCTTTGTTTTAATTGAAGTCACGGTTAGTTTACAGGGTGTTAGTTGCAGGTATACAGCAAAGTGATTCAGTTATATATACATATTTATTGTTTTTCAGATTTTTTTCCCTTACAGGTTATTACAAAATATTGAGTAGAGTTCCCTGTGCTATACAGTAGGTCCTTGTTGATTATCTATTTTATATATATTAGTTTTTTCTTTTAAAAAAGAGTAAGATGTCCATCATAATTGCATTATTGTGAAATGACTAAATTTATATAAATATAAGAGCAAGTATTTAGCTTAGAGTTTTTATACTTATTTGATTGAAATATAAGTTTGTCTGCTTGCCTGCCTTTCTCTTCAATTTCCTTTTGCCTTCAAGTAAAAAGATCTTTCCCCATATAGTTAATTTTATATTCACAGATACTGCCTTTTAGGTTTTATAAAGTTTCATTTTACATTTAAATATTTAATTTAAATGTGGATTTTATTTTGGATTTCAGCACTGTTTGGGGAACAATTTACCTTTTGATTTATGATATTTATCATATTAATTTCATATATATACCCATATTTGTTTGCAAACTTTTGTTTGTTTCCCTGGTGGCTCAGACAGTAAAGCGTCTGTCTACAATGCGGGAGACCCGCGTTCGATCCCTGGGTCAGGAAGATCCCCTGGAGAAGGAAATGGCAGCCCACTCCACTATTCTTGCCTGGAGAATCCCATGGACAGAGGAGCCTGGTGGGCTACAGTCCCTGGGGTCGTAAAGAATCGGACACAACTGAGCGACTTCACTTACTTCACAGCACCACTATTGTGTTAATACTGTCACAGTCACAGTTGTCAAATCTGACAGGGCAAGTCCCTTTTCTTATTGTTTTTCTCACCATATTTCCTAGCTGTTCTCACCTGTGTAATTACTTTTGTTGGATCTTCCCTTTCTATTACCTCCAAATTCCACAGGGGCTTTATTAAACACAGAAATGGGTTTGGGAAACATTTATATCTTTATAATATTTAGAAGCTTAAAATGTCTCTCCATATAACTGGGTCAAATGTATCCCTGAGACAAGTTTTGCAATTTTTTTTCCTTACAAACCATACATATATCTTGACCTAGATTATTCCAGAATGTCTTGATTTCCCCCTTCCTTCTTCGGTTCAGTCAGTTGAGTTCACTCAGTCTTGTCCAAATCTTGGTGACCCCATGGACTGCAGCACGCCAGGCCTCCCTGTCTATCACCAACTCCCAGAGTTTACTGAAACTCATGTCCATCGAGTCGGTGATGCCATCGAACCATCTCATCCTCTGTCGTTCCTTTCTCCTCCTACCTTCAATCTTTCCCAGCATCAGGGTCTTTTCCAGTGAGTTAGTTCTTCACATCAGGTGGCCAAAGTATTGAAATGTAGGCTTGAGCATCAGTCCCTCCAATGAATATTCAGAACTGATTTCCTTTAGGATTGACTGGTTTGATCTCCTTGCAGTCCAAGGGACTCTCAAGAGTCTTTTCTAACACCACAGTTCAAAAGCATCAATTCTTTGGCACTCAGCTTTCTTTAGAGTCCAACTCTCACATCCTGATTTGGAGCCAGTCTGTTGTTCCATGTGCAGTTCTAACTGTTGCCTCCTAACCTGCATACAGATTTCTCAGGAGGCAGGTCAGGTGGTCTGGTATTCCCATCTCTAAGAATTTTCCACAGTTTGTTGTGATCCACACAGTCAGAAGCTTGGGCGTAGTCAATAAAGCAGAAATAGATGTTTTTCTGGAATTCTCGCTTTTTCTATGATCCAGCGGATGTTGGCGATTTGATCTCTGGTTTCTCTGCCTTTTCTAAATCCAGCTTGACCATCTGAAGTTCACGGTTCACATACTGTTGAAGCCTGGCTTGGACAATTTTGACCATTACTTTACTAGCATGTGAGATGAGTGCAATTGTGCGGAAGTTTGAGCATTCTTTGGCGTTGCCTTTCTTTGGTATTAGAATGAAAACAGACCTTTTCCAGTCCTGTGGCCACTGCTGAGTCTTCCAAATTTGCTGGCATATTGAGTGCAGCGTTTTAACAGCATCATCTTTCAGGATTTGAAATAGTTCAGTTCAGTTCAGTCACTCAGTTGTGTCCGACTCTTTGCGACCCCATGAATTGCAGCACGCAAGGCCTCCCTGTCCATCACCAACTCCCGGAGTTCACTCAGACTCACATCCATCCAGTCCGTGATGCCATCCAGCCATCTCATCCCCGGTCGTCCCTTTCTCCTCCTGCCCCCAATCCCTCCCAGCATCAGAGTCTTTTCCAATGAGTCAACTCTTCACATGAGGTGGCCAAAGTACTGGAGCTTCAGCTTTAGCATCATTCCTTCCAAAGAAATCCCAGGGTTGATCTCCTTCAGAATGGACTGGTTGGATCTCCTTGCAGTCCAAGGGACTCTCAAGAGTCTTCTCCAACACCACAGTTCAAAAGCATCAATTCTTCAGCGCTCAGCCTTCTTCACAGTCCAACTCTCACATCCATACATGACCACAGGAAAAACTATAGCCTTGACCGGATGGACCTTAGTTGGCAAAGTAATGTCTCTGCTTTTGAATATGCTATCTAGGTTGGTCATAACTTTTCTTCCAAGGAGTAAGCGTCTTTTAATTTCATGGCTGTCAACTGGAATTCCATCACCTCCACTAGCTTTGTTCATAGTTATATTTGCTAAGGCCCACTTGACTTCACATTCCAGTGTGTCTGGCTCTAGCTAAGTGATCACACCATCGTGGTTATCTGGGTCATGAAGATCTTTTTAATATAGTTCTTCTGTGTACTCTTCCTTCTTCACTGCCCCCTTACCGTCCTCTCGTCCTCTCTCCTTTCTTCTATCATTTTGGTATATTTCAGAATATACCAGATATCTAGCATTAAAATTAGGTATTTCTTCAAAGCATCTGAAAAGCCATCTTTAGAGTTTGTTCATCTTTGGTGGTGTTTTCTTTATGTACTTATTTGATGGGGAGAGCTGCAAAGGTCATGATCTTCTGATTTTGTATTTCTTGGTTTAATTTAGCATTCTCATTTAAAAATGCATTTTTTGTCTCCTCATTTTTGTTTTCAAAGACAATTAGGAAAGGATAAGGATTCTTGTTCTTTTATGGTTTTTTAATTGTTAGGAAATGTTTATCAATTAAAACATTAATTTTGTGAAAGTCAGTATTTTTCTCTTTTTATAGATACATGCTGATGAGCAAAGCATATAGATTCTAGCTAATACTTTGTGCTTCTTGCAGAAATCTGCAGACAGAATAAGCTCATTCAAGAGAAAAAAGAGAATTTATTAAAGTTGATTGCTGAAGTAAAAGACAAAAACCAGGAAGTGGAGGCACTGACTGCAAATATCCAGGATCTTAAGGAAGAATATGCTAGGAAGAAGGAAAGTAAGTTTCCAGTTGTACAGGTATTTAAAACAATCTAAATTTCAAAGTAGTGATGGCTCACAGTTATGTACATGTTGCCTTCTCCCGAGTTCATTGCCAGAAGTAGCTAACGTACTTTAAGGCCATAGCCAGTCCCTCACCTCTCTCCGCAAGGTGTCTGTGAAATTTGCGAAGTAGGTTTTATTTTCCTTCTTTTGCTTAAAGAGCCTTTTTATTTTTTCTGTCTTTTTAAAAACTTATTTAGTTTTAATTAAAGGAAATTGCTTTACAGTATTGTGGTGGTTTCTGCCAAACGTCAACATGAATCAGCCATAGGTATACCAGCGTCCCTCCCTAATGAGCCTCCCTCCCACCTCCCCCCATTCCACCCCTCTAGGTTGTTACAGAGCCCCAGTTTGAGTTCCCTGAGTCATACAGCAATTGCAGTTGGCTGTCTGTTTTACATATGGTAATGTATGTTTCCATGTTACTCTCTCTGTATATCCCACCCTGTCCTTCCTAACCCTCATGTCCATAAATCTGTTCTCTATGTCTGTTTCTCCATTGCTTCCTGCAATTTCTCAGTACCATCTTTCCAGATTCCATATATATACATTAGCGAAGACTGATCCTTTTGATTTCCAACAGAACCAGAGAACAATGAAATTGAGTTTCATTATTGTGGGAGTTTAATTAAGCAGAGTGGGAGACAGTTTCACTAAATAAGATTTGCCTGGGAGAAACCATCGTGTAATTTATGCAACAGATTGATTGATCACGCATCCTCTGCCAGGAACTATTAAGCATGTTCTTCATGCTGTAAAGCCTCTTTGTCTAAGACTTTTATGTTTTTTTTTAAAAAGCTGCTTCTTTTATATGGAAGACTTGTTTGCCCATAAATGAAATAATCAATTCTAAAATCTCTTGAATATAGCAAAGTTTGTTTCGTGAATGCTCTTTCTTATAGAGTTTGTGTACGAATCGACATTATTTTTTTCAACTCTTAAGTATTACTTAGGGAATGTTGCATTAACTTTTGAAAAAAAGTTCTAAACTAGCATGAAATAATGCTGACTTCCTACTTAAAATAATTGAATATTTTTCCAGTGAAGCAACTGATACATTTTTGGCTAACTAAAAAAAGCGAAATAGTGTACAAGAAGTCTTTATGTTTCCCTGCTAAGCTTGCAAGTCCTTGGCCTATTTATTCATGCTGCTTTATAATAAAATAGAACAAAACTTATTACTCTTAATACTGGTATGTATTTTTTTATGCAGTTTTTCCTTCCAGCTTGAATGAACAAAAGCCCCTTTTGCTAATTGGTGGAGATAGAAAGTGTAGTAAATGTAAATGTAAGCTGATTTATTTGCCTGGTATAATTTTTATGGTTGTTTTTAAGTTTTTTAAAATTAGTTAAAAGAATATTAACTGAATGTTATTTAAAATATTCTATACTCATTGTATGTGGTTTTTAATCATAGCTATTTCCACTGCTAACAAAGCTAATGAAGAGAGGTTGAAAAGGCTACAGAAATCTGCAGACTTATATAAAGATCGACTTGGACTAGAAATTCGGAAAATTTATGGTTAGTATATTAATGTAAGTAAAACATAGGATATTTGAAAAGTCTGTCTTAAGTAGAAAAGAATCTTTAAAATATTTTCAGCTAAGATAATGACCACATTGTTAATTTTTTAAACAGTAAGAAAAAAATTACCAAACTTTTATCACCCTAATGTAATTACTCCTGCCTTGGTTATTTATCATCCAGCATTTTAGTAAATGTATTTTAGGGATAGTTGCCAGCATGAAAAAAAATTTTTTTGTTCCTTGTTCTTACTAGTATTGTATGATTAGTATTTCTCTAATTGTTATAGCCTTCATAATGGTAATTTTAACATAGTGGTATAATCATTCATTCCATAAGTGTAGCTTAATTTATTCAGTCTTTTATCTATTGTTTAACCCGTATATTACTCTAAGTTTAACACTTGGATTTTACATTTTTCAGTTTTAGAAATACTATAGTGGACATACATAGACTTCTCCATTTGAGGGGCACAATTTTCATGAAATTCCCAGAGATGAATTACCGAGTTAAAGCGTAGGAATATTTCTGCCGCTGTTACATATCTATGTGTCCATTTATAGAAATATTTATGGTGTTGGGAGTCCCCAAGATTACATTCCATTTTGGTGATTTCACTAGAAAGATTTACAAGGCTCAGGGTGGCTCAGATTTATGGCAGTGAAAGAATACAAAACAAAATCAGCCCAAAGAAAAAAGTCGCATGGGGCAAAATCTAGAGGAAACAAGTTTTCAAGAGCATTAAGCCAGTGGAGTCACACAGGATGTGATTAATCCCGTCAGCGTCGAATTGTGACAGGACACGTTGTGTTGTCTACCAGGGAACCTCATTAGAGACTCTGGAAGCTTGGCCTTGTTTTGCTTGGACTCCACCCCAGGAATTACTTACATTGCTGATTTTGCCGTATCCTTTCACTGTAATCATAGGTCTGAGTACAACCAGTGGTGAGCGCCAGGAATCCTCCTAGTGGATTTTCAGACCTGTGGTGGTCTTGGGGATCTCTGATATCCCAGACAAGGACCAGTCTTGCAAGCAGACTTTTCTGGGGACAGAAGTCTCAGGCCTGCTAGGCCAACTCTTTTATGCAATCTGTGTATAATGTAAAGAGTACCCATTTCATTGTTGTTTGTGCCAGAATTGTAGTTTCTTTTTAAAGATTTTTGGTTTATTTTATTATCTGGCAGTTGATTAGATAATAGAAACTTAAAAAAAAATACATTTCTTTGATTATTATGAAAATGTGACCATTTTCCCCATTTATTTACCAATTATACTTCTTTCTGAAATTGGACCCTCTATTCATAAATCTGTTTGCCTTAGTTTTGGTGTTTTTCCTATCTGTCAGAATGAGTCTTTAATGCAAAATATTAACCTTTGCTTAGAGGAGAACATAAAGACCAGCTCTGAACTTTTTAAAAAATTTTACTTAGTTTCGATTGGGGGACAACTGCTTTACAATATTGTGTTGGTTTCTAAAAATATGGAACGCTTCATAAATTTGCATGATATCCTTTCACAGCGGTGATGCTAATCTTCTCTGTAACATTCCAATTTTAGTGTATGTGCTACTGAAGCAAGCGTAGCTCTGAACTTTTGATCCATTGGACTTTATCTTCACTGTTATCCTGAGGTGCTTTTTTGTGTTTTGTTTAGTTTTGCCTCAAAACCACTTTTAAAGCTTTAAAATTATTTTTAGATTTAAAGTAGAAGTTTCTCATAGTCCTCAAAATCAGGAAATACTGTTTTATAGCAGTGTAGATATTAATCAGAGGTAGAGGGAAGAAAGCTTATCTCAGTGGAGAGCTTTGGCACAATAAAATAATTCTCATACTAAATAATTTAATCCCTTTATTCAGGTGATAAATTGCAGTTTATATTCACTGATATTGACCCTAAGCATCCTGATCGCCCATTTATGTTTTCCCTGTGCCTAAATGAAGCAAGGGACTATGAAGGTATGTACCCCTATCTCTTAACTGGTATTTAAGATTGGCATCTCAGAATGTTATTTGACTTAGAACATAAAGTAACATGAAGGCAAGTAATATTCCCACAAGCTGTTGCTTTCTTTTCCAGTCTTGCTTCTTGTGATATTATCTTCTAAAGGCAATGACTATAGTTTTGATTTATAGATAGTATCCAGTCCATGGGGTCACGAAGAGTCAGACACAACTGAGCGATTTCACTTATACTTTTCACTTTAATGCATTGGAGAAAGAAATGGCAACCCACTCCAGTGTTCTTGCCTGGAGAATCCCAGGGATGGGGGAGCCTCGTGGGCTGCCGTCTATGGGGTCACACAGAGTCGGACACGACTGAAGTGACTTAGCAGCAGCAGAAACCTTAATAAGTAACTTCTCTTCCGGATGGCACAGCGCCACAATGGCTGAAAGAGTTAAAAGACCAATGATCACTGCATTTCATATGCAAGTATGAATTATCCTCTTAGAGATCTTAAAGCTAACGCTGTAAAGGATATGACTGCCTAAATGTGAATATTGTATGTGATCTAAGTAGATGATTTTCAATTTGAATGTGATAATTTAATTTCCAAAAAATAAATTTTAAAATATTCCTATCCTGAAAATCCCAAATGTTGATAATTTTGCTTCATTGCTGCTTCTACAGTGGACCAGAAAGGTCTTTAATGTGTGGGAAGTTATATGTTTGGCAATAGTGTGAACAAAAAGATGGAAATTTATTTATCTCTTTTTATTATTCTAATGTTAAGGATTCTAAAGTAATCCTTAACTTACTGGAATTCAGAAAAATGGTTCTTAGCTCTTTATATCTGTATCCGCAAAGCATTTGTATTAATAGCAGATGGACGCTCAGGAAAATGGCTGAGTCAGCTCCCTGATGTGACTTAGTGACTCGAGTTTATATTTTAGGAATATAGTTCAAGTACAAATTTTTTTTTTCTCTCTCTTGGTAAATATCTTCTAATCTGATGGCTGCTAACTTTTAAAAAGCAAATCCCAAGACCTCTTACCTAGCTTCTCAGTTTTCTCTAAATTGGATTGCCTCTCTTGTTATATAGTGTTATAGTTTTTGATAATGTATTAAAATACAGTGTACAGTATAAATTTGGAACCAGGTGCTCTTTGCTATTCTTTCTCTGCTTTGGTCATGGGCCTTGTTTCCCAAGCAGTCTCTGCCAGAGAACTAGAAATCTGACAGGCTTCAATTTTTTCTGCTTGGACAAAGGACAAGACTGATGATAGAGAAAGGTGAATCATTCCTTTCCTTTGACCACCTTCACAGGAGACTTGCTCCTAGTATGTACCAGCTGGTGCAACTGCATGTGAGGGCCATATTGTTATTTGTGACTCTGAGTCCCATTTGGCCATGTAAATACAACTTTGGGAATAGCAGCTACATTTTCTAATGATCCCCATTTCAGTTGTAAAGCAGCAGATGTTTCTTTCCATAGTCGTCAGTTATTAAGGGTTGGCATTGAAAGTTGTTCTTTTTTTGATTGAGTGGTTAGAAATTAGATTTGAGGCCCAGTTTTGCACAGAAAACTGACAACAGTTTAAAAAAAATACTGTTAAAATAGTTGAAATAGTTAAAATGTATGGGAAAGATGATAGGAAATGGCCTTCTGTTCTGTATCTCTGAGCTCTTCAATCCTTGATTACCATCTATTTAAAACAAGATTGTAGTATTTAATATTTGAATATTTAGAGATTAAACAAAGGAAAGGTCCAAAAAATAATTAGGATGTGAAAATCAAGTTTGTGTGTCATTCTGTGCTGAAAGCATTTCAGGAAAATGGAATTGAAATGACTTGAATCATATGAGAGCATCTAAGTTAGAAATACTTCTCTTCTAAAAATATTGTCTTCTTTTTCTCTCCTCCTAGTGTCAGATAGTGCTCCTCATCTTGAGTGCCTCGCAGAATTTCAAGAAAAAGTAAGGCAGACCAACAATTTTTCGGCTTTTCTTGCCAACGTTCGGAAAGCTTTTACTGCCCTGGTTTATAATTGATACATAAATGGTGTGTAAAAACCGTTATCCCTTTGTGTTTCTCTTTTTTAAAAAACTGTCATTATTCGAAGTTTGTCTATAATCTTTATTTTTGTAACATTTCTGTGTGCTGATTTTTGTCAATTATTTTAATTGAAATCTTGGGAAAGAAGGTTTAAGTCGAGCTATAAGAAGTCATGGATCAGTAATGATAAAAGATGAAGGGAGTGAGTCCAACCTGTGGTTTGCAACTTCTAAAATGCACTTCACAGAGTAAATGCTATCATCCTAATGTCTTAAAGGAAGGAATGTTTTTATCCTACACCAAGAGGGATCTACAGTTAAAGGACAAACCTTTGTATCAGAAGAAAGTTGGCAGTGTTCTAAAATATCTAGAAAAGGATCTAATTTTGAAAATCCAAATGTAGAAAATTCGTAAGCAGTTTCCGTTTTGTAATATTTAGACTGGTTAGTTGTGGTCTAGACATATATTTGACATCTTTGGAGTCTATTCAGTACAGACTAGAACTCAATCAGTTTTCTTCTAGGATTTCATTTTTGTCACTATTCTTTCCTTTTAAATTTGGTTTTGTTTAGGTCTGCTGGCTTTAGTGGAAGACACATAGTACTGTCTCAGGATATCTTGGGCACGCCTAAAAGCCGTGGAGCAGTGGCCTCCATGCTTCTAGCTACATTTGGCTTCCCCTTGTTGTCTGGTTGGGGGAGGTTAAGCCAGTTGTCTAGGTAGGGCTGGAGGGAGCTTCAGAGCACCATCCCTCAGCTGCCTCTCATGTCTAGGACTTGGCTCAGGGTTCTGCTCACAATCGTATAGCAGTGGAATTTATCTAAGAATGCTGTGGACTAGTGGGAATGTTATTACTCAGCCATTCCCAGTGTGCAGAGCAGCTTTTAGGTACCACCGATTGATACTATCTCTGCAGAGATGCAAGGCTGATAAACTGCCCTGGAGATTGGAGTGTGTGGTACAAATTATCATCTTATCCTGTCTTAGCATGAGCTTGGCTAAAGAAGTATTTTAACAGGCAGTTCAGTGAGCAGACTATCCAGTTTTCCTAGGCAAACCTTCACATTTGGCTTTATTTTGTAATATACCTACATTTAAATGAATATAGAAAGCCATATTAAAACCCAGCTTTGGTTTTTATGGACCTGGCTTGGTTTGGAGTTTAAATTATATAAGCAGGATCCATTTCTTAGCTGTTTCTCCTGGGTTAAGATTCCATGTGGTGAACCCCAGCAATTTCAAGCTCATCTCAATCTCTGAACCAATCACTGGTGATCAGAAGAGTAAAGTATATACATTGGATTAGGTTAGATCCTCTGGAAACCCAGGTCTGGAGGTGGATTAAGCATGATAACTGAGCTAAGAGTAGGGATGTTATTCTTTAAATGGAAATAGACACTAAATGTTTAACATAAAAAAGATAGCAGATGACTATTATAGTGAGTACATATTTACTGAATTCCCTGCTTGAAATATAACAAGGAACAAAAAATTTAAGAAGATATTTTCATTCATTAAAACTAGAGAAAAACCACATATCCTACCACAAATTCTGGATATAATGTTTTGAACCATAGAGTGAAAAGGCACCAGGCATTGATTCTGAAAGATCTTTTTTACCTGCAACTTAGAGAAATGAAGATTGGGGATGAGAGACTTAATGGGGAGCTCTCCGCTTAGATCCATGTCTCCTCAAGGACCACCATTCTTCACTTCTAACTGGGGGTCCGTCTTGTCAAAGCTATGGTTTTTCTAGTAGTCATGTCCAGATGTGAGAGTTGGACCATGAAGAAGATTGAGCGCCAAAGAATTGATGCTTTCAAACTCTGGTGCTCGAAAAGACTTGAGAGTCCCTTGGACTGCAAGGAGATCAAACCAGTCCATCATAAAGGAAAGCAACCCTGAATATTCATTGGAAGGACTGATGCTGAAGCTGAAGCTCCAACACTTAGGCTGCCTGATGTGAAGAGCCAACTCACTGGAAAAGACCTTGTTGCTGGGAAAGATTGAGGACAGGAGGAGAAGGGGGTGACAGGATGAGATGGTTGGATGGCATCATTCACTCAATGGACATAAGTTTGAGCAAACTCCAGAGATAATGGAGAACAGGGAACCTGGTGTGTTATAGTCCACGGAGTTGCAAAGAGTGGGACACAACTGAACAATAATGACAAGCTTAAATTTTAAAGTTTGATACATTATGAAAATTGTGCTTTGAATGAGTAAGAATACATATGAAAGGGAAACCAAGCTAGTCCATTAAACTTCCTCTATCCGTTTTATTTAGGATGGTATGTTGTAAAAACAAAATAATAGTTTTCAGCATTTAAAACCTTCCTGATACAGAAATAAAGCACAAGATATAAGATACAAAGTACAATTTCTTGAATGGGAAAGAAATATGCCTAAGTAATAAAACTAATTGAAATGGAATCTCAGTGGGGTACACTAACCTATTCCACATTTTGTAATAAAATGGAACAAGAACTCTAAAACTCAATCACTAGTTAAGTTGAAAAAACAGAATCAGCACAAAATCTGCTAAAATGTAAGTTTTGATTTCCCATCTAATGAGGATTAGAAAATGTTGCTTCTCCTCCAGTTCAGAGGATTCTGATACAGAGACAATTAGTTATACTTTAATTTGTGTACCGTGACAGTGAATTGCCTGTTTAGCTATAAAGCTAGCATAGTATCTTTCCAGGTGGCTCAGTGGTAAAGAATCCACCTGCTAACGCAGAAGAAGGAGACATGGGTTCTATCCCTGGGTTGGGAAGATCCCCTGGAGGAGGAAATACGACCCACTCAGGTATTCTTGCCTGGAAAATTTCACGGACAGGAGAGCTTGGTGGGCTACAGTCCATGGGATGGCACAAAGTTGGACACAAACAACTAAGCATGCAAAATAGCATAGTAGCTAACATACAGTAGAAACTTAGTATTTGTCAATGTGGAGCACATTTCCAGACTCAGTAGAAAATTATTTAATGGGAAATTTACACCTTTGAAAAGGAGCTGACTTGTTCGGTAATACTTACAGGCATGCTGCTGAGATGTCCAGCAATTTTTAACAGGTGAAGACAGCTGTATAGGTAGTTCTTGAAAAAATGGCAGGCTAATCAAGAATAAGACTCTGAATAAGACAAGGGTTTCATCTTTGTAGAAAAAGTCTTGTCAAAAGTAAGTAAAATGGAGAGTATGCAAGCTATTTCGAATCAGCTCCTTTCATAGTATTGTTAAACATGTGTGAAGTATGAACAATGTATGATGGGATGTGTGAAGAATATTGGAGTTTATAGACACGTTACTCTCCTTATCAACTAGGCAAGCTGGAGGTAGCTGCTAGGATAAGGTGCAACAAATGGAAAAACTTCAAGGAAGAAATTATTTTACTCAGCTGCATAGATTTTTACAAAAATTCAGAAAGAGGCAATATTTAAGGTTCAAGTAAATGTGATCTATATAATGGTAAATCTTGAATAAATGCTCTGTGTGTGAAAAATTCTGCTTTCCAGCATCAACATGGTAACATGAAAAGATTTGAGAATTAAGATGTGGTCCAGTTGTTGCTCTGTTATCAAAATTGATACATGATCTTGGACAAATCAGTTAATCTTTTTGAGCTTAAATCTTCTCTCCAACCAAACTGCACTATGTGTAATTTCCCAAACTTGCCTTTTTTTGTTGTTGAGCAGGCCAAGGAAGTTTTCTTCTATTTTCAGTTAATTAAAAGTAATTATCATAAATGTTTGTTGCATTTTATTGTGTTTTTCTGTATCTGTATGGATTTTCATCTTGTAGCTGTTAATATGGTGATTTATACTAATAGGTTTTTTAAAAAAGTTGAATTAAACTTGCCTTCCTGGAATAAATCTTAGTCATGGCGTGCAATCTGTTTAGTTTTGGTTTTAATAATGCTAGATTCAGTTTTGTGAAATTTGCTTTAAATTTTTACTTCTATAACCATGAATTAGATTGGCTTATTAATTTTCCTTTGTGTATTAACATCATCTGATGTTGGTATCATGGTTATCCTTGGTCCCAGACCCTTGAAAATAGTTGAGATGTGTTCCTTTCTTGTCTGTTTCTGAAAATGTTTGATTAAGGGCTTATGGCTTTCGAACACACATATAAAACTCTCTTGAGCCTGTGTTTTCTTTGTAGGAAGATGCTTTTAGAAAAATGCATGTTAACTTTTTAATAGTTATTGAATTACTTAATTATTCTGTTTCTTCCTGAGAAATACATAGTTTTTTGAGAAATTTGTCTCTTGCAGACTTTTTTTTGCAAATTAATTGGTGTGAAGTTGTTAATAATATATAATTTTGGTTTTTGATATCTACTGCACCTGTAGTGTGTCTCCTTTTTTCTTAGAAATAATGCTGCTTTATTTATGCCTTTCTTGTGCTTCCCTGGTGGCTCAGATGGTAAAAAAATCTGCCTGCAATGCAGGAGACCTGGGTTCAATCCCTGGGTCGGAAAGATCCCCTGGAGAAGGGAGCAGCCACCCACTCCAGTGTTCTTACCTGGAGTATTCCGTGGTATTCAGGAACCTGGCAAGCTACAGTCCAAGGGGTTGCAAGAGTCAGACCTGACTCAGTGACTAACACTTTCACTTTCATGACTTTCTTAATTTTGCCAGAGGTTTGCTCTGTTGATTAACCCTTTCAAAGAACCAACGAATAGCTTTATTCATTGGTTTATTCACAGCTTTATTCAACCTCTTGTCTTATATGTCATTAATTTCTGATTTTTCTTTTCATTTATTTGCTTTAGGTGGTTTCTGATGTTTTTATAAATTCATAATCAGGATGCTTAATTCATTAATTTTATCCTTTTTCCTGTGGTACTTTTTTTAAGTTGCTTTCCTGAAACTATAGGTTTTAGTACGTAGTAACTTTCTTATTTTTTATTTCTAACAGTTAAAATTTTCCATTAGGATCTATTCTTTGGCCATGAGTTATTTAGAAGTGTGTGTGTCTGCACATGTGTGCTTGTATGTGTACAGGGACACATAACATGTGTTCTCCGAACACACAGGGTTTTTTCACTTATTCTTTTCTTAATGATCTCTTACATTGTCATCACACAATTTCTAGAGCATTACTTTGTGGCCTCGTATGTAATCAGTTTTTTAAAATAATAATTTTATTTATTTTTGGCCGTGCTAGTCCTCGTTGCTGCATGTCCCTAGTTGTGAGCAGGGGCTGCTCTCTAGTTGTGTATGTGGGCTTCCCATTGTGGTGGCTTCTCTTGTTATGGAGCACAGATGCCAGAGCTCTCAGGCCTCAGTAGTCAAGGCATGTGGGCTCAGTAGTGTGGTTCCCAGGCTCAATAGTTGTGGCCCACGGGCTTAGTCGCCCCATGGCATGTGAGATCTTCCCAGATCAAGGATCAAACCTGTGTCTCCTGCATTGGCAGGCGGATTCTTTACTGCTGAGCCACTATGGAAACCCTGGAATCACTTTTATACATGTGTACTTTCCAGAGGTTATATTTTATCTGCCGCACCATTTTATCTGCCCATAGCGTTCAGCTCAGACTTCCCTTGTGGCTCAGCTGGTAAAGAATCCGCCTGCAATGTGGGAGACTTGGGTTTGATCCCTGGGTTGGGAAGATCCCTTGGAGAAGGGAAAGGCTACCCACTCCAGTATTCTGGCCTGGAGATTTCCATGGACTGTATATCCACAGGGTCGCAAAGAGTTGGATACGAATGAGTGACTAACACATACACGCGCACACACACACACACATTTATCACAGTGTATTGGTCTGTTTCCATTTCAGAAGACAGACTGAGGGCTCTTTGAGGAAAAGGATTTACTGTCTTTCTAGTATTGAAGCAACAGATCAGTGAATAGTGATTCCTCTTTACCCTTCAAAATCCCTTCTCTTGATCCCCTGCCCTCAAGCCCATCTTTCCAGAGTTAGACATTCTTCCTACTCCTGTCACCACAGACAATGGGATGTATCGCTATGTTGATTCTCTTTCCAAATTTGGCTGATTGCCCCTGAGGCCATAAAGACTCTAGGGGAGGAGGGACTTTTTCTTGGAAGCTGGAACAAAGTTATATTATGTTCAAATTACTAATCAGTTATAATACTGTACAATAAAATTTACTTTAACCCAAATTGAATATTATTTTACTTTCTGATGAATCATAATACTCTATGAATATTAATTATTATGAGTAATTGAAATGCAGAAAAGTGAAATTAATCTTTCTGGTTGACATGACAGGATAATGGATAGTCAGAATTTATTGTACCAGAAAGAAGATAAAATAGAGTAATGTCTTTGATATTTTTAGTGAAAATCTGACTCAGACCTCTACTGCCTATATTTCAGGTTGCTAATGTTGCTAGAAAATTCCTGACATAAGAAAATTGCCTAGTGGAGTATAATTATGAAAGCCCAATTAAGAGTTTAAAAGTCTTAATATTAAAAAAATTATTTTATTCTCTGTGGAAGACTTGGGAACATCATTAATGTTCCCAATATGCACTTAATTTTTACCTAAATCTAAGTAGTACCATCCCTACCTGTCCTGCTAGAAAATTCTTGCCTTTCTAAGATGATATCCAAGTCTATTATACCCCAAAATATTTGTATTTTTATCTAGTTTAATACTATAGTGTTTCTTTGAAGTTTAAAAATTACATATCGCAGATGCAAAAAAAGAATTTGCAGCAACATTTTAAACCAGGGAAACCATTTATGTCTTTACAAAGTAAAACTGCTTTAGGAAGAAAGAGGGGCCCCTTTGAAAATTACTTCTAAAGAGTTTCAGGGTCCAATCATCATTATCATCAATTTACACAAATGATCGCGTGTAGGCTGCAGTCAATTGCTACACAATTTCTTTTATCCATCAAGGCTTAATGGAAAGAAGATGAAAAGGAAATAGAAATTCAAAATCTCTGTTCATGGTCTTAATGGCCTATTATTCAGCCGACTTTCAACATGTGGAAAGCCTTCGTTAATACGCCATCAAGGATGACTTTAAAACTTCTGATCTGTTCTTCTGGGCTATAAGTTATATCTCACATAACAAGTTTTACTTGAGCTCCTTCCGGTCTGATATCTGTATCTATAAATATCTTTGTTAGTTATATCCTGCTTTAGGAGTGTAATGGGTCCTGCTTTAGGAGTGTAATGGGGCAGAGTATAAAAAATATATGTACCTTATTTAAAATATATTTGAAAATTTCCTTTTTCCCAGTATAAAACTTGACAAGTTAAAAAAAAAAAGAAGTAGGGGGCAGGAGAGTAATAGAATGGATTTTAATCATTCCTTTAATGTGAGACTATTTGGCACAAAAGTAAATCTGATTAGACGTTCTCGCAATATCTTGACCTTCCGTTCAATGGAGTGTGTGATCTCCAGAGTGACGTAGGCCAGTTTCTGAGATGCTGCTGTATCACGCCTCTCCATTCTAAAATGTTCCCCTTGGGGAAAGTTTGGGGGCCTGCTCTCTCGTTCTCCATCTTTTCCCATTGTAGGGCATTTGTGGAAGCAGCAGAAATCTCTCTAAATTTTCCATTTTGACAGAAAATTCTGGTTTTTAGAACTTATCATTCAAACTGGAGACTCATTAGCATTTAAGTGTCTGTCACTAAAAAGTTGCTTAGGATATTTCTTGCATCACGGCCTGGAAGGAAATTACAGAATTCCTAGTTTCTGAATTGGTGTATGAAGTTTCCAGCTGGGCAGGGAGGCATGAAATTTCAGGCACTGTCTCCTTCCTAACCCTTTTCTATCAGCCTTGCTCTTATTCTCAGATCTCCAGCCATCTCTGACTCACACTTGACCTCATGCTAAGAGCAGTTCTGTTTGTGGGTTGGGATATGTAAGAAGCCACTAACTCAGAAGGTCACTGGCTCAGGATGGAACTCCTTTCTGCCCTGAGGTCCTCTGCCTGGCATAGAGTCCTCTTGTCTACCAACTTGTCTTCCGACCACACTGACTAGCCACCCTGGCTCATGATCCTTTATTCTGCTGTCCTTAACTTGGGTCTGCCTCACTGGTGCTTTACCTGCCTGTCTCTGCTGAGGTCTTCTTCTTAGACTTGATATGTATTCTTCCCCTTCTCCCTGGCCCTGCTTGACCCCTTGCGGGCCTACTCTGGCTGTTGCCACCCAAGACTGAGGAAAAGGACGTCTGCATCCTAATCTCTGTTGCACCACCAGAAAACCATCTGACTTCAGGCTAAACTGCTCTGCACTCAGCCTTTTCTCCCTGTGAGAGGGGCTGTTTGGGGTTATTTCTAGAGTCTTTTAGAAAATTCTAGGAACCATAGTACATCTTTTTCACCTCTTTTTACCTTCCATCTTCTGACTGTGTTTCAAAGAACTAAGAGTGCAAAATGCCATGATATGTCTGCATCATGGGCTCATCAGCATCGTGCCTGCATCATGGACCCAGTTAGGAAGATAAACCTGTGAAGACGACAGCATTTCCCTTTATTTGCATCACATTGTATAATTAGCAGTGTGTAAGATGATGCCTTCAGAATTTCACTCATGCTTGTGAAGCTGTGTTCCCGGCATTTGAAGGAAGCTCCTCCACATAAGCGGCAGGAAAATGACCCTTTTTTCCCTTTAAAGAGCCAAACCACCATCCTTCATCTTTCTTCTTGTATATCGTCACGATGTCGCCTGTGAAAACGCACATACATTTAGTTAGACAAGTGAGTTCCTGCGATTAATACCTTCCCGAGTTTGATCAGTTAAGATAGTTTTTAAGGAAATTCTGCTTTCAAGGAGTTACTTGGTAGCATCACTTTTCTGCAGGTGATTCAGACAAAGCAAAACTTATTGACCACCTCTGCATGAAGCAGGCAGAATGCAGAGAATATTAAAAAGTTAGGTAATGGAGGACTGAGTTGTGCCATAAAGTAGTTTGATTAGAAACAAAATCACTTTGGATCCTATGTCCTGTGCTGCCTGGTTCACTTTGGATAGAACTGATGGGTTGTCACCAAACTCTTCCTTGGTGTCTGTGTTTTAAGGGTTCCTCATGTTGGGGGGCACCATAGTTTGGTATGCTGACTGTTAAGATTATGTCTTGGCTACCAGAATTTTCTTTAGATCAAAGCAGCTTCTCTTGACTGTATGTGCCAGCTTCATAGCCCAAAGTTCCAACCTACCGCTTTGCACAATAATATAACCCATTGTTCCACAATTTAGATAATTTGAATAAAATATCAATTTGAAGACAATACTCCTTTAAAGCAATGATTGAAATAAATGGAATTCCTAGGAAACACATGGCTCTTCTCTAATTCTCTATTAAAAAACAAGATAAAAACACTAGTCCCCGTCTTGTGAGAGAGTCCTTTCTCTCTGGCTGCATCCTGTACATCAAAGTGGAAACATCCCCTTCCTTCAGGATCCAAGAGCTACTTGATCTTTAGCATCATCACAAAGTCATTTTCAGTTTTTTTTCTTTCACTTTTCTCCCCAGTAATTTTCTTTCCAAGGCAAAGGAGACTGTCAACCCCCCTTCTATCTTTCCTTGGCCACATCACTATTTTTTCTTGCAATAGATCATTCTCAGTCTAGAAACTCTGTCTAATGTATTCTCTCAGGTCAATAGATTGACACAATCCACTACTAGAATTCAAACACATAATTTATGGACTACCCTGGCCATCCAGTAATTAAGACTCCACGGTTCCAATATAAGAGGAGCGGGTTTGATCCTTTGTTGGGGAACTAAGATCCTACGTGCCTCAAGGTATGGTCACAAAGTAAAAATGTAAAAAAAAAAAAACAAAAACAAATAATTTAAAATTTTATCTTCAGCTTCCCTAAGACACCAACATGTCATTCCATTTAAAGAACCCACTTGGGATATAATGTATAAGTAGGCTTTGCAACCAACAGAGAACCGAAGACAAACAAGATGATCAATTTAAGGTGTTAACTATGTAACTCAAACTCAGGATCCTGGGTTGTAGGTGGCATCTGGGATATGTGTTTTAACTCATATGGAAAGTGGGTAAACTGCATTTCATTTACTCACTGATATAGGTAGTCTTAGGATGGTGTAATGACTAACAAAGTGACTTCTATAACACTTAAAATTTTTAAATTAAAGGCAACATTGGTTTCAGATCTAAGCAGGAGTGGGGTCTACTTTCTATTTCTTTTTTTCTTTACTTATTTCTGAGCTACAAGGTAAAGTAACTGCGTGAACTCTGACTGGCAAACTGAAAAGGAAACGCCCATGAACCAATAGCAAATATGTGGTGGTGTCCCTGTTGTTTAACTGTTAAATCCATTCTGACTTTCTGTTGATTCTGGGTGCTGTGGCCTGGTCGTGGAATGTAAGTTTTCTCCTATGACACAATTCTTTCTTACTAACATTTTCATCTCCAGATCTCTGCCTTAGCTTAGCATTCGAACATGGTTGCTAACTGGACATACAAAGATGAGGTGCTAACCTTTTCTCATTTAATAATCGTGAGGTTTTCACAACCCCTTGTTGTTGTTCAGTCACCAAATTGTGTCTGACTCTTTGTGACCCTATGGACGGCAGCATGCCAGGCTTCTCTGACCCTCACTATCTCCTGGAGTTTGCCCAAGTTCATGTCCAATGGTGATGCCATCCAACCATCTCATCCTCTGTCGCCCTCTTATCCATCTGTCTTCAATCTTTCCCAGCATCAGGGTCTTTTCCAAAGAGTCAGCTGTTCGCATCAAGTGGTCAAAGTATTGAAGCTTCAGCTTTAGCTTCAGTCCTTCCCAAGAGTATTCAGGGTTGATTTCCTTTAAGATTGACTGGTTTGATCTCCTTGCTCTCCAAGCGACTCTCAAGAGTCTTCTCTAGCGCCACAATTTGAAAGCATCAATTCTTTGGTTCTCTGCCTTCTTTATTGTCCAGCTCTCATATCCATACATGATTACTGGGAAGACCATAACCTTGACTACATGGAGCACTGCTGGAAAAGTGATGTCTTTGCTTTTTAACACACCATCTAGCTTTCTTGCCAAGAAGCAAGTGTCTTCTAATTCCATGGCTGCAGTCACCATTTGCAGTGATCTTAGAGCTCAGGGAGAGGGAATCTGTCACCGCTTCCACCTTTCCCCCTTCTGTTGGCCATAAAGTGATGGGACTGAAGGCCACGATCTTAGTTTTTTTACTATTGAGTTTTAAGCCAGCTTTTTCACTCTCTTCCTTCACCCTCATCAAATGGCTCTTTAGTTCCTCTTTGATTTGTGCCATTAGAGTGTTATCATCTGCATATCTGAGGTTGTCCTTACATACCTTCCGATGTTAAACAAAAATCTGTGACATGGAGAAGGGGATCTGATTCCTTTGATTAGTTGTAAAACCCCTTTTTGAGAGAGAAATAGGAGAAATATTAAGCTGAGAGTCCTCTGACCCAGGTTCTAGAACTGGCATTTAGCTTAAGCCATTGAGAGGAAGTGACATCACACTCCAGTATGTGTAGCTTCTAAAAAGGAAAAAGGTGGGGCTGCGCCTCTGATAACTGTCCATTACTGATATTCTACCCCAACTGAGCACTGTGATTAACAGTGTGATTGGGTTTCCAAGTTCAAATCCTGAGCCTCGACTGCTAGTGACTTTAACTGAAGTACTTCACATTTCTACGTCTCAGTCTCCTCACTCATAAAACAGGCATAAATAATACCTACCTCAAAAGGTTTTTATGAATATTAAATTGGACAATGTGTTTGCAGGAATGTCTGGCACCTGGTAAATACTGCATAGATATCAGCTGTTTTTATTATGTGAGCTTTCTTTTTGGTGTGCTTATCTATCTTCTAAGAAGGGTGATTATAAACCTGAACTGATTTAACAGGGTACTAACTTCAAAAGCTAAGACAAAGGTTATAGTCAAGTTAAAGATTTCACGTGAGAAGGCAAGTCAACTATTTGAGAATGATTCTTACCTTTTTCCAAGTCCAATTCATCATCTTGCCTGGCTTGAAAAGAATATAAGGCCTTGCAAAGACCATTGCCGAGCTGGGTCACACCAGAGGCTGCAAGTTGGATCAAGTTTTAGTGACTAATGCTGGATCAGTAGGCAAGATGTACACAGTGAGAAAGTGGTCTTGTTTTCACCACATCGTGCAGAGCTTGAATATGTTGAAATCTTCCCCAAAGGAAAGTTTATCATTGTACATAATACTCATTCTTTGATTCAGTAACCATTTCTGATGTAGGTACTATGAGAATGAACTATGTATATTATATACTCCAAAGCTATAATATAGAAAATAAGTCTAGAGACAAAAATTATTGTAGTAGTAATAATAATGATGACAGTTTTAAATTGTTTTCCATGTGAATTTCATATCAGCCAATCTATGTTGACCGATGTTGTATTTGTGTCTTGGAAAACCCACACTTGTTTTTCCCATCAGGAATATATTGGAGCAGGAGCTTCCTACCATTATCCCCAGGTACTTAAGGAACTGTTTCTCAAACTGTGCAACCATGGGTCTTTAATGTACAGGTGGACTACAATGGCCTGGGTTTGACTGAAACTCATTTTTGCCAAGTTCTAATCAAGAACCTAGAGAGTCGAGGTTGTGGTAATACTATAGTTGAAAAATAATGGGTAATGAAACGTGCTTGTGTGGATGTGTGTGTGTGTGGCTGGGGGGTTGAAAGGTAAAAGGCAGTGGGGGTAGATGGACAAATGACCAAAGTCAAGTGACTGAACAAAGCCAGTAGGCTTTGGGATCGCGATGTTTCTCATGCAGAGGACAGGGTTTCTTTGGCAGTTTGGAGGAGGCTGTGGAGACAGGGCTGCAGAGCTCCTCACCGTGTTTCCAGGGTGAGCGTGTGGACAACAAATTGAGGCTGTCTGAATAACACGGATGCTGGGGACTGGGGGTACCTTCCCTAAAACATTAGCGAATTCTTCCCCCCTCCCCGACCTGCATTCTTCTTGAGTCCATCCCATCTTTTGGATGACATTTGCACAGAAAGCTACACATTCTAATAAATTAATCAGTCCTGATTGAAATGTTAATTTCCTTGAGCCAATTTATATCAATGTGGTTCTGAAAATAAAATATAATTTTGGCAATGTGCTTTACTGATAGGACCCAGCCTCGAATTATTCTGGTCATGAGATTACCTGTAGACGAAGGACTTGGAATTCTCTGCCCATCAGAAGATGCCCTGTTCACAATATTCTCTAATCTCTTCGTCAGTACAGGCCGAGATATTCTCACAGAACTATGTGTCTGCTGCTGTTTGAATAGGGGGGAAAAGACATTTTTAACAGCGCTGTCAACAGAAGTATTTGAGAAAAGTAACTCTTCTGCAACTGTTTTCCTCCGGAAACTGTTTTTTAATTATTGGGTGAAGGATATAAAGAAATCATTCAATACATTTCTAAATCCTACTATAGTGAGGTTTTGTTACTGAAACCGTGATATTTTCAGAATTCAGTTCAGTTCAGCTGCTCAGTCGTGTCCTACTCTTTGCGACCCCATGAATCACAGCACGCCAGGCCTCCCTGTCCATCATGAACTCCCAGAGTTCACTCAGACTCACGTCCATTGAGTCAGTGATGCCATCCAGCCATCTCATCCTCTGTCGTCCCCTCTCCTCCTGCCCCCAATCCTTCCTAGCATCAGAGTCTTTTCCAATGAGTCAACTCTTCGCAAGAGGTGGCCAAAGTACTGGAGTTTCAGCTTCAGCATCAGTCCTTCCAAAGAACACCCAGGACTGATCTCCTTTAGAATTAGATATTACTATATTTTATAGCCTGTGTTTGCAATTCTGACCTGCAGCCTTAAGCCAAGTAATATTTACACCATTCCTTCTATAAATTCAACTTTAATTGGTTTTGATGCAAGTGAAATAATCATGACTTTGTAAATGACTGAGGCCCTTTTAGAGCTCAAGTCTCAGAAAGAAAACTGTCCCTTCATCACAAGGTAGTTACAGCTCCCTCTTCTGGTAGCAAATGGAAAACAGCTAACCGTGTATACTCACATGCTCATCAATACCTAGAGTGAAACACTGGGAAAGCATTAATACATGTGTGTGAACCTTTTAATTGTGCTCACACATTATCAACATCATGTACTATGTTAAATGGATGAGACTACTGCTTATCACAAAATCTTACAATTTAGGTCTGTAATAGAAATTTTACTATAAGAGCATGTTCAAAGGATAAAGTTAGAAAATGAGAAGGAAGAAGGAACCCAAAGTATTTTTAACTCATTAATTTACCTATGAATACAAAGAATTTGTTCATTTGTGTTTAGTCTTTGTTACTGTGCTCAAAAAATAATTAAATTTATCTTAAAATCGTGCAATTGGAGATTTGAGCATATGGCATATATAATTCATAACAGCTTTTTTGCCCTGATGCTGCTTTGAGTCATTCTACCCAACAAGGCCAGTCAAGGAATTATAACCAGCCTCTTAAATGTTTACCTTTTCTTTCCACTTGAAGATGGAGTTACTACAGGGATGGTTGGGTTGAGGTCTTTGCTCAAGTTCTGCTAACACGGATGACAGTTTATAGGAGTTTGCTTGCAGAAGGTCTAGTTTCAAGCTATTCTGTGGAAACAGCATTTGACCACATGAGTAAATTTCTAGAGAAGAAGGCACAACTCACTGTGGCTGGATAAAGGGACATCAGGATAACTTCCAAGATGACAAAGAGGTTCAGAAAAGTACACATTCAACTCATGTGCAATTCATTTGCAGAAAATGCTAAAGAGAGAAAAATAATGGGCCCTTTAAGAAGTCTAAAGAAAGCCTTAGTTGTTGAGTGTGTCTTATTCTGGAACCTTGTGAAAAAGGTAAACCAGAAAGCTTGATAGGTATATTACTCATCATTTTGTGACAAAGAAAAGTTTTACTTAACTTTCTGCTGAGGAATGGGGAAAGAGAATAGTAAGTGCTGATTCCAAAAGGCAGGCTTTCAGGGGGCTTTGAAGAAAGGCAATGGAGCCATGGGCACTTAACATAAAGAAGAGAATTGACTCTTGTCATCAGAATCAAACTAAAATGATGTGTGGCAGGGTTTTTGTTAGTGGTGTTATTATTTCTTGAAGAGGTGAGGTCTTATATTACCTGGAAAGTTTGCAGTAACACTTCTGAAAACTAGAAACAATATTCTGGGCTATTTGAATATAAAAATAAAGAGTAAAACTAAAGCTATTAGTCTCTCCGTTTTCAATTTGACCTTGAACTAAAACTTTATATTGACTTCTCTGGCAAGTTGTGGTCAGTCAAGGTAAATCAAAGCACAGAATCTAAATACTGGAAAGAGTCTGCTTATCCAACATTCTCCTCACCATTGCCTCTCCCTTCTCCACATCCCCAGACTGGGGATTCCTTTTTTTTTTTCTTTCTACTTTTTGGCTGTGCCACTTGGAATCCAGGATCTTGATTCCTCGACCAGGGATCAAACCTGTGCCACCTGCAGTGGAAGCGAGGTGTCTGAACCACTGGACTGCCAGGGAAGTCTGCAGCCTGGGATTCATAATCCTAACATCCCTGTCAGGGGACCACAGCCATGGACCGAACACCTCCAGTAGTCTTGGAACCATTCACTGCACAGTGGGCAGGCGCACCTAAGGTGCAATCCAAAGCTTCTCCGTGGCTTCCAGCCTTAGATCCAGTCTGCACTTGGGAACATCAAGAGCAAGTCTCTCTGTTCTGTGGTGTGTTCCTTCTGGTATCCAAAGATAATATCTGCCTCCATACACTTTCAGTTTCTGCAACAATTTCTCAGAGAATATGGCTTGCCAACATTCTTGTTTCAAATATGGCACAGGACCAAGAGCCAATGAAATAGGAAATAGAGATTCCCCTGCAAGAAACCTCCCCTGCCTAAGACAAAATCAATCTACCACCATTACTGGTAATAGTTTCCCTCCCCCAGATGTGGGGGTATATAATTTCTGACACAGATATTTGGCATCCACTATTTGAAGACCCTTTCTGCTTCATCACTAGATCCTAAACACTATAAATTCAGGGGTTAGATCGTCTCCCATCTTGCATCCTCCATTGTGTGAATCAGGCCAGTTGTGTGCCCCGAAGATCCTAATACATATTCTATATTAATGACAAAACGCTATGCAAGAACCCAAAGAAATAAACTTATAAATTAATGCCATCATAAAATGCTTCATATGATTTCCTTTTGGTAAATATCATTTACACTGGATTAGTTAACCAAACATTTTATGTTGTCACAGAAAATGTCTTTCAGTCTGTTTTATAATTTTATAAAAATTGTATTCATATGTCACTGCAAGGATATTAGACCTCTGTTCCCAAGTGAACAGAATTCAGGCCTGTCTTTTCACAAAAAGTGTCAGGTTTATTCCTGAAACAGCACCTGCACTAAAGGAAGCTGCTGCTAAAAAACAGATAAACAATACCTGGCTGCGTCTGTCTATTTTTACCAAAGGACTATTGAAATCATTCTTCGGACAGAATTTATTAGGTATGTACTTTTTACAAGGGTGTTAGATAGGCTACGTGCAAGGAAAGGAAAACTGGCCCAGCTTCCTGGATCCTTCAAAACATTGCTAAAAATTTAATCTCTTCCTGAATTCTTCTCAAATTAACCCCAATCAGCTTTCTCTCCAATCATAACAAATTGTGTACCTTGCCACACATAGGTCACAGTATTTGTTTTTATTCCTGTATAAAATTCATGGGCCTTTGCTAACCTTTTTATAATGTGGGCTCCTCTGAAGAGGTCACACTGCCCATCAATTGCAACAAATGTCTGGGTGCTGCTGCAGTCCAGCCTTTCGGCAAAAAGTGCCGCTCCCTACCTCCGCTGACGGCACCTCCTCTCCCCTCACAATGACCTTGGCCTCTGAGGTTTTTCTCCTTGTTTCCCTGGAAGCTCTCACACCCTAAACAGCCATCTTCCTTTCCCCTACATCCACATCTCTCCTTTCCCCTAGTATTCTCAGAAGACCCTGATATTGGCTCAGGGATAAATGGAAAACGGCATCTCTATAATAATACCAGGATTTCAGCTCTCCTCTGTGCACTGTGCTAGCATTTTCTAAATACTGCTTCAACCTCACAAAACCCCTTTGAGCTAAGTACCAACATCCCCCCTTCCAAGATGAGAAAACTGAACCTGTCCCAGGTCCCTGTAACTGGCCGAGGTAGATCCGGATGCAGGCCTTTCTGAAAGCAGACCCTGCGTTTGTGTTTCAGTCGCATCTGTTAACTGAGATAGCACACATGATTTCCAGACCTTGACAGTGATTCTATGCTGGGGGCGGGGGAGGGATTTTATTTTAGGCACATTTCCACCCCTTGCCCTGGGAGGACACTAAAGCAAACATCTCTAAGTAGCTGGATTTTTCCAGATTCCTCAAACCACTTGTCAAGGAGCTGACCGTACAAGCTCTCTGACTAGACTGTTCTGTGTCATGAGAAAGGAAAGGCAAACAGAGGTCAAATGGGCCAGAACACAGGCGTTCCCCAAATAGCTCCTTCAGCATTAAATCTACCAAACTGCACTCTGCAAATATTTACCTCGTCCATTAAGGCTGCTGTGCTTTTTTCGCTCTCTGAGTCTGAGAAGGAGGAGTGGCTGGAGTAGGCTCTCAGCATTCGTTCCAAGCCTGCAAGTGAAATCATACTGCCAGTCACCACTGGTCAGTCCTGGAGGGGCAGGGGTTAAAGGTGGTTACACTCAGAGGGAGCCAGAGCCCAGAACCGATTCCTGGAGCATTTCCCGAATGGCTGGAGCTGCTTGTGTATGTAGTTGTTGCTAAATTTTACTGAATGGGTGACCTGTACCTTCATTTAATGACATTAGAGAAATACTGGTGCTTAAGGAGTCTTGATTGTTGTTCAAGATGAAAGACTCAGGATGAGCTTTGAATCCTTCTTGTAGATCCATTCTGTGGCAGTTCCCTAACATTTTACCATGATCTTAAGCTCTCCTCTGCTGGTGTTTACATTTCTAAACATTTTGCTCTCTTGGATTTCCTATCAAGTATTACATTGCAATAGTGTTCTCGGGTCCACAAAAAACAAGCTCCACATATCAGAATCCCACGTATGAAATTGTTTTCATTATCTGTGGCACTTATGAGCTTCTTCATGTTCTAACATACCTAACCTCTAAGCATAGGATTTAATTTGAACGCTTTTCACATCGTTCAGCAAGTTGCTTTAAAAACAAGCAAGTGGTGATCATTCTGTAAAGTACAGAAATATTGAATCATTAAGTTGTGCACCTAGAACTAAGATAGTGCTGTATATCCATAATACTTCAGTACAAAATAAATTAAAAAAATCTTAAATCACCTATTAACACCCTTCCAATGGAATAATATAAACTAATATGGGAAAAATAAATAAATGGAAGCCTTGTACATAGGAGGTTTTTGTTGTCTAGTTGTTAAGTCCTGTCTGACTCTTTGCAACCCAAAGGACTGTAGCCCACTAGGCTCCTCTGTCCTTGGGCTTTCCCAGGCAAGAATACTGGCCTGGGTTGCCATTTCCTTCTCCAGGGGATCTTCCCAACCCTGGGATCGAACCTGGGTCTCCTGCATTGGCAGGCAGGTTCTTTACGACTAGCGCCACCTGGGAAGTAAACCACCTAGGAGGTTTACTATGTTTTAATCCAAACTAATTGTCCTTCATGTCAGCCAATTTCAGGAACAGAGTAAAATGTTACATTTCTAGAAACGGTGGTATAGTACTTATAAAAATCTCACAGATGGACCAAAATGTCATGTTTAATTTTTTTTGCTCTCTCCTTTGAGCGAAAATTTTTCTTTATTCACACAAATTAGGTCTGACATTTGGTCCTTTAAATGAGATGATCCCTGCACCAGTCAGCAAAAGCAGAAACACCCCAACTCTGAATGAAACCTCAGGATAGAATACTTTCCTTCACCAGGCCAATCAAAGAGATAGTTACATACCTTCTTGGTCTCGCGAGACTTTTTCAATATCTTTCTGCAGTCTCAACAGTTTTGATTTTATTGAAGATGTCTGTCGCTCTCTACTCATTGCATTTTTAGGATCTTCTTCCTTTAGGAAAAAAGAAGGAAGTTTAACAATTTCAGGGGAAAAAAGGAAGAGTTGCTACTCCTAGTTGCACTGAGACTTTCACTGCTACATTCTAAGTTAACTTAATGGAAGGGGAAAAAAATAATAAAGCCAGGATAATCTTTGGTTTTCCACAGATAGTTTTACTTTTCTAGACCTGCTTAATAAGAAGACATCTTGCTCACAACTGGTAAGTATATAGCCAAGAACTTACTTTAACAGAAAAAATCACCCTTGGAAAGTGAATGTTACTATAGCTATTTCATAGACGTGCATGGCTCACCAAGGTCGGGGCACGAGAGCTTTAAGAAGACTAGCTGATTTAACCAGGACCTTTCAGTTGAGGGGAAGGAGGGCAGAAGTTACTCCTTACAGGAGAAATGGCACAAGCAAAGGATAGAGGGAGGATTTGTGTGAAATGAAAAATAAACATACCAGTTGCTTGAGCAAATACAGTCAGAGAAAAAAATTATCTAAGTAGTTTAGGTCAGATTTGAGGGCTGAAGTAGAAATTTTATCCTGTAGATTGAGAACTATTAATTATGTGAGAGCTTTCATAAGCATTATTTCCCGAACTGAAAGAATAAAGATGTTAGGACACAGTGTAAATGCCTAGTAACAAGTCAAAGAGCAAATGTCCTATAGTGATATGCAACTTAAAATGATTAAAACCTTTGTGTGCAAAAACAAAAAGGTGTTAGGTCTGGTGGGGGGGGGTGGCTGATCATGAATGTAGTAGAGACAGAAATCTTGGAGAAAGAGGGAAAACTGATGACTGAGGATGGAAGTGGAGGAGTCAGGACTTATCTGAAAAGGAAGGAGAAAGACTGGGACCCTAAATATTGGTGGAGAGAATAGCTTTAGAAAGATTGTCCTGAAGAAAGGGAAGCGTGACAATTTAGAGCAAAGAGAATACTGTAATAGCCTGTATAAAAATATAATGAGATTAAAATATTTAATCTATATGCTGTGTTCAGTTCAGTTCAGTCACTCAGTTGTGTCCAACTCTTTGCGACCCCATGAACTGCAGCATGCCAGGCCTCCCTGTCCATCACCAACTCCCGGAGTCCACCCAAACCCATGTCCACTGTGTCAGTGATGCCATCCAACCATCTCATCCACTGTCGCCCCCTTCTCCTCCTGCCCTCAATCTTTCCCAGCATCAGGGTCTTTTCAAATGAGTCAGCTCTTCGCATCAGGTGGCCAAAGTTTTGGAATTTCAGCTTCAACATCAGTCCTTCCAATGAACACCCAGGATCTTCCTTAGGATGGACTGGTTGGATCTCCTTGCAGTCCAAGGGACTCTCAAGAGTCTTCTCCAACACCACAGTTCAAAAACATCAATTCTTCGGCACTCAGCTTTCTTCACAGTCCAACTTTCACATCCATACATGACCACAGGAAGAACCATAGCCTTGACTAGACGGACCTTTGTTGGCCAAGTAATGTCTCTGCTTTTGAATATGCTATCTAGGTTGGTCATAACTTTGCTTCCAAGGAGTAAGCATCTTTTAATTTCATGGCTGCAAACACCATCTGCAGTGATTTTGGAGCCCCCAAAAAATAAAGTCTGACACTGTTTCCACTGTTTCCCCATCTATTTCCCATGAAGTGATGAGACCAGATGCCATGATCTTAGTTTTCTGAATGTTGAGCTTTCAGCGAACTTTTTCACTCTCCTCTTTCACTTTCATCAAGAGGCTTTTTAGTTCCTCTTCACTGTCTTACCCTAGTCCATGTGAATTTTGCAGCACTCGATAAAACCCAGTCTACACTTACTGCTAATGTCTATAAAGTTATAAAGTTAGATTTTGGAGGTGTTTTGCTTTAAGAACATTATTGCTGTTGTCCAGTCACTGTCGTGTCTGACTTTTTTCTTTCTTATGGACTGCAGGACACCAGGCCTCCCTGTCCCTCATTGTCTCCCAGAGTTTGCCCAAGTTCATGTCCATTGAATCAGTGATCCAACCATCTTATTCTCCCCATCCTCTCCTCCTGCCCTCAAAATTTCCCAGCAGGGAAAGATTCAGGGTCTTTTCCAATGAGTTGGCTCTTCACATCAGATGGCCAAAGTATTGGAGCCTCAGCTTCGGCATCAGTCTTTCCAATGAATATTCAGGGTTGATTTCCTTTAGGACTGACTGGTTTGATCTCTTTGTAGTCCAAGGGACTCAAGAGTCTTCTCTAGCATAATTGAAAAGCATCAGGAATATTAAGGATATTAGGACAAGCTTATTCTCCCAGTTGGAGAATCAGTCCATTCTCTTAGAAAACATACATAGTCATTAGTTCTGGTGCAATTAAATGACCTAAAAACCAAAATTTCCCATGGGCACATCAATTAAAGATAAACCATTATGGCTGCTTCTTTATGTTTCAATAGGACCTTAGTCAAATTTTCAAGGAGAATGACCCTAATTTTATTGACAGGTTCACTTACAGAGGTATTTTCACAAGAAAGTAATAGATGTGTTTTATTGTACATTGTCTCATCTCAGGGATCACTTACACTATTTGGAAGAAAAAAAGTACTTTCCCCATATAATCAAATCTTCCTTCCCACTTTCATCTCTATCTTTGTTTCTGCTTTGAACAGACATTGCTATTGCTAATTTACTTTGTCTTTCATAGGAAGCTCAGATCAATACTCTGTAATAACCTAAATGGGAAAAGAATTTGAAAAAGAATAGATACATGTATTTGTATGACTAAGTCACTTTGCTGTACACCTGAAACCAACACAACATTGTTAATCAATTATGCTCCAATGAAAATTAATGTTTTTAATTTAAAAAATTAAATATTTGCTTCAAAAATGAAAAGATTCAGTCTAAGATCCTCTTTGACTTTCTTCCCTGGCAGAGAATACTGAAGACATATTTTCATCACCCCATCTGTAAACCACAGTTTTTAAACTCAGGCAGACTATAAAAAGTCAATATTTTAATTTATAAAACAATGTTTCTTTTACAATTGCTCTCAATTAAAAAAAAAAAAAAGGAATCCCTCATTATGAGACTAAGGTTCCCCGCGAATGAAACCTCCTTCCATCCATACTTACAAAGTAGTCAGTTAATAGGAACTCGGATTTATTTTCTGTAGATGAGACTGTGGTTTCTTCCATGAGAGCCTGGATATCTTTTTCGATGTCTATCTTGCTGATGGCACAGTGAATCTGCGTGTGGCACTGCAAGGCCAAGGAAAGCAGAACAAGGTTGCAGAAGACACGTTTCCTGCCAGTTCTTACCACGCACACCAGAGACAGCAAATTCTCTACTACTCACTGTGGTCAAGGTTTGGCCAAAAACAGAAATATGTTGGGAGTACTGGTTTAAGTTATTACACAAGAGTTGAATTCTTTCCTTCTCCAGCTCCAGGATGCTCTGAAAGGGTAAAAAATGAAATTACATCAGCCCTCTGTTATATTTACAAAACTAAAGGCGCCCACCAAGCACTAACACACTGAAGAAAGTCTGAGTGAGCTGTCCTGTTTGTGCCCCTTGATCCAAACTGCAGAGGGGGCAGGTTCCCAGGACAGGAATGGATTTGGTGTCTGTCTATTTATCCTCCATTAGGATTAATTTCGGCTTCCCTGGTGGCTCAGGGGTAAAGAATCCACGGCAACGCAAGAGATGCAGGAGATGTGGGTTTGATTCCTGGGTCGGGAAGATCCCCTGGAGGAGGGCATGGCACCCCACTCCAGTATTCTTGCCTGGAGAATCCCATGGACAGAGGAGCCTTGTGGGCTACAGTCCACAGGGCTGCAAAGAGTTGGACATGACTGAGCACGCACACATGCAGGAGTTTCACTCTCATACTTTCACCGTCTTTTCTAGGCCAAAAGGCACACAGGTGGTTGCCATAGGTTACCTGATGTTCACAAAGAAGGGGGAGAAAGGAATCATTTGAAATCATTTGTGCATTCCAGAAAAAGAATGAAGCCCAGTAAAAGCCCTTCTGTATTTAGGAACTGCAGTCAGACACCAAATATTTCTAGAATTGTTTGCAACGCATACAAGGCATTCTGTTAGTCTTTGCAGGGACAACGATGATGAGATGCAAATTCTCTTCTTAACGAAGCTTGTGTGATGAGACCAGAACCTTAAAGTCTGACCAAGTCGTTTTCCTGGCCTGGGGGTTCAGAGACTACTCTTTGAAGGTGGGGATACAGCCTTCTCATTTTGTGTGGGATGAAAAAATTCCACTCTTGGAGTTTTAGTTGGCTTGTTTTTTTAACTGGGAAGAATCAATGAAATTGGGCAGGTCACATTTGGCTTGTCAGCCATTAACATTTTAGAAAAAATTAGTTATTAGCCTCTTGCCACTCACTGGGAGCCAAGCTGTGGACTGCTTATTTTGAGGAAATAGAGAAGTTCAGAGAAGGCTGGGTCAAGTGGAATACACCCTGGGGATTCCTAGGCTATGTTGGGGATTGCAGGAGGCTGCTGGGTATGTGCCCAGATACTGTGGGTTTGACAGAGGTGGCAGGTGTCCAAGACATAACGCCGCATTCTGTTTCTGTAAGGACAAGGCCTGGGCTTTCCCTCTTTGTCCAGAGGCTGGGCTGGTTCCTCTCATACCTGCCATTCTGCCTCACCCCTTCCCACAGTAAAGAGCACTCAGCAAGAGTCCTTCATGAGGAAGAATGCTGTTGTGGGCAAATCAGTGGCTAACATTAACAAAGAAGTAAGAAGGGCGGCCTGTATTCAGCCCCTTAGGTGGTGTGGGGTGTGGTGACATCACAGAGGCCACTGGCTTCTCTCATCCTGCTTCTCAGCACACCTGCAGGAGCCACTGGCCTGTCCAGTACAGTGTTCCTTTATATCCCTGTATGTAGACTGCATTCATATCCTGTTGTTATTTCACCTGTGGTACATAGTCATTAAATTTTTTAAAAAATTTGTGTAGTTGTTGCGTAAAGCTTACCGTTTTCTCCAGTTTCAAGAGGTCAGTTCAGTGTCATTAAGTCCATCCAAATCATTGTGCAACCACTGCCACTATCCATATCCAGGATTTTTTTCATCTTGCAAAACTGCAACTCGGTGCCCATTAAACAATAACTCCTCATTCTCCTTCCCCTCATCATCCCAGCAGCCACAATTCTACTTGCGGTCTTCTATGAATCTGAAACTAAGTGTCTCATCTAAGAAGAATCATAAAATATTTGTCCTTTTGTGTCTGGCTTATTTCACTTAGCATAAAATCTTCAAGATTCATCCTTGTTGTAGCCTGGGTCACAATTTCCTTCCTTTTAAGGATGAATAATGTTCTGCTGTCTGGAAACACCACGCTTTACTAGTATACAGTCATTTTAATGCTACTATGAAATGCAAGTGGTAAAAGGCTGCAGTAACTGTGAACATCTATGTCAACCACATGCAAACTTTGATCCTGTGCCAAGTGTCTTGACTTTTGAACTGGGGAATCAGGAGCTCTGCTCCCCAAGGCCATCTTCCTTCTCTAGTCAGAATCTGCACAATTTTTGTAAGTCAGTGGAAATGATATACCTTTTGTTTCTGCTGTTGGTCTCCTGAGTCTTTCTCCAAAATCTCAAGTACCAGCCATTTGAATGTGCCCTCTGTCTCCCAGATACGGGATTAAAAAGACCCAGAAGAGTAGCCTAGTAAATGTAAATGCTTCTTGACAGGGCACAAACTATACGCCTCCTCTAACAAATACGTAAAATAAACTCTGCTCAATGTCTTGCACCGCAAGTGAGACCGTCTTCAGAGAGAAAGAGTCTTTACATTATAGAAGAAGATCTGGAAAGCACCTGTTACAGTTTAGCACTACAAGCAAAGGACAGGATGGAAAACAAAAGCCAGGTTTGGGAAATACACTGAATCCCCACTGGGCAGCTGTTTCTTTACTGTGACAAATGCTGAGCCACTAGCATCAGTCTGAGGCTAGAATAATCCTGTCCCTTGCTGGCAATGGTAATATTTAAAAGATTTTAATTACATTTCATGGAAATCGTTAAGATGATCTATGTTTGCTCATGAAAAGAGGCTGAGATAAATTCCACTGTGCAAAGGGGAAATCCATATCTTGTTTAATGAATTATTGCTTTCTATTATCTTGTTCTTTTTGTATAAAATAAGGTGCAGAGAAGCAAGAGACTCTGGAGGACCTCAAATTTTCCTCATGTGTTTTCACAACAGCACGTGAAAGGAAACTGCGATCAAGGAGTTATCAAGGAAGAGCAGATGGAGAGGCTGTCTGGGCCCAGGCTTCATGATAATTCACACTCTTCATTCATTCTTTTCATTTCCTGCTGTTCTGGCCTTCCGGTTAGAACTACCCAGGGAGCTTGGAGGGACTTCATTTTCATCTAAATTGTTTTCATGAAACGGATCAAAGAAATATCTTGCTTTTTCTTGAGCAGAAACTCTTTAAACTTTACTATGCATAGCAATCACCAAGACCCCTTTCTAAAATCATTCAGAAGTTGTGACTCATCCCATGTAGGCAGGCACTCAGAAATCTACATTAAAAATTTTTTTTTTAGCCTAAAACTTCTCATTCCCAACTCAGGGCTTAAGAGTCAGTTTATCCTCAATTTTATTTATTTATTTTGACTGCCCTGCACAGCACGTGGAATCTTAGCTTCCCCACCAGGGATCGAACCTGAGGCCCCCTGCAATGGAAATGTGGAATCTTAACCACTGGACTGCCAGAGAAGTCCAGGAACCTAAATTTTAACAAGCACACTAGACGTTGTTCTGGGGCCATAAAGGGCTATAAGAAAATACATTTTAAAACCATTTCTAATTCTTCCACCCAGAGAGGACCCCTGTTAACATTTTGATGTATTTTAGTCTGTTGAGGTATAGATGTATGTGTGATTTTATATTTCTAGTTATCAACCAAATTATTCAAATTGCTATACTGTTTTTTCACTTAACATTGTTCATAAGCAGTTTCCAATGCTATTAGTTTCCAAAACACTGTTTTAATTAATAATGCCCTGTATAGAATGTATTGATTTATTTAGCCATCTTCTTAACATTGCCACTTTCATTGTTTCTTCCCTTTTACTTTTAATGTATTTGAATGGAAATATGTGTTTTGTTTTTCATTTATTTCCTTAAGATGGATTTATGGAAAGGAAATTAGGTTTTTCAACCCAGGTTCTAAGAGAGAATTAAGCCCTAATGTCCTAAGGCATCTGCTGTCTGCATTGAGTTACCATCTCTCCATCGCATCTAAAGTGGTATTAGTTTCCATCATCCTCGGGGAACTGAGAAAACACCCACTCACATTATTTTCTGTGTCCTGTGGCTCACATGAGGAACACTGGTTGAGAATATGAACATTTTTAAGATTCTTTGCACTTATTGCAAATGGTTTTCTAAAATAATTCCTCGAGTAAATATTACCAATAGCAAACATTTGATTTGTGGTCATTTTTGATAGAGTGGCTATTACTGTTTTATTTTGGCCTCATACATTATTTTATTTTGCACAATTTGCAAGATTTTAGTTCCTGACCAGGGACTGAAGCCAGGCCCACATCAGTGAGAACACAGAGTCCTAACCACTGGACCACAATGAGATTCTTATTATTTTTCAAAATATATTACAGGTTATTTCTGCCAACTGAATTGTTTTTTCTTGGAAGGTAGGAAGTATGGATTGAACATATAATTATGAAGTGATGACTCATTTTGACATATGATTTGTGGAATTGGTTTCATTTCTTAATATTTGCACTTGAAATTTTATAATATTTTTCACAGTATCTAGTAAACTGCCTTGAGCACAGTTCAGTGAATGTCCTCTGAAAGAATTTGTGAATCCAGTCTGGAGAATCAGACCGGACAGAGGAAGAACAGCTGGTGAATGGAGGAAAATAATGAAATGGAACAACCCTGGTGGACCCATTTCTATCTCCCACACTTCTAATAAATTCTCTTTTAATTGAGTTCAGCCAACTTTCATTATATGCCTTCATGAATATCACATGTTACTCCTGTCATTTGTAAACAACAGAGAATAAGAATACACAGTGTAATACGTGAATCAATGACTTGTTGGTATAGACTCAGTATGTACAAGCCAGGGAAACAGTAAGGAAGGGAATCCTTATTGGTTAAGCTGAGGCAAGGATGACTCAACAGGAACATCTCAAGTGGGTCTAGTGGGGCTTGATTTGGCATTCAGGGGGCAGAGGATAGCTCAAAGCCAGAGGAGAAGTTTAGAACCTAATAGAACTCATGCGGGATAAGAGGAACTGTGTGAACTCATAGGAAGAGGGAGTAAAGTTCCAGTGTTTTCCAGCATGGTGGTGGCAACAAACCAGGAAACAAAAAAGATGAAAGGAAACCTTTCTTTTCTTAATGGAGATTCTGGCTTCGAGTAGATTCTCCATGTGATTTGGATTCTTAAAAAATCCCCAAAAACCTAGGGTTTTAAATATTTTTAAAGCTGAACTGAATGGAGGTTTTTTGAAATATAAGTAAATGTACATCCGATCACCATCAGAAAGACTTTATAAGTGAAGAAGATAATGTCCATAATGTTTCAATGTAAAAGTAGGGACTGCTGAAAGTGGGGTGTGGTGGGAAGAGAAGGTGGAGGAAGACCCTAAAAGGAGAAAAAGACACTGAGAAAAAGGAAGGCGATACCCAGTAAGAGCCTCTGTAGTTAGTAACAGCTACATCTAACACACCTTGAAGGCCAGCTAGGTGTGCGCTACACCAGGACGTGTGCACTACATCCTGGCAGCAGTAAGACCACAATTATCCCCCATTGCTGTGAGGTAGACAGGAGGGTGAGGTGGATGGAGACGGAGAGGTTAAATGTGTTTCTCATAGCCCTTGAAGGGTGCCTAGGAGCAGTGATTTCTCTCCCACACAAAGCCTCCTTGGAAAAAGAAAAATAAAAAACCAGGAATGCATAACTTACCTGGAAGCAATTTTCCAGTGTGTTCTCCCATTTCAGTCTGGTAGAACAGCTTGCCACGTTTTTTTGGTAGTAATTTTCATCTTCTTTCGATAACTTCTCGGTTGATTTTTTCAGTTTATTGAGGAGCTAAAGTAAAACATCAGTGTCACATATTCAGGAACACATTTATGAAAGTCTTTGGTAATTCCAGAGAAAGAATTACATGCATCCCCATGATGAGTTTCTCATCTCCCAGCTAAAGTCACAAACAGTAACAGTAGATGATGAAATCAAACATCTTTCTCAGAAAACAGGGATGTCAGAACTGAAAGGAAGCCTAAGGCCCTTTCAATAGGATTCCTTCAGTTTTCCTATGAGGAAACAGAGGTCCTTAAATATGATGTGATATGTCTGCTTTCATCAGATGAGGGACGAGGCCAAATGACAGGTGAGGAGAAGCAAGTTCAGATCAGGAAGTTGCAACTCCAGACTGTAATCTACTGGTGATTCTTGTACTCTTATTTAGTAAATTCTTTAGTCCTCGGTATTTCTTACGGGCACAGGTAGTTCAGTTCAGTTCAGTTCAGTCACTCAGTCATGTACGACTCTTCGCGACCCCATGAATCGCAGCACACCAGGCCTCCCTGTCCATCACCAACTCCTGGAGTTCACCCAAACCCACGTCCATCGAGTCGGTGATGCCATCCAGCCATCTCATCCTCTGTCGTCCCCTTCTCCTCCTGCCCCCCAATCCCTCCCAGCATCAGAGTCTTTTCCAATGAGTCAGTTCTTCGCATGAGGTGGCCAGAGTACTGGAGTTTCAGTTTTAGCATCATTCCTTCCAGAGAACACCCAGGGCTGATCTCCTTCAGAATGGACTGGCTGGATCTCCTTCCAGTCCATGGGACTCTGCAGTATCTTCTCCACAGGTAGAGGTTTGTACAGTTAGATGATTTGTAGAACTGGGATTAGGTCTGGAACATTCTGTCACTTCACTATGTAAACTCTGCAGTATAACTCTGGAGTCAAACTTCAGGATTAGAGTCCTGGTTCTAACTGCCGGTGAGTTACTTAAAGTTCACAAGACACAGTTTTCTCATCTTTGGGATGGGCATAGCGATGTTCCCACTTCATTGTATTGTTTGTTTTCTGTTTTATTTGTTCGTTTGTTTTTGTTTTTGTTTTTGTTTTTTGCTTTTGGCCACACTGCATGGCATGTAAAAATCTTAGTTTCCCAACCAGGGATTGAACCTGCTCCCGCCGCACTGGAAGCGCGGAGTCGTATCCACTGAACTACCACAGGGGAATCCCCACTGTGTTGTCTTGAGGAGTCCAGCAGGTGATGCAGGCACACTGCTCAAAATTTATCAGTAGCATAGCACTCAAAGACAAGGGAGCATTACTATTACCAGTGAAGAGCCTGTGGTTGTTCAGTCACTCAGTTGTGTCCGACTCTGCAAAGAGCCTGATACATGCCCTTCTTCACTGTAAGTTATGGACAGCTTGACAAGTGCTTTCCTACATTTGTCAAATGGGAAATCTCCAGCTTCCCCTCAGGGATCCTGATTCCTGATAATCTGCACCTTAACAAAGAGCCCCCCTGGCCGATCACCCTAACTGGCCATTCTGATGGTAAAAATCAAAGTAATACAAAACTCTCTGGACCAGGATAGCTTGAATTGAATCCTCAAAATCTCACATCTTTGAGAAAGGAAGACATTGCATTATAAGAAGGATTCTCAGACTTTAATATGCCTAGGAATGACCAGACATTCTTGGAAATTTTCAGGGTCCCACAAGTAGCAATATTGATTCGGTAGTTCTCTAGCAGGATTGGGAAATCTGAATTTTCATTGCCTCCTCAGATGATTCTGAAGCAAATGGTCCCAAGGGTCCCTCTGATTTAAGCAGTTTAAGAGTTTCAAGGATAGAGATAAATGTTTTTAAGAATGCCCCTCTTTATGTTTAAGGACGTTTTAACGAACATTTCAGTAATGAACATTCATCCAAAATGCTGAATGTTAACACATTCACTATTATTCCAGTTCACATGCTGGCCATTCAGCTGTCTCTCAGCTCTGATGTATGGTCTACTCAGGACATGGTTGGTCTTGCATATCAAGTGCAATGAGCCATGTATCCACAGAGACATGAGCTTGTGAATTTTAGCCTAATAATGATACAGAGAAAGACTCGAACGTGCACCATGCTATACTTGGCCAAGTTATTGTTCTCTGGTTCTTGTTGAGTGTGCCCAGGCCCCTAGCAATAAAAATGGAGTCGCTTTGGAGGTGACAACTCACGTTCATCAGCCTGCACTATATAACTGTTGACTAGAAGTTTCTGCTCAGCAAACTTACAGCAAATAACCCCAAACAGATACCGAAGAATGGAGACACATATACTCTAATTTAAGAAACTTTTCAGAAACTTTTCTTAAATTTGTCAGATTAAATACTTTTTCTTTGCTCTTTTCTTTCTCTTGGAACAAACATCTCATCCATTCATTCATTCATCAACATTTCTTGACGCCACAACTGTGTCATGTACTAGACACTGGGAATGGATAAAGGGATACATAGGCTCCTTCTCTAGTTGGGGACCAACACAGACCATTGCTGTTCTGTGTGATAGATCCCAGGATGAGAGAAGTATCACAGAGTGACCCCTGTGTGAATAAACCTAAAATGAAAGTAGGAATTGGTTAGGCAAAGTAGCTTGACGTGGTATCAAAAGCACATTTTTGGTGAGGTTGGAGCACACAGTTTGAGAGGAAGAACAGCAAGTGAAAGCGCTGAAGAGTTAGGCAAGGATCAAGTCAGGGAGGGTCTTAAAGGGCCACACAGAGGAGTTGTTCTTTATTCTGAGGTCACCTGGGTGTATTTTCAGGCTTTTTAAAGGAGAGTGATACACTCAGATTAAAGTTCCAGAGAAGTGAGCCTGGCTTGTATATGGGGAATAGCTAAGGGGATGCAGCACTGAAAGCCGAGACACCAGTTTGTCACCTGGAGTAACCCAAGTAGTGATGACAGTGGCCTGGGAGGGAGTAGTGGCTGTGGAGAGAAGTATGTGCAGACAATTCAAGAATGATTTAGGTTAGGACTTAGAATTGGGAGGATATGATGGATGGTAATATTCAAAGTTATGAAAAGGCATAAAAAATACTTTTAGTAGAGGGGAGGGATGGTTTTGATTTTGGATATTGAGTTTGTTTGAAGTGCCAGAGTGCAGTTTAGAAACTGGTTTGGTTTGGAGATATAAACTGGCGTATCATCGGCAGAGACATAGTAGATGGAGCCTTGAGGAAGTATTTGTTGAGTAGCTGTAGTTATTGAGCACTTGATATTGAGAGTACTGTGTCAGACTCGAGATACAAGCCGAATAAAACAGAATGAGGCCCAGGAGGGATATCATCAGACACAGCAATATGAACAGTTCGGGCAGAACAAGGAAGTCCATAAAGGAGCTTAAGAAAAAATTGACAGGGAAACCAAAAGAGTAAGATTTGTTGAAGTTGAGAATATTTCTAGAAGGGGAAAATTAATGGTGATTAATGCCCCTATGAAATTAAATTGAATCAGAACTGGAAAGCACCCATTAGCTTTAGCAACAAGGACCACATTGTGTTTAAGGTAAGAACATTCCTAGCAAATTGGTGGGGAAATCTTGGTGGTTGCTTTGAGAAGTGAACAGATGAGGAAGTGGAAACAGAGCACAGATAACCCTTTCAATGAATCTTGCTGTAAAAAGAAAGAGGGACTTTCCTGGTGGTCTGTTGGCTAAGACTCTACGCTTCCAGTGCAGGGAGGCATGGGTTCAATCCCTGGGCAGGGGTGGGGACTAAGATCCCACATGCTGCACAGCGCAGGCAAGAAGTCAAAACATAAAGAGATGATATGTGGAGAGGAACAGGACTCTGGTCATGGAGGGCGTCTCCCTGACTCTTTCTACTCTCCCGAGATGGAGGGAAGTTGAGAAGGCTGATGGGAAGCAACTTAGAGAGGAGTCTGTCTGAGACCCAGGAGAGAAGGGAATAATCAAGGGAAGGGTCACTGAGAGGAGGCGGGGATGGGAGTTAGAACGCAGGATGAAAAGCTGGCCTGTCCCTCTGCGCTGCAGTAGGCAGATGGCCGTGCTGGCCGCTGTGTTCTCTGCGACGCTGTAGGTGAGATGATCTGCCGAGAGTGGATGATGGCGACCGAGTAGTGAGAAGCTTGAAAATGTAGATCAGCTTCTGGGGAGAGTAAGGACAGGAAAACAAGGACTGACGAGCGGCACCAGACCAGGCCAAGATCATGGGCAGGCCTCTGCGAGAGGCAAAGATGAGTGCCGCTGTAGGTGTTTAGCCTTGGGACTGAAAGTGAGAAAGCTACCAGATAAAGTGATGAAGGCGGTAGGGGTCTGTGATGTAATGACAGCCAAGGGTTATAGTTAGCAGGACCAGCTTGGAGAAAGGCGGGAGGAGGATCACAGACTTCTGTCTCCCTGGAAAGCGGCTAATGAGGGAAGGAAGCAGAAATTCAACACTTGGCTGCCCATGCTTTTCCCCTTGTTATTCCCTGACGTCAGTGAAGAATAGCTTCTAATGAGGGCCCCAAATGCCTACAGCAGGGGCCCAGAGCTTAGGTTTTTAACCTACTTTGGTTTTGCCTCCTCCTTGGAAGCTATCTCATTATTTAATCCTTGTTATTATGATCATTTCAAACTGTGAAGATTGACACAAGAACCCTACAAAATCTTGCTAACAATGAATTTAAGTTATTCAGCTAATAGTTTCTCAGGTGAGATGGAGTTACTTGGTGATGACAATTCTTGTCTTCTTTTAAGGATGTTTTGGGTTGCAGTGTGTGGCCTGCATTTTCTTAGAGGGAGCCCATCTTTAGGGGAAGATATTGACTGTTTCAGAAGTTTCCAGTCTGGGGTGCACATCACAAGGGGTATGCAAGATAATTAGTATCCCAATAATATTTGTGTTCATTTCTGCATAAAGAGAGTGTTCCAGCTTGCTCTTATTCAATATGTGAATTGATACTGGTGCCCATGCATGGACAGTTGAGGATTCTGAAGTATTCTGGAGGGAGAGTGGAAATTTTACAACATGAGATGCTGATGTGGGTCCTTACACACATTTCTTCACTCTCAGTATCTATGTACATGTGTCCGTCATAAGGAGTCTGGATCATATGGATTTGCAGATGTATTATCTAGCTTTATTTATTTATTAACTTATATTTTTGGTCTCACCACTCAGCATTTGGAATCTTAGCTCCCTGACCAGGGATTGAACACGAGTCCTCTGCAGTAGAAGCTCGAAGTCTTAACCACTGAACTGCCAGGGAAGTCCTCATCTAGCTTCAGTTAGGTTCATACACAAAATTGACACATGCTTTATGCAGATTTCTGCTGTGAAGCTATAGGTTGATGTTGACAATGCAAGCACGAGAAAGCCGCAGGAAATGCTAACAATACAAATGCAAGAAAGCCACAGGAAAACGTCAGAGCTCCTGCTTTCTCCAGCTCAGGATGACGGCTGCATCATCACCCGTGTGAAAAGGTGAAAACTGGCGTGATCTAATAAGAGCTGATAAGAAGCTGACCAAAAACTTGACATTATAAGCGGACATACTAGAAACACGAACTTATATTTCACTAAAGCTGAAACTCTAGTACTTTGGCCACCTCATGTGAAGAGTTGACTCATTGGAAAATACTTTGATGCTGGGAGGGATGGGGGCAGGAGGAGAAGGGGACGACAGAGGATGAGATGGCTGGATGGCATCACTGACTCGATGGACGTGAGTCTGAGTGAACTCCGGGAGTTGGTGATGGACAGGGAGGCCTGGCGTGCTGCGATTCATGGGGTCGCAAAGAGTCAGACACGACTGAGCGACTGGACTGAACTGAACTGAGGGTTAAGGCTGAACCTTGTCCCACATGTGTATTTTATTTGTATATGTCGCTGAATGACTATATGAAGTCATCATGATCAACTAATCACTGAAAATATTATTTCATTTTTACCACATCCTTCAAATATTTCCACTTTTTTATGTTTTATAATGTTTATAACATTAATATAATATAAAAGTATAAATAGGATATATAGGATAGGTAAAGTACATTATATGTTATGCATATGTATATCTTACTTATTTGGGGTATGAGCTTGTTTGGGGTGTTTAATAGTGCTCCTTATCAAAAACACTGGACACTGGTTTGCTTTGTTATCTGTTGATAATACCTTTCAAAAATATGTGGAGACCAGAAATAACTTTGGATCCCATCTCATACTCTGCCACACTACAGCTCTGCAGAGACCCCACACAGAGGTGGAGTCAGCCAATTCTCCTGTGTTCACAGCTAACGGCAGGAAGCTCATCCATCTCTAAGCCACATGTACTCAGCTGGCCATGAGATGTTACCTTCTGCTTCTCCTTCTCAGTTGTAATCTGCTTGGAGCTTTCTACAAGATGGAAAAGTGCTTCATGCTTCTTGGTGCTAACCATCAATTTCTTCTTGGCCTAGAGTCGAAAACATACAAGAAAAGCAAAGAAGGATCAGAAACTAGTGTCAAGAGAAAAACTCTTCTGTTCTGGAACAAGTTATATACACGTGCTAGCTTGAGTGATTGTGTATTTTTAGTTCTTTATTTATGCCCTCACCCCAAAATCTGCTAAAACACCACAGTGGCTAATATTTTGCCCTGAGAACCATTGTATATTTTTTCATTGCATTGAGTTCATTCAAGAGGGTCATATATTTTGTTAAATCATTGATGGCTAAGTCTACAAACCATAATTGAGGTCATTTTAAGATGCTCTCCTAAAACTTAGAGCAAAAGGAAAATTTTGCTCCCTGATGCTCTGGCTTGAGAGCTGGGCATCTGCCTGACATCCTGCGAACTGCCCTGAATTTGCAGCAGGCAGGTGGAGGGAGGAGTTGGAAAGGAAGAGCATTTAAAGTACCCCTCCTCTGCTGATGCCTCCCACCTCGGCACGGATTATAATTTAAGTGATTGTTCTCTGTTGCCTACAGCCCCAGCTCTGGATGTTCCAGAGATAAATCAATAGAATCTGGTTTGAGTTGGATTCAGCCTGTTCAGGAACTGGGTCGATTGAAAAGGCTGTATGGTTTTTCACCTCAAGTTGCAAGGACTGTAAAACCAGATAATGAAGGGGAAATTTTACGTCTCTCTTCCCCTAGGAAATCAGAGGCAAAGCCTTCTGAATGTCTCTAAACACGTGAAACCTCTATAAAAGGGAATTCAAGGAACAAGCAGCTCAGAGAGCCCGCCTCCTCCCACCTTCTGTTGGTCACATGCCTGCTGATAAATGAGAGCAGGAGGCAAGAACATTTGGTCCTTTAAGGCTTTTCACTTGCATCTCCAAAACAGACTATGCTTCATTACTGAATGAAGACATGCTGAATCCCTTGAATTGTAACTGGAGAGAAAATTATTATAGCACAAGCATTTTATGTTCTCTAATTTCTCTGTCAATCTTCATAAAAATAAAATCATTTTACTTAGAAAAATTACTTGGTGGAAACTGGGAAATAAGAAGGGTTTTTTTGGTTGTTGTTCCTGAAAGCAGTGACAGCTACTGAAAATGGTTTCTCTTCCCATCTATTATATCAAATTTTCCATGAAAGCTGAATATTTAAGAATGAATTTTTGAAAACAAACTTGTTTGAGAAAGCTCATAAATCAAGAGCAAACTTGGAAACAAATGACTGGACACTGTTTGTGGGATGTTCACATATTTACTATAAAAGTGATTCTCATGAGCATCCTTTTACTGGGATTACTATTGTCAATATAGAAATTCACTTTTCTCAAACATTTATAATTAATGTCCTTGTCTTAGGGAGCCCTCGGTTCTAGCAGCAGCTTCAGAGGCAACATTGAGGGCTGAAATGGGGCCCCCAGTTTCTGAAGGTGTTTCCCCTTATTTGGCACTCATGAGTGTCTACTTGAGAAAAAAGGATCTTTTGGGGCACCGGTACTTTCAAGATGAAAAAGCAGAATTTCAACTTTGGGAGTCCAAGTCTTCTCAAAGGGGATCATTGGGTTTTCTGAGCAGATTCCCTCTGCACTGGCTTCTAGTCTTTCCCACTCAAAATGAATTCCTTCTAAACTGGATTGTTCTAGAATAATCTTCTGTACATACATATGGGCACCATCTGTGATTCTCTCTGCTTACGACCATATAATGATGCCCTAAATTCTCACATCAGATCATAACTTCTCTCCTTAGAATCATTCACTATTTCCTGCACACATGTTATTAATATCTAGCCAGTATAATTTAAATTACATGAAACAAGAACCATGTCTTAGTGCGGCATGCTGCACAAGAAGTGAGTCGTACATATTCACGGAATCAGTACAGGCATTCCCCTTTACACATCTTTACCCATCCCTCAACCATGCTGCTCTCACTGGAAAAACAGAGGTCATGAATGGCCTTCTATAAAAGACAAGACCAAAACTCAGTATTCATATCATGCCCTAAGTTACAAATTATACAGAGAGGCAGTCAGTGTAGGTAATGGTTAAGGTCAGTAACCTGGAGCTCAGGTTACTTGGTTCAACTATTAACCAGTTTTGTAACCTTAGAAGATTATTAACCTCTGTGTCTACACTTCCCCACCCATCTATAAAATGGGACAACACATAGTCATATACCACATTGGTTGGTTTTTGTGATGATTCAATACATAAATATATATAGCACTTGACATACAATAAAAGCTACTTATTAGCTATAAATGAAAGCCATATTTGGAGTTTTGCTCCTCTATAGATTTAGTTGAAAGGTTTGTTGTTGTTGTTGTTGTTGTTTAGTCATTAAGTTGTGTTAGTCTCTTGTGACCCCATAGACTGTACCCCTCCAGGCTCCTCATTCCATGGGATTTCCATGGACATATCTATATAATAACTCAGATGAGGAAACATTCTTCTCTTCAGTCAGCACTTACAAATACTGACACTAAAGTACATGGGGCTTCCCTTGTGGCTCAGATGGTAAAGAGTCTTCCTGCAATGCTGGAGACCCAGGTTCGATATCTGGGATGGGAAGATCCCCTGGAGAAGGGAATGGCAATCCACTCCAGTAGCCTTGCTTAGAGAATTCCATGGATAGAGGAGCTTGGCGGCTACAGCCCATGGGTTTGCAAAGAGTCTGACACAACTGAACACTTTAACTTCAGAAAAAAAAAAAGATCCCATTTGTGCAAATGCCAAAAGCTTCAATCCTAAATATTGAGTTTATACAAATGACATTTGTGTATACTTGCCTTAATTTGTTGATTCCAGTTGCTAATGACAAGATTTGCTGTCTTCTCAACTTCGTTATCAAGCTATCAAGGGGGAAAAAGGGAAAAAATTTTTTTTCTTTTTGTTGAGTCATGGTGTTGGCTTATTAATTATAGTACAATTAGTATCATAAGCAATAGAAATTTAAAAACCTTACAGTGGACATATTTCCTGAGAAAGTAGCCAACTCTCTTTTCCTCAGGTCAAGAATCTTATCATAGGATTTAGTATGAATGCATTTGGTTGGTAAGATAATCATTTCTAATATATAGTTATATTTAAAAAAACATAAATGGGTACAATCTGTGTGGAGTGGAGGAGGAACTTGTGTAACTTGATATCATGTCTCATCCTGTCACTTTCCTTTTCTGCTTCATTCTGTGGAGCCCACACTTTAACACCCTGAGAAATGGTAAAAGTCCTTCAGTGGTAACTTAGCTAAGTGTCTTATAATTTCTGAAGTGAATACTGCTTTAATTTTAAAGAGATTGAATCCTTCATCATAATTAACTTTTTCTCCTACTTTACAATAGCCAGTGGAACAGTAATAAAGCTGATGAAAATGGACCTAAGCAACCTCATAAGGAGACCAGATTTAAGTGAGGGTAAAACCTTTTACCCAAACTATAGACCTTTCCTCTAAACCCTTAGACCAGCCATCATTCAACCACCTTGAGATCTAGCAACACTGTACTTTTATTTTTTCTTATCAGTTCATTAAACTTGGATTATATATTTTATTGTAACAAATATGATTAAAATAATTTTATGCATTGTGCCACTTTTGACTTTCTGTGGCTGAAATGCAGATTAAGTTCACTTTAAAAATTCAAATCTTTTGTGAGAAAATGTGATAGGGTGATAGGGGTGCAATGTTATTTAGTCACTCAGTCATGTCCAACTCTTTGCGACCCCATGAACTGTAGCCCACCAGGCTCCTCTAGAGGTCCATGGGGTTTCCCAGGCAAGGATACTGCAATGGGGTGCCATTTCCTTCTCCAGGGGATCTTCTAAACCCAGGGACTGAACCTGTGCCTCTTGAATTGGCAGGCAAATTCTTTACCACTAAGCCACCAGGAAAGCCCAGGGGTGGAATAGGGGTGGGCAAATATGAAACAATTATGAACTGAACCAGCAGTGTGGGGACCGTGATATTAATTATCTAAAGCAATGGGATAAGAATCATAGCACTGTGTCTGATTTAGTAAGTACTAAGGAAATGCTGGTGATTATCATATTATTATGTGGTATGAAAATATTTTGTAATTAATAAAATATAGACTAGTGTTTAATTTCTATTATGATGATTTGCAAAGGCAGAAGATTATATTACCTTTTTTCTGATAACTACTGTAAACTTCCCCATCATCCTAGCCCTAAGGAAGGCATCCATTCTAGCAAAAATACATGGATGTTCACCCAACATTGATTCAATTTCCTGACTTAGTTTCATAAGTTCAAATAAGATTTTTTCAGTATCATTTCTCTTCTATCAGGGCTTTCATAAATCCCCTCATCCTACAGACTTACCACCTTTAAGACTGGCTTTCTCTGGCTGTGGTCACTTAAAACTCTGCTTAGCTACTGCCCCTACCCTTTGCAAAGACCTGCTATTACTCCTCTGAACTTCTCACCTTACCAGACAGTGACACCATCTCTATTAGAGCTAAGCAGTGTTTATTAAATACCCCTTTATGTTGCCTGGAAATATATTTTGAAGTACTTACTGACTATATGATGCACAAATAAAAGGAAAAGGAGCGCAAATGAAACTGTTCCGGAAGGAAAAGTACATAGGCCATACAGATGACCAGGTGCCCTGAAGTATTATTTATTTTTCTTTAATTTTAAGGCTATTTGATACCTATAGCAATACCTATTATTGCTTTAAGCTAATCTCAAACTGAAAAGTATAAAAAAGCATTTCCTCTTAAAATTGTGTTTATAATTCTATTTACTAAAGGAATACTTATTTATTGAAAAGCAATATAAATACCAAAAAATACAAAAAAATTAAATAAAAATAGCCTCTAATTCCACTATCTAGAGATAATCATTCTGGGAAGGTGCATCTAGGTTTTTTTCTATGCATATATACACACATTTATTTTACAAAATTGAAGTTACATTGTTAGATTTGCTCATTTTGTTTTTTAATTTAGCACTACATCCCCATACCATTAAATTATTCTGTAAGATTTTTAATGGTTACATTCCATTGCTTGAATTTATCCTAATTTATTTTTGGAAGATGAAAATGTTTCCATTTTTTCACAACTATAAACAAGGCTTCAACAAACATCCTCATACATAAATCTTTGGATTTGTGTTTATTTTTATGATAAAATTCCTAAAACTTAGTATCACTTTTCGATTACCTAGCTCTTGAGCCAAAGACAGAAATCTTGCTTTAACAGGGAAGAAAAGAAATATTTTGACTCACTGATTTTCTCTTTTTTTCATGTGCACTCAGGACTTGATGAGCTGGTTTTATTGCTTCCAACTCAATTGCTTTGCCAAGTTTTCTGGAAATAGAACATAAAAGACACACAAGCCTACTATTAGGATTTATATCTACCTTCCAAATTATTTTCTGAGGGAATAAAATAGTGTGTTACAGCATATCTACTCAGTGCAAGTTTGCACAGAAGTATTTGTAGTATACCCACTTTAAATATTTATAACTCCCTTTGGGATTGGAGCAAGGCTGGGTTGTGAGTACTCACTGATGCAGGTCCCCTGCAGACTTCATGCCCTCTGAGACCCAGGCCCAGGCACTGGCAAGACAGCTGGAGAGAAAAACAAGGGAGGACAAGTGTGTGTGCCATTTTCCCAGGAGTCCCAGAAATAAAGCATCCCATCTGATTCCTGCATTTGGCAATTGTACTCATATCCCCAGTCCTGTTTCAATTTCTCCATGGGATTAAAGCCAACATATTTATTTGCACTGTAATCATTACATGATCTGCTTTTTTTTCCCCAGTCATTTTCATTCCGATTTCCATTTCATGTCTGTAAAGTATCAGGGAAACAAAGTAAGCAAGGATGAGAAGGCATTTAGAACAGGTGGGAGAGAGCATGCCAGAGGTAGAAGACCCTTAAAGACAATCTTTTCAGGCTCTTCATTTTACAGATGAACCAACAGAGGCTCAGAGAAGTTGAGTGATGGATGACTTCAGAGCCCTGCTCATTCCCTGTGTGCTCAGATTCCCTGCTGGCCTTTAGGAACACAGCTCAGATACTCCACAGTATTGTGAACAGTATCTCAATTTAACAAAAGGGTTGCTCTGCCCTGACCCAAGTAGCGCAAAGAGAGAATCAAGAAATATGATGCTATTTTTCTCCTACATATAGTTGGCCGTCAAATAGCAAGCCCATTGTATCAATAAACCGAAGGGATAGACCCAGTGTAGACTTTGATGGAAAGGAGAGGACAGATCGGTGCCCTTACTGAGAGCAAGATGACACAGAGATTTTGCCTCCAAATGACTTGGGCTTGACACGCCAAGGGGGTTTGTCAGGCTGCACCTGGCAGCCGCAGAATGGGAGAACTAGATGAAAGGATGTCAGAATTTCTATGCATCCAAAGCCAGGCACAAAACCAGGCATAAGAGAGGACCTACTGTATACTCCCAATTATAGGAAAGTCCAGAAAATACAAAATAATCTAGATCGAAAAAAAGCAGATCAATGTTAACCTTGGGACTGTGTTGGAGAAAGGACTATAGACAGGTACGAGGCATCTTTTGGTGTGATGAAAATAGGTATATTTTGATTTTGGTGGCGGCTGCATGGTGTATACTTATAACAAAATCAATCAAAATATATACTTAAAATGTGTGCTTATTATTGTATATAAATTAAATCTCAGTAGTTTTTTTTTTTTTTTTTTTTTTTTTTGGTCTGTTTGTTTGTTTTGCAAGAAATCCAAGTACACTTTCAGGAAGAGAATCTGACTTTTGCCCCTAGGAGGCGCAGGGCAGCAGAGCAGGAACATGAAGGCACTGACCTCAGAGGGTCTGTGTCCGAATCTACAAGCTCCCCTTTGTGTGCTGCTCGACCTTGGAAGAATCACTCAGTTTCTCTGACCCTCACTTAATCGGTCTTTGAGAATAGAAATAATTTGGGTTATTATACAAGCACCTCACAGAAATTACATGAGGTAGGTTTTATTTCCATCTTAAATACACTATGCACTGAGAGGGAATATAGGGACTTTTCAGGTGGCACAGTGGTAAAGAATCCACTTGCCAATGCAAGAGACTCAGGTTCAATCTCTGGGTGGGGAAGATCCCCTGGAGGAGGAAATGGCAACCCACTCTAGTGTTCTTGCCTGGGAAATCCCATGGGCAGAGGGGCCTGGCAGGCTACAGTCCATAGGGTCGCAAAGAGTCAGACACAACTTAGGGACTAAGCACGAGATTCCTAATCTACCCAGTTGGTAAGTGATAGAGCAGGAATTAAAACCTGGGCAATCTGAAAAGGTCTATTTATATTCAACCAGGGTGCTCTGCTAGTTTCTTTGCAGGCTGAAACTGTTAGTCACTCAGTCATGTCCAACTCTTTGCAACTCCATGGACTGCAACCCACCAGGGTCCTCTGTCCATGGACTTCTCCAGGCAAGAATACTGGAATGGGTTGCCATTCCCAACTCCAGGGGATCTTCCTGACCTAGGGAGTGAACCCAGGTCTCCTGCATTACAGGAAGATTCTTTACCATCTGAGCCACTAGGAAAGCCCCAGGCTACTAAAATACTGTCCTAAAAATCAAGCTCATTTTGGATCGCAGCCATTCTGACTGGTGTGAAGTGGTACCTCATTGTGGTTTTGATTTGCATTTCTCTAATAATGAGTGATGTTGAGCATCTTTTCATGTGTTTGTTAGCCATTCGTATGTCTTCTTTGGAGAAATGTCTATTTAGTTCTTTGGCCCATTTTTTGATTGGGTCGTTTATTTTTCTGGAATTGAGCTGCATAAGTTGCTTGTATATTTTTGAGATTAGTTGTTTGTCAGTTGCTTCATTTGCTATTATTTTCTCCCATTCAGACGGCTGTCTTTTCACCTTGCTTATATTTTCCTTTGTTGTGCAGAAGCTTTTAATTTTAATTAGATCCCATTTGTTTATTTTTGCTTTTATTTCCAGAATTCTGGAGGTGGATCATAGAGGATCCTGCTGTGATTTACGTCGGAGAGTGTTTTGCCTATGTTCTCCTCTAGGAGTTTTATAGTTTCTGACCTTACATTTAGATCTTTAATCCATTTTGAGTTTATTTTTGTGTGCAGTGTTAGAAAGTGATCTAGTTTCATTCTTTTACAAGTGGTTGACCAGTTTTCCCAGCACCACTTGTTAAAGAGATTGTCTTTACTCCATTGTATATTCTCGCCTCCTTTGTCAAAGATAAGGTGTCCATATGTGTGTGGATTTATCTCTGAAGAGGGTGTGGAGAAAAGGGAACCCTCCTACACTGTTGGTGGGAATGCAAACTAGTACAGCCACTATGGAGAACAGTGTGGAGATTCCTTAAAAAATTGCAAATAGAACTACCTTATGACCCAGCAATCCCACTGCTGGGCATACACACTGAGGAAACCAGAATTGAAAGAGACACATGTACCCCAATGTTCATTGCAGCACTGTTTATAATAGCCAGGACATGGAAACAACCTAGATGTCCATCAGCAGATGAATGGATAAGAAAGCTGTGGTACATATACACAATGGAGTATTACTCAGCCGTTAAAAAGAATTCATTTGAATCAGTTCTGATGAGATGGATGAAACTGGAGCCGATTATACAGAGTGAAGTAAGCCAGAAAGAAAAACACCAATACAGTATACTAACACATATATATGGAATTTAGAAAGATGGCAATGACAACCCTGTATGCAAGACAGCAAAAAAGACACAGATGTGTATAACGGACTTTTGGACTCAGAGGGAGAGGGAGAGGGTGGGATGATTTGGGAGAATGGCATTCTAACATGTATACTATCATGTAAGAATTGAATTGCCAGTCTATGTCTGACGCAGAATACAGCATGCTTGGGGCTGGTGCATGGGGATAACCCAGAGAGATGTTATGGGGAGGGAGGTGGAAGGGGGGTTCATGTTTGGGAACGCATGTAAGAATTAAAGATTTTAAAATTTAAAAAATAAAAAACTAAAAAAAAATTAAAAAAAAAATCAAGCTCAAAGTCAGAGCAATTTCAGAGCCACTATTTGCTGTTATAGGATGATGCCTAAGGGGGAGTAAGAATGCTCCACAAGGCTTCTATTTTTTCTTTCCTTCTTTCTTTTACCATCAGAAGGGGTCTTTGTAATGACACTGCCATTGGGTGACATCTGCAAACAATAGTCAAACCTTTGTAACAAATTATCACTAATGGACTGTTTTATAAGAATACCAATATCTTTCCTCTCTTTCCCAAGAGAAGTAATTGACTTCATTTTCAACTGAATTGAAAAAAACTTGAGAAACAACATTTTTTTCAGCACCTGATCTGTTAACGTCTTTACATATATTATCTCGTTTAATATGTACCCCAGTACCCACCCTCCCCCCCCACACACAAAGGAGCATACCTTGTTACTCCATATAACAGAAGAGGAAATCAAGGGAGGCCAGGTTATTTGTTGAAAGTCATAAAATTGAGATAAAGCGGGATACACACTTCAGGACTTCAAGACCTTCCGACTTAACAAATCTGCTTCCCAAGTTAGTATCATCACCAAGGCCTTTTCTGAATATGATCTTAGGCCTCACAACAACACAGGATGAATTCAGTTCTGAAATTCATTATATGTGTCACAAGTTTCTTAAACTCTCCAAGCTTTAAGTCCTTGTGTGTAAATAGGGATCATAAAAAGACTTCTCAGAGATTGTTGTGAGGATTAAATGTAGCAAATCTAGAAAAGCATTTAACGCAGTGTCTGGCACACAGTAAGTGCCCAAGAACTGGAAACCAGGCTTGATGCTCTGGACCTGCCACCTTTATAAAAGGAAGCTGGAACTGAACATATGTTGAAGGAAGAAACAAACAGAACAGGCTCCACCTTGAAAGCAGGACTCTATCTTGGGCTGGACTGTGGACTTTGAGCTATATGCTCAGTATCTACAGAAAGGACAAACCAACTGGAAAATCAGACCCTCCCGATGGAAGAGCCCCAGGGTCCGTAGGTAGACTCTCCATCACCTAAAAGAATACCCTAATTATCTGTGTAACCAAATAGAATCAGAAATTCTATTATGCTTATTGGGGTATGACCACAGGCCTATTGATAATTGTCCATGGTTAGCTACCTTGGCTTAAAGGCATATCACGGGTTTAAGGCATACAAATCATGGGTTAACTTTGATTGTATTCTTCTTGTCCTTTGTTCAGACTAGTTTCAGAGAATTTGGGGAGGTGGATTTGAGCACCTACACTCAACGGTATACAAGGTTTTCACAAAAACTGGCTGGGGTTCTTGGCTAAGAGAAGACTCTGCCTTGGGCCCGCCAGTGTAATAAACCTCACTCCACTATCTGCACTGTCCTTCTGAGTGAGTTTGTTTCCCGGAATGCATGGCTACAACAATGTCACTTTTAAGAAATTATTTTTAAGAGTGATTTTTGCCTTACCTCGTCCATGTACTTACTTTTTCTTTGTGCTCTGTAATGTTTTGCTTAGCTTGGTTGCCAGTTTCTGAAGTCCTTTGGCATAATTAATCTCCAGATTTGCCCTGTTAGCAAAGGCAGAGTTGTTGGATAGGATACAATGACTGGAAATCAAGAAAAACACACATGCATGCACAAAGATTTGAAGGAGGACTCAGGCTGATAATGGAACGCGTAAAGAGATGATTTGTCTCCTAGAAGGATCCTCCTGTCCTAGGCGTAAACCTTAAAGATATCCAGGAGAGTCCTAAAAAGGGAAAGAAGTTTTTTTTTTTTTCTTAATTTTATTTTTTATTTTTTAAATTTTAAAATCTTTAATTCTTACATGCGTTCCCAAACATGAACCCCCCTCCCACCTCCCTCCCCACAACATCTCTCTGGGTCATTTTAACCTTCTTGTACAGTAGCATTATGGATTGGACTGTGTTCCTAAAAGGTTGTTGCTAAACCATGAAAGACGCCAGGATTCTTGGCCTCCGGAGGAGAAGAATTCAACCCGGGGCCAGAGACAAGGCTTGATCGCTCAGAGCTTTTGTGTAATAAAGTTTTATTAAAGTATAAATGAGATAGAGAAGGCTTCTGACAAAGACATCAGAAGGGAGTGGAAAGAGTGCCTCCCTGCTAGTCTTTAGCTGGATGTTATATAGCTACTGCTGCTACTGCTGCTACTGCTGCTGCTAAGTCGCTTCAGTCGTGTCCTACCCTGTGCAACCCCATAGACAGCAGCCCACCAGGCTCCCCCATCCCTGGGATTCTCAAGGCAAGAACACTGGAGTGGGTTGCCATTTCCCTCTCCAATGCATGAAAGTGAAAAGTGAAAGTGAAGTCGCTCAGTCGTGTCTGACTCTTTGCTACCCCTTGGACTGTAGTCTAGCAGGCTCCTCTGTCCATGGGATTTTCCAGGCAAGAGTACTGGAGTGGGTTGCCACTGCCTACTAGCAGTCCACTAATTAAAGAAAGGAAATGTCTCAAAACTAAGAGAATGGTACCAGGCCCCCTCACCCACAAGATGCATTTTGAGATAACCTTGGCACCAGGGCCATAAAATGATTGACAAGAATCTTGAAGAAGGGCAGATTTCCATACAATTATACAGTTTCATTAACCCAGATTAGGAGAGCAATGTATGAGTATAACACACTGATTTGTCTGAGCCTTTAGGCAGAACTGACTTGAAGACTGAGTCTGGGGTTGTTAGGACCAAACTGAAGCCAGGACAGGCTCTAAGGGGCAGGCTAGGCCTGAGGTTTAGTCTCTAGGAAAGCTGAGGCACTGGGAACTCCCGCAGGCAGTGTAGCTCGACCAATCAGAAGAAATCCCCGTAGCTCCCCCCGCCCACGCCAGACCTGAGCCAATCCGGATAGGGATGCGAGGTTAAAAGTCCCGCGCGCGCATACGGTTTAACCAATCAGCTATGCTGTTACAGGAATAAAGAACCGTCTGTATAAAAGTAGATGTGATTCAGAGCTCGGGGCCCTCGTCAAGACTCCACTGCGCTGGATGACACTTGAGCCCTAGCTAGCAATAAACCCCTTCATGCTTTTGCATTGCTGTGGACATCTCATTCTGTCAGTTTTGGGGACTCGGACTCTGGGCACAACAGGGTAAATATATAGCGCATTAACAAAGCTTAAGACAAACATTTCCATAAGAAAAATGCATTGGTTAGCTCAAGGTTTAAGAAAAGTTAAGCTCAGGAGGAACCAGGTGTCATAATGGCAACACAGAATTTTAAGAGAAACCTCTTTTTTAATTTGTATAGAGAAGGGGGAAAAAATGCAACCCTAGTTTGTTTCCTCCTGCCATTAAGAGAGAGAAAAAAATGTCTGACACTTGCAGCCTATCTCCTCTGTTTGGAGACCCCTGGCCTTCCTGCTTGTTACCCTTTCATGCTTAAGTCCTAACCCTTTTGTCTGTGAATGTGACCTTATTTGAAAATTGAGTCTTTGCAAATGATCAAGTTCAGATGTAGTCACTGGGATGAGCTAGAACTCAATATGGATATGTCCTAATGAAAGGAAGAAATTTGAGCATAGACACACACAGACACACACACGGAGAATACTGTGTAAAGATGAAGAGGCAGAGGTCGGGATGATGAATTGCAAGCTAAGGATCCTGAAGGTTAAACGCCAGCGGCTAGGAGAGAGGCATGGAACAGATCCTCCCTCACAGTCCCTGGAAGGAACCAACCTGGCCGACACATTGATCTCAGACTTCCAGCCTCCAGGACTGTGACACAATAATGTTTCTGTAGTTTAAGCTACAAGAAGTGACAGTAAGACTGGAAGTTTAGTTACCCAGTCTGTGGTGCCTTGCTATGGCAGTCCTTGCAAACTATTCCAACTCCTTTCCTACTTATCCTGAGACATCAGCACCATCAGACTAGCTCTAGACTATAATAGCTGGTAATAAGATAATAATGGAATTAGCCAAACAGTAACTTTCTAACTGGGGCTTCCCTGGTGGCTCAGTAATAAAGCATCTGCCTGCTGATGGAGGAGACTCGGGTTCAATCCCTGGGTGGGGAAGATCCCTGGAAGAGGAAATGGCAATCCACTCCAGTATTCTTGCCTGGAAAACTCCATGGACATAGGAGCCTGGCAGGCTAGAGTCCATGGTGTTCCAAAAGAGTTGGACATGACTTAGCCACTAAACAACAGCATGCTTCCTAATGGGCCAACACGGAATTTAGAAGATGAATTCCCATGAGTGTGTATGCAAGACAAGACCCGTTAGGGAATCTGGGCATGCCCCTCAAAAGAAATCTCAGTTCTTTGGGATAGATTGAATCACTCTCATCTTAAACTGATTTTTCCATGTCCCATTCTAGGCCCATCTATAACTAAAATGAAGACACATTTTTATTCATCTCCTCACTTTTCAATGAAAATAATAAAAATGTAAGAAATTAAGTTGAATTTTTTTTCTTTTCTTTTTTTAAAAAATTTTTATTTTTACTTTATTTTACTTTACAATACTGTATTAGTTTTGCCATACATTGACATGAATCCACCACGGGTGTACATGCGATCCCAAACATGAATCCCCCTCCCACCTCTCTCCCCACAACATCCCTCTGGGTCATCCCTGTGCACCAGCCCCAAGCATCCTGTATCCTGCATCGGACATAGACTGGCCTTTCGATTCTTACATGATAGTATACATGTTTCAATGCCATTCTCCCAAATCATCCCACCCTCTCCCTCTCCCTCTGAGTCCAAAAGTCCGCTATACACATCTGTGTCTTTTTTGCTGTCTTGCATACAGGGTCATCATTGCCATCTTTCTAAATTCCATATATATATGTGTTAGTATACTGTATTGGTGTTTTTCTTTCTGGCTTACTTCACTCTGTATAGTCGGCTCCAGTTTCATCCATCTCATCAGAACTGATTCAAATGAATTCTTTTTAACGGCTGAGTAATACTCCATTGTGTTTATACTATGTTTTTCATCCTACTATAGACCAGAGAGTCTTTATTACATATTTTTCAGTCTTTCAATTCTATTTTTATTATAAAACATCTTTAAAAATTATTTGACTCCATTTCATTTGGGGAACAATCTCAGGTCTCTCCAGTAATTAACTTAATACTTGGATGTTCTCACACAAATTAGACTCAGTGTTATGGACCAAAGAAGGAAAGACAGTTCTCTTTTATAAGAGAAATCCAGACATCATGGGCTATGAACCTGTTGCTAAATTTCTGTTCATTTTTCTTCATTAGCACAACTGTGCACCAAGTTATTTTTACCACTTTTTAAAAGAAAGAAGGCTGTTGCAGGATGTATGTTAAGGCCTAGGTGAAGAAAACACCTGTTTGGTAGCAGGCCTTGTTCAAGAATAAGAAAAATTAAGGTAACTATTTTTAAATAATGAAGATGATAAAGAAATAACTCACAGTGTTATAAAAAGATTTCTCTGCTCTTGGAATAAGTTCTGACTGATGGAGAGAGAGAGTCCTGGTTGGCAGCAAGCTCAAAGAGACCACCACCCTCAATGAATTTGAATGTTCTAGAATCCCAGGAGAGTCTATCACTCAGTAAAGTGGCTTTAGGAAACTTTAAAAGGAAGTAATCAGACTTACCTTAAGGGGTTTTATGATAATTAAGAGGTGGCAATCACCCAAATAGAGGCTCAAAGACGAGAGTGATGTCCATTGACCTGCACCATCTGACCCCAGTCCTCTTTCTGATTTCTTCTCCCGTCATCCCCTTGTTCACCATACCCTTGTTCAGTAGCCATATGTCATCCTGCCTCAGGGTCTTTGCACATGCTGTGGCCTCTGCCAGGTAGTTCGTCTGCTACATAACCCCATGGCATTCTCCTTCACGTCAATTTCAACCAGTCTTGTGCAAACATCACTGCCTCAGAGGCCTATTGAAAAGAGCACTCTTGTCACTATCTCCTACAGCTTTAATTATGCCCTAGCATTTATCACTATCTTACATCACATAATTTTTTAGTGTGCTTTGAACATCTCTAGTGTGTAAGATCCACCAGGGTCAGGATTTTGTATTACTCATTGCTATATCTCTAGGCTTAGAACAGTGTTTGGCATGTTATTGGTACTCAGCATGTATTTCTTGAATGAATTAATGGACTTCCTATCAGGTCTTGGTTAGGATTTTTAACCAGTCTCCACTACAAGTCCGTTCTCATTTCACTACTTTTGAAAACTTTAAACTGCTGAATTATTTAAATTCAGTCCCACAAGTTTGAACTGTGCTCAGCTCTGAAGTCAGTGTACACTACTCTCTAGCACTTGCAACACCTAGACACATAAACCCTCTCCTAACCCATCCTAACCAGAGGGATCTTCAGGAGTTTCATTTCTAGCATTCCATTCTTGCTTGGAAGCCACACATAGAACATTAAATGTGATGATGCATTTGTTGTGCTCAGATAGTGATAGGCACCAAATGAGTTCTTAATAAATATTAATTTTTCTAATATTGTTAGCTAGGCACCATAGTAACCATTTGCATGAGTTGTATTATGACAGGAGGTTCTGGTAAGGAACATGGAACTAATAAACCTCTACCAACTGGAAGAGTTCGGGAAAGGTCAAAAGGAGACACCACATGTCTGACCACCTCCCAGAATCCTCCTCTCTGGCATCCATCTTGGCTGAACAAGGCATGCACCACCAGGAAGATCTCTGAGTCAGAATGATTGGCTAAAGAAAACACAGAAACTAATCCCATCACCATAAAACCTGAGACTGCAAGCCATGTGACAGAGAAGTTCTCCTGGGTTCCCTTACCCTCCTGCTCTCCGGCCAGGCGCTCTTTCCCAATAAAATCTCTTGCTTTGTCAGCACATGTGTCTCCTCGGACAGTTCATTTCTGAGTGTTAGACAAGAGCCCAGTTTCGGGCCCTGGAAGGGGTCCCCCTCCCTGTAACCATATGATTATGAGTATGTATCCAAAAGAATTTCTAAACATTCAGAACAGCCAAAATATACAGAGACAGAGAGGTGTGGGGGAAAGAAGGCACACTTTTCTCCTCCACAGCTCCAGAACCATTCTGAATGGCTCCCACGGGAAAGGGAATGCTGTCAGGCACAGGCTCTTCCTCAGAATTCAGTTTCACTTTTACACAGTTCTTGCAGGTCGTAAAAGATAGCTCAGAGGCTAAGCAGAAATAAAAAAAAAAAACAATGTTGAGAGTATGAGGCATGGTGTTCCTTTACATCCTTAACTCTTTCTGATTTGCCTGCACGGTCGGGGGGAGAGGGGGCGGAATGGGCTTTGGTGGCAAGAAGGGAGAGGGTCCTGCTCACTTTGAACTGATGGGCTCTTCTGTTTTGAGCCCCGTGTCTCTGCTGGCTTTCTCTCATGAACGGTAGGAAACCAGCCTAAAGAGACCCAATTACCACACAGCATCTCTTGCTTTGGAAGGCTTCTCTTTACATACAATTATCTTAGAAATCGACAGGAAGTGGATTTGTAGTTTTATAGGTTGGTATACAGCTTAAAAATTCTTGTAATCCTGCCCATGAAGTTTGTGTCCAAACAGTGCAGTCTCTCCTGACAAATTTGTGACATGTTGATGAGGCTTTACCTGTGTTTTTTCTACACAGAAACTAGTGACTCCAGCATTTATTATACAACATGACAGGCAACATTCTAAGTGCTTCAGGTATGTTTCCTCATAACCTGCAATCACTCCCATCAGGAAGGCACACTCCCAGTTCATGGAGGAGGACACTGAGGCACAGAGAGTTTAGTAGGTAACTTGCCCTGCTGGAGGTCACTCATGAAGAAGTGACAGCTGGGATGCAAACCCAGGTAGTCTGGCTCAAGAACCTGCCTGCCCAGCATTCCACTCTCCCACCTCTGAAACTGGAGAATTACGGGGGAGTCAGAGGCAAATGGTTTTTAAAATTGACACCGCTTCTCCCTCTGCCTTTAACTGCGGTGTTCTGATTCACCACAATTCATGAGGCTTAGCAGCTAGAAATGGGATCACAGCAGCCTAGGAGAAGACAGAATGAGCTTCCTGCGGCTTCTTCCAAAAGCATCTGTGCAGTTCGTTGTAAGGCGCTTTCCTGGATGAGGATGGGGAGGTCTTGAAGGTCTAGAAAAGTGGGGAAGGAGGGGTTCTGATATCACATGTCACCAAGGTAGCCCTCTGAGGCCAGACTGAGCTGGACACAGCCTCTCTGAGCAGCACAATTGTACCCTTCATGTCTCTGACTTCAATACCCTATTGGTAGCCCTACTACATAAATGTATTAGTTTCCTGGATGGCTCAGATGGTAAGGGATCTGCCTGCAATGCAGGAGACCCAGGTTCAGTCCCTGGGTTGTGGAGATCTCCTGGGGAAGGAAATGTCAACCTACTTCATTATTCTTGCCTGGAGCATTTCATGAACAGAAGAGCCTGGCGGGCTACAGTCCATGGGGTCCAAAGAACTGAACATGACTTAGCGACTTAAACCACCACAATACATAAATATTATGTATATTTCATATTTAACACCAACATTCAGGACTTCCCTGGTGGCTCAGATGGTAAAGCGTCTGTCTACAATGCGGGAGACCTGGGTTCGATCCCTGGGTCGGGAAGATCCCCTGGAGAAGGAAATGGCAATCCACTCCAGTACTATTGCCTGGAAAATCCTATGGACAGAGGAGCCTGGTAGGCCACAGTTCATGGGGTCACAAAGAGTTGTCAACCAAGTGAAACAGGCTGCAGTCATTTCCTCGTGCATTTTAACACTAATGATCATTTCAGAATCCTCAGCAGATCACCCTACATGTCAGAAGGTAAGGAAATGAGAAAGTGGGGAGGATGAACTTGTGTATAGGAGAGAAACATGTTGTTAGGCTCCTTTTCTGGTGAGTTTGCCTACAACTGAAAAACTCTCTGGCCTCTGACCCTAAATGGCTCTATCTTAGCAGAGGTTAATGGGTAAATTCCTCCCCAGAGAAAAATCACTCTAAAAAGCCACATTGCAACTGGCAAGTGTGGAGAAAGCTGTCTTTTTTATAGGTTAGAATGCTTGTAAGTTGGAATAAACACTGCCATGTGGCTCATCTGTTCTTAGGGCCCCATTAAGCAGAATATATATCCTTTCCGGATTTCTGCTAAACAGAAATGAATGGACAGAGTCAGAAAGGGACACATTTGCCCAAGGCAGACATGGCAGTGTGCACCCCCAGCCACACTGGTTTCTTCTAAGGCATCTGCTTTAATATGGCTTCTAGCCTGGAAGACAACACATGCGAAGAAAGTCAACAGAGGCAGAGTTAATCTCAAATTGAGACATGGACTTTTCCCTCCTCATTAAAATAATTGGAAACTAGTTTATAAGAACATTGAGCTAATGTTCTAGCCCTACAGCTACTGTATCTAATAGGAGTTGAGATTCTCTCTCCAAGCAATTGTCTTGGCACATGTGAAATTGATGATGTATCTTTTTGGATGGGTAACTCAATCTTAGAATATTCCAGTGAGTTTTAATAATCCCTGACCAGGGAAATGGCATGCACTGACTTTTAATCCAGTTATATTCTAATTTCCTCTCAGCGTGTGGAGGCAGGTCAACACATTTTCATTAGTAATAATGAAGATCAACCAATAAGTCAAAGACTAACATTTGTCTTAGGTTTGAAAATAAATCATATTTAAAAAAACATGAGAGACAGAAAATATGTGGTATCAGATTCAATATTTTAGACAGGGCACAAATTAAACTGTAAGACTATAAGGGACTGGGTAATCAATTACCAAGTACTCTACTCTAAGAAAATTAAGATGATAAAAAAAGATTAAAAATGAAAACTGCAGCTGCTTCCATGTCTGTGAGGAATTGGTTAAAATTGAACGAAGGCTCTCTCAAGACTGAAAACAGCAGGTGACAAAACCCTCCCTTTATTATGAATTAAGAAGAAATTGTAGTCCTCTGAAACTCTTTGCAATATTATAGCCCCATTCCTGGCCTTCTGCTTTCTATCAGCAACAGCTTCTTGGGGCCTGGTGTGCTGATATTTTCCACACAAGCTTTATCAGTTTGCCATTTGAAAAACAGCAGCAAGCTCACACAGATAGGCTGTATTTAAAAGTTAATAACAATTTGAAAATTGAAAGACATTTTTACACAGGTGCTGCTTTTTGAGCAGTGGGATTCTCTGGCTAGCTCACAATACCCACTTCATCATTACTTATTGCCTTTATTCTGGTTCCTGAGAACTGACTGTGGCTCAGATCATGAACTCCTTATTGCCAAATTCAGACTTAAATGGAAGAAAGTAGGGAAAACCACTAGACCATTCAGGTATGACCTAAATCAAATCCTTTATGATTATACAGTGCAAGTGAGAAATAGATTTAAGGGACTAGATCTGATAGATAGAGTGCCTGATGAACTATGGACTGAGGTTCGTGACATTGTACAGGAGACAGGGATCAAGACCATCCCTATGGAAAAGAAATGCAAGAAAGCAAAATGGCGATCTGAGGAGGCCTTACAAATAGCTGTGAAAAGAAGAGAAGAGAAAAGCCAAGGAGAAAAGGAAAGATATAAGCATATGAATGCAGAGTTCCAAAGAATAGCAAGAAGAGATGCGAAAGCCTTCCTCAGGGATCAATGCAAATAAATAGAGGAAAACAATAGAATGGGAAAGACTAGAGGTCTCTTCAAGAAAATTAGAGACACCAAGGGAACATTTCATGCAAAGATGGGCTCGATAAAGGACAGAAATGGTATGGACCTAACAGAAGCAGAAGATACTAAGAAGAGGTGGCAAGAATACACAGAAGAACTGTACAAAGAAGATCTTCATGACCAAGATAATCACGATGGTGTGATCACTCACCTACAGCCAGACATCCTGGAATGTGAAGTCAAGTGGGCCTTAGGAAGCATCACTACAAACAAAGCTAGTGGAGGTGATGGAATTCCAGTTGAGCTATTTCAAATCCTGAAAGATGATGCTGTGAAAGTGCTGCACTCAATATGCCAGCAAATCTGGAAAACTCGGCAGTGGCCACAGGACTGAAAAAGGTCAGTTTTCATTCCAATCCCAAAGAAAGTCAATGACAAAGAATGCTCAAACTACCACAAAATTGCACTCATCTCACACACTAGGAAAGTAATGCTCAAAATTCTCCAAGCCAGGCTTCAGCAATACGTGAACCGTGAACTTCCTGATGTTCAAGCTGATTTTAGAAAAGGCAGAGGAACCAGAGATCAAATTGCCAACATCTACTGGATCATGGAAAAAGCAAGAGAGTTCCAGAAAAACATCTATTTCTGCTTTCTTGACTATGCCAAAGCCTTTGACTGTGTGGATCACAATAAACTGTGGAAAATTCTGAAAGAGATGGGAATACCAGACCACCTGACCTGCCTCTTGAGAAACCTATATGCAGGTCAGGAAGCAACAGTTAGAACTGGACATGGCACGACAGACTGGTTCCAAATAGGAAAAGGAGTACGTCAAGGCTATATATTGTCACCCTACTTATTTAACTTATATGCAGAGTACATCATGAGAAATGCTGGGCTGGAAGGAGCACAAGCTGGAATCAAGATTGCCGGGAGAAATATCAATCACCTCAGATATGCAGATGACACCACCCTTATGGCAGAAAGTGAAGAGGAGCTAAAAAGCCTCTTGATGAAAGTGAAAGTGAAGAGTGAAAAAGTTGGCTTGAAGCTCAACATTCAGAAAATGAAGATCATGACATCTGGTCCCATCACTTCATGGGAAATAGATGGGGAAACAGTGGAAACAGTGTCAGACTTTATTTTTTGGGTCTCCAAAATCACTGCAGATGGTGATTGCAGCCATGAAATTAAAAAAAGTTTACTCCTTGGAAGAAAGGTTATGACCAACCTAGATATCATATTCAAAAGCAGAGACATTACTTTGCTGACTAAGGTCCATCTAGTCAAGGCTATGGTTTTTCCAGTGGTCATGTATGGATGAGAGAGTTGGACTGTGAAGAAGGCTGAGCATTGAAGAATTGATGCTTTTGAACTGTGGTGTTGGAGAAGACTCTTGAGAGTCCCTTGGACTGCAAGGAGATCCAACCAGTCCATTCTAAAGGAGATCAGCCCTGGGATTTTTTTGGAGGGAATGATGCTGAAGCTGAAACTCCAGTACTTTGGCCACCTCATGCGAAGAGTTGACTCACTGGAAAAGACTCTGATGCTGGGAGGGATTGGGGGCAGGAGGAGAAGGGGACGACAGAGGATGAGATGGCTGGATGGCATCACTGACTCGATGGACGTGAGTCTGATGAACTCCGGGAGTTGGTGATGGACAAGGAGGCCTGGCATGCTGCGATTCATGGGGTCGCAAAGAGTCGGACACGACTGAGCGACTGAACTGAACTGAGAACAGTGTATAAAAGGAGAAATAGGAAGATGAGACTCGGAGGTCATGCTGCTTGGGTGCCCAGTCTGGGAGTTTCACTGAGTCTCTGCTTGCTTCTGGCCCAGGGGATGCACAGCAAAAGTTGGTCTAGCACCTTAGATCCTCTGTGTCTGTTAATTCTTGAACTGAGTGAGTTTATATGGGTGGGGGGAGAGAGTGTTGTTATGGGGGAAGTCAGTGGACAAGAAAGTCAATGGACAAGAAAGGCAGTTTTTTAAACTTTTCAACTAGAAAGCAAAATTTTATACAGAATCCCACCATATTATATAGATGTTGTGTTCTGAATAAGTGGGAACAGGAGTGAAAAAGGGTTCTGAGTCCCGCCCATTAATTTCTTCCTACCTGCTAAAGTGACCCCTGAGAGCTTCCCACAGACCGCTGTGCTACCAGGTACAAAAGCCACTGGGCTTGATGACCACAGGTGTCCCTTACCATAGAAAACCCTAATACATTGTGAAGGGAACTGGATCACTCCCGTAGCATGCCCCAAACTGCCTGCCCACTTGGAAGATGCCCTCACGCCATGCCTGGGTAGATCTGAATAGAAATTACAATACGCCACCTTTTCCAGATCCCCATCTGTAAGTTAGGGGTGGATGAGAGTATTCACATACTGCACTGGATTGTGAGACTTTATCTAAGAGAAACCAAAGATAAGATGCATTTAACGCACTTCCTGGTCTCTTCTATGATTTTATTATTCTCTTCTAGCTTTTGTTCAAAACACTCTATGTAAGTACATTTCTTTGACACACTCATTTATTACTCCTTGTAAAGAGCTTAACTTAAACTTCTAAGAAGTTGTGAGTACCTGAAGGCACAGAATCACTCACGAGAATACATTTATTCCCTCAGTGAGCATCCAATGAATGCCTACTCTGTGCAAGTCATGTAGGATACAAAGACCCTTAAGGAGTTCAGCGTCCAGGAGTGGAGACAGACAAGTGAGCAGAAAGGCAGTGCTGCCATAGCAGAGAGAAATACTAGTGGAGTCTTGACTTGAAGGCCAACCAGGGTGGGATGACTGAGTTCTGAAGAATGCATTGGGTGGAAGCTGGCACTGAAGGTAGAAGTGTCTCCTGGGCAGAGGATACAGCGTGTACCACTGCCAGGACCCATGATGGCAGCTAGGAGGGGTGAGGGCGTGATTGCAAGTGGTTCTACAAGCAGCGACCGTAAGTAAGATGGAGAGATGTGATCTGAGAGATGTGCTCTTAGAGATGTGATCTTTAAGCTGATCTTAAAGTTCCTTCTGTGAAATACTACAAAGGCTGAATTTTATCCTAAAGGTCATGGAAACCTCTGAAGGGTCTTAAAGAGGGTCCTGACCACAAAGTGAAAGATGTCTTAGATGCTCCCTAGTTAAGGCAGCTTGCTTGGGTGAGAAAAATTAGATCCTCTGAAGGGACACAGCTCTGAGCCCAGGTACATGAGGGTTGAGAGTGAATTAGATTTCTACTTTCACAATGCCCCTCAGCCAGGTGCCTTCATGAAGTGTACAAACTGCCCAGCAGCAGGGCAGTACCCCAGGCAGAGGACAGGTTAAGAGTGTTCGCCCGAACAACGGCAGAGGCCATGGAATGAAAACAATGCTAGCGGAGCAGAGGTGTTTGAGAAGAGAGAAATATAAGGACTTGGTCATGAGTTGAGACAGAAGAGGAGCTTCCCTGGTGGCTCACACAGTAAAGAATCTGCCTGAAATGCAGAATACCTGGGTTCGATCCTTGGGTCAGGAAGATCCTGAAGAATCAAAGCTACTCCATTTTGTAAGGTTCCTGGAAAAGAGCCTTTGGAAATCCCCTGACCTCACCCCACCACCTGTGAACCAATCAGAACCCTTGGCCAGCCCGGGGAAATTCGAGTCAAGCCCGGGAAAGGAGAACCAATCAGAACTCAACACCTAACCCTTCACCAGAAGGTGACCAATCAGACCCGGAGACTCCCGTTTTTTTAATTTTTCCCGGGATAATACCCTATATAAGCAATGTAACCCAGAGCTCAGGGCTCCTCCCGATAGCTGCTGCGTCGGTATCGGTGGGAGCCCCAGCTCGAGCTTGGTAATAAAAACTCTCTTGCTTTTGCATCGGATATCGGCTCCCTGGTGGTCATTGGGAGATTTCGCGACTTGGGCATAACAATCCCCAGAGAAGGGAAAGGCTACCCACCCCAGTATTCTTGCCTGGAGAAGTCCATGGACAGAAAGCCTGGTGGGCTACAGTCCAAGGGATCGCAGAGTCGGACGCAACTGAGCAGCCACTGACCACCTCACTGAGACAGAAGGGGTCATGGGTGGCTCCCCCGTATTGGGCTTGCCTGGGTGGGCAGAGGTCCTGGTAATCATGGTTAAAAATCCAGAAGGAGTGAGTACCAGCTTTGGGGAAAAGCTGATCAACTCTATTTGGATAAGCTTCCATTGTGGTTTCATGGAGCTTTCAGCTGGAACTATCCAATAGACTGTTGGATATATGGTTTGAAGTACAGGTTAAGACGTATTGCCTAGTACATATGGGAGCTATCAATATGCAGAAAAGGGCTGAAGTTGTGGGAACTAAGATCACGCAAGCTATGGGTAGACTGGAAAAGGTAAGGATTTATTAAAGATTTCATTTTAATCACTTATCTTTTATTGACAGCCTCTGCAATGCGTTGTAGATGAAACAATGACCAACTACACTTGCTTCTTTGTTGTCTTCTTTTCTTTTTAATTAAAAAACATTTTTTTATGTCCAGAATTGTGGTACTTGCTGTTTGAAAACCTGATCTTAAGCTTTCATAGAGGAAAAAAATAATTGATTTTTCCCATCAAAGCCTGTTTACACTTTAGCTATGTGGGGCAGGGAACCAAATGTTCAAACAGTTTCTAGAAATGTGCCTTTGTCTTTTTGGATCGAATCTCTGATTGTTTTGAAGTGAATGTGATGGCTTTGGCATTAGGCATTTTAGGAGCTGCTGTGTGTTTCTGGCTAAATCTGAGTTGCTACTACAAAAAAAAGGAAACTGAAGCAGCTAATTAGATAAAAGAAGCTAAGCACAGCCATGAATTACAGAATTTCCAGGCAAAATGGTGTTTCAATTCCAACACACTTTTCTATCACCACCAATTAGAACAAATGCAAGAAGGCAGCTGAGCTTGGAAATAGAACATTATCTGGCCTTGAAGCTTGATTGAGATGCAGTCCCTTGTAGCCAGGAGCTAATACAGATGTGTTAGCAGAACCACATTCCGATGGATTCTTAAGCAAGGTGTCTGCAATTGTTAATATCCAAGGATAGTAAAGGCCCTGTTTAACAATACAGGTGTAATAATAAGAAAATAAACCTTAAACTAGCTTTCATTTTTTTATTAATTCAATCTCTAAATATTTACTGAATGCATTTTATGTGGCAGGTATTAAGCACCATATGCCCTCTCACTAAATCTTTCATATGTTGGCTGCTGGATTTGTCTTCATGAATTTCTATGTCATGATTTTCTGTGTCTCGGTAGAAATGCCTGCTGTACATATTCTAGGGTACACCTTTACTTGTCTGATGGTGTTTCCTGTTACTTGTCTATACTCTTAAGTAGTACGATGTTCTCAGTCACTCAGTGATGTCCAACTCCATGGACTATAGCTCACCAGGCTCCTCTGTTCATAGGATTCTCCAGTTAAGAATACTGAAGTGGGTTGCCATTCCTTTCTCCAGGGAATCTATCCCACTTAGGGACTGAACCCCGGTCTCCTGCATTGGAGGTGAATTCTTTACTGTCAAGTCATTAGGAAAGCCCAAGTAATATGATAGCTTCTTTGCAAGAGTATTGGCTTTCTAGGCATTTTCCTGATACCAAGGAAAGGTATCACTGATTCATATATAATAAGCACATCTTATTTTCCATTTAAAAGGAAAATAAGCCGAGTGCTCATGTCTGGATAACTGGTGGGAAACAGCTTTTTATCTTTTGTATGTCTGGGAAACTAACTACTGCTAACTAACTACAGAATGGGGACAGTGAAGGCAAGTGTAATACCAGCTATGTTGGTTGTGACCACTCCTCCTTTTGATATGGTACTTATGTTCTCAAACACTTCTTTGGAAGAGATAGGAACCTCAGACTCACTCCCAGTGGGAAAGAAATGACCCAGTCATGGAGGGAGGTAGCATCTGTCTTTGCCAGCTGACATGTAGGGAATTTGTTGGGAAAAAAATACAATATACCACATATTCATAGATTAGTAGGGACTTTGTGTCCATTAGAAAACAATTGTTTGGAAACACCTACTCTTTTAGCATGGATGACATCCTTTAGGTTAACTACATGATCCAAGAGCTGAGAAAAGGAAGGAGAGCTTCAAGCCCAAGTGTGAGGTGGCATTGCCAAATGTACATTTATCAGGAATAAATATAAAGCAACTCACACAAGGTATCTTGGTTAAGGGGAAATGATTTAATTGTGAAAGATGAGCTTTCCCATTGTTCAGGAAAGCATTCATTGCATACATGACCTAATAGCATAATTCTTTGGGTCTAGGTAAACCAGTAGATGCCCTCTTTGTATTTATGCTATGCAAATTTTACCCCAGAGATGTACACATAATTTTGCTAGATTTTCAAATTCTGCATTCTGCTCTATGAAGAGATAAAACCGTGAAGGGAGATATCTTTAGCTACCCAAGTGTCTCTCCTTCGCTGGAACCCATTTGCCATTCTGGAACGTGTGGGAAAGTTTACACGTGAATAGGTCTAGGGCAGATGGAAGCCTGAGGAAGCAACTTCGAGAGAGACACAGGTAAGAAAGGAAGGTTTTGACTGTATGCAAAGTAGGTGTGTCTGTGGCAAGGCAGAGATGTAGAGTTACATAGACAAGGGAGAAAGAACAGGGCCATTTTGGAGAAATAATTCTCTTAAACTTACTCAGTTATTTGTTGAGTTTGTTTATCAGGCATTATCCATCATTGACCTTCTATCTTTATAGCTCTCTACCAGGCACTAGTTTTGAACCTGTAGATGCCAAATAATCAAGGCTCAGCTTACTGTAACCCAGGACACTTGTACATCTGCAGGAGGGAGCTGTTTTCTAATTTAGGTAATAGGTTGAACTTGTATAATAGTTAACTGGTCTTATTTTACATAGTTTCCTTTGAGATGGATAAAAAAATATTTTTCTTATAGAAAAAAAAAATTCCCTCCAAGATTGGTCCTCTCTCTTCTTTTCATAGAATAAAAGCAATTTGGCTATTAAGAGAGAAATAACTTGTTTAAACTTGTTTTCTTTTTGACTCCATTTGACAAACCTGGTTCAGTTCAGTTCAGTTCAGCCGCTCAGTCATGTCCGACTCTTTGTGACCCCATGATCCGCAGCATGCCAGGCCTCCTTGTCCATCACCAACTGCCGGAATCTACCCAAACCCATGTCCATTGAGTTGGTGATGCCATCCAACCATCTCATCCTCTGTCGTTCCCTTCTCTTCCTGCCCTCAATCTTTCCCAGCATCAGGGTCTTTTCAAACCTGGATACTTCTTTATAAAAGCATGTTTGAACTCTCCTGTATCTTTCCTTGGCCTCGTTCACTGGCCCTGATAAAGAACATAACTTTATCAGGATGCTCTCCCTTGCTCTTGACCTACTAACACCGGATGCAATTAACTCAGGCATCTTTGCTCTTAGAAAGGCACATGTACAGTATTTTAAACCTAAAATGGATTCCCTTGAAAGAATAACCAATCTCTTTTGAAGGTCTCTTTGGAATTGTTTATTACAGAACTGTCTACACATAGAGAAACGGCCTAAGCACCCTGTAGGCCCAGTTCAATCCTCGGGGACTCTAATTTTAAGCAGGAATTTTTGTAATTTCTTGACTGAGTTAAGTGTGTTCATTTCAGCACAGTGAAGAGCTTTATACATGATCATATCTAGTATTAAGAGAAGATGATACTTCTGTGTATGGTGACTCTTTATTCATCCATGTCCCCACTCAAAAGACACTTACTGAAGAAGTCAAAAGGCCAGACTCTGAGAGCTCAGCATACAAAGATGAGTAAGACACAGCCACTGCCCTTGCCAGGGAGATAGAAAAGCAGACGAATAATTGCCATCAGTGTGAAGAGCACAGTAATGGGAGTACATGTCAGGCACAATGTGGGCCCCAGGAGAGGGTGATAATCAGAGGGACTTGACTGAGCTTTCCCAAGCAGAATTACTTCCTGTTGTTTCCTGATTTTTATGGTACCCCGGTGATAAATGTGCAATAGCGAAGAATCACTCTTCAAACTGATTTCTCAAGTACTAACATATAACACTGCATTCTGGAAAGTAGGACAGCTTGTAATCACTCCTCCAGTCATGTCCCTGGGTGCAACTAAAGAGGAAGAACTGCTCCGTGCAAACATGCATTTTGTACCTTTGCTGAAGAATGGATGTGATCTGCTTGCAGAAATCTTCTCCAGTTTGAGAAAACTCCTTCAGGTTCTTGTATACTTTATTATACTGAAACAGAAAAGATGTACAGAAGGGTTAGGAGCACTCCCAAAGAACTCCTGTAAATTCAGAATGCTGCTGTGAGGAGGGCTGTCATCGTAAATGATCCTGCAGCTACAGAATGCACACTTTGATGAGTTCTTAAAAATAAAGAGGAAGTCTCTTCTGTCTGGATGTGAAATACCCTGGAGAACTTTTCAAAGATAGAGCTGGTCTATCTGTTTCTTCCTAGGTCAAATGCAAACTCTTCATCAGTGGGTGAAGTTGGATTCCTGTCACACCTCTTAGTCCCAGGAAAGCTAAAAATACATCCTGAAATACATTGCAGATTCATGTTATGTCACCCCCACAAATTCCAATGTATTTCTGGACCTCATGACAAACCCTGAACCATTAAAGTGAGTCTTTCTTGACTGTGATGGAAAATGTAAGTGAATAATTTGTTAATAAAATTTCTCCTAGTCCCCTCTATATCTCATTGAACTTCAGTAATAAGAATGTTATAATAATGAGTTGAACATTTTGGTTGAACCAAGCCTTTATATATTTATAAATAAACCTTTATTAGTGTATCTATATATGAATTTAATTGTAGACAAAAATATTCCAATCGAAAGATTTTTGTCATGTGGCTGAAAACCCCACAATGTTCTTCTGAACATTGTATTGCTGAGGATAGACATAGATGACGATTGCCCAGAGGGAGAGGGTGTCAGTTGATTCTGCTGCTTTCCTGACAACAAAGTGGGTGAGAGAGATGATTAAGTCTCAAACTCACCATCTCAGTGTTTCCATCTGGGAAATGGGACGGCCCATTTCATTTTTCAAAATGAGATTGCACCCAGGAGGATGCAAATTCTGTGTAGACTGAGTGTCTTGCAGTGACTCTTTGCTCATGCAATGAACCAGCCCCTTCCTGACCTCAGATGTCGTGGGCACGCTGCTGGTCACCCTGCTGAGAAGGAGAAAGAGCAGCAAACTCAGACTTCCTGAGAACCTCCTATGGGGCAACCATGTTTCCATACAGGAATCTTCAGGGCAAGACAACTTCTCAGCTGTCACCTAGCACCTGGAGTAAGGGGCTGGTGGACTGGCAAATAGGACATGGGTCACAGAGGAAGAAAAACCTAGAGAAAGGACAGAAACAGGCTCCTATCTTCAGGGGTGGAGCCAACCAACACCTAGGATGTAGTTACATGCTGCTGCTGCTGCTGCTAAGTCACTTCAGTCGTGTCTAACTCTGTGTGACCACATAGACGGCAGTCCACCAGGCTCCCCTGTCCCTGGGATTCTCCAGGCAGAAGTACTGGAGTGGGGTGCCATTTCCTTCTCCAATGCATGAAAGTGAAAAGTGAAAGTGAAGTCGCTCAGTCGTGTCTGACCCTCAGTGACCCCATGGACTGCAGCCTACCAGGCTCCTCCGTCCATGGGATTTTCCAGGCAGGAGTACTGGAGTGGGGTGCCATTGCACATCGTCTTATAGATACCAAATCCTTTGATCTTTATGCAGCAGTGTAACTTTCCCCTGAATGTAACAAAGAAAGCCACCACAGGATCTGGTAGATGCACAATAGGAGAAAACAGCTTCACTGAAACCACCCAGAACACAAGGACTGAGGTCAGAGTGTAAAGGTCTTTAGAAGGACATTGTTGACTCCTAAAGCAAGGTTTGCAAAATCACGGGTTTACAGCACTGTCAGACACTTGGATAAGGGAGGAGCAGGCTGGGGACAGTGAGCCGGAGGAAAAGCTGCCACAACAACTCTGGACCACAAACCAGCTTTCTTGTTCAAAAAAGCTGAAATAAGGATTGGGATCTGAAATATATATATATATATATATATATATATATTTTATTGCAGCAAACAAGTCACAAAATTTTAAACTATCTTCCAAGCAAGCAAAACACACTTGGGTGTAGCTTTCATTATGAAGAAATGACTCTCTCAAATGAACTTACTTACGAAACAGAAGGAGACTCACAGACTTAGAAAATAAATTAATGGTTGCTTGGGGGAGGGGGTAGTTAGGGAGTTTGGGAAGGTCATTGCTGTATTCAAAATGGATAACCAACAAGGACCTATTGCATAGCACATGGAACTCTACTCAATGTTATATGCCAGCCTGGATGGGAGAGGGTTTGGGGTTTTGGATGCATGTATACGTATGGCTGAGTCCCCTTGTTGTTCACCTGAAACTACAACACTAATAGGCTATACGTGCTCAACTGTGTCCAACTCTTTGCAACCGTATGGACTGTAGCCCTCCGGGCTCCTCTGTCCATGGGGCTTTCCAGGCAAGAAGACTGGAGTGTATAGCCATTCCCTTCTCCACGGGTTCTTCCTGACCCAGGGATTGAACCCATATTTCCTGTGTCTCCTGTATTGGCAGGTGGATTCTTTAACACTGAGCCACCTGTGAAGCCGATTGGTTATACCTCAATACAAAATAAAGTTTAAAGTTTGCAAAGGAAAAAAGAAATGCTTCTCCTCTGAGGCATGAGAGTTAAACCACAGTGTGGCAACCAAGATTTCTCATTTTTATTTTCATAAACGTAAATTGTTATCTGTGAATGACATGATACTCTCAGGCCTCTTCTTCCCCTTACAAGTACGATGGGAGAGTTTGGTAAGCATTTTCAAATTGCTTAGCTTTTTTGTTTATTTCTCAGTTACCTAAACACTTTCACTAAATTCTCCCTTAAGGCTTTTATTTCCTTCCCATAACACTGAATAACATCAATAAAACACAACTAGGTATCATGAAAAGCAAATAAAGAAATGTTAAGCAGGCACATGCGCTTGGAATAAAGTCATTTCTCAGCCTCTCTCACCCTTAGGTGTAGCCATGCAATTAAATGCTTCCCAAAGAGAGATGGGTGAAAGTTCATGTTGGATTTCAGTGAAAATTCCTTCCTCCTCTTTCCTGAATCTGGGAATTAAAATGACAGCTGTGCCATAAGGTTATCTTGAGGGTGGATGCCACATGCTAAGATTTTAGGTCAGAAAGAGAGAGAGCCTGGATCCTGAGGGCCTCTACCTGAGCCCTAACTCTCTACTTAGGGACATATTTTATGTATGGGAGGACTATAACGATAGGCTTTCTTTTTTAAAGCCACTCTTATTTTGCATGTCTAAAATATATAGCTAAACATCGTTCTAAATTGGAGTTTTATCTTTTTAACATCTACAAGTGATTTATTTATTTTTTGTTTGTTTTATTTTTACAATGTTGTGTTGGTTTCTGCCATACAACAATGTGAACTAGCCATAATTATACATATATCTCCTCCCTCTCTCGCCTCCTCCAATCCCATCCCTCCAGGTCATCATGGAGCACCAGACTTTTTGTTTTAAATTATGAAACATTATTATGTTTCAGAAATAATAATAATACATACACTAATTATGATATCCCTTTATATTCTTGCTACCTAAGTTATAGAGAGAACAGCACTTTTCTTCTCTTTTTTCAACATTGCAATATTATATTTTCTTTCTTTCTTTCTTGGTTTTGATCAAGCCAAGCTGCTTGTGGGATCTCAGTTCCCTGACCAGAGCTTGAACCCAGGCTACACAATGAAAGCCTGGAATCCTAACTACTAGGCCACCAGAGAACTCTCTGTTTCTGCTCTTTTTAAGCAACATTTTCTTTCCCTTTCATAATTTCTTTGACTATTCTTGTGCAATTATTCTTCCCTATGAACATTTATCTAATTACAATTTTTAAAAATCCCCACTGAGATCTTAATTGGATTTGCATTACATCTATATATCTCAATTTGAGGAAATTAACTTTTTTATGGTATTTAGACTTCCCATCCAAGGGCACAGTAAGTCTTTTCATTAGTTCAAATCTTATTTCATGTTCAATAAAATTTTATGATTTTTTATAGGTCCTATAGCATTCTTGTTTATTTAGAAATATCTCACAGTATTACACAGTATTAAGCAGTGTCCTTTAAAATAACATCCTGTTTCTCTCTCTAGCTTACACCAAAGCAGAAATAAAGACTCAACAAAAACATCAGGGGGCCATGTGCAGAGGAGAAATATTTGGATGCCTGCTTGCAAAGTGAGGTTTCTGCTCTTAAACACAATAAGGTCTAATACTTTGGCCATCTGATGCAAAAAGCTGAGTCAAGACCCTAATGCTGGGAAAGATTGAAGGCAAAAAGAGAAGCAAGTGGTAGAAGATGAGATGGTTGGATAGCATCCCTGACTCAATGGATATGAATTTGAGCAAACGCCAGGAGATAGTGGAGAACAGGGATGCCTGGTGTGCTGCAGCCCAGCGGGTCGCAAAGAGTTGGACATGGCTTAGTGGCTGAACAAAAACAAGGAGGAGACAAAGCAGAGGGCCAGATGGAAGGATTTAGAGCCTTCAGAGCAGAAGCAAGGAGAAGAAACTCCCACCTGGATAACCAGGAGTGGAGGGAAGGGTCTCTGTGATGAGCTGTCTGAGGGCACAGACTCCTGCAGCCCACCATCACCAGAAGAGACGATTTGCAACCAAAGTCCTGGGGAAAGAATCGGGTGACTCAGACACCATGTGTGAGGATGGGGCTAGTAGGAGAAACCTTGTCTCTAACGGAAGTGGGACAGAACCAGTTGAGCATTTTTCCCTCTCCTGGGGCTACTGCATTTCCTGAACTTATCAAGGCATCAAAACTCTCCAAGACACATTTAAAAAATACAATCTCCAGAAAACAGCATTGAAATATGTACATTACGTTAACATGTACATTATGTAAAATAGATGATCAGTGCAAGTTTGATTCATGAAACAGGGTGCCCAAAAGCCTGTGCTCAGGGACAACCCAGAGAGAGGGTGGGGAGGAAGCGGGGGAGGGGGGTTTAGGATGGGGGGGACACATGTATACCTGTGACCGATTCATGTTGATGTATGGCAAAAACCATCACAATATTGCAAAGTAATTTTTCTCCAATTAAAATAAATTAATTAATTTTTAAAAATACTATCTCCAGAAGACTAGTTCTGGAAAGTCAGACGGCCCTGAAAATTTATAAACCAATGATTCAAAACTCAACTGCTTTTAGTGTAGAGTGGGTGAGCTATGGAAGTATGGAGACCACCTGTCTTTCTCAAAGGTATTCATAGTTATCTATTTTAAATGAGTCTGCTCAAATCAAATCATATCTTATGGCTTCAACTGCCCCTGGGAGTCCCGGTTTTAGATTTTGAAAGATTTCCTGTCATTTAATAGACTAGCACATCCTTTTTTCACATCACGGTATCTGTAGAAAGTGATATCTGTCCTGGAACAATGTGATAAATGGAGAAAGTTGTTCAAGGCAGAGGCAACTGGCCACTGAGCTCAGCCCCCCAGCTATACCCTACCTGTAACCCCTCTCCCAAACCAGTGTGCAGATACACACAAGTTGGGAAATTCTTCAATACATTACATTGTTGTTAACTCAATGATCAAATAAAAATGGGATGATCTGCTTATTACAGCAATGGGGAGAATCTTTAACTCTACATACAATATACTGGACACTCCCCAACAAACTGAGATAAACAGACTGAGATAAAGGTGACATCAATAAATAAAAAAGTTGCTAAGAATACCTTCATTATTTCAGCATAACCACTTTTTTAGATTCATTGATTCTGTACTTTTCATCTTGCACTATCTATTCAGACTTGAAGATGAAAGCTGTGGTGCCGGGAGCCAGCGAGAGGAACTCTGCCCGTGGCAAAGGTCATGAGGAAGGAGGCTTGGCATAGGCAAAGGCGGGATCGAGCCTCAGGAGATCCCCTGTTCCCAAGCATCTACCCCCAATAACCAGAGTCTGCCTGCTTTACTGTGTTATGCTTTTCACCTGCTCTTCTGACATTAACAGGGGGCTGTCCCCCCACCACCTTTTTCTGGAAAAAGTTAATTTAGAGCTTTTAGATAATAAATCTCCTGGGCATAATATGAGTGTTTCAATCCAAAAACCCCTCTGATGGCTTTCTAGCCTGCCTGCTGAACTCTTACAGCTGCACATGTGATTGTTTACAGCCTCCTGACCACAAAAGGCACAGGAAGCTTAAAACATCCTAGGAATGTAGAGGCTTCCGAGGAGTCAAAATCATTAGAATAGGACTGATTAAGGGTTTCATTTGTTGAGCCAATACTTGCTGCCAAGTTTTCATCTTTTATTTGTAGACATAGTTGGTATATAGAAAAAACAGGTAGTAGCCCTGGTATTAGCAACATTAGATCTTTGAGTTAAGTACTTTCTTTGTTATAACCCACTGCACCCTTGTTCTACAGGAATGGAACTTTATATATTTAGTATTTTGAGGGTGATGAAGATTAAGGAAAAACACTTCAAGGGAAAAAGAGTTTTCTGGCTGATAGACATTTATCTAGGAAAAGAGCTATAAAAATGTTAACAGGCTTCTTGGCCCGAAGATATTGTAAACCACCTGACACCTTTTTGTATACAGGAAGGTATGCAAAAAGAAAGCCTGGTCTCAATAAGGGTCAGGACTGCTGCCCCTGCATAACTCTGCATATTCCATTATTTTTTATGTACAACTTGGGGTATATAAGTTGCTTTTGAAAATAAAGTTGTGGGTCTGGCACCGATGCTTGGCTCCCCCATGTCGTTCTTTTCTCCCTTTTCTGGCTGAATTCCCATCTGGAAGGTGGAGGCTTGCCATGTCTACTTATTTGCCCTGACTTCTAAGACCTACGCGAGAGGGAGCCCAAGGCGGGGCACCCTCCACTATTCAAGCGGGCACTGGTGGCTTACGTAGATGGTGCAAGTTCCTTGTCTTGGAACTTTATTGTTTTCCACGTAAACCAAGTTATTCAGCATCTTTTCTCCACTAATTTTCCTACTACACTATTCTTTCCTAATCTCTCTTTATATTTCTAAATAAATAAGTTTTTCCTCACCGACTCCGTCCCTGCTTCGAATTCCCTGGATCCACCGGGGCTGGACCCTGGCACTGTGGAAAGCAGACTCACATAAACATCAAAGCAGACCCCAGAGACAGTCTCATCCAGTGTGTGTGTGTGTGTGTGTGTGTGTGTGTGTGTGTGTGTGTGTGTGTAAGGGGGTGGGGTGCATATGTAAGCAGAAAATCTTGGGACCTTCCCTGCTTTGGGAGAATGAAATCCCTTGACCTTGGCTTTGGCTTTCCCTCTCCTCTCCCATCTCTCTTCCCCACCCTGTCTCACCCACCAGAGGGGTCTCTGAAGGGATTCCATGGACCACAGTTTGTAAACTACTAAAGTCCAATCCTCTTCTTTTATAGTTAAGGCCCAAACAGCAAAAGATAGCTTCATTAGTTAGGGTCAGAACTGTGATTAGAAATGTTAGGGGAGCAAATCAACCTGTTTATATTTTATAAACAGGTGGTCAGTATAATCATGTTTCCCTGGTAGCTAAGCTGGTAAAAAATTCACCTGCAATGCGGGAGACCTGAGTTCAATCCCTGAGTGGGGGAGATTCCCCTGAAGGAGGGCATGGCAACCCACTCCAATATTCTTGCCTGGAGAATCCCATGGACAGAGGACCCTGGCAGCCTACAGTCCACAGGGTCACAAAGAGTCAGACAGAATGAAGCAACATAGCACACACACATGCAGATAACCACACTAAGTGAACTCAGAGTGGCATTACCTTTCAGCATTATGAGCAGTACAGATGGCTCCTCAACATCATCAACAGGCACAGAAGAATTTGCTCTACTCAGAGTAATGTGGAAGAACATTTTTTTGTGTTCTTTTCCCACCTAGTGAGCTTTTGAATATCCCACCCCTTACCAAATATTCATTCCAAGAAAGAACCTACTGTTGATCTTACATCTCCCTATGAATTTACTGTATGAACAGGCTGCTTTTCCCTGGGGTCATTAATTACTGGGAAAAAAGATTTTTTCCTGATAAAGAGATTGCAGACTAGTGGAGAAATAAGCGGGATCTTTCTGAGACCCTAAAAATCCCTTTAGGTAGACAGCTGATATACACAGACATTTCCTATTCTGCCAGTAAGAAAGTGTTTCTGCCCAGCGCCTATAAGCAAATTCTGTTGGATAAATATTATCTTTACAAAAAAAACTTAGTAGTCTAGGCAAATGGCACATGAAATGAAAGATGAAAAATGGAAATGAAAATGCTCTATATCCACCTTGGCCTAGCTGTTCTTTCTAACTTTCCATGTTTTGAATGTTTAAAAAGGTAAAATTGAGCTAGTCTAGAAAAATTCACCTTATTCTAAGTGCCAGTATGAAAAGCTTGGGGCTTTTTTTTTGGTGGGGGAGGGGTAATGATGATCCCCATAGTGTTAAACAAACCTGATATTCTACTTAAATTTAATTAAATAAGCTTTTGTTCAATGCCTTTCATATGCCAGGCACTGTGCTACTGATTTCGTGTGATGTAATATCCTCTAACCTAGGGGATTTCTTGTACTTATTAGGCATCCGGGTAATATTTGGAATCTCCCTGGCAGGCTGTCATAGATTGTGAGATACAGAACAGTAAAGAACATAATCTGCTTCATCCTTTCCTCTTATTACTTTACAGACGAGGAAACAGAGGCCCACAAAATGTGAAATGGCACATCATATGTCTCATTGATGGTGTGGGCCAAGGACAGCCACACCAGATTCAAGCTGCCTCCTTATCTCGATAGTGTCCCAGAATCCCGCAGGAGCCGTGGACCATTGCCCTGTCATCCTCTGTATCAGTGCCAGTTAACATCATGCGAGTTAACATCCTACGGCCCAGGCTGAACCACTGAGATGGGAAGCTCAAGTTGGCATCTGAACCCACAGGACTGTTTCAACAGCTGACTGTGTGGCCCTAAGAGGCTGACTATGTGGACCCAAGAAAGCCTGCTTTGATAGTCCCTTCCTGGATAGTGAAGGGGTGAGTAAGAGCAAAACCTCGGCTATAGCTTACTACTTGCCCTTGATTTCTTTGGCATTGTTTCTTAGGAAGGTGCTATTTTTTTTTTAATGATTAGATTATTTCATTCGAAGATAATTTGATCCAGTCTGTTTCCTTACACATGGATTTGAAAATGATTTCCCTTGGCATATTTTTAGGTTTAGAAGCTAAGCCCACAGGCATTAAAGCATCAAGTCCCAGAGCCAATTCTTCTCTTTTTCAAAAACAGGACTTTAAAAAATCTCCTTCAAATAAGTCCTGACAGTCTCAAGATTAGTTAAAAACTCTACACAGCACTCAAGCAACGTGTGTGCTACCCTAGTGACTGATAATTTGAGCATAGACACTAACCCAGATCTGTGAGGTAGAATGGCCCAGCTATCAGTCTGTTTTGTTCATTGGAGCATGACCTAAAAGAAGAGGTTTACAAATTTTTTTTGCAGACTGGTGAAACCTATCTTACTCATAAAAATATTTTCAAACTCATAAAACAAAATAGCAGGATTATAAAGAAAACTATATTGATATATGTTTTATAAAACATAGTTTAAAATCAGGATATTTTGTATGCTCTTTAATTAACATACTAAATAACAAGTCTTAAAAATTACTCAGATTTTTAAGTCACACTGAGTGTGTATAAATGCTATTTCTAGGTATCTGTAACCAACTCTAACATTATATAAAAATATAAGCGATTTTCATTAGTCGCAAGGTCACAGACACTGCTGTTGTATTAAGGTTTGCTACTTATATTCAAAACTGGGGGAAATTCTTAATTACAGTTAGAAACTAACACAAATAAAGAGGTCATGTTTTTTCCCATTGAAGGTCACTCAACCCACTGATTTCCCCTACTGGGGTAGACCAAGTTCAGAACTGTAGCTAAGCTACATGTTCATGAATTCTTTTTAATGTAGGAATATTGGTACAACACAATGCCTTAATCAGCACCTACTCTTCCCCCAAGTTCAAGATATTATAATATTTTATATAACCAACCTCTTACTATTTTTTAAACTTTTTATTTTGCTTTGGGGTATAGCCGATTAACAATGTTGTGATAGTTTCAGATGAACAGCAAAGGGGACTCAGGAAGGCTTTATGAATTAACTGTGCCCTGTGCAACCTCGGGGACTCATGAAATGGGATATTTTACAGGTGGTTAAAACTTTGGACTCATTTTGGTTTCTTCATGAAACTCCCTGTTTCACAAAGCATTCTTTTGCAGTCCACTCTGTTGTTTTATTCTGTTCCTAAATTTCAGGCTCATCTTCACACAGCATTGTTCCCCAAGCACAAACCAGGACTGTACCAGGAAATCAACTCTAATGCTTGATGGAGATGAAACAGTTGCAAATAAATAAAGATTCCTTGACTTTAGAGGAGTCAGAAACCCTGGCTGAAGGAATATCCTCCCACTCTCTACTCCCAGACTATGATTGGTAGCACTGGGCCTAGAGAGACAACCTTCAAGTTTAGAGATAAGGACAAAAGTCCTTGGGGCAATGGTCCAGCGAAGGGAAAAGGACCTGTGCTTGTCAGGGAGGGAGAATTAAGCTGACACAGAGACATGGTGATGGATTGTCTTGGGAGCTGCTCAAAGGAAACAGTTCTCCTAGCTCTGGATCTAGAGTCAGCCTTGGAAAGGAATGTTAGGCTTTTAGTTTTTTTTTAACTTGTCTTGGCTTTCCTCTCCACTATCTCACTCTTCTCTTGTTCTTGACTTTCTTCTTTAGTGATCATCGATGCTAAGTTTTTGCTTCCACTTATTGTATCCCCCCATCGATTCACCCACCCCATGAAAAAACATCACCAAAGTATCAATGGGGAGAAAGAGGAGTTAACATTTTAGTAAGGGAGCAAATGCAAGGAGTGAAAAATAAACAAATAACAAATACATAAATGATAAAAGACTTCGAAAAGTGACCTGTGCTTACCAAAAAGAGAAAAGATTGCTGGAGGAAATCTAAGGCAAGTGGTTTCACTCTTAAACTCTGAATGCAACCATATTGTTGGATTTTTTTTTACAAATAGTAATACACATATCACTATTTGTAAAAACAATAGTAACATACAATAGTAATACACATATTACTATTATATTTTAAAAAGTGAAAGTAGGCAGAGCCCGTTACTATGTTCTCATTATTACTATTACTAGCCACGATGACTTTATCTCATTTAGCAGGTCTGATTCCTGACTCATTTGGTGGGATGACAGTTTCAGTTTCATCTTCACTAAGCCTATACATTCCACATCCATTGAATAAACACAAATGAAACCAATAATTCTCTGCTGATTTTCTTCTGTAGGGTTTTATTACAGCCCCTGTTGATCTGCTTCTCCACCTGTTTTTGTTTTTAGATAAAATACTTGAAGGATAAATGCAGTCCCTTGCTTCTGATGTCACCAGTTTCAGCTTTTTGGCATCATTTCTTGGGACAACACAACAACAATCCTTGATTACTTCATTTCCTCCCTCCACCCTTTGTTTTAACTGCTTCTCATTTCCTAAATTACATCTCTGCTGTTGCGGCTAACGACCTCACAATGTCTCTGCACTTTTGACCAACTTTCTGTTTTTATTAATGCTCTCAGGATAGTAACAAACAAGTCAGTAAACGTGTCCAAGGACCACTGCAGGCTGGACAGTGCAGCCTGTACTTCCTCCTGCGGGACTTGCTGTTCTGGGCTCTAAATGAAAGGGGAAAATACGCAAAAGCCTTGCGCCCGACTTAATTCCTAAAGCCCCAAACTGGCTGCAGATATTCTGCACGTTTGTGTGTCCCTGCTGTGTTCTACATTGGCACCACTGGTATGTTTCCCAAACAACCACCATCTGCATGTAAATATAATGTTATACCCACTCAAAGTTTTTCCAAGAATAGGAAAATAAAATATGACAATTACCTGCCCTGTCATTAGCTAGAAAGAGCTCTGTTTTAAATTAAACCAAAGAACAACCACAGACTTTTGTTCCAGTGCCAATATCCAAACATGTTTGGCTTCTGAGCGTCTCAAATTTCTTAAGTTCAAATCCATTAGTATATAAATCTACTCCTCAGCTGCCTTTCACATGCAGGCACGCAAACCACACGGAGCTACTCACCGAACAGTCTGCCAGTGGGTCCCTCATGGTGAAATGCTGTTTGCTTCAGTCCTTTTACCTACGCTCCGGCATTCAGGATGCTGCACCCAAAGCTGGGTGTGTCCTGGACTTCCGGGATTCAAAGGGCCTAGAGTACGTCAGTCCTTGTCAAACACTCCAAGAAGGAAGTCCCAGCCCTGGACTTTAATCCCATTTGCTTTCTGAAAAAGCAAAGAATGGCTCCGGGTTAAGAGCGCTGGAGTGAGATGGTGAGAATGATTTCTGTAAATAGTTAGGGGTCAGAATACTGAGTTGTGAACTGCATGGCCTTGAAAGACAGCCCAGAGGTTATAAAGTGTTCCTGGTGATTCAGTCACTCAGGGCTGGTAGTAGAGAGATTCTCTAAGCTTGCTGTATTCACTATGTTTTTTTATTATCTGTTTTCTGATGCTTTGACACACTGGGGCCTTTGGGGTTGACGTGGAAGGATTGCCCCTTCCAGGATTAGCTAATTCCTTGAAACAGACAGCAAACAACCAACTTGTAAGCATGGTTTTGATGTGGAATACAACCAGTCCAGAGCCAGACCTGCAATCACCTCCCTTACCTACCTCTCACACATCAAGTCAATATCCCCCTGCCCCAAACCATCCAGGGACAAGGTATCAAACAATTAAGACCATCCCTATATAACCAGGATTTCCCTGGTGGATGGTAAAGCGTCAGCCTACAATGCGGGAGACCTGGGTTCGATCCCTGGGTTGGGAAGATCCCCTGGAGAAGGAAATGGCAACCCACTGCAGTATTCTTGCCTGGAAAATCCCATGGACGAAGGAGCCTGGTTGGTTATTGTCCATGGGGTCGCAAAGAGTCGGACACGACTGAGCAACTTCACTTCGCTATATAACCAGGGCTTCCCAGGTGGCACTAGTGGTAAACAGCCTGCCTGCCAATGCAGGAGATGTAAGAGACTCAGGTTCAATCTCTGGGTCGGAAGATCCCCTGGAGGAGGGCATGGCAACCCACTCCAGTGTTCTTGCCTGAAGAATTCTCTGAACAGAGAAGACTGGCGGGCTACAGTCCATAGGTTTGTGGAGGGTTGGACAAGACTGAAGCAACTCAGTGTGCACCCACGCATGCTATATAACCATGACTGTAGTGGAAAATGTCCAGAAAAGCGTATGAGGGAGCAGGCATGTAGTAAGCTCCTCAAGTGCCTAACCCAGCCCACTCACTACTACCCCAAAAGAACCAAGAGGTTAACTATCAAGTTAAGAAAGATTTTTCTATGTTCACCCTTATTTTTTTTCAATCACTCAAGAGGATAAATCAAACCAGAAATCAGCCATTAGCAATTTATTTTTTAAATTGTTTTCTCTGCACCTGTGGCGTGTGGTCAATCCTGAGATTTCCAGCTAATGGCCTATAATAGCTGGTCTGTGGGTAGCTTTGCTCTGATTGGTGGATGGGTAAATGCAGGTACACAGCCTGGAAGGAGTTCCACCCATACAGCCCAGTGGAACACTTCAGAGCTGCCCACATGACTCAGACTCCACTTATCTGCCCATGGTATGCAAACGCTATACACAGTATCCTTGGGCTTCCCTGGTGGCTCAGACGGTAAAAAACCCGCCTGCAATGTGGGAGACCTGGGTTTGATTCCTGGGTTGGGAAGAGATTGAAGGGGGATCAAAGGGAAGATCCCAGGAGGAGGGCATGGCAACCCCCTCCAGTATTCTTGCTTGGAGAATCCCCATGGACTTTTTTGAGGAGCCTGATGGGCTATACAGTCCATGGGTTCACAAAGAACTGGACATGACTGAACAACAAAGCAGAGCACAGCAGCGCAGGAATAACACATGCAGCGGCAGAAACACTAAAGGCGGAAGACCTTCCGTGTAACCCAGGGGCCCCTAACCTCTGGGACGTGCACCAGCACCTCCTGTCAGTTCGGCGGCAGCATTAGATTAGAGTGACACACAGTATGACAAGAGATAAATATAACAGTGCATAACAGTAGTTCAATGTGACAGTGCAATAAATATGATACATTTAAATCATCCCCAGACCATTCCTTCCCACCCCTGGTTCATGGAAAAACTGTCTTCCATGAAATTGGTCTCTGGTGCCAAAATGATTGGGGACTGCTGCTGTAATCTGAGTAGAGAGAAGGGGTCCTTAGGGACCTCCATTCACACACTTAACAATGTTCTACCCTGAGCTTCTGCCAAGGAAGGTTATCACTGGAGGTTACGACATGGAGTCCTAGGTATCCAGGGCTAGAATTAGATAAGCTCTCTGCCATACTGAAAGAGGCTTAAGACACACCGTAAACTGAGGTTAATAACATGTTACTCAGATCCCACTGGAGGACTCCCTTGCCCTCAGAGAGGGTAAACAGACTTGGCTTGTGCCTCGGATCCAGAGCCTGGGGCAGCTCAGTGTCTTCCCCCAGTTCCTGCTGCACTTGCCTCAGTTCAGGCCTAACTCAGCTCAGCAGGGGGAGATTGGCCTCCCTTACCAATCCCCACAAGAAATACTGTCACCCCAAGCTACTGTGGCCTGTGTGGCCCTCTGGGAGGCTGGGAGGACATTCCCACACCCGTACTTCTCATGTGTGTCTCTTCCAGCAGGCTAACTAGTTTACCCTTAGACCTCCTGGGGAAATTAAAATATCTCCATCTTACTATAGTCTCCCTATCACAGGCTATTTCTTGTGAAGGAAGCTGGGTGTCCTGAGAATTGTATACGGAGAATTAGTTTGGCTTTTCAGATAAGCTTTTCAGAGGGTGTTTGAATCTGCAACAAAACTTTGATTTTGGATGTTAGAAGAGGGCTGTATTTATCTCTTGTCACAATGTGTGTGTGTTAGATGCTTAGTCGTGTCTGACTCTTTGCAACCCAATGGACTGGGGCCTGCCAGGCTCCTCTGTCCACGGAATTTCCCACTCCAAATGGCAGTTGGGTTGGATTGCCATTTCCTTCTCCAGAAGGTCTTCCTGACCCAGGGATTGAACCCAGGTCTCTTGCATTGCAGGTAGGTGCTTTACCATCTGAGCCACCAGGGAAGCCCCTTGTCACAATAATGCTACGTAAAAACTAAGATCACGCGCATGAAGCAGGGCATCCAGAGCTGGTGCTCTGGTACAACCTTGAGGAACAGGGTGGGGAGGGAGGCAGGAGGGGGTTCAGGATGGTGGGACGCAGGTACGCCTGTGGCTGATTCCGGCTGCTGTATGGCAAAACCCACTGAAATATTGTGAAGTAATTAGCCTCCAATTAAAATAAATATATTAATAAAAAGAAAAAAGAACCCCCCCTCCAAAAAAACTAAGATCATGGCATCTGGTCCCATTACTTCATGGAAAATAGATGGGGAAACAATGGAAAAAGTGACAGACTTTATTTTGGGGGGGCTCCAAAATCACTGCAGATGCTGACTGCAGCCATGAAATTAAAAGACACTTATTCCTTGGAAGAAAAGCTATGACAAACCTAGACAGCATATTGAAAAGCAGAGACAGTACTCTCTGTAACAAATGTCCATAGAGTCGAAGTTATGTTTTTTCCAGTAGTCATGTATGGATGTGTGAGTTGAACCATAAAGAAGGCTGAACGCTGAAGAATTGATGCTTTTGAACTGTGGTGTTGGAGAAGACTCTTGAGAGTCCCTTGGACTGCAAGGAGATCAAACCAGTCAATCCTAAAGGAAATCAGTCCTGAATATTCATTGGGAGGACTGATGCTGAAGCTGAAACTCCAATAATTTACCACCTGATTCGAAAGCCAACTCATTGAAAAAGACCCTGATGCTGGGAAAGATTGAAGGCAGGAGGAGAAAGGGACAACAGAGGATGATGAGATGGTTGGATGGCATCACCGACTCAATGGACATGAGTTTGAGCAAGCTCCGGGAGATGGTGAAGGACAGGGAAGCCTGGTGTGCTGCAGTCCATGGGGTTGCAAAGAGTTGGATATGACTGAGCAACTGAACGAAAACAATAAATGGAAGATCCAGTGGTTTCAAATGACTTTATTTAGTCCACAAATGGGCGGTTTAGTTGAGTGGTTCTTTGGTTCTCTTTGGGCCCACTCATGCAAAAGCAGGTCATCTCCAAACATCTGTTGATCTTGACAGGGCAGTTCTTCTGGGCTCTGCTGGGCGGGTGACTGGCTGGGAGCTGAGGTGAGTTTTTCTCAACCTGAAGCCTAAGCCAGACTGTTCTAGGGTGTGTTGAGGAGCCAAGAGTGGGTGGAAGTGCTCAAGCCTCTCAAAGTGCAGGCTTGGAATGGACACACCATCACTTTGGCTCCATTCAGCTGACCAAGGCCAGTCACAGGCCAGCCCCAATTCAAGGGGGTAGGGAAGATTCCAGTCCTTAGTGGGAGGAGCCGAGTGTCTCACTCCAAAGGGCACAGACACAGAAATGGGCAAAGAGCTGCATTTTACATTCAATACACTACACAGTCAATATTTGTTCTTCAGTGACTAGAAAGATAAAAGTGGATAGGACACCACTGAAAGGGAGGACTGAAATATGTCAACCTTTTCTTTTCTTCAATTCAACCTCAGGGGACCTGTTTGGAATTTCAGCAGAGGTTGAGGTCAGGAAGAGAAATAAGGGGAGTTGAGTTCATGACAGACTTTAGACATTGATTTGGAAATGGGGTGGTTCTCCTTTCTGACCCCACACCCCATCCTATACGCACACACCCCTCCATCGCAGAGGGTGGAGGGTGTGAGGGGGGCAGTAGCAGAGCAGGTTCTCCAAGGTGGCTCTGCAGCCCCAGAGGCTGTGGCTGGTGAGGCACCTTGGAAAGGAAGCCAGAGAAGACCAATTTGAATAAGTTTGTCCTTGAGCAGATGAGAATCCACAACCCCTGACTCCCAGAAATGGCCCAGTGAGACTGAGGAGAGGAAGTTGAGTTCCTGTGTGAGCAAGAAGGTAAAGAGCCTTATAGTTTTGGAATTGGTATAAGCATCACCTCGCTTGTATCTGTAGGTTGGTGAGAATTCTATATAGTGAAGCATCTCAAAGAAGGTATTCTATAAATTTTTTTCTAAACAAGTGGGTGCCCAAGGCATCTTTTAAACTTTGTTCTCTTCAGGCTTGTCTCTCGTCATATGTTCTTGGCTTGCCCTCATTCTCTGGCTTCATTCCAGTACGGGGCTTCAGCTGACCTACTCTTCGATCATTCAGATCCTTGTCTTCCTGCTTCCTTTCCCAGTCTGTGTTCAGCATTCGCCTTCCCGGCATGACCTCTCTGCAGAAAGAAAATCTGCAGTGGATTGATCTGGAAGCCACTCCACTGCACTCCACCCACCCCATTTGGTGCTGTCTCCAAGGCAGGCTTGCCTCCAACAACATGAGGATGCATTTGTTAAGTGTCTATAAGCAGATGTTGGGTGTCTTAAGTCAGTAAGAAGGAGCCCAAGAGTAATAGAGGTGTCTGCATGCTAAGTTGCTTCAGTGACCTCACGTTCTATAGCCCTCCAGGCTCCTCTGTCCAGTCCATAGGAGTCTCCAGGCAAGAATACTGGAGTGGGTTGCCAGGCCCTGCTCCAGGGGATCTTCCCGACCCAGGGATTGAACCCGTGTCTCTTACATCTCCTGTGTTGGCAGGCAGGTTCTTTACCACTAGCACTGTTGTAGCCAAGCATTCCGGGAAACAAACTCACTCAGAAGGACAATGCAGATAGTGGAGTGCAGTTTATTACACCGGCGGGCCCAAGGCAGAGTCTCCTCTTAGCCAAGGATCCCGACGAGTTTTTGCGAAAACCTTACATACTCTAAGCGTACATACACAAACCCACCTCCCCAAATTCCCTGAAACTAGTCTGAACAAAGGAAAAGAAAGATACAATCAAAGTTAACCCATGACTCGTATGCCTTAAGCCTAGGTAGCTGCTGCTGCTGCTGCTGCTGCTGCTGCTAAGTCGCTTTAGTCGTGTCCGAGTCTGTGCGAACCCATAGATGGCAGCCCACCAGGCTCTGCCGTCCCTGGGATTCTCCAAGCAAGAACACTGGAGTGGGTTGCCATTTCCTTCTCCAATGCATGAAAGTGAAAAGTGAAAGGGAAGTTGCTCAGTCGTGTCTGACTGTTAACAGTGGACAATTATGAATAGGCCTGTGGTCATACCCCAATAAGCATAATAGAATTTATGATTTTATTTGGTTACACAGATAATTAGGGTATTCTTTTAGGCAACAGAGAGTCTAGGTGTGAGCCCTGGGGCTCTTCCATCCGGGGGGTCTAGTTTTCCAGTTATGTCGTTTCCATAGATACTGGGCATATAGCTCAAAGTCCACAGTCCGGCCCAAGATGAAGTTCTGGTTTCACGATGGAGCCTGTTCTGTCTGTTTCCTCTTTCAGCCCCACCTGGGAAGCGTGTAACAGAGGTTAAGAGCAATTCAAAACTTGCCTTGACATTTCTTTAGTAGCCAAAGCATGTGAAGAATTGGAAATGGCACAAGCATGTATCGATAGGGACTTGGTTAAATTCCTTAAGGTAATATGGGCTCACATTTAGAGGACTTACCATGTGTCAATATTTCATATTTGTAAAGCTATACTAAGTGCTTTATAAACACTAACTTTTAAAATCATCATAGCAATCACTTGAGATATATCTGTATTACTTTGATCCTTATAATACACATAGGGAAACTGAGGCACAGGATGGTTGGGTGACTTACCTAAGGCCACACAGTTAGGAGTTAGAGAGCTGGAATTCATCTAACTCCAGTGCTTCTGTGTTTCATTACTATGCTGCCTTGCTGCCCAACCCGGACATTGGAGTGAAAGAGCCAAACAATGAGGACCGAGTATAAAATACACAACAGGTTTCAAGAGAAGTATGAGTCTAGTTTGTTACCTGTGCAAGGAAAAAAGATCCAGACACAGACACCAGGCAGATAATACTATAGCTCTGAAGGACGGAACTGTGGAGGACTCTTCCTTTCAAGGGCCTACATTTCTATGTAATTTTAACATTTAAAACATATACTGCTTTGAAAACAAATAAGACCAACTAACACTTTTTTAAAAGGATAACAACTAGGCTAACTTTAATTTTAATCTTTTAAAAAAGTTAGAACCAATAAGTGAAGCGGAGACAGCAGGCCTTGTTAGTCCATGTCTTCATGACTTTGTATAATGCTGGTTCCTTCCACCTAGAATTCCTTCTACCTTTAAGTTGCCTTAGTGGGCTTTCATTTATCTACAAAGTCCAGCTGGAGATATTTTCCCCAGACACAGTTCACTCTTGCCTTTGTACTACTGTTACCCAAAGCTTGCCCTTCTTTTAATTAATCCATCCTATTGTATGGAGATTATTAGTTTAATGGTCTGCCTCCCACACTACTCAGTGAGCTCCTTACATAAAGTATGTGGAGCAAGGAAGTGTTCAATAAATAAATGTTTTCATTTAATTGAATTAAATTCTGAGAAAGTGGCCCCATTAGCTAGTTCCTCTTCATCCATAAGATGAGAATGTTGCTTTTGAGTAGGCCTGTATCCTTAATTCTCAGGAAGCAGAGTTCAAAACTTTGAGAGTTAAGATAAGTATGACCTCTGGGCAGGAACTCTAAAATGGGAAACAGTCCAAATGCCCTTGGGAGTCTCTGCTGCTCTGATTAAAAATGGCCTTGACAAGCAGGAAACTGAGAAGGAATCAGAAGAATCCCAAGGGGCCACTTAGAGAACTTTCTTGGAGATTTGTTGGTTAAAAATATATAAACATATGAGATAAGAAGGCTTGGGACCAAGGATTTAATCAAAAGGTGGCCTAACGCTAAGAATAGATTTTTAAAAACTGGAGTCTAAAATGAGCCAAGTTCTGCAAAGTTTGCCAGGATCATCGGAAGGAATTTTTACCATATCCACAGCAAGAAGAATGCGAAGGGACAGCATCGGGGTGGGGGCTGTTGAACCATTTCTGATGACTGAGTGAGCAGCAGCGCTTGGTCAGGTTGCAGGGTTCCAGATGTTCCAGGGTCAGGCAGAGAGGCTGGACAGCAGTCGATCACGTCTTCACCACGCCTTGACACAGCCTGCTTCTGAGTCCTGGATGAAGCCGAGTGCTCCTCAGCCTGTTAGAGCCGAAAGAGGACCAGTATCCTCTTTGCAGTCATTCCAAGCACATTAGAGCCACGGACAGTGTTTACAAGACATGACGTCACCTCCATCAATCGCCCTCAGAAGGAACTATAGAAGCAATCTCATTCTGACTAAACGACTTTTTATTTTTAGTCTCTGGTGGTTTGCTGCAGTGATTAGTTTCCTTAATTTCCATGTCTCCCCAGAGCTGGAAGAAACATTTCTAAAGCCTTGCCTTAGTGCATACATTAAAAAGAAAAAGAAAAAAAAAATCTCTGCCCAAAGTCTCAGGGTAAGAAAACAAATGAAAATCTATCTAATTCAGAAGTGCCAATGAGTGTTTTCCGGAGAAGGAAATGGCACCCCACTCCAGTACTCTTGCCTAGAAAATCCCATGGACAGAGAAACCTGATAGGCTGCAGTCCATGGGGTCGCTAAGGGTCGGACACGACTGAGCAACTTCACTTTCACTTTTCACTTTCATGCATTGGAGAAGAAAATGGCAACCCACTCCAGTGTTCTTGCCTGGAGAATCCCAGGGATGGGGGAGCCTGGTGGGCTGCCATCTCTGGGGTCGCACAGAGTCGGACAAGACTGAAATGACTTAGCAGCAGCAGCAGCAGCAGCAGCAATGAGTGTTTTAAACTAGAGCAGGAGTGGAGGAAGGGTCTGTGTGAGGGGGAACACAAGGATATTGTTACTGTTAATAGTCAGCCTAATTTGTAGCGTCTAAAGTAACTTTTAGTTTATATGGATTATCTGGTGGTTTAAAAATAGCACAAAAGGTGTGTGTGTGTGTGTTTTACCACTTTCCACTTCATAAAAATTTCCTAATTTTTAAATTGAAGTCCAAATGATCACAATTAAGTTACTTTATAAATACAAACCAGGCCTGTATTCATTGTGCTAGGGCTGAATTTTCACTGTGTGTGTCCAAGTTTCATATATATTAATTTAAAATCTCCAGGTGTTAATAGAATAAAGATGAAATCAAATGGATAAATTTGCATAAAGAAAATTAGTATAAATTTGCTTTTCTCCAATAAGCCCTGGGAAATGAAAACTTAATGGACAACTAATTAACAATCAAGTCATCCTACAGCCATGCTCCATGGCCCAACTTCCCCCCAAAAGCACAACAGGATATTTCACAAATGCAGATTAGTCTAAATTACATTATATCTTCACTGGCTCACCTGTGTTAATATTCATGGGAATCACTTACATTTTCCTAAGCTCATCTGGGACCAGTCTTACAGATTTCAATTAAAGCGCACTCTGGAATGTCAAGCAGAGGCTTGATTTGGTCCGCAGATCACAGTTTGGCATTTTTGTTTATGTAAATAATGTGCCAACCAGGATTTATTTGCCTTTTTCATCTTGGTTATACTTCTCCATTATAAATCATCGATTATAGTTATTTCCTATAAATCACTGCCAGGTTATGGAGATAGAATCTCAGAAAACAAAAGCACTCCAAGGAGTTGTTTACCTCGGTTCCTTTGGCAGCAAGAACTGAGGAGCTGGGGGATGGGCATGGAGAGGAGGAAGGGCTTTACTATTTCTCTTTTCGCATTTATAATTTTATATGATGTGCTGGTAGTACCTATTCAGAAGAATAAACTAATTTGTTAAAGCCATTGCATATCCCTGGGACTGAGGGCATGCAGTGCATAAACCGGCTTACTCAGAACTTAGATTGTCAACCAGTCCTCTGTGTATTTATTTAAAATCTCCCCGTGTTGTCTTCTTAAACTATTTAACCCCTTATTCAGCTTCTTTCACAACTTTCAGAAATGGTCCTCCTGAAAAATCACTGTTCTTTCATTTCTCCTTCTTGGAAGCATCTTATGTGAGGATTCCCTGGTAGCTCAGCTAGTAAAGAATTTGCCTGCAATGCAGGAGACCTGGGTTCAATCCCCGGATTGGGAAGATCCCTTGGAGGAAGGCCTGGCAACCTACTCCAGTGTTCTTGCCTGGAGAATTCTGTGGACACAGGAGCCTGGAGGACTATAGTTCATGGGGTTGCAAAGAGTCAGACAGGAGTGAGCAGCTAACAACACTATGTAAGACCTCACTGAATGACTGAAAGAATGAATAGGTATCAATGAGTTAGCAGTTGTATAAGATGCTGTGCTGTGTGCTATGCTTAGTCACGTGGGTAATCATTCCCTTCTCCAGGGGATCTTCCCAACCGAGGGATCGAACCTGAGTCTTCAGCATTGCAGGCAGATTCTTTACCACTTGAGCCACCAGGGTAGCATGGTGAGGGACATGAAGATGAATAAACTCCAATCTCTTCTTTCAAGGCACTCAGTGTGATGAAAGGAGGCTTATATTATACTGTGATAGATTATACGAAAGAGGTCTTTACAGAAATGTGATGGAAATTCCAGAAAAGTACCCTGCTTGCTCATCTTGGCTGGGGAAGGGAAGAATGCCAGAAAACACTAGCAAGAGACAATCACACTTGCTGATGCTCAGAGGGCACATATTAATTATCTGTGCATAATAGAGTATGTGTTGTTTTGTTGAGAAGAGTGCCTTGAGCTCAAGTTTGTGTTGAGGCTGAAGAGATACTCAGAGATAAGATGTGGGAAGCCTCAGGTGCCATCTTCTAATTTTAACCCAAAGGTAATTGGAGCCGCATAGGGGTCTTTTTCCATGTAGGAAATTAAGCATACTGTGATATTCAGATGTGCATTCGAGACTGATCACTCTGACGGTATATGGAGACTCTGAAGAGGGGTGGCATAAGGAGCAGGAAGAGTGGGAGCTTGTTGCCAGGAGAAAAATAGTGAACCCTTAACATGGAGAGGAAAGGGTAGAGTTCTACAGTGGAACCAGGAGGACATACTGATGAATTGGATTGGAAGTAAACAATGAAGAAGTGGGTGGATCTAGAATGAAGCCTAGGCTTCTGGAATCCTCTGTGAGATTCCCTGCTCTATGGCCTCCATAGGAGGCACTACTGGGCAGGAATTAATAGGATAGGCTTTGGCGTGTGAAAAATATGATTTTAAAACTTGGTTGTACTATACATTAGTACGTTAATTTTGGGGGAAATTTCTTAACCCCCTTTAAGCCTTAATTTCCTTATACATAAAATGGAAATAATATACCACATAACTCATAGCAGAGTATACCCAATGTTCAATAAACACTAGCTGTTTATATGACTTATCTTTCTATTTTTGCAAAATAAGGTAAGGCATTATTAAAGATGATTGCACAATATTATACACATAGAACACTGAAAACTACAACTATTATAACTTAAAAACTGCAAAAAAAAAAAAAAAAACCAGCATGAGTATTCTACTTAACAAGCAATGTAGAATTCTCAAGAAGTTTTAGTTTATGTATTTTCTTCTCTCACTAAACTTCCCTTTAAGAGAACGAGACACTTTGTATTACTTTATTGCTCTTGGAACTCAAAGATGACAGTCTCATTTTTAAAGTGACTTTGTCGCATCTGAACAAGTGCAAATTTCACTTGAGACACTATTAGGGTTTTGAAAACAAATATATGGATTTTAAAAGTTATCTCAGAGTTGCAGACAAATTGTAAGTTCAGTACCCAGAATTCTTTTTTCATACCTTAATATTTCAGTGTGTATTTCCTGCAAACAAGGACATAATTCAACAAAACCACAGTACAACCATCAAAAGCAGGAAATTAACACTGATTTATTACTACCATCTACCTCTCAGTTCCACCAATTGTCCTCATTGTGGTCTCCATCGCCGCAGAATCCAGTCCAGGCTCGTGCGCTGCCTCTAGTTGTCAAATCTCTGTTTGCTTCACTCTGGAGCAGTTCTTCAGTCTTTGCTTGACTTTAATGCCATTGAGACACTTGCTGCTGCTGCTGCTGCCAAGTCGCTTCAGTCGTGTCCGACTCTGTGTGACCCCATAGACGGCAGCCCACCAGGTTCCCTCGTCCCTGGGATTCTCCAGGCAAGAACACTGGAGTGGGTTGCCATTTCCTTCTCCAGTGCATGAAAGTGAAAAAGTGAAAGTGAAGTCACTCAGTTGTGTCCGACTCTTCGCAACTCCATGGACGGCAGCCCACCAGGCTCCTCCGTCCATGGGATTTTCCAGGCAAGAGTACTGGAGTCGGGTGCCATTGCCTTCTCCTGAGACACTTGAGGATTACCAATTAATTATTTTGTAGATTTGTTTTCCTATTTGCCCCTACATTTGTACTTATTTGATATTTGCTCATGATTAGATTCAAGTTAGGCACCTTTGGCAGAAATATCACAGAAACAATGCCGCTTTCTTATTACATCCAATCAAGTGACTAAGATTCCATTTCTATCATTACTGATGGTGTTTACTTAATGGAGATGGCATCTGTCAGGCTTCTTTGCTGTAAAATTACAACTTCCACCTTTGAGGTTAATAAATATGTAGAAGAGATGTACCTTGAGACTATGTAAAACACCTCATTCCTCATCAAACTTCCAGTTTATTTATTTACTGGTTTATATGAGCTCAGTTTCTCAGGCTCAGTGTCTCATGCTGGGCCCCACCTTGTATGAACACCCTCTTCACCCCACCCTGGTTCTCCATGGCAGTGCTGTCCTCTCTCTGCAGACATCTCCTTAAGCCCATTTGGCTTCCAGCACCCGACTGTGGGCCATCATGACCTGCCCTCCTCGTCCCCCGCCACCTGGCACAGACATCGTCCTGTTCTGTCCCATCCTAGGAATAAACAGGTCAGAAAGAAAAGAGAAGGGAAGGAAGGGAGAGAGAGGCAGAAGGGGGAGGTCATCTTTATCTAGTTGCTCAGTCTTGTCCAGTTCTTTGTGACTGTTTGCGACCTCATGGACTGTAGCCTGCCATGCTCCTCTGTCCATGGGATTTTTTTTCAGGCAAAAATACTGGAATGCTGCTGCTGCTGCTGCTAAGTCGCTTCAGTCGTGTCCGACTCTGTGCGACCCCAGAGACGGCAGCCCACCAGGCTCCCCCGTCCCTGGGATTCTCGAGGCAAGAACACTGGAATGGGTTGCCATTTCCTTCTCCAATGCATGAAAGTGAAAAGCGAAAGTGAAGTCGCTCAGTCATGTCTGACTCTTAGTGACCCCATGGACTGTAGCCCACCAGGCTCCTCCATCCATGGGATTTTTTCCAGGTAAGAGTACTGGAGTGGGATGCCATTGCCTTCTCCGAATACTGGAATGGGTTGCCATTTTCTCTTTCAGGGGATTTTCCTGACCCAGGAAATACATAAATACATAAATAATAAACCCATCATTATCATTAACATCATTGTACGTCTTTCTATCTTTGTTGTCAGTGAATTGTTTGCTGGCTTATCCTCTTCCTTGTATTGTTCTGCTCTGGGCATTTTCCAAGGTTCCAGTTTAGAAGGCAACAGAGCAATGGCTCAGAGCTCCAACTACGTTATCTGCATCACTGCTTTCTGATTCTGAGACCCAGGCAGGGTTCTTATTCTCTTTATACATCTGTCTCTCTCTCTGAAAAAAAATGAAAATAATAATGGTACCTGGTTGTAGTCCCATCTTTCCAATTTTGGGCAGACATTTCCAAATGAATGGACTCACATCAGCTCAAATTCAAAATGTAAAAATCAGCTCATTTTCCCCTTACAAAACATATTCGTCTTCCTGAAGCCCCCATTCTATAAATACACACATTCATGCTACAAGCATTTATTGAGCACTTACTGTTAGCAAGCATGGTGGCTAAGAATCCAGATATAAAAAGCAAGGTCTTTGCCCCCGAGATTCTTAGAGTGGTTGTGTGGTAGTGGTAGTGTGGTGGAGTGGATGCTTAGTGAGGAGGATAGTGTGATGAGCACTCTGATGGAGTTAAATGGTGGCATCTTTTCTTCTCTAGGAAGAGAACCACATTCCAAGAGGCTAAGGCTTTCTAGCGGGTGGCCCACACAGAGTTAGCTGGATGGAGACGAGGGCCAAGGTCTTCTAGGCAGAGTGAGCAGCATGGCCAAAGAGCTGCAGATACAACACAGCACAGCATGCTCTGAGACCACAGCCTTGAGAAACAGATCCAGAGAGGTCGTGGGGAGGGATGAGGATGGAATGAAGGTGACCGGGTTCAGGGGGCACTGCTGAGGGCTTACTCATCGGTTCTCCTAAACCCTTTGTCTCAGATGACCTTCTTCCCACGTGACTCACTCAAATCCTACCATTCTTTTAAAAAACTATTTTATTTTATTTATTATTTATGTATTTGGATGCACTGGTCTTAGTTACACATGATCTTCGATGGGGCATGCAGGATCTTCCAGGCGTGGCACGTGGGATCTAGTTCCACGACGAGGGATCAAACCCAGGCCCCTTGCACTGGAAGCATGGAGTCTTAGCCGCTGGACTATCCGGGGAGTCCTGTGAATCCTATCCATTATTGTTGACTTTCTCCCTGAGACCTTTTCTTATCTGATCTTGAAACAACTTCCCTCTTCTCCTAACTTTTCTGGCAATAACTACCCTATAGTGTATTTCATATGATGGTGATAATAATGTCTTATATATGTGGAGTAGTCACAGTCTTCAAAAGTATTTTATCTTTATCATAAAGTTTGATCAGCATACTAGAACAAGTACCATTTCTTTTACAGCTTTGTTGACCCATTAAAGTGACCACTGCTTGTGCCTTGCTCCTCTTAAGTAGGCTGAGAACACCTTCAATTCAGCAGCTTTGCCTTCGTCTTATTTCTCTCTCTCACAATGCCTACCAGAAAGTCTCACAGAGAATTGGTGCTCAAGGCATGTATTGACTTACGATTGATGTGAATTTCACTGAAGTCGTTAATACTGTAGTTCTGTGTGTTTTTAGCTAGCATGGCGTATATTATCTTATATATCCTAGGGAATGACTTGTAAGTGGTATAACTAAGAAACAGCAGCACTCAAGTATAGTATGTCAAGGCTCTGTTCTAGGAACCATCTAGTGCCCTCAGCTGAGAGGAAAAAATTTTTTGCTCATTACCTTAAAAACCTTTGGGGACCCTTTGAGATCATCTTTGGTGATGTGGCTCCATATGGCCTGGCATCCTATACCTTGCTTGCTGGCTGGCTTACTGGGTAGTTACTAGTAGCATGGGTTAATAAAAGAATCAGGAGTTTAATTTCAAGTAATCTAATTAACAGGTCTAAGATCTGATCTAAGCTCTGGGATCTAAGTAATCTCAGCTATGACTTAAAAAAGAAGAGATGATAATTGCCTTTATTTTTTCCTATAACTTCCTACCTCTGTAGCACTTCATCCCTACTCACCCTTAGGAGTACTTCCCTAGAGATTTTCAGCTGAGCCTTAAAACCCAGACTCTGAATAACAATTTGCACTACCTAGATACCTTCTATGGAGAAGGCAATGGTAACCTACTCCAGTACTCTTGCCTGGAAAATCCTATGGACGGAGGGGCCTGGTAGGCTTCAGTCCATGGGGTTGCGAAGAGTCAGACACGTCTGAGCGACTTCACTTTTACTTTTCACTTTCATGCATTGGAGAAGGAAATGGCAACCCACTCCAGGGTTCTTGCCTGGAGAATCCCAGGGACAGCAGAGCCTGGTGGGCTGCTGTCTATGGGGTCTCACAGAGTCGGACACGACTGAAGCGACTTAGCAGATACCTTTCTACTTCTAATCTGCAACGTGTTGACTTACTGAACTGCTTGAATTGGCTCCTTTTAAACCTGTGTTCTGGGTTATATGTGTGCCCCTACAAGCTCCCAGGGTGAGGCTGAGGAAAGATATGTGTGCTTTGTGAAGTGGAACACCGCAATGAACTTGGAAAATTGAGTTCGGTCATTGATGTATTAGGCTTATTGAGAATTTTCTCTAAGAAAGGCCTCTGATGTAGTTGAGAGCACTAAACAATATAATGTTGAAAACAGGGAAAATACGAATGAAAGCTGCAGGGGAAAACATTTGAAATCTGTAAGAAAAATTAAAGGTGGTAATTAAAAAAAGCCAGTGGACAATTCAAATGCAGTAGAAATCTGGGCATCTCAGGTCTGCAGAAACAAAGGCAAACATTGGAAGAAGTGTATTGCACTAGGAATATATATATTTTGAAATCACTCAGATACAGGGTCAAGTCTCAGTTCTACTGCCTGACAGCTGGGTGACAGAGATACTTAACTTCTTTGAGTCATAGTTTCTGCCTTTGTAAGTTGTGGGTGATTGTGGTGTGCTGGTAAATATTTAATAACTGGATAATACAAACAGACAAAATCTCAGTTTGCAGGTTTTGCCCATTTTCATAGAGTAAATTCTCCCACCACAACCAATTTCAAGCTGCCCATTTAATATCACTAAACATATTCTTCTTGGGAAGAAGTGCATGGTAGCACACCATCATACTTCAAGAGCATAGGTGATAGTAAAATGTATGAAAATAATTAGAAAGGGATTTTTTTTAGTATTATCTATATTTAAAATATAATTTTAAATTATAAGTTTATATAATTTCAATAATGGCTATTTAATAACCAGTTTGCAAAATTCCAGGATATTTAACAATCAGCTCAAACAAGCTCTGTTCAGGCAAATGTTATGGTGCTTTCGGCTGTGAATTCAGTGTCAATGAATTAGAAATATATTTTACATACAAGTGTCTTTAAACAAAAACATGTGTAAAACAAAAGTTATGTATTGATCAGTTGATGCAAACACTGTGGCCAGAGGCTCTCAGGAAACCAGCCCCGTATTTTTCTCACGGGAGCTGTAATTAACACTGAGTTTATAGAACATCACCCCTGAGAGTAACAAGAATCAAGCGGAACTGCCTTTTGGGGGATGGTTTGATTAAGACAGTTCTGCACTTAGCACAATGCCTGCACACAGTAGGAAAGCCCTAGGAGGTCCCCTTTCTTCTGCATCTTGACTTCCCTGCCTGGGTAGTCTGTGTTAAACCTTGCAGGCTAGCTCAGTCACACCCATCAGTTGTGAAATCTACAAATAGCAAGTGTTGTTGTTGTTGGATGCTCACCTCCTTCAGGGAGGTGTTATGGAATTTGCGATCATCCATCAATTTATAGCCCATTAGATGCCTTTGAACAACACAAAGAAAGGTGTTAACAGTAACAACACAAAAGAACTATACTCAGTCAGGTAGTTTGCCCTCCTCCCCAAGTTTCTCCCCTGGCTGATGATTGCCAATCCCTCATCTTTTTTCAACTGCTTTCCTTAAAGGAAACTGGAGGCTTTTCCTGTACCAGAGCTCAGTAAAATCTTCTACCTTTCATTCTCTGTCCAAACTCAGTTTGTTGCCTGAGGGTTGAATCCTCAGTGATGCTCAGCCCTTTATTTCTTCCAATAGCCATGCGGCCATCACCCTGCCTTATCACGTGATGCCCACCACACCGCTGCACACACCACTGACCTGCTCCAAGTTGGAGCAGTTTTTCCAGTCATGGTTAGGGTCGGCATTATTTAAAATAATGTTCCAGTCATGGTTAGTATGGTCATCATTTAAAAAGCCCTGTTCTTTTTTTTCATGAAAAATGACAGCATATCAGATTATGCTATTCTTGCTTAAGTCCTTGAAAGATTTCCTATTACTCTTACCTAAAACTTGCCCTCCTTACTCTGGCACACAGACTCTGTTGCTCCCTAACTTTTGAATGTCAACACCTGCACTCTCCTCCTTGTTTATCTTGCTTCATCACATTGGCCTTCTCACTGCTCCTTGAACTTACAAGTCTGTTCCCACATCGGAACCTTTGAGTTTCAGGCTTCTGCTGCCTGGTCTACGGCCATCCAAGTCCCTCCTCCAGCCACTCCTGCCAGTCACGTGCTTACTCAGTCGTGTCCGGCTCTGCAGCCCCGTGGATTGTAGCCCACCAGGCTTCTCTGTCCATGACATTTTTCAGGCAAGGATGCTGGAGTGGGTTGCCGTCCTCGTCCATGGAATCTCACCAACCCAGGGATCAAACCCGCGTCTCCTGCATCTCTTGCACCGCAGGCAGATTCTTTGCCGTGAGCCATTGGGGAACCGCCCTGACAGTCACATCTCAGCCCAAATCACCTGTCTGCAAGGTGTCTGTGACTGTGTAGTCTGAAGAGCCCTGGCAGAACCTTGCAATCCTTTCGTTCCTCCATTACTTTTATCCATTGTCATTATGTGACATCAATGTGTTTTATGGGTTAAATTGTGTCCCCCCAAATGCATATTAAGTCCTAACCCCTAGCACTCAGGAGGTGACTGTTTTTGCCGGTAAGGGCTTGAAAGAGGTGCTTAAGATACTTTTCACGCTTATGCATTCTATGTACATTTCCCTAAAATCCCTAAAATAGGTTATGTGTATGAATCAGTGTTTATTGCAGAAGATAGATGGATGTTAACTTTTTGCCAAATTACGATACCCTTGAAACTTTGTTTTTTCCCTTTTGTTGGAAAAAAGAGATTAATATAACAAAATTTTCATCGATGGTTAAAAAAAGAGGTGATTAAGGTAAAATAAGACTCTTAGGGTAGGCCATAATTCAGAATGACTGCTGTCCTAAAAAGAAGACGTTAGGACACAGACAGATACACAGAGAAAAGACGGTGTGAAGACACCGTAAGAAGGCAAGCCAAGGAGAGGGAACTCTGAAAACAATCAACCCTGCTGACACTTTGATTTCAGACTTTTGTCTCCAGAGCCAGGGGAAGAGGGGGAAGTGATAAATTTCTAAGTCACCCTGTCTGTGATATCTTGTTACGGCAGCCCTGACAAACTAACATTCATCATTTTTTTGTTTTTGTTTTTCCCTTTCGTTACTAAATTATAAATTTCATGAAAGCAGGAATTATATGTGTCTTATTCACCCCTCTAGTCTTAATGTCTACAACAATTCCTAGCACCAAATGGGCTTTCTATAAATATTTTTAAATGATTGATGATTGAAGGATGCGTCCAGGAACGTGAGCCTTTGCTGTTCAAGTTCTCTCTAGCTACGCCAACTACTGTTGTTGTTCAGTTGCTCTTTCATGTCCGACACTTCGCAATGCCATGGATTGTGGCACGCCAGGCATCGCTGTCCTTCACTATCTCCTGGAGTTTGCTCAGACTCATGTTCATTGAATCAGTGGTGCTACTCAACCATCTCATCCTCTGTCACCCCCTTCTCCTCCTACCTGCAATCTTTCCCAGCATCAGGGTCTTTTCTAATGAGTCAGCTCTTCACATCAGGTGGCCAAAGTAGTGAAGCTTCAGCTTCAGCATCAGTCCTTCCAATGAGTATTCAGGGTTGATTTCCTTTACAATTGACTGGCTTGATTTCCTTGCAGTCCAACGGACTCTCAAGAGTCTTCTCCAGCACCACAGTTCGAAAGCATCAGTTCTTCCGTCTCCACTTTCTTTATGGTCTAACTCTCACAGCCATACATGACTACTGGAAAAACCATAGCTTTGACTAGTTTTCTTATTCATTACTTTAAAAACAAGCAAAACGCTTGCCTAAAGAATTGCTTCAATACTTGTTATGAGTCCCAGAGCTTAGACCTTCTTAACCCATTTTTTTTCCCCACAAATCTAGTTGATTAATTCTCCCAGCTCTTCAACGCCCTCTCTGCTGAGTTCTTCTGTTTGTTTCTAGTTACTTCTCTAACCTGCATCTTTCTCCACTTATGTCCTGGGTGTCTGGATCTGTGAAGCTGGTGATGCCACTTCCCTTATCTGAGTCCTACCACAAACCCTTCAACATTTCTGTTCCTGGCACCAGTGAGAGGATGTAGGCCCGCCGCCCCCCACCTCCCCCACCCCCCCCCCCCATGACAGGGAAAGACTTGGAGACAAATTGAGAAAATGCTCATCTTGCTTCCTAAGTAATGCAATATTTATTGGTGACAGCTCACATCTCACCAGTGGGTTCTTGTTTCTCCAATATTTTTTGTGCCCTGTTAATTGCCTGGCCCTGGACAAGTCTCCAGAAACACCACCAGAACCCAGCTTTATGCTGGTTATTGTTTGCTCTCCATGTCCACCCCCAACCAGATCTCTGATTCACATGTGGGAGACTGACCCCTCCTGTTCACATCTCCCTGGGCCCCCACTGGGAGCTCTCCAGCTGAGTGCAGCCAATGGCGGCGTGAGGGTGGGCATAAAGAGAGATATCAGAGGATGTTGGCTCCCCACTCAAGTCTCCAGTCCCCACAGGGCAGCTTCTCCACGCCACCTCCTTTCAATGGCCTCTGGTTATAGCCGAGGGTGGTAACTGCTTCCCATGCTTGCTGGACTCTGGGTGCTTTACCATCCCATGTTTGATCTTATAGTCCTACCCAGGCCTCTGAAAGGAGTCCGTTCATTGAAGTTTCTCCCACTTAACCATCTAACAGTGACTTCTGTTTCCTGCCTGGACTCTGAAAGATACTTTACATAATTTTCAAACTGCAGTGTTTAGGAATGATATAACTTTTCTTTCCTCAGGTCACAGCGGCTTTGGGGATGTGGCCCTCCGGTTCCGTTCACTGAGGTGATCGGTTCTGAGGGACCGCCCCGCATGCTGGTGCACGACCCTGCTGTTGGGCTGTCCTGCCATCTTTCACCATCGTTGGCACCGCTGCCACTGCTCCGGGTGACGCAAGCAGGGGGCTGATGGAAACAGAAAGCGCATGTACCCAGATGGATGTTTCCCAGCGGTAAGGAAGGGGGCCCAGAGAAGCCGAGCTGCCTCATGACTATCTGGGAGAGATGCTTGTAGAGTTAGAGCATAGATGCTACGCTATGTTAACAGATCTGGAAGAGTTCCTGGCTTCCCCAAATGATGCATCGCTAATAGTCTTTTTGTGCCTCAGAAAAATTTTGGTGGTTTATTACAGTAACACATACTTGGAGTCAGAATGTTGTTGGGGGTGGTTATGATATGTGCAATATTTTTAATAGGGTGTTTGCTTAATTTTTATAATCCTGGTGGTGGTGGGGGTGTCTGGTTGAATGTCAGTGCTAATTTTATAGCTCTTGAAATATGAGATGACATAAACTTAGAGCAGAAGAGCCGCTGGGGGAGACAGAGTTACACAGGAAAGAAAAAGAGTGAGAGAAGATCTAACAAAGTGGGGCACGGACCCTGAGAAGATGTTGTCAAGCACACATTCTTTGAGGGACAATTTTGTGTGTGTTGGGCTTTGTGTTGTTTATCCTAAGTGCCTTTTTTATAGCTTGGAAAAAATCAGTACAGTTTGATATATTTGAACGGATAACTTTGTAAATTCTAGTTTTTCAGAATGAAGTACTATATAAAATTTAACTTGAAGCTTTTATATCTTGTCAAAGTGATATTATAACATAGATATGTTATATATGTACATATAACATATACATGTAAGTCTGCTAAATTAACCTTTGTTAAGTGGAGCACACAGGGTGTTGGATGGTGAACCAACAACAGAGTCCAACAGACCACAAGAGAACTTGAAATAGAGAGGTTTATTATTCACAGGTCCTGGGGGGAGTACATGGCACACCAGGAGGGGCCACACAGGAATGTCAGGCAGAGTACAGACAGAGAGAAAGAGACAGGATCTGGGGCACATGCCGTTAGTAGCGTGCCTGGGGGCAGAGCCTTGGAGTACCTGGGCTATGGCCAGATCGGTCAGTTCCAGCCAAAAGAAAGAGGTTTTGGTAAGTCCCCTGTCCTGGGGAGGGTGGGTCTTCTCTAAGGGGTGCATAAGGCATACAAAAGCACTGGGAGGCGGGAGACTGTTGATCACAAGGGCTGTTGGGGAAGTCATATCAGGGGGTTACATTTGCTTGTGACTCTGGGCTGCTATTCGGGACATGCACCTGTAGGAGGGGCTAGTGTCAAGCTATGGTCCCTGCAGGCTGTTTGCCAAACAAAATGGATGCTGAGATAACAACACCATCAAGTAGCTTAGCTAAATTCTTGACAAAAGAACCTATAACAATATATATATATAACGTATAAATACTACATTCCTTTTTCGTAATCATAGCGACTACTGGGATTTGAGGAGGCTTACTAGAAAACTGCAGGATGATGTAAACACTGAAATGAATCTTGTCCAGGAAGATGTGGCAGGTTACCAATACAAGTTCAGTGGTGCTTACAGAAAAGGGCATTTACTCTGTACTCTTAAGACTTATCTTTATTATGAAAGTGTTTTCAAAGTAAAATGATCCTCATAATAATGACTGCTTCCAGAGATCAAGAATGAATAATTATATTTTCATATAAAAATCAGCAAAATACAGTAACAATACATAAAATAATTCTAAGTGGCTAACAGTACATCATTCCATTTCTGACAGAGATGCTCAAGCACTGAATTGTCTTAACAAGTAAGGTTTCGTCACCTATCCTATTTCTCACTGCAAGTTGAAAAAAAATCAAATCCCCAAACTAACCACCTCCCTTTTGCATGACACCAAATGGCTATGGAGGTAACTGATCATGTGGGCAAAAAGGAGATGAAAATCATGAGCTTAGAGGCTATGAAACTTTGGGAAATCAAACTTGGAGGCTATTTTCCATATTTAAATAAATGAAGTGCGAAGTTAAAGTTCCAGAATCACCATATAACTGTTCTATTACAGAGTGAATTTCTATTTGGCAACTAATCTTTAAAAACCCCTATTTTTTTAAGGGCAGATTTACAATCAGTTTAAAAAAACTGTTGTAGATCCAAAAGAAAAAAAAAATTGTCTCTATAAAACCTAATTTTCACTTAAAATAGAAATCACACCAACAGCTGTTATTCCTTGGTTTCCAGGCCATGCAATACATACCAAAATAAGAAGCCAAGCTCTCATTGACTTGTGTTGAGGAAAACAGGCTCATATGGGAACAATATATATATATATTTTAATGGAATCAGAGAAGGAAGTGTGATACACAACTGATCCAGTGGTTATTGGGAAATTGATAGCAGATAAGAGACAATATTTTGATTCATTTTATTATGAGTTCCAGATTTAAAAGAAAGTGAGTGAAAGGTAAACAAGCTAGATCTTAGGCTAACAGTCCCTTCCCACTCCTTCCTGGGCACTCCTGAGATGTCTAGTCTTGTGGAGACATCATATTATGTGTCATCTGCTCGCAGAGACTTGTGTGTCTTTGATTGGATGGGGAGCTTAGCTCATGGACATTTGGTCATGTGTTCCATTCAAAGGCTTCAGGTTGAACTCACATTGAAAAGACTAAGGTGGGTGATTACAGATCTTACTAATAGCTACTTATAATGTTTTATGTTCTTTAATACAATTTTCTCCACAAAACACAGCATCAGGTATGCTTCCAGTGAGCATATGTGAGGCATTTCGACAGCACAGAGTGGACAAGTGGACATCTACTTGTCCAGTACCTCCTTAATATCTACTGATCGCCCCCTAGGGGACGGGAGGAGACCATGCATGCAAATGCAAACCACAGGGCCTGTTTCCAGCCTATTGAAAGGGAAGAATTAAACGTGGCCACAGTGAACCAGTGTTAATCACTATCTGGTAATTTGAAAATGGTACAATTTCATTTTACCAAGAGAAATTTAAACCTACTATGGGGACAACAATAACATCACTTAAAAAAATATCTTGCTGCACTTTGCATGAATTGTTTGTGATTGACAGTACTCCTTTCATGGACAGGACACTGGTGCAGACTTTGATCTGATTTGATTTTTTCTTATTTGAACACTAGAAACATTTCAGGGCTACTAATGTTTATCTACAAAGCAGGAATCAGCCAAAGACAAAGAGGGGGAAAAAAGTAAGCTAATTAGAATCTTAAGACCTCAAATAGCATGTGAAATGTAAACATTTAATCTCTTACTTCTTAAGAATTTCTTGAAACCTCTTTGGACACAATGACATCATAGGACATATTAATAAAGAGAATTACTTAATACCTTTGTAACTATTCTGTATAATTTTCATACTTCAAATTAAGAAAAAATGCTCAAATATTCAGGCAACTTTGGCATTAACATCTCCAAGTAAGGGACAAAAATAACTACCAATGCAAAAATCATGAACAGCTCATGGGTGTCCCTAAAGTTCTCTTGGAAGAGCTCTTTTTTAAAAACTCAGGTGTGCTGAAATGAAATATGGTTTACTTCAGCCCAAATAACAATGAGGTTGAAATATACAGTGTGGAAAATTCAGACCCTTCCTACCAAGGTGCAAGTGTGCAGTTTGTTCAAATTCAAACTCTGTCAAATACTCAGAATGAAAGTTTGGCAACAAAATCGGACATTTTCAGGTTTACCTGTTATTTTGACTACAGGTGACCTAATTTTATCCCACTAAAGAGTTATTTCTCTCACCCAATTGCTTGTTTACTTTAGAGAGCCTACGTTCCTTCCTAGTTCATCTTTGTCAGATGCCTGTTTCATTATCTGATGGTATCTCAGGACACCATCTGTCCAGCAGCTGAGCTGGATCTGAATGTTAATAAAATCCTTGGTGAAGCAGAAATCTTGTGCATTTTCCTCAACACTTACTTTAATAATCCAAAATATGGATAGCTGCTCCCCTACTCTCAACATTTGTAACACTTAATTTGGAAATGGGGACTACTTAGATGCTGACCTTTAGGGCCTTCATGATCTGAACTCTGAGGCAAAGAGGCTGAAAGGAGTCTTCCCTTCTCAGCTGTGGAGGTGGTGTGAAAAGGCAGTACAAAGGGAGGTGGAAAGTTTCTATTGCACATGGTAGATGGTTTTCATGAAGAGAATATGGATAAGGATGAGTCAGTGATGTTTTGGTTTTATCATGTTTTTTTGAGAAACCTACATGTACATACACAGATCACACATGTTTATATCATTTATTGACCCAAGGCCAAATTCTACTTGAATTTCTACATTTCTCTCCCTCTAATTGGTCTAGAAAAGCTATAGAATTGGAGAATAAAATATTACTTTTTCTAGATTCCTTCCTACATACCCCTTCGTACCTTGGGAAGATTTGAATATGACCAGGACAGGCTACATCAATTAATGGGAAACAACATTCCTACTAACCTACAGCTGACATTACAATACACACTTCCAAAGCTATGGCCTGGCACAGGTAGAAGATACGAGATCTCACAGATTTTCTCTCTCAGGCTTATCAGGCCACCATGGGACACCGGTAGACAGAGATACATTATTCTTTATCTCAAAAGACCTAAAAACACCATTTTGATGAATCAAAAAGAACTCTTTCCCTTAAAATGTAAAATGAAACACAAATGTATTGATACATAGAAGACTGCGTTGTTACTGTCAGTGGTCAGGGAGGCTGTGAGAATTCCCAATTCTCCTTCTAAGTGACTTTTGGGAAGAACAAAAGGCAGATGTTCAGATGTCTTTGCTAAGGACAGGCAATTTTCTTCATGTCACGCAAGTCTTCTAAACCTTTAATTTACAAGCAGATCTTCTGAAGTTATTCTTCTATGCTAAAGAGTGTCAAATGGCCCAAACGGAAGCACACTGTGGCTTTCTGGTTTATTTCACCCATCAGAGGCCTTGCTGTGATACTGAAGCAAGGCACGAGGCTTTCTTCTGTTCCATATTTTAGCTGAGAAGACATTTTCACCTTATCAAAAATTTTCAGCTATAACATGCTTGCTGCTTTACTTTTTATATATCTGCATTTTAGCAGATGTTTAGATGACTTGAAAAGTACTTTTCATATTTAATGATTGGTCTTACAACTTGACCATCCATAAATTACTCTCCTAGACATACCCCTGTTCTGTGAAATAAAAAGGTTTTCCAAGAAGAGTTAATTATACCATTTCGTCAACAAAAAAGCAGACATATTTCTAAGGCCCTTCAATCATTACTACGGACCGTACAAAAAACACATTATTTTATAAATAGGTGGGAAGAGATTTAACATTTACCGTGTGAGGTTTTGTTTGGGAGCATTCTTTTAAGTATTAACAATCATGGTGCACATTGTGGGCACCAAGTTTCATTTCAATTAAAAAAAAAAAACTGAACTGAATGTGAGTGGCTTTGGGCAGGACATGCACTTTTTAGTACTTTGCTGTCCCTTTCACTAGTTGTGACCTGCACACTGATATCACTCTGTGGTTTTGGACTCTTTGTTTCAGGAGACAGTCTTCCTGATTTATGAAATAAGTATTTATAATAACTTTTTATTCCCTTTTACTAAAAGCTGGAAGAAAAGAGATAAAATCTTTGGTTTATGCGTATGGTTTTCTTATCTATACGTAAATAACACTGCCCTGTAGGAGACGATGGACACTTATTTTTTCAGTAGTCTTTCTCGTTTACTGAGCAGAATTTTTGTTGCCTTTTTTTTTTTTTTTCCTGGAAATAGCTCCATTTGAACAAAAATTCCTGGAAAACGAACAAGTCCTTCAAAGAAGCAGACAAAAGGACCTACAGTGTAACACTGCTCAGTTTCTAGTAACAGGAAATTCTGTTATGTTAGGGTTATGTTTAAGGAGAAAAGACAAAGGGTAAAATGGTCTTATTCTCACTGGCTTTATTTTGCCCAGAGAAAAAAAACAACAACAACAAACAAGATCAAATACTAGATAGGGTGCTTTCTTGAAAGCTGGTTGCAGTAATGTGCTTTGCACTAGAGGTGACTTTTGGCAACTCTTTGAAGTCCCCTTTCTCTGTCCCCAAATATATGTAGCTTCTTTTTTTCATAACAGAGTGGAAGACTGCACTAATTAAAGGGGTAGTGGTAAAACCTGGTTGAAATCTGCTGCTCTCTTTGTATTATTCTCAGGTCATGGGACAAATTCCCAGTTGGAAGACTGATTTCTGTGTTTGTGACCATGAACTTAAGTCTTCCTTCAGAGCTGGAGCACTGACCCCATAATGGAGAACAAGGAAAAAAGTCTCCGTAACCTAAAAAGTTAATCCCCATCCAGCTACCATTCTCACTGAAGAAACTTTGGCTGTGTGCACAAGAAATGAAGTCTATTCCAAAACAATTTAATACATACAAAACAATTTTAAGTCCTCCAATAACCACACTCTATTTGGAACAGCTAATTGACCATGAAGGGCTTCCCTCGTAGCTTAGTTGGTAAAGACGCTACCTGCAGTGCAGGAGACCCGGGTTCGACTGCAACCCACTCCAGTGTTCTTGCCTGGAGAATCCCATGGACAGGGGAGTCTGACAGGCTACAGTCCACGGGGTCGCAAGAGTCGGGCACGACTTCACGACTAAACCACCACCACCAACTGACCATGAAAAATAACAAGTACAAAACTGAGCTCATCCTGTTTCAACTTTACACTGGGAGAAAGGTCACTTGAGACTGAATAGGCCATTTCAGAATGGGCATTGTGACACAAAGAGAGCAAACCTATTTGGAGCTGCACGAGAATCTTGCACTGAGTTTTGCTTGCTCTAAGTGACCAATTAAGCTGATGCTCCTAGTGGACTAGGCCACAGCAAGAAAGGGGTAGAAGCAAATGGAGCATCTCCCTCACTGTCATGAACCCAGGGAGTAAAAAGAGTGAGGAAACCCTCTTTTGTCCACAGATTTACAAACAAATACAAAAAGAAAATAAATAATATTCTAAGACAGTACAAATGCAAATACCGTTCCCTTGTGTCAATTACATAAAGCATGCCTACATATATAGAATGGTAATTCTTCTTCATTCACAGACAGGACATATGGCAGTGCACTATTCAAAATGCTTTGATAATCCTAATTTTTGTTTCTGGTGCTGAGAGATTATGAAAGGAACTGCATTTGCAATTTATTAAATACTTCCAGGAATGAACAGTTCACTTTGTTTGGGACTTGTAGTTTTGAGTAATTAATCATCCATGGCACAAGCGCCAGTGAGGAGATACCCGTTGGTACCACTGGTCCCATTGGTGGTGGTCGCAGTATGGGAGTTTTTTCCTGGAGGTTCCGAGTCCTCCTCATCTGAGCTAGATTCAATATCACTTCGATCATCCTTGGACACCTGCGGAACACAAGAAGGTGAGTGCAATCGGCTCTGAAGAAATCATAGAGGTATAGCATGCTCAGAAGTACATGCGGTCATACATAAAGGAAAACATCTAAGTATTTAAAAAGTCAGACATGATAGGAACATTGCCAGAGTAATACATTCCTTTTCATTGGAGACAGAACAAAGTCAGTGATCAAGGAACATAGGTGGACTTAGGCATCACAGGGGGTTAGCCTTGCTGATTTCCTTAAGTTACCTTCGGATATTTAGAATATACTAGACCATGAACCCCACTCTTACTGGCATACCATACTACTAGAATGGCACTATAGGAATTTGGTACAAATGAAACTATTTATTCTTTGATGATCACATTCTCTTTGAGAATCCTTTAGAGTCAGCTCTCAATTACACTAATGGAGATATTTATTAGCTCTGATCATTAAAACATCATTCTTATTTGGCTTTTTAATGTATTATTGTATGATTTAATTTGTCTTTCTGTCTGCTAGAATTAAGTAGGAATTTTGTTTTATATACAACATAACAACTAATGGCAGCAGGAGGCATTTGGGGTACTTGCTGGGTAAGGAATTGTTTAAAATATTTCCCAAGAAAAATCTAGTGACTGGATCATCATGAATTGACTCCCATCATCATGAATTGACTCCCATCATTCCAAAGTTCTTCCATCCTCCATTCAGACTCATCCAATCATGAGGATGACCTGGCGTCAGGATATAAGTCTACACATTTCCATAAAGAATGAAAAAAAACCATATGGTCTCATAAGGAGGTAACATAGGAAGAAATTAAGGAAATACTCTACTGCTTTTAAATTAAAATCGTTTGTACCTCCTACTTTATGCCTACAAACATAGTGAACATTTATCCCAACAGGCCTTAACACCGCTGAGTAACTGAGTGGCAACAGGGACCTGGTGGCTTGTTTGGCTTCAAAGAATGTTTCCCAATCTAGTCCCTTTTGATTCTCTAAGAGCTGGGCTGAAAAGCTGGCAGAGTCTCCTGGGAAGCATTTCAGAATGAACTGAGGGATTTCCTACCTCTCATTCTCTCTGTGTCACTGCTACCCTCCAACTGGAGAACGCTGGAACCCACTGCACTCCCAACCTGAGAAGCCCCCATTCCTGCAGGACAATTATCACCTCCATCAGGTGGGGTGGGTTTGGGAGAAGGTGAGAACTGAGCACTGCTGCCCCAGCCTAAGCAGAGATGACTGAGTAAATATGTAAAAATGGATCTCACTCTAATGGCCCTTGAGATGAGACTTAGCTCACAAGGACCATCTCCAAGAAGATTTAGATACTGAAACACCGAAAGGCCTGGATTATAAGGATACTTTAACTTAAAAATAAAAGATGGGTTACAAAGACAGCATTAGAATAAAAGCTCCACTACATTTAGCAATCCATTAGTCGTAAATTAAGCTGCTAATGGGAAAGAAAACTCCAGTTTCAAAGAGTGATTAATTTACATTTGCATGCTTAGTAAGATTATTTTTAATTGCATTTGGAAAAAAATTTATACTTAAGTTACCTTCAAAGAAAGGAACAGTTTAGAGTATCTTAAAATAACGCACAGGAATATAAAGCCCATGACTCGTGGCCAAAAGTTTGAAGCCAGAGATTTGGAATAAAATTGATTGCCTCCTTGAAAAGTTGAAGGAGTAAGCTGGAGAGAAGACAATATACCTGGTAGAAATAGCAGTGCAATAAGGCCACAAATTATCTAATCTATGGCCCCCTTGCATTTTCAGTTACCATTATCATATTGACAGTATTGTGCAATTTGTATGCAAATGAGGACAGGAGAGGCTTTTTGTTGTTTTTGTTAGTAGAAATACATGCTCATTTTAGAGTAGGAGGTCATAGAGAAAGAGATAAACTTTTGCTTCTAAACAATTCATTGCTCTAATTATTTTCGATTTACATAGGAGATGATGCCAAGTATAGGCTTCATACTACGTGGCTCGATGCCCCGAGCCCCCGTGGCAGGTGCTTACAGAGGACAAAGTGGTCAGGTGCTGTCCTGCAGCCCAGGACAGTCTTGGCAAAGAGCTGATGCTCAGACCTCCCTGCTGGACCATGCTGATCCTCTCCTCAGCTTAGTTCTGCTTCTCCTACTTCACTTTGGTCTATTTCTGTTTTTCAACCAATGTTGAGCACCAGTGAAAGAAATCCACTTCTTTCTCTATTAGATCATGCAAATTTTAGCAGAATGCAGGCTCACACAAAAGGGCACTAACTGAGCTGTCCCTAGCATCCCTCACAGCTGGTGGGAGCCACACCTTGGTTAGAGCCTCGAGGCAGTGTCAACAGATTAGACAGAACAATATGCATGGAGGCAAAAGCACCAGAGTGTTGCTCCAAAGGCTAACGTGGAGGCCAGGATGGAGAGAGAGAGGGGTGAGAAACTTACATGTAAAGGGTTCCACTTCCCAGACTTCCAGGTGGGCAGAAGGAAGAGAACAAACAATGAAAGTAAGAAAATGTTGCAGAGAATGTTCCAGAAAAGTCACTGCTCTACACAGAGGGGTTGAGGCCCAGGATGCTTTATTATGAGCCCCATTTTTAACCAAAGAGATTTAACTAAATATTTACTGGCAAGTTATAAATGGTCAGAATGCATCAAGTAACACTTCTGATAAAAGAGTTATTAAATTTCTGTTTAATATAAGTATCATCAGAGAAGGACCAAAGGAGATAGAGAAAGGGAGAACAGGAACACAGTCAATAATGTATTTCCATGAATCTAAAATTATGAATGCAGATCGTTCAGCAAAGCAATGCAGATCACTCAGCAAAGCAATACTACATGTAAAAAAATCACTAAGAGAAAATGAAAACTTGTATTATGTTTCCAAGAGGTTATGCTAAACTTTGAAGGAGAAAAAGCAGTTTTGATGAAATTCTAAATAATAAATAATGTTCTTGGTGATTCAGAAGAACCCCAAACCATAATTTTCTGTGACACATTAGAAAGGGTGAGTGTTATCTTACCTTGCCTTTTGAAATAGCTTTGCAAGCTATTTTTACGATCAAGTAAGACCAGAAGCAGTTCAAGCCTTGTATTACCAACAGCAGTAGGTTAAAAACCCACCAGGAAGGGTAAGGTCCAACAATCTCCCAACTTTCAAATAATGTGGTATTTAACACCCTAAGGAAAAGGAGAAAGTAATCATTGAACACAACTTTTCACTGCCTTCAAAGGAACTCTAGCTACTGCAAAGAAGCATGAAGCCACTGATACCCACTGACTGCTCCCTTGCAAGGATGGTCTGGAAGCTAAGTACTTCACCTAAGAGTCATCACCTGGATGATTCCACCAGTGGCATCACATTCCTTAGGATTCTAGCTTGAATAGTGTACTTAGGTTCCCCTTCACTTTTGTTGTCATTTCTTCCATTAATTTTCATCACAGGTTTTGATTGATTCTATTTCTCATTACTTGTTAAAAGGCCTGTACTGTCCTTGTTGCTTTGCGTCTTTAAGTAAGTGTGAGGAACATCATTTAGTAACATTACATTGCAAGAAAAAAGGAGCAATTAATTTCAGAAACACCAGTGAAGTTTAAACTACATGCCTAGCATAGTGAGAGTTGGCATATACATAAGACCTAACCCCTGTCCTCAAGTGGTTTATAGCCTCAAAGGAGAGCCTTAATTTTGGGCTGGGTCCATATTTTGTAAGCCTTTTCCTGGTAAAGAACTGGAAACTGAAAGATATTATACGGAAGTGATGTCTTGAGATGAGTGTTGGAAGGATTTTTAAAAAAATTATTAGAATATACCAAGTATACTTAGTTTTAAGAGTATGTACTTAAGGCAGGCAGAAGTGTCTGAAGTAATTGCTTCTCTCTGTTATCCACCATCAGGACTAGGACGGAGCAGCCACGTGGGGCAGATAAAGGATACAGGATGGTGGTCTCAGCGCGTCACACTCATCCCTGCTGTGTCTGCTCCTAAGCCGTGGGAAGGTGATTTTTGCCTTCTGGACTCATAGTGCTGCCACACAGAAGTTCAGCAGTCACAGATTTTGGATTATTCCACTTCCTTGCCTTCCTCCCGAGGGCTGGGCTGGTTTGGAGATCTCAGTGGGTTAACAAAACTCATCTAAGTGTATTTCCACCAACTGTCACTGCACTGCTTTGCCAGGACCCTACAGGAGAGGTTAGGTGGACAGCACTTGTTGACTAAGGGAGAAGGATGGAAAACTCTTGAATGCAAGACCACTCGTGCAAGAGCAGAAGGCACATATACAGAGCATTTTAATATAAGAGTGTGACAAGTGCTTTGAAAAGAGTTAAGAAAAGTACTTAGTAAATTCACAAAGGGAAAAACAAATTGAGTTAAGAGATCAAGAAAAAATGGAGAATGAATACTAGAAAAACAGGTCTATGTCCAGTCAGCTAACCGGCATTCAACAGACCAGAATGAGACAGAGTGTGACTCTCATCCTGCCATGCTAGTTACCTCTCAAGAACAATGCTCAACACACGTGAATGTTAAAATCCTAAAATTGAGAGTATGGAATTTAATTTGACAATTCATCAGGAGTATATTACTCTATGATATAATAGTAGTATTCATTCTGGTGGAAGAGGACCAACATTAGGAAATCTATTAATAAAATTATCACACATCCATAGGCCAAATCGGTACAAACCTAATTATTTCAACTGCACTAAGAGACATTTGGCAATGTTCAATTCCCCATTGCTGATATTTAAAATCTGGAACTCAAAGTACTTAATATGATTTTTATTCAATTCAACTCAGCAGTGGTCATAATAGCGGAGTTATTGACTTTATAATCAGGAACAGTCAGCATCACCATTATTATTTAACCCTATTCTGGAGGTTCCAGCTATAAAGTATGGTAGAAATAATAGGCATTACATTTCTATAACAGCAAACAATGAAAATTTCCAATAACAGAGTGGTTAAAAATTATAAAGAAATTCTAGAAATTATTAAGTCACTCAAAGTGGTAAATATGTTTCAAGACTTTCTTTTGATAGATAAAAATCATAATATCCCAACTCCATAAGATAAATATATATTTGTGTATACACACAGGGAAAATGAAGAAAATTATAATTCATTGGAAGATATTAATCAAAGCCATGTTGGACTTTCTTTGGTGGACTGGGGAATTTTGCATTTTCTTTAAAAAATTTATTTATTTATTTATTTATTTTGGCTGTGCTGGGCCTTTGTTGCTGCTCGGGTTTTTCTCTAGTTGACGCAAGCGAGGGCTACTCTCTAGAAGCAGCGAGAGGGCTCCTCTTGTTGCAGAGCCTGGGCTTGACTGCGCGCAGACTCCAGTAGTTGCAGCACGCGGGCTCAGGAATTGCAGTTTCTGAGCTCCAGAGCACAGGCTCAGTAATCGCGGCGCACGGGCTCAGCTGCTCTTCGGCATGTGGGATCTTCCCGGATCAGAGACTGAATCCGTGTCTCCTACACTGGCAGGTGGATTCCTTGCCACTGAGCCACCAGGGAAACCCTGTATTTTCTTCTTTACATTCTTCACTTTTCCAAATCCATCACCAATAATTAGGAAAAAAACACAAGATTTTTTGTAAAAAGGAATAAGTTAGGATAATGCCTGTAAAGAGGCAGCCATCTCTTTTTACACCAGGTTGCGGGCCCCAGGACAACAGGTCTAAACAAAGTCCAACTCCTGGATAATGAGAGAGGACTCCTACATCTCAATTTTTTCTATCTCCAGCACCTTGCAAAATACTGGGAAGTGATTTGCTTACTGGACCTGCTGGCTGATAGACCATGTGTTTGTTCAGTAATCAAATAGACAGATATGCACAAGACAGCTCTGGAATAATCACAATAGTTTTCTTTCAGAACCAGCTCTGCTTCTTGACATAGTAAACATGTTGACCTTCAGAGGGAATTTAGTTTCATTTGAACAAAAAGAGGTCTTGTAGAAATGGCAACAATGACTGTGTGATGCTATGCATTATAAATTAGCCTTTGCTGGATTATGGGTTTGAGAGCCTTTCTCACCATTATAGTTTGTTTGGCTTATTATGAACAGAGTGTCATGCAGTCGCTGGTGACATGATATCCACATTAATTTTGGAAATGCTGCATCAGAATTCATAGGCTTTGCCATGACAGTCAGTGGCATCTCTGAGATTCCGCTCAGAAGTAATGGATTTCTTTGAAAATTGACTTGGCTGCCTGCAGAGACACTTGGGAAAATACAATCAGTGCACCAAATGGATTTATCTCTCAGTGAGAAGCTGGGGAAGAAAAACAACATATGAGGAATTGGGACTGAGGAGAGAGATTTTATGCCACCTGGATTCTGAAAAACAGTGAACCCAGGAAACAGAGCCTCTGTTTAGCCACGAAATGTTTCTCATGAGAACACTGTCCCCTTTGGGGCAAACTATTAAAATGGTGATTAGAGGATTTTGCCCTTTCCCAGAGGTTAGGGTTGCTGCTGCTGCTAAGTCGCTTCAGTAGTGTCGGACTCTGTGCGACCCCATAGACGGCAGCCCACCAGGCTCCCCCGTCCCTGGGATTCTCCAGGCAAGAACACTGGAGTGGGTTGCCATTTCCTTCTCCAACGCATGAAAGTGAAAAGTGAAAGTGAAGTCGCTCAGTCGTGTCCGACTCTAGTGACCCCATGGACTGCAGCCTACCAGGCTCCTCTGTCCCTGGGATTTTCCAGGCAAGAGTACTGGAGTGGGGTGCCATTGCCTTCTCCGAAGTTAGGGTTAGGAGTGTCTATTTAATGATGTCATTACAAATCTATGGTGACAGGTCTCTGAAGAGCGGTTATATCTGAGGGAGGGCTAATGGAGGGACAAGGAGGGAGGCGGCTGGGATGCTGGAAACATCCTTGATCTTGATTCAGGTGGTAAATATGAAGACTATTTACAGGCAAAATTTTACAAATGTATCAAGTTATATATCGAAGATCTATGTAGGACATTGTGAACATTATATCTCCATCAACTAAAACATAAAAAAGTACTCTTGGGCCAAACACTGCCAATTTGCAACCTCTGGGTTGCATAGTTACTATAATATCAGTATTTCTACCTGCCCCCCCCCCCGCCCCCTGCCCCGTGCCACCACCTAATATAAATTCAAGGTATGGCTTCTGAGAAAACAGATTGTTTTCCTTTCCCCCAAATAGCCTACAGCATCAAACTTCCTGTTGCTCTAATCAAGTGGTGGAGAGTTTGGAGACACCAGGGACCAGAAAAGGCCACTTTCCTTTTCATTAAGGTTAGGCTCACTTAACCACTAGATGGCGCATCACGCATGTACAAAATGTGCTCAAGTAGGTCTATTCTGCCAGAACCTTGTGCCATAGTCTGGGTCCCAGGCAAAAAAATCACTCCATCATCAGGTAACACCTTCCTAAGAATCTCTCCAAACAATGGAATCAAGAGTCCCAGGCCCTTCTGTGCTTCTTTCTTCCTGCATAATTCCCACTAGAAATGATGCCTGTAGGGCAAAGCTCCAAGCAGTTCACTGGTGATGTGAAGACGCACAAGTTGCCACCCCAATAGTTTAGCTTTGATGGGGTATTTTAATGGCTTTTTAATGAATCATGAGAATTTAGTCTGACTGTGACCTATCGTTACTTTTGCTCATGCTTTCCTTTTATGGATTCTTCATATTAAATTTGATTATTTCAGAAATATGTATAAACAGGCTACGTGGGGATTGTGGGGGATGGGAATATATACATTTGTACAGAAAATTTTACCTTTTTTTTTTAAGCAAAGCAAACTCAGAGTAGTCTCATTTCAATCCTATATTTAAGGCCTGACTCATTTATATTCTAAACTGCCAGTGTGACTTCTGCTTTCCCCTTAAACCTCAAAATTTCGAACGTTTCCTACTGTCAGAGAGCACGGTGTCAAAAGATCTCCACTGATATCTCATTCAGAAAAGCTATAACCAGTGCCTTTCCCCTGTTCTTATCATGACTACCAACTCAAGAGTTTAGGTTTATATGCAAAGTTATGCAAAGTTAGATGAACATCCTTTCTTTCCACTCCATGTATCTTACTTTTAAACTATCCCACTGATTTAGAGGCAGGACCACATATCAATGGTTGGAATATTAAAGATGACAGAGGCCTGAGTTCTTTCACTATATGAATGAAGTTATAGGTGGATGATTATGATGAGGCCATGGTAAGTAACCATAAGCTTTGCCTGCTCCCTGCCCCCTGCTACCTCCACCTAAAAGCTCCATCTGAGCCTTGGGTTGTGTGTTTCTAGAATGGTCTATATAAAAACCACAATAATTAGAGGGGCTTCCCAGGTGGAACTAGTGGTAAAGAACCTGCCTGCCTACGCAGGAGACGTAAGAGATGTGGGTTTGATCCCTGGGTCGGGAAGGTCCCTTGGAGGAGGGCATGGCAACCCACTCTAGCATTCTTGCCTGGAGAATTCCATGGACAGAGGAACCAGGCGGGCTGCAGTCCAGACGGTTGCAAAGAGCCAGAGGCCACTGAAGCAACATGGCATGAACACACATACTCAAATATCCAAAGAGGGTCAAGACTGCTTCTCAGGGAGAATCAGGTTCAGGGCCTCACGCTGGGGATTGCTGCATGAAGCCAGTAGGGGTAGACTAGAAAGGGAAACTTGTTTTACAGTCAGAATTAAGGTGTTCTTTACTTTAGAGCTTTTGAATGGCCTTTGACTTTGCTTTCTCAGAGAGACTGCAGTATATTTCAGGATGTGTGCGTCTCTGGCATTTATTTTCATTCGACCTACATGAAACATGAAAGAAAAGTAGATTCTACCTGAAACTTATCCATAATCTACTGGCATGCTTTGCTCATTTTAAAGTAGATGCTAGTAGAAAAGCATTTATAATGTACTCTCAACAGAAACCATGAACACAATACCTGAAAAAGGAGTCGGGTAGTTAATTCACTGTGATAAGAAATCCTCTTTGTCCTGGGTTTCCTAAGGCAATAAAAACCCCAGGCCTAAAGAACAATTTGGTCAAGTGTTGGGTAGTCAAGGCTGCTACATGACTGAAAAACTCACTCTCAATTTTCTTTTAACAAGATGGTCCCACCCACAGCTTGGGTTTCTCCACAGCAGTGGTGTGGGTCAGCAAGATCTCTTTTAGGAGGACAGCTTCTTCTGGGTGGCTCGCAGCCTGGGTGCCTAATTATCTCAAATAATAGATACACGAAGTCTGTAGCAGACATAGGAGTGATTTCTCTCTCCTTGATAGGAAGCGAAACTTGAACATGGAGGGACCATCTGTTTTTCCTCTAGCAATGGGCACATCAGTTCTGTTGTATTCTATCCAAGTAAGACATGGGATCAATTCGTTTATTTTTATTTTTAGGTCATAGGCTGGTCAGACTTAGACACTGATCCCTTATAACACAGCACGCTTGTCTCTGGTGACTTCCTTGCCAAGGTGGATGTTTTTCTCAAAATCAGTCATTGCCCTCTCGCTGCCCCATTTGCCGTCTGTCCGCCTGAGTTCCCAACCCCTTCACTGCCTGGTCTGCCTTTCTGTGTTCTTGACCTCCCAACCTGAGTTGCTCTATCTTAGAACATGTCCATCAAGCTGTATCCTGATTCTTACATGCCTGCTTTCAACCCTCTGCCTACTTCTTAGTTACCTACATGACCCTAAAACAGACTACTCTGGTTCCCAATAACTGCTCTTTATTAAATAGTTAGCATGTGTTGAGCACTGGCCCAAACATGATAAATACATGCACTATGCTTAGTTGCTCAGTCGTGTCTGACTCTTTGCGACCTCATGGACTGTAGCCCGCCAGGCTCCTCTGTCCATGGGGATTCTCCAGGCAAGAATACGGGAAGATCCCAGGGGATCTTCCCAACCCAGGGATCAAACCGAGGTCTCCTGCATTGCAGGCAGATTCTTTACTGTCTGAGCCACCAGGGAAGCCCATGAATACTGGAGTGGGTGGCCTATTCCTTCTCCAGGGGATTTTCCTGACCCAGGAAATTGAACCAAGGTCTCCTGCATTGCAGGCAGACTCTTTACCAGCTGAGCTACCAGAGAAGCCTGTTATTTACATGATTCTTTCAAAAACTCACACAGTAGAAATCCCATATAGTAGAATACTTACACTAGCTAACATTTACTCTTAACTATGTGTTAGGTACTGGGCTCAGGTTTTACATGCTTTAACTCATTAAACCTTCATGAAATAAACCTTATGGATAAATCCTATTTTTTCAAAGTAGGTACTATTATATCTATTTTACAGTTGAAGAAACTTAAGCACAGGTTTGTCTGTATACCCAACACTACCCCCTCACTGTGGGGTATACATATTAGTGAGCCTCAAAGAACTCATAATTAAGTTGAGGAGCTGGGGTTGGAATATAAATTGGCATATTGTATTTGGTGGATAATGCTACCACATGTATCATAATAAAATTATGTTATAGAAGAATATTTAATGAAATGGCAAAAAGTTTATGGTACAATGTTAAATGAGAAAAACAAAGCTATAAAACGGTATGTGCAGAATGAGCCCATTTTGGTAAAGAAGATGTAGTTTTAAGCATATAAAATGTTAGAAACAAAGATATCAAATTACGAACAGCAGTTATTTCAGAACTATGGGACTTTTCTTTTCTTTGTGGTGTTTCATATTCCATGACATTTCTATAATGAAATTTAACTACAACATGTATATAATTCCATAAATAAATATCAGTTTAAGTTAAAACTTGAGGCAATCCAGTGAGAACGGTAATTGATTGCTGTTGTTGCTGTTCAGCTGCTAAGCTGTGTCTGACTCTGTGACCGCCTGGAATGCAGCACACCAGGCTCTTCTGTCCTCCACTATCTCCCAGAGTTTGCTCAAATGCATGTCCATCGAGTTAGTGATGCAAATGATCTCATCCTCTGCCCCCCCTTTCTCCTTTTGCCTTCAATAGCTAAGTGCTATCCAAAGCCTCTGAAGGTCTATCTAGGGCAAAGAAGGTAACAAATTTTTGTAGAGGTGGATGGATTTCCTGAAAGCCACCTCCTCCAAGTCTCAGAGCTGCAGAGGGGCAGCCCGGCTTGGCTGGGGGGCGGGGGTTGTTCTCCCTGAAGTCCCAGCTTCCTGCTCTGGATGGGGAGATGGTGACTGACAGCAGTTGTCTGTGGTCACACCAGCTGGTTGCCCTGTTCCCGCAGGCAGGCAGGTTTTATATGAGTGGGGTGGGGGTGGCTGGCTCCTGGGAGTGCTGAGGAGAGCTGCTCACAGGGCAGAGCAGGGCATCCAGTGGTGGTGAAGCCTCTGCCTCTCTGGGATAAGTCTGTTCACAGTGCGGCCTCCAAAGGCGGAAGCTTTTATTTCCTCTGAACAAAAGCAGCAGCTCGCTAAATTCAACTGTGGTTATGGGTGTGGAGATTTCTGAGATGGCAGAGAGGCCAACTGAACACACGTCCTAAGCACATTTGACTTGATCACTTTTGTCCCTGGAACGGGGGTTTGTTGGCCTGTTTGGGGCTGTTTTCATCAGAGTTCCCGGGATTTAGAGCTAATAACCGGCCTAAGAACTGTGAGACCCACCTGGTCTCTGTGCTCTGTGTTACTTTCTTATTTCATGATTTTGTGAAAGAAATGAGTCTGCAAGATATAAGAGACAGCTTCCGAAAACTATGGGTGCAACACCTGCAAATCTTGTCTTTGGGGGCAGGAAGAAATGGAAAGAGGATGGGGAAAGGGGGTAGAGAGAGAGAAGGCGAGGTGGGGATGGGAAATGGGCAGACAAACCAAGGAAGAGACAGGAGGCCTGCTTCCCTGGGGCCGTGCTCCAGCCTGGATCTTGAATCAGGACCAGGCCTTGCACAAACTCAGCGTGACATTTAATACCACCCTGTTCCTGGGATTAAATGTTACACTAATAAAAAGAGAGCCGCAAGACAAACAGTTGTGCCCTGGAAGTGGAGAGGGGAGAGGCTGTGCAAAGCTCAGGGCATGAAACTGAGCTGCTTCCACCTGTAACTGCCTGCTGCAAATCTGCCCAGTATGATTTATTTGCTGGCAAATTCAGCGCAGGTGTGTATTCTAACAATTTACTGAGGAAGCAAGAATTACAAACCCTAACTTGCAGAGAGGGAAGGCCAAACCGCAGCAAACCTAGAGCCCCCCACCCCAGCATCTGACTCAGGTGGTCCCAGGACGGCCACTCAGCCAGGGTGTGCAGTTTCAGGACAGCAAAGAGTTCTTTTGCAGAAATCCCAACTGAAGATAGATCAAGGTCATGGCCCTTGGACAAGTGGTTTTATTTGTTAAAACTCATCTTTGAATACTTTAAAGGCTAAAACTCCAATACTTTGGCCACCTGATGCGAAGAGCCCATTTACTGGGAAAGACCCTGATGCTGGGAAAGATTGAGGGCAGGAGGCGAAGGGGGCAACAGAGGATGAGAAGGTTGGATGGCATCACCGACTCAATGGACATAAGTTTGAGCAAACTCTGGGAGATAGTGAAGGACAGGGAAGCCTGGAGTGCTTCAGCCCTTGGGGTTGCAAAGAGTCGGACACGACTGAGTAACTCAACAACAACAACACAGTTTCCTGGGGGCTTCATCTAAAAACCAAAAAAAAAAAAAAAAAAAATTAACTGGCAGGACAAGATACTCTGCTCCTACTAGTTAGAGTGTGCGTGTGTGAGTGTGTGTGTGCGTGTGCACTCAGATGTGTCTGACTGCGGAGCCCATGGGCTGTAGGTAGCCTGCCAGGCGCCTCTGTCCATGGGATTTTCCAGGCAAGAATACTGGAGTGGGCTGCCACTGCCTTCTCCAGTGTTTAACTATACTTATCCATTCAACCTCAGTTACTTCTTCCCGTAGTCCCCGGTCCCAAACAGAATGTTTACCGTCAGTGAGCTGAATATACTTCTGTCACTGACAGAAACAGCATTAGCCAAGGCCTTACCCTAAATCACAGAGAAAATTTCTTACACACCATTGGCTATCCCTGTGTACAGCACCTAGCACCTTGTTAGGAGGTGTGAGTGGCATTTGGGTGGCAACCTGGTACAGCTTTCACTCACATACATCATAGATGTTGATGAGCAAAGTGCTACATCATTGATGGAAAAGTAGGGAGAGGATATGAACAGATCACAGAGGAAATACAAATGCATTTGAAAACATGAATGAAACGCTCCACTGTGCTTATAATCCAATCAACGCTCAATTAAAATAAGAGATACTTATGCCAAAATTTGGGGGCTGATGTATCAACGACATCTGCAGCCCACTTTCAGATGATTTGGCAAGTGTAGGAGAAATGCATGTGTATGCGAGAGGTCCCAGCTGATGAACGCAGGTGAGCAGCATATATATTTTTAAGTTCAGGAATATGCATGCAGTACTCTTTTTAACAGTGAAAAACAAATAGATGGTTAGTATGCATATCTATATGGTGGTATGTCAGTCATACATTAAAATTATGTCTTTTAATGGCATAGGATAATCCTCACAACTTAGTGAAAAGTGAAAAAAATCATATTAAATCATATGTAGTATGATACTCAGTTTTTGAATGCAAAATGTGATTAAAAGGAAATATTCCAAAATGTCCACATTGGTTACTTCTGATTCTAGGAATTTAAAATATAAGATTTTCTACATTTTCCAAATGTATGGACTATTCTTATAATGAGAAAAAACACTTGAGAACTGTTTTCAAGAGTGATGATATAAGAAACACTTTTATGCTTTCAAGTTAAGTTTAAAAATATCTCTTTGTGTCCCATTGTCAGCAGGAGGAGAGGTGGGGCTGAACACCTTTAGGAAGACGCCCAAAGTGTACACACACGGAGGGGGCTCGAATCTGAGCCACAGCTGTTGGTTTTAGGATTCACGTTTCTATAAGCAAGCATCCTTAGCATGGCACTCAGGTGGTACTAAAGAGACAAATCCAAGGGAAAAAAAACCCAGGAGGTCAGGTGGACCTTTCAGATTATTCTCCCCAACTCTTGCTCTACTGAGATCCTGCCTGGAGCCCATTGACAGGGAGGTGGGCTTCCATTTGCATCCTTGTCCTGGGAGGCCACAGGTGAAGATGAAGGGGCTGGGGTGAAGCGCACAGCAGTTCAGTTCAGCCGCTCAGTCGTGTCCGACTCTTTGCAACCCCATGGACTGTGGCACGCTGGGCCTCCCTGTCCATCATCAGCTCCCGGAGTTCACTCAGACTCACGTCCATCGAGTCAGTGATGCCATCCAGCCATCTCATCCTCTGTCGTCCCCTTCTCCTGCCTTCATTCAATCTTTCCCAGCATCAGGGCCTTTTCCAATCAGTCGGTTCTTCGCATCAGATGGCCAAAGTATTGGAGTTTCAGCTTCAGTATCAGTGAATATTCAGGACTGATTTCCTTTAGGATGGACTGGTTGGATCTCCTTGGAGTCAAATACTGGCTTTCTGGCATATATTTTTGGTTCAGGAATTATTTAAATATACATGTGATGTCTGGAGTTTGTATTAATATAAATATACATAGTATGTTCACTGAGAATGTTCAAAATCAGGTTTTAGTCAGATGGTGTTTTTCAGTTTAAAACTAATTCCTCCTTAATCTGTAGAATTTAGAAACCTGGTCTCTCCAGGTCCCACCTTGTGCAGGCACTTCAGTGAGGCTGTCCTGTAGGCTGGTGGCTCCCAGGCCTGTGGGTTGCTGGAATTCCCTGGGGAGCATCAACAGTACTGACACCTGTGATGGCCTCCAGAGACCGGCATTCAAATAGTCCGGGGTATAGCTTGAGTGGTGTGTTCTTTGAAAGGTCCCCAGATGATCTCAATGTGCAGACAAGTTTGGGAACTGCCTCTTTCATTCTCTATTTCCTTTCCCGACTTGTTTTTTTAAAAACCCACAAACACTTTTGATCAACCATTTCTGCTTTCAGTAGACATGATGCTTCTGGGTCATTTATGTTTGCATGTGGCAGAATGATATTCACCAGGCTTTGCATGAAATGTTTAAAATGTTGTCCCCTCTCCTACTTTAATGAGAACAATGGTGCCCTGGCATCAGAATCCCCAACCTGGAGGTTACAAACTATCCTGATTCAGAGAAACCTGAGGACCCCATTCTTCCCTGCGCCTTGATTACCCTCCTTTGGGTTACACAAAGGTTATGCTTAACCTCCCAGGATTTTGCAGAAATTGTTCTTTGAAGCGAGTCTGAAGCATGAGCTTGTGAACTCATTCAGACAATAAGTAAAGCCTGACACAAAAGAAGCAAAGTGTCCCCAGATGCAGATGAAGAAGCCCAACGCTGGAAGAGACGATGGTGTCCTTATCCCTGCCCACACATAATTGATACTAAAAGTGATTCCAAACCACAAAACTAAGAAAATTCCTAAAAATCTTTTTTTTTTTGGCATGGGAAATCAAGTCAATTCTTGTTGAAATGTAAAATAAAAAAAAAAAATGTTTATAGCCCTAAGCACACAATTTTTTTTAAGTCTTCATTGAATTTGTTACAATACCACTTCTGCTTTATGTTTTGGTTTTTTGGCCCTGGGGCATGTGGCATCCTAATTCCCCAAACAAGGACTGAACCCACACACCCTATATTGGAAGGCAAAGTCTTAAACACCGACTACCAGCGACGTCCCCTAATACCGCACACTTAACTGGCCTTTAGGTACCCTGCATGGAGTGTCCTTGGTGAGTGTCTGTAATTCATCACCCAGTTATGATGATTCGGATCACTTAACATCCAACTTGCTAAAGAGAGAACAATGACCATTATAGATTTTTACTTGATAAGAATATTCCCCTTTAAATTCAATCAATATCGCCAAGTTGCCTACGATATATCACTGGGCTTATTATGTTTAAAACACCAGAGGAGACTATATAAAAGATTTTCATGTTCATTTTTGAAAAGCAACTCTCACATGGCTCCAGCTAGTAACTCACTGTCTGTTCAACCTTACCTCAAGTAGCCTCTTGCATTGGGATGGCAGATATAAATATGGACACAAATATTACTCTGCTTCTCTAACTGGGAGGGTTAGGAATGGCCCCATGGAGTGTGAGGCCGTGGGACAACCAACTCCTTCCTCACAGAGGATATTGAGATAAGGGAAAATCAGTCTGCCTGAAAAGGCAGTCGAAATTTCAAATAAGCACTCGTCCCAAGGAGAAGGCTGTTGAGCAGCAGCAGGGAGCCATCCTACTGTTCTGAAGCTGTGATGCTCAAAGATCTCAGGAAAAATTGTAATCATTTGAATTACTCTTCTGCTTTGATCCTTCTAACACTGCCCACTGCAATTAGACTAAAATCCCAAAAACATCCCAAGGCCCATAAAAATCCCCAATCTTGGACCTCTCCTACCTCCCCAACCTCAGGTCTGACCGCCTCCCTCTTGTTCATCAAGCTTCTTTCTGTTCCAGAAACAGGCCGACACTCTTCACACCCCAGGGAGTTTCCTATGCCTGGTCGCCCCCTATGACTTGTCTTTTAATGTGTGTCTGTTTCATTTTAGATACTTTCCCATGATTCCACTGCCTCTCACTTTAAAGCATAAGCTCTAAGAGTGCAACGATTATGTGCATCTGACCTGCTTTAGGCACCGTAGGGAACCCTAGGTCCTGATAACAGGGAATGCTTGACCAATTCTCTTTCCAAGAAAACCGACAGCAGGTGTGGCCCTCCCTTCAGCAGCCCCCAGAGGATCCCTGCTGGCTACACTGATCTATAAGTACAGATACAGACAGGCAGCTTTTCACACTTGCCTCGTGATATTTATACCCATAGGTATAATTTTTCAGTGCATCCTGCTATAATTGTTTTGGGTCTGTTTACTGCCGAGACGTTCATTTTCACAGAAGCATTAGACACGCAACAGGAAAAAAAATGAGAACATTAGGCCCGTGAAAATAAAATTATTAGGATGCTAAGCAATAAAGGAGATGATACCTCACATTGAGGCTACTACAGAGAGGCTTTGGAAGACCTTTCAAGTGAACGCTGGAACACCCACAACCAAAGCAAACTGCAAAACCAACAAAATGCTAACGCTGCGCATTTTTATCATTATCCACTGTGATTTGTTTCTTCCCCTGCAGGGCACGACAAATGACACTGAAGTCAAAGCTCAACTTTTTTCCCCTTAAAGCCGTGACTATTTTCCTTGGAGCCTGGGCCCTCAACAACCACGCAGCTGCCAAGAATGTGCTCATCCCTTGAAACAAATGCTATGCTGAAACTGATGTTTTCAGGTGCCAACTGTATAGCCTGAGAACGTCTATGTCATTTACACGCCTCTCGTACCAAGGAATCAATGCTGAGAATGTCACTGCTGCTGATTCTTGAATGTAGTGGTCACACTTATGGTCTTTGGATATAAGAGCGACATGCCATTAAAGTGTGCCCGCCTCAGTGGTCCTGAAATAACAGTTCTGCTGATTTCTCTGTGAACTTTGATCTCATTGCCAGCCTGCTCTAACAAAACAAATAAGCACACAGTCAACATCATGCTTGTGATTCTTCAGTGTGGTTTTCCAGCCAAGTTTGTCTTTTGTTTTGTTTTGAGATACTCCTGCACACACCACACACACACACACACACACACACACACACACACACCCTGCCTGCTTGGTACCTCCTGCACACCACACACACACACACACACACACACACCCTGCCTGCTTGGCACCTTCTGCACACCCCCCCCCCACAAACACACACACCCTGCCTGCTTGGTACCTCCTGCGCGCACACACACACACACACACCCCCTGCCTGCTTGGTACCTCCTGCACGCCACACACACACACACACACACACACAGCCTGCCTGCTTGGTATCTCCTGCACACCACACACACACACACACACACACACACACACACACCCTGCCTGCTTGGTACCTCCTGCACACCACACACACACACACACACATATACACACACACACCCTGCCTGCTTGGTACCTCCTGCACCACCACACACACCACACACACACATATACACACACACACCCTGCCTGCTTGGTACCTCCTGCACACCACACACACACACACACACACACACACACACCCTGCCTGCTTGGTACCTCCTGCACACCACACACACACACACACACACACACACACACACACCCTGCCTGCTTGGTACCTCCTGCACACCACACACACACACACACACACACATATACACACACACACCCTGCCTGCTTGGTACCTCCTGCACACCACACACACACACACACACACACACACACACACACACACCCTGCCTGCTTGGTACCTCCTGCACACCACACACACACACACACACACACACACACACACACACACACCCTGCCTGCTTGGTACCTCCTGCACACCACACACACACACACACAACACACACACACACCCTGCCTGCTTGGTACCTCCTGCACACCACACACACACACACACACACACACACCACACACACACACACACACACCCCTGCCTGCTTGGTACCTCCTGCACACCACACACACACACACACACAACACACACACACACACCCTGCCTGCTTGGTACCTCCTGCACACCACACACACACACACACACACACACACACACACACACCCTGCCTGCTTGGTACCTCCTGCACACCACACACACACACACACACACACATACACACACACACCCTGCCTGCTTGGTACCTCCTGCACACCACACACACACACACACACACACACACACACACACCCTGCCTGCTTGGTACCTCCTGCACACCACACACACACACACACACACACACACACCCTGCCTGCTTGGTACCTCCTGCACACCACACACACACACACACACACACACACACACCCTGCCTGCTTGGTACCTCCTGCACACCACACACACACACACACACATATACACACACACACCCTGCCTGCTTGGTACCTCCTGCACACCACACACACACACACACACACACACACACACACCCTGCCTGCTTCCCCCCCCCCCCCCCGTACCTCCTGCACACCACACACACACACACACACACACACACACACACCCTGCCTGCTTGGTACCTCCTGCACACCACACACACACACACACACACACACACACACACACACCCTGCCTGCTTGGTACCTCCTGCACACCACACACACACACACACACACACACACACACACACCCTGCCTGCTTGGTACCTCCTGCACACCACACACACACACACACACACACACACACACACACACCCTGCCTGCTTGGTACCTCCTGCACACCACACACACACACACACATACACACACACACCCTGCCTGCTTGGTACCTCCTGCACACCACACACACACACACACACACACACCCTGCTTGCTTGGTACCTCCTGCACACCACACACACCACACACACACACACCACCCTGCCGCCCCCTGCACACCACACACCACCCCCACCACCCTGCTTGCTTGGTACCTCCTGCACACCACACACACACACACACACACACACACACACACACACACACACACACACACCCCTGCCTGCTTGGTACCTCCTCTGGGTTATTTACAATCCCCACCTATTCCTATTACATGTAACACCACTGCCACAACTACCTCCACTCTTATTCGTAATCATTATAACTCCAGAGATGTACTATTGTTTTTATCCCCAAATTTTACAGAAGAGTTTAGACTGAGTAGGTAATTTACCCAGAGTCATGCAGTCACAGGGACAGGCCCAGGATTTGAAGATATACTGGGTTTATCCAGCACTCATTCTGATAACCACCATCTCCTTACTTCAGTAAATGGCTTTAGCCCTCATAGAGTTACTTAAGTCAAAATTGTGGGGTCACCCATTTACAGTTCCAACCCCTTTATCCATCTTCTCCATAACCAATGTGACTGCACACTCTATCAATCTCCTAAATTCATTTGGAAACCATTTACTTCTGTCTTCCCTGCTACTACTACATTCTGCCACCATCAGCTCCTATCTAGGCAGTTACTGTAATAGGCTTCTAAACAGACTAGTCCCCAAGTTAGACCTTGCTGCAAGATGATTACAAACAAAAAGGCAATGTGAACTCATCAGTCCCACATTCCCAATCTATCCCTCCCTCTACTCTTCCCCACTGTAGATAACCAATAAGGAGGACCTATTGCATAGCACAGGGAAAGCTGCTCAATATTCTGTAAAAACCTAAATGGGAAAAGAATTTGAAAGATAGATACATGTATACATGTAATTGAATCACTTCGCTGTACACCTGAAACTAACTCAAAATTGTTAATCAACTATGCTCCAATATCAAATAAAAATTAAACAAAAACTTACCAATTCCATAAACATCACAAAATCCAGAGAAATAAAGGAACACTTTAATTAACAACAATAACAAAAAGGCAATGTGAGTAATGAAATCAGGTAGCAGTATTTGGGGTCATCCAGATAATCCAGATTATGTATATTTTAAAAATTTAGACTATCTATGTGAACCATTTCAAAACACTTCCTCAGTTCTTGAGTAGATACAAGAGCCCCCAGTGCCCAAGCTGACCCAGACTCATTCTTCAGATGGCAGCTTCAAAGTCATTCCTTAGGGAGCCATTCTCTGACTCTCGGAACAGGCTGGATCCTCAGAGCGGCCCATTTGTCATACCTACCTGTAGCTGTGTGATTGACACCTGCCTCCCTAGAGTGACAGCGTCATGAGGGCAGGGACTGCAGACTCTGCCTTTTCACTGTTGGTCTCAAATACCTAGTAGAGTGTTCAGCAAATAGCAGGATTTCAAATATTTGTGGGATAAATGAAATTTGCCCATAAATGAAGGGAAATTAGAATGGCTTTAGTATTTTCTAATTCTGAATGTAATATATATTGTGTAGAAATTTCAGGCTATCTAGGAAAAGTTAAGACAGTAAAGTCAATTCCTTTCCAGTTTTCTTTTTTCTTCAAATTGGACTTGATCAACATTTATTTGCATCTGCTGAGAATCGACTTTGTGGGAAGTGCCTTCAAACCATGTGTATATGAAAATCCATGGGATTTTCCCCTTATTAGGTACCAAATGTGCCCTAATTTTGGGAAAGGACACAAGATTAATCTTCCCCTCACTCTTTTTTGCCATATTGAACTTGTCCACATCAGTTCCTAATTTGACCTGGGGCACATAAGTAACATCCCCCTAAATGCTGGTTCTTCCATCTTCCCTCTCTATGGCAGATTCTTTCCCATCCTCATCATACCTTGCTAGACAGTAGAATCAGTTGTGTTATATAATATACACTGAGGATTCAGCTATTTGTACTCAGCAAAAAATATAATACAGCATAAAAGAATTGAGAACAAAAGAAAAATACTTTAGATAACGTGGGACAAGCCATCCGCCACCTTCTTAACTTGCTGGAGGTAGGGGCATGAACCTCTGTACCCTTGGACCTCCTCAGTTCTTGCCTTACTTGCCTTTCATAATAAGGACTGTCTTATTATATGTATTATAAATGTAGGAATATACACTCAATTTTTACATATGACCTAACCTTGGAACCTAGTCCTTGGGTCACATGCTATTGCATTTCATACTGTGTTCCCCCCTCTCTGCTTTCATTTATGTGTTACCTTAGGATGGTGTATCCTCCTTCAATTGACCACCTATTTATTCCTCAAGGCCCAGCTCAAATACCACTTTATCAGCATCCTGGCATCCCCGATCAGAATTAACCAAAGCTTCTACTGTACTCTCACCACAAAACTGTATACTTCTCTTTACTACTCTTTGCTGCAGGCTGTGGGTTGGGGCTTGCTGTTTAATGTCAGAACTGGATCACAAGCTCCTTGAGAAGAGGTATCATACGTATTTTTGTGTCCCTGGCAGGTAGCCCAGAGCTTGTGTAAGCTTTTGATAATTTACGCTTGATAAAAAAACAGAGCCTCGTGAAATTTTCTTTGACCTATAACCTATTAAAACACCCACGATACAAATTCTCAGTTACAATGTTCAGTGCCATGCTTGCTCCCAAGTCTACCCCCTCAATGGATTCCTCGTTTAATTTAATATACTCAAGTTTTATTCTCAGGAATGATAGTTAACACTAAGCCAGAGCTTAAAGCTTTATGAGGTACAGTATAATCTATAAAAATATTGAATCACTATGTTGTACACTTGGGCTTTCCTGGTGGCACAGATAGTAAAGAATCCGCCTGCAACGCAGGAGACCTGGGTTTGACCCCTGGCTTGGGAAGATCTCCTGGAGAAGGGAATGGCTACCCACTCCAGTATTCTGGGCTGGAGAATTCCATGGACTGTACAGTCCCTGGGGTCGCAAAGAGTTGGACACAAATGAGCAACTGTCACTTTCGCGCTGCACACCTGAAACTAATGTAATATTGTAAATCTAATCTTTCTAAAAGAACATTAAGGAGAAGCAGAAACCTGGAAACAAAACTCTCTAAAGTCCTAAACGTCCATATTCTCCCATCCAAGTACTAAGCCAGACCCTGCTTCGTTTCTGAGATCAGATGAGAGCGTCCACATTCAGGGTGGTATGGCCATGGACTAAACTTCACATTCTTAGAAGAACACACCTATCATGATGTTAAAATACCAATTATATAGCAAACTTTAGACATATCACCAGAGACAAAAAGTAGCTATTCTGTTTGGTTCCAGATAAATAGCTATTGTTTATTGTTTAGTAATTACCACCATCTGTCATTTAAAATTTTCACACCATCTGTCAACAACTGCATGCAGAACACAGCTGACTCATACCTCTTCTTGTTGGTCAGATGCAATGAGCTCTACCCAGGTAACTATTAGCAAAGAACAATGCTTGACTTCTGTACCCAACTTCATTTGTCACAGAGGGAATCTCACCTGAAGTCCATCAGTTCAAAATAGGAGTCTCTCATCCTGTGTATAAACTAGATCTAACTTTCATATTTTGGTTTTTAACTTCTATTGTTGAAAATTTCAAATATATACACGAGGAGAAATACAATAAAGACCCCAACACCTCAATAAACCCTCATCAGCAGCTTCAGTGATAATCAACTCACAGTCAACGTGTTTTCATCCCCATCTTCCTCTCCCTGCCTACCTTAAATTATTTGGAAACTAATTCTTGACATCATATTATTTAATCTATAAATATTTCAAGCTCTTGGAAAACAGACCTAACCACAATGCTATTGTCACACCTAAAACAGGAACAATAATTCACATTCACCCAATGAGCCCATTTTGATCCTGCTGTAGAAATGGATCTCGTTAAATATCTCCCTGTAAACAGCTCAAAAGCCCTTTATAAACTGTACATGTGATGACTGACTGTTACAATGCTACTTGAAGGACAAAGAAGACCAGCTTGTTCCCTGAATGCTGCTTAATACTGAACTCAGTTTTTGGGGGAGGGGTTGCATATTTTACTCCTTATAAGGTAAAGAAAATAGTCAGTGGCACCCACACTACTGTAACAACCCTGACAGCCACTTTTTCAACATTGCCCAGGGTTACAAATGCATGTAATTGCCTGCTGGACTTTAGCTGTACATGTGAACAACTGGTTTTCCACAGAGCAACCATTCATTTTATAATCTCACATCTCCCCTAATGAATTTCCTATGAATACTGGTATTAAAGAATCTGAAAGAGGAAGACCTCTTTTTAAAGTTAAATGCCATATTTTTCAAAAGGTTGCTGCAGAATTTTTTCCTTACACATTAGAGAAAAAGGACATTTATGCAAAGAAATGTCTTTCTGTGAGCCCAATATTGAATTTTCCATTGTTGGTGCTCAGTGTCTCTTGGGAGGCTCTTAATTGAATCAGCCTTGAAAGGTTTTCTTTGTGTTTTCCCTCAGACCCTCTTACAGATTACAGAAGCATTGATAGTGAGTACAGCTCTAATGGAAGATGCTGTCATCTCATTACTCAGCCTGGTCTCTGTCTCAATGGCTCATACCTCTTAAGTGGCTGGCATGCTATCAGGTCAAAAAGAGGTCAAGGTAGCCAGACAGGAAGCAGTAGCTCTTCACAGGGGACAGAAAAATAGTGGTGGAGAGAAAGAGATGGTACACTCACTATCTAATCACCCTAGCACATGCTGCTAAGTCTCTTCAGTCGTGTCCGACTCTGTGCGACCCCAGAGATGGCAGCAGGCTCCCCCGTCCCTGGGATTTTCCAGGCAAGAATACTGGAGTGGGGTGCCATTTCCTTCTCCAATGCATGTAAGTGAAAAGTGAAAGTGAAGTCGCTCAGTTGTGTCTGACTCTTAGCGACCCCATGGACTGCAGCCCACCAGGCTCCTCCGTCCATGAGATTTTTCAGGCAAGAGTACTGGAGTGGGGTGCCATTGCCTTCTCCAACCCTAGCACATACTCCAGACTAATTTACCCAAGTATAGAGGAAGGTCCACACATTTACCCAATGAAGACCAGGGAACATAACAGAATTCTGCAGTGGTTTCTGAGGGCAAGGCACAGTAAGAGTCAAGAGCTTATGGGGTGGGTCATCCACAGGGGGCATGGCTTTCATGTGGCTACCTGCCATGCCAGGGTTGTTTTCTCACATGCATCCTCTTAATCTGAAAACTTGGCCGGGAAAGGCTAGCCATCAGGATATGATTCCTGTCTCTGTCTAAATGCTGCAGCTTTAGAATTACTTGCAACTTTTCCTGTTCTATATTGAATAGTCAGACATCTCCTTGACTTAAGCTTTATTTCCTTAAAGAATCCCCCTCTGCCTCAGTGCCCCATCTAAAGCCCCTTGTGTCCGATCATGTCCTCACTGACATATATGAACCGTCATTTTCAAATAAGCTAGAAACAGTGCTGTCTGGTGCTCTAAACCTCTTGAGGCTTTTTTTTTTTTTTTTTTTGCGCACTCTCATTGATGCACACAAAAACTCGGCCAAAAACCACTTCATTACACTCAACAGTAGACGCAGCAAAAGAAGGGAGAAGACAGGCGATTTGGAAAGGTCCACGAAAAGTAAGTTAGTATCAAGATGAAAACTTGAACAGGATCCTTAATTCCTTGTCTGACATTGTTTCCACATTGTCTCACTTAAGAGGAGATTTTGAAAAACAATCAGCCCTTCTAGACTGTTGGGAAATAGTTTTCCAATATCCTTGGCCCATGTAAGTTCAATGACACATTCTACACATACATACACTCACATATTCATATGTGTTGCTTTGCCATTATTATCTGATTAAAGTGGAAGGAATAGTTTTAGTAGTTGAAAAAGAAGTGAAATAGGACAATAATTAAAATGCTACACATGTAACCCATATGTGTATGTGTGTATATATATATATGTATGTATGTATACATCTTTATCAATTTTTCTTGAGGTAGGACCAAGGGTTTTCCTTTCACATATGGGCTCTCTGGTTGACTTTCTTGCATACACCATTTTTGAAATGTTAAATCTATAATTTCTACTTTGGGCTTCTTTAAAGTAGAGTGAAAACTTAAAGCCACTTGGAAGCAATATGAGTGTATAAGACTTTCAGGTTTTTATAATTTTCCTCCAGTCTTTCAGAGCTGTCTCATCTACAGTTAATTCAATAGCAATCTTTTAGATACAGTTGTCCCTCAGTCTCCCTGGGGGATTGGTTCCAGGACCCCCACAGATACCAAAATCCTCAGGTGCTCAAGACCCTTATGTAACTGCCTAGTACAGTCACTCTCTCGGGACTTCCCTAGTGGCTCAGACGGTAAAGCATCTGCCTACAGTACGGGAGACCTGGGTTCAATCCCTGGATCAGGAAGATCCCCTGGAGAAGGAAATGGCAACCCACTCCAGTATTCTTGCCCGGAAAATCCTACGGACAGATGAGCCTGGTAGACTACAGTTCATGGGGTTGCAAAGAGTCGGACACGACTGAGTGACTTCACTTCTTCACTTCACAGTCGCTCTCAGTAATCATGGGTTCCTTAACTCTGGATCTAAACAACAAGCAGCTTGAATTCATGGTTGGTTGAACCTATGGAGGCAGAAACTGTGGGTTGGGAGGGCCAACTATACCTGCTTTTTAGTTTTCACAAATGTTTAACTTCTATAGTTTTAGAAGAAGCTCTTCTGTTTTTGCACTTATGTTTAATATGTCATTTAGTATTTTTTTATACTGAATGATAAAATCACACATGTAACTGGCAGAGGTTGGCAGGCAATCATTTGACTCTTCGAAGGCGTGTGACTCTACCACTGGGCGAAGTCCTTAGGCATCGCACAGAGTAGTGGGAGCTCCAATACTTTGGCCACCTGATGCAGAGAGTTGATTCACTGGAAAAGACCCCGATGCTGGGGAAGATTGAGGGCAGGAAGAGAAGTGGGTGACAGAGGATGAGATGGTTGGATGGCATCATCGATGCAACAGGCATGAGTTAGAATAAGCTCTGGGAAATAGACAAGGACAGGCAAGCCTGGTGTGCTGCAGTCCCCATGATGGACATGACTTAGAGACTGAACACCAAAACACCAAGAGTAGTGGGCACATCCTGAACTGCTTGAGTGCCATGGGTTTGCTCTACTGGGGAAAAGCAGTGTCTCTTCACATAGGGGAGTGGGGCAGCTAAGTAGAAGATGACTAACTGTTTCTGGTTTTTTTCCTCCTAAGAAGCAATACAGTTTGGTAGAAAAAACATCCAACAAGAAGACTGTCCACAGCTCTGGGACTGGGCCTGAAGGACTTCATGCAGTTGTATAACTTTCTCTGGGTGCTCAGTTTTCTCATTAGAAAATTAAGGAAATGGACAAAGGCGTGGTTGCTTAGAGCACTGGGGATGAGAAAGATTCTTGGCCCTGGACTTGGCCCAGTAGAAAAATGATGCCATGATTGATTGTCAATGTCTGCTCTGGGTAGTTAAGAGGGAAGTGGTAAAACACACACATATCATCTTGTAGCTAGGTAATTTGGATCCCTGTGTAATGAAAAGGATGCAGGCTTCAGGACTGCAGTTAACTCTCGTGACCTTCAGCAAAGTTAATTACTTCTATGAGCCTCGGGAAAGCAGGAGAACTGCTTGGGGACCTAGGTAAGATATTTTCTAAATGTTATCCTTGGATTATTCTCTACTCTAACCCAATTAGATATTCCTTATGTAGTCTCCAATAACATGCTGCACATCCTCTGTCTTAATACTTACTACATAGACATAAATTATAATTATATTGTAAAGATTGAGATTATATTTAAGTTAAACTTTAAGTGTAAGAAGTGCATCTCACATATAGAAGCCCTGACAAAACATCAGCACACAGTGTGCATGCTAAGTCATTTCAGTCATGTCTGACCATAGCCCCCAAGGCTCCTCTGTCAATGGGATTCTCCAGGCAAGAATACTACAGTGGGTTACCATACCCTCAGCCAGGGGATCTTTCCAACCCAGGGATCAAACCCGCATCTCTTATGTCTCCTGCATTGGCAGGTGGATTCTTTACCACTAGCGCCACCTGTGTACTCAGTAACTATTTGTCAAATAAATGGAACCATTCTTGTACTAAGAGCTTAGCACAATATAGGTAACAGGTGCTCAATAAATACTAATTTTCCTTTCCTTCCTAAATTGTACAATCCTGGATGACGAGTTTCATGTGCACAGAGACACAATTTCCTTTTCTCTTCTATCCTTGAATAATATTTAGGCTGAATAAAAAAATATAGAAACCTGAAGAGTGGTTTGGAAGTATCTTAGTATTAAAGTGTTATGAAGTTTTTTGAGCCTTCTAACTCCACATAAAATTTTAATATAATATGAGTATCAGATTATTTTCCTGGTTGCAAAGTATGGTATGAAGATGATTTTAGATGTGAGATGAACAGGAATGAGTTATATATTTATGTGAATGTGTATTTTACAAAATATTGGGTTAGCCAAAAAGTTTGTTTGGGTTTTTTCATAAGGTGTTACAGAGAAACCTAAATGAATTTTATGGCCAATGCAATATAACTCATCCTGTTTAATTTTCTGTAGTAATATAATGATTTCTTTTAAACTGAATATCTAAAAATAAAAATAAGTGAGTCTATTAAGGAAAACTTTCAAGTAAGAAATAATAGTATATGGTTCTGGCACAAATTATAGTTAGAAAGTGGCCAGAGTTAAAGAAACTTATAACTAGGTAATTGGCATCGCTGATTCAATGGACATGAACTTGGGCAAACTCTGAGAGATAGTGAGGGACAGGGAGGCCTGGTATGCTGCGTCCATGGGGTCTTGAAGAGTCAGGCATAACTTAGCAAGTAAATAACAACAATACAACATAACTAGCTAAAAGCAAGGAAATTTTCTATAGCTAAACTGGTTTGACTTTTCTCAGTTGTAGGGAGGACAATTCTCAAGTTTTCTATAAATTTTTGTTACATACATTAAAATTAAAGGTATACACAAGGAAATTGTTGACCTTAGGCATGTGTATTGGAGATTATAATTTTCTGCAGCCTATATGTTATTAAGCCTTTTTCTTTAAGAAAAATCATTCAGCAATGAAACAATGGCATTTTAAAGATGACAATATCTCATGGTATTCTATGAAGAACATTATTATTTCTAGGTCTTCATCCTCTAAACAATTTTGAGAACCATAGGTTCAGAGCATCAGTGCTCAAGTGGGGCTGATGTTGCCCCCCCAGGAAGCATTTGGCAATGGAGGACATTTTTAGCTGTCATAGCTAGGGTGTCTGTGCTGCTGACATCTAGTGAACAGAGGCCAGGGACGCTGCTGAACATCCCATAATCCACATGATAATCCCCAGCAAAGAACTACCTGACCCAAATGTCGACAGTGCTAAAGTTGAGAAACCCTGCTTTAGAGTTTTGTTTATAAATGACTTATGAACATCTTGATCTAACACCCACAGTTGAATGTTTAACATGTTCTGATGAGGCTGTAAATACCTACTTCCAAACTTATTTTCAGAAAGCAACAGGAAAAAAAAGAGACCTCATAGAATTTTAACCCCCTTTTTAAAAATTACTCCTCCATTTGGTTTCTAAAAACATTTGTTTGTTCATTTATTTGGCTGTGCCAGGTCTTAGCTGTGGCATGTGGGATTTTTAGTTGCAGACTATGGGGTCTAATTCTCTCACCAGGGACTGAACCCAGGCCTGTCGCATAGGGAGCGTAGTCTTAGTCACTGGACCACCAGGGAAGTTCCTCCAGTTAGTTTCTGAGAGTAAGCTGGTTGAAAAAGCACCTAAATTATTATGGTACAATATCTACCCTCAGTTGATAGATCAGCTCAAGTCACCAGCTAAGGTCTTCCAAATGTCTTCCACGTTCCATGGCAAATAACCTCCAAGCTTATGAAGCAAGTTTTCTCACTTCTGACTGTGTTGGCATCCACATGGGTTTGTGTGGGGCACATGTCTGCAACCCTAGCCTGTATTCTCACCTGTTGCCTGGCACAGCGTTGGGCCTGGTGTAGGGGGTCCACCCGTTCTTATCTTGTTCTATGATATACTGAGTGATGATAAGTTGTCAATGGGAAATCAATTTCTTTAGCCTTTCTACACTTCTTTGTCTACATTTCTGGGCTCTATTAACCTGGAAAAAATATTTCCTCAGGGCTGCTGGTGAGCAAGTCTCACTAGCATTTCCTACTTTATTCAGAAGCCATTTCTGTCCAAGGATCACACTCTTATTAGAGGCCTAAAGCAGTCTGATAAGAAACGTTTCCACGTTTGATCTAAATAGAAGAAACAGACCAGGGCGTCACCCTCCATTCCCGACACACCTCAGGAGCAAACCGTACTTGTAAAATTTTTTAGGACACAGGAATGACTGAAGAGGGTACAATAATTTATATAGGGGCTCCCCTGGTGGTTCAGTTGGTAAAGAATCCACCTGCAATGCAGGAGGCCAGAATTTGATCCCTGGGTAGGGAAGATCCCCTGGAGAAGGAAATGGCAACCCACTCCAGTATGCTTGCTTGGAGAATCCCATGGACAGAGGAGCCTGGTGGGCTACAGTCCATGGGGTCACAAGAGTAGGACACAACTTAGCAACTAAACCACCAATAATTTGTAGCCCTATATCTACCATAACATCAACTGAATTAGTTCTTGATTTTATATGCTTTTGGGGAGGTTGGGGGAGAGGGAATAGAGGTGAAAATTTTTTTTAATTTGACATTAAGTTGCATTAATACTGATCACTTTGAATGGGCCAGACACAGAGTTAACTGGTCCCATATTGACTGAATAATCAAAGTGCTGTACTATCCAACAGAAGAGGGGTGACAACATAAGGATCGGTCTTGTCAACTTTGAAAGGACACATACTCAGTAAAGAACTCGTTTGAGCAGAATGAAAGTGTCTCAATACTTTGATTTGTGGTTGGATAATTTTTAACTTTTAGCTCACAGGGTTTTTTTTTTTAAGACTGTTCTACTTTATGCTTAAGGAGCTCAAATTCTACAGTGTCATTTGCCAGGATACTGATTATATATAAGTGGGAGATTTTTTTTTATCAACAATAAATGTCTTGCATTGTGAAAATAGCAGCTTGACTCCCACATTCATTTAGCAGCAGGAGGCATGAAATGGATTGGCCCTTTTGAATTATTCCAGAAATGTGCTCCAGATGCACGTAGATAGATCACTAAATATAAATCTCATTGCTTGTTTCTTTTGTTTTTTGCCCCACTGCTAAGCAACTTTTAAAACTGGTATGGGATGAATTCTTTATCACCGGTATCCTTCAGAATAAAATTAAGTTTATCAGAAAGCAATGAATGTTTCCCAAATACAATCTGATAAATCCTATTGACTACTACAAGTTGCAACTGGTTGACTGCCAAATGCTGCCATTTTGATGTGTGAGTCTTTTGCTTCTGAAGGATTTGTTTATTTGCATGGTTTGGTGTTAGTTTCCTATTTATAGTGGCATATGTTATACCAGGGCTTCTCTGGTAGCTCAGCTGATAAGAATCCGCCTGCAGTGCAGGAGGCCCCAGTTTGATTCCTGGGCCGGAATCCCCTGGAGAAGGGATAGGCTACCCACTCCAGTATTCTTGGGCTTCTTTCATGGCTCAGATGGTGAAGAATCTGCCTGCAATGTGGGAGGTCTGGGTTCGATCCCTGGTTTGGGACGATCCCCTGGAAGAGGGCATGGCAACCCACTCCAGTATTCTTGCCTGGGGAATTTCCATGGTCACAAACAGTCGGACACAACTGAGCAACTAAGCACATGTTATACCAACGAGGTGTGCTGTGTACACATCCTTTCCTCTTGAAGAACGTAAGATATGTAGTTAGCTGGCAGGTCCCAGCAGCAAGGCCTTCAGAATCTGCCACAGCATCTGAGATGAGGTGTGGGGAGTGCTTAGCCAATGACTGAACATGCAGTGGTAACAGAGGCTGCCCATTTCTGCCCAAACCAGGACTCTTTTAATGGGTACTCATTGCTCTGGAGTTGTCTGTGGGGCTGGTTGAGACTGTCAGATCAGCATCACTGTCTGAAGCTCTGACTGCCCTCCTCCTGCTTCCTTCACTTAATCTTTGGCAGGAATAACACTTAGTAAACCTTTGGCCCTCCTAACTCCATCTCAGCATGTGTTTCTCGAAGGACCCAACTGATACACAACATACAGATGTTGTTACCAAAACAGGAAGAGTGAAAAATTCTATGCTGCATTTTGGGCCAATGGCTAGTGAGCTGCAAATACTTCCTGGGGACCGTGAACACCAATGCTAATAACTCAATTTGTGCATTGTGCTGTGATGCTCCATACTGGTATTTCTGCTCTGACTGTGTGTGTATGTTCCCTCAGTCACTCAGCTGTCTCTGATACTTGGCGACCCTATGGACTGTAGCCCGCCAGGCTCCCCTCTGTCCATATTTCCAAGGCAAGAACACTAGAGTGGGTTGCCATTTCCTTCTCCATGGGAACTCTTCAACCCAGGGATGGAATCCGTACCTCTTGCATCTCCTGCACTGGCAGGCAGGTTCTTTACCACTGAGCCATCAGGGAAGCCCTCTGCTCTGATTCAGTTCAGTTCAGTTCAGTTCAGTCGGTATCTCTTGCGTCTCCTGCATTGGCGGGCAGGTTCTTTACCGCTGAGCCATCAGGGAAGCCCTCTGCTCTGATTCAGTTCAGTTCAGTTCAGTTCAGTCGGTATCTCTTGCGTCTCCCGCATTGGCGGGCAGGTTCTTTACCGCTGAGCCATCAGGGAAGCCCTCTGCTCTGACTGGGCAGTAGCAAAATCTCCCTGGGGTCCCTGGGGCCTCAAACCAGTAACCATAACCACCTCTTGGGACCCTGAGGGTTAACAAGGTCCAAATCTAGTGAGAATCCCAAAAGAGGATTAGCTTTTACACTCTTTCAAGTGCTGTAGAAATTGGTTAAGAAAAGACTCCTTTGAACAATAGGATGGGCTGTCTTAAAAGATATTAATTGCCGTTTCCTCATGAGATCTGGGGGAGTAAGCTGATGAAAGGAAAAGCACTAATATGAAAGGGAATCTATGTAAATTCACTTTTAAAACCAATTGGCTATTTTCAAATTGTGTGTTTCATTTGTTCTGCTGCCATGGACAGGTGAAGCGCTCTGCTTCAAAGTATTTAGCCACCCCAAGCACTTCACTGCCTGCTGAGGGAAGAAGACAGTCGATCACACCCTTCCCAATGGGAGGAGGGTGGAAGGACTCATGTTTCCTTCAGCGATAAAGAACGTGAAAACAAAGTAAGGTAAACTCAGCAAGGTAAACTCAGAAAACAAAAATAGGATCATGAAGCATACATAAAAACCGGATTCCTTTCTTTCACCTGATCTATCCTGGGAATCTCTGAACTTCTTCCATGGGTTGAATCCCATGGCCGGTCATGTCAACAGAGTCCCCAGTAACACACAGGCTCCACTGAACCCTTTGGTTGGAGGCTGACCATTAACACTGTTAATTATCCCTACCTATTCACCCCTTACTCATTGATTTCCTTGTCCTCTTCCTAGGTTACACAGACTGGATTTAGAAATCAGGGAAACATTACATCCACTTTAAATTCTGAGTACAGAAGGTCATTCTATTCAAAGGAACACTGTCACCAAAAAAAAAAAAAAAAAAAAGCCATTTTAAGTGAATCCATTTAAAATGGAACATAAATTTCATAGAAAAGAGTGAACAAAAGGGTCCATCAAGACTTTATTTTGAGAAATGAATATAAAATTCATGAAAGTGAAATTATCTTCCATTTAATCAAATTCAGGTTATAATTGCAATTATGCTGTAATTCTTAGTGCAAACTAAAAACAAATGAAGGAACTTCCCCAGTGGTCCAGTGGTTCAAGACTCCGTGCTTCCAATGCAGAGGGCATAGGTTTGATCCCTAGCTGGGGAATTAAGATCCTACATGCTGTGTGGTGCAGCCAAAAAAGAAATAAATAAAATAAATAAAAAGAATAAAGATCTATTCTTCAAAAACGAATGAAGCATGAAGAGGGTTACATAATTTTCTTCAAAAAGAAGTGACGGTAGTATTACGACAATTTTAAGGAAAATTTAAGAATACTGAAGGGCTTTACCATTTACCAAGGGTCTCTCACAATCCTTTGAATTCCACACCTTTCCTTGAAGTACCCATCGCATCACCATCCTTGTTGATTTTCCTTTTTTCAACTGTTGAATTGTTTGCCAACTCCTTTGGTCATGACTTAGGCGTGTTTTAGGAGGAGATCAACATCACTTTCATTGACTTCAAGAAATCTTGCATATTGCGCATCAGATACAAGTTCTCACTTTGCAAGTAACTTACATTGCTTTGATACTCTTCTTTCATCTCACTAGACTGGGGAGGAAGGTTCTAATGGTACAAGAGAGGAATATTTGAGAAGGCACTAATCTTGAATTAACTCATCACTCAATCAATCCTTTCTTGCAATAATGAACTTTATTCCTTCCAGTACTTTGGCCACCTCATGTGAAGAGTTGACTCACTGGGAAAGACTCTGATGCTGGGAGGGATTGGGGGCAGGAGGAGAAGGGGATGACAGAGGATGAGATGGCTGGATGGCATCACTGACTCGATGGACGTGAGTCTGAGTGAACTCCGGAAGTTGGTGATAGACAGGGAGGCCTGGCGTGCTGCGATTCATGGGGTCGCAAAGAGTCGGACACGACTGAGCGACTGAACTGAACTGAACTGAACTGAATTTCTGAGAACCAGATAGAGAAATCACAGATAGCCAGGAGGTTTTCAATTAGTCCTTAAAATTGCTATACCTTCTTTCACGTGTAGGATGTTAAATTGAAAACATTTTTACCAACAGTCTAGAGATACTGAGTCTTCCTAATGTCAGTGGCAGAACCAAGGAAATGGCCAGAGTTAGCCTAGTCTATGGACCACACTGCTGTCCTGATCCCCTGCACAGAGTGAATTAAAGCAGAGAATATTAGCAAAGAACACTGAAGGTATATTTCTGCCCTTAACCATGATGAAAGCTCACTGTGGCCTTGGCAAAGTCACTTAACTTTTCTGGGTTTTGATTGTCTCTATGGTCTTGTACAACAAGAGATAGTTATGATTACTGATTTGGGGCCATAAAGATACCAGGGAGATTTTGCTACTACCAGTTCAGAGAGCCGATATACCAATTTGGGTGATAACCCAGTACCTAAACTGAATCTTCGGTATTAAATGGTCAAGGTGCCCAGGAAATGACTAGAGTTCGCTGACCTCTGGCTTAAATGGCAATCAGTTCATGTTATTGCTCTGTTATCATTCCCTGGGACCCCGCACCCCAATGCCAATGCAACCCCCAAATGTTGTCAGGTATGAGCGTGGTTTTGTCAGAAAGGAATTATACACCATCAGATATGCCTTTCTACCACACGCACATCCTCCAGTCCACTCTTTCACTCTTTTTTTTCTGCCTCATGCTTCCGAAGGACACGTTTCCTACTCTTAGAGGGCTGCCCACCACCTGGCTATTAACCTGCTGGGGTGCTGACTGCTCCGTCTTCTCTCCTTTCATCGCTAGTATCACCAGTCACTTCCTTTGCACTAACTCAAGGAATCGCGGGTACCTGAGACATCATCTAATTGGAACCAGCACTGGATGCTTGCCTCTCTTCCTTCACTTCTCTGGAAAGCCGAAGCCTCTTCTTTAAGCATGGGTACCTCACTGACACTTCCAAGTACTCTTTCTCCTCTGTTTTCAAAAGGAAGCGCAGATGTCCTACATTCTATAAAAATCTTTATTTGATACTGTATTCCATCTAATGATCATCTTATTTCCTTCCTTCTACACACGGCAACCTTTTTAAAACAAGTCATCTGCATCTATTCTCTTCTTGCTACCACCCCTACATCCCCTGCTCAGAATCTGTTGCAGGGATCACTCTATAAATAAATTTCTCACTGAAAGGTCACCAACCCTTTTATCATCACGAAATCATAGACTCTGTACATTTTAGAAGACATTTTTGACATTTATTCCAAGCCTCCCATTTTATAGATGAAGAACACATGCACAGTCTCATAGGACCAGTAGTTTCATTTGCCTTGGTGCCTCTTGCAGGACTTGGTATTGTAGACTTTTTCCTTTTTCTGAACAATGTAGGTTAATAATAAAAATCTTGTCAATCTGATTTTTTTTTGGATCAGCTCAAAGAGATGGCCTGAACATTAACTGAGTATACATTAGACACAAAGACAAGATGACTATTCACATGTGCTTGTTTCAATCCAGATTCTTGGGTGAGATCTCTATCACCCTTCACCTACCACTGTACCAGGCTTCAAGTTACTTTCAAGCTATTTTCGTAATCATCAGAGGCTCTTGTTATCGGAAGAATTCAATAGAAATGTATTTAAGTCTCCTTCCTGTGGAGTTGAGCTGCTTCTTCCTTAGTAAAAAATAACTATATATTGCTCTTCTACTATAAATGAAGATATTCATTTGGCTAAATGGTGACTGTAGTAACTAAAATACCTTACTGTCAAACATTTTTCTCCTTTCTTTGAAAGGAAAGTGCATCATTTTTCACTGCCAAGAAGTTTCTCAGATATAGGAAAAGTAAGGAAAATAAGTCATCATTACCCACCAGAACAGAGAGATAACTTGAAGAAGAAAAACTGACTTCTCTTCTTTCTTTACATTAGGAAAAACAGCCTGGATCTGTTCTCAAATGGTTTGGGGATACTGGCTATTTCTCAAGGTTCTCAAGATACTGGTCCAGGGAAATATATCCTGAGGATGGGCAGAAATGATGGTGGGGATGTTTCAGGCTTCCCCGCTGGCTCAGCAGGTAAAGAATCTGCCTGCAATGCAGGAGACACAGGAGACGCAGGTTTGATCCCTGGGTCAGGAAGACTGCCTGAAGGAGGAAATAGCAACCCACTCCAGTATTCTTGCTTGAAAAAAATCCTATCGACAGAGGAGCCTGGTGGGCTACCGTCCCAATGGTCACAAAGAGTTGGACCTGGCTGAGGGTCTAAACACACATGTTTTAGACATTTTTATAGCATCAAGAGTCTCCAGATACAACAAGTGCAGGTAAAATGGTTTTAATGGAACTGTTAGGTTTCTGTGTAAATGCAATAGAACTGCCTTCTTTAAAATATCAAAGGCATTATGGTCAATTTATGTGGAAAATATAGCATTCAGTTTTATTCCTCTCATTTCTTTTGCAGCAGGCAATCAATAACCTCACTGCTTTTTAATTACTAAAAAGAGAAGCTACATGAAGCAGCTGGCATGATATTTATCTGATGTTGATAAGAGTAAGCCAAAGTTTTACTATATGATATACATAAAATACATAAACAGAAATATACTATATTTAAGATAAATATATACTTATCTCACATAGATATTTACCTATGATAAATAAGATACATATTTATATATAGTTTTAAAAGATACAAATAAGATATAGATGATAAAGTACACATATATCACATCTTTACCAAATATCTACTTGTCTATCTACATATCTCACATACACAACAGAGCATCACTTTATTTTACTTTTTTGTGAGTAAAAACTAGGCTAGAAGATAAAAATAAGCAGTGCTCTTAGCTGCGCCTGCAGTTATTTTCAGAATAAGGCAATCTTTTGCCATCCTCCCCAAATCTTTGAAGGACGGGTAGAAATCAAGTTAAAAAGAAAAGGAGGACAGTCACGAGTCATTATGTCTGGTAAAGGCCACCCCAGTCTAGTCCTCTGCCCTCTATGTCTGAAAGAGGGCTTCTCCCAAACACTAGCTGCAGCGTGGCATGTGGGGTGCACAAATGATGTAGGGGGATTAGTTAGGATATGTGGGCTCAAGAGATGAGGGAGTTGAAGTAAGCATTACTCTGGCATTCAGAATATTTCTCCTTGATTTTGGGAGAAAGAAAATAGAAAGAATGATACTCTATTATATTGAAATAAGTAAACAGACTACCTGCCTGCAGAGAACACACTTGTGAAAGTGAATTCTGAATTAAGACTTAGAATAAACCAAAGCTTTATCGTCAAGTAAATCAGCAAACTTAAGAGCATAGGAGCTCTGAGCACAGTACTGGGTATACACATGGGGATTGTGACATGGTCCCAGCCCTGCTTGGAACTCGCTGCTGAGTGGAGACGGGTGACAAGGAAATTAACGATCACCAAACAATAGAACAGAACAGTGTTTCAGGAGAACACAGAGCAATTGCTCCTGAGAGTAGGGGACTCAAACATCTAATTAAATTTTTGAGTGAGGTGAAGAGGACACAATTTAAAACAAATGCAGTCCTACGGCTAGTAGAGCAAAGGGGGTCAAGCTCCATGAATAATTCGCTGCTAAGAGATAGTCAATCAAGCTCTGTTTCTTCTGGACTTTGTCGATGCACTTGAACCTCTTTTGTGAGGCACCTGACTTATTTCTGGAAGATATTACAGACTTAATATAAGAAAGGGTCTTCACCCTTTTTAATAAAGTGCTGACTTTGCAGGCTATGCTCCTAACATCAGCCAGTGTTCTGAAGAGAAGTAATTTAAGAGACTTGTACACAAAGAAAAAAAAAAAAAGGAAAGAAAAACTCCTTCACTGCTTCATGTTAGCCCTTGAGTTGACTGATTGGGATGTGTTCAGAGGGTACTTTGAATAACAACTGAAAGTATTCATTGCTTTATCAAGTGTTTGCCCTTCAGTAGCAGACAAAAGACAGACACCCTTACATGTCCACGGAATAAGAACCAGTAAAATGTGGTGGGCGAAAATCCTGATTAATGGAAACACTCTAGTTAACTTACTGATAACCAGAAAATTTTCCTTATTTTGTTTTGTTCATTTATTATTAGTCAAATGGCATAATAAAAAGTCACTGAAAATATTTTACTAATTTTTGATGGTTCATAGTGATGTATTGCTTCAATACACTAACTATGATTGCAGAGAACAGGTGAGAAGACAGGAGACTTATTTTGGAGGCTGTTTGAATAGCCCTGGAGGCTATTTCCAGTCCATCTCTCTGAAGGAGATCAGCCCTGGGATTTCTTTGGAAGGAATGATGCTAAAGCTGAAACTCCAGTACTTTGGCCACTTCATGCGAAGACTTGACTCGTTGGAAAAGGCTTTGATGCTGGGAGGGATTGGGGGCAGGAGAAGAAGGGGACGACAGAGGATGAGATGGCTGGATGGCATCACTGACTCGATGGACGCGAGTCTGAGTAAACTCCGGGAGTTGGTGATGGACAGGGAGGCCTGGCGTGCTGCGATTCATGGGGTGGCAAAGAGTTGGACACGACTGAACTGACTGAACTGAACTGAACTGGAGGCTATTTGGGGAAATAATCCTCAATATTTCCTTATTTTAGTATCAGATACTACCGGGCAATAGGATTATGCTACTAGACTATTCCATTTTGCAAATACATTTTTATTACACTTGCATTTCAATTCAGAGTGAGTGAAGTGAGTGAAGTGGTTCAGTTGTGTCCGACTCTTTGCGACCCCATGGACTGTAGCCTAACCAGCTTCCTCCATCCATGGGATTTTCCAGGCAAGAATACTGGAGTGGGTTGCCATCTCCTACTCCAGGAGATCTTCCCGACCCAGGGATTGAACCCAGGTCTCCCGCATTGTAGGCAGACCATCTAAGCCACCAGGGAAGATCAACTCAGAAGACAACCTAAAAATGTTAAGTAACTAAAATAGTACTTCTCTGTCTCTCAAAATTTAAAAAACACCTGGAATTGTTTCAGTCTGGCTATTCCTCTGTGCCATTAAAAAGCAGAATGTACTCAAAATCATTTCTTCAAACAGGTTTTAATAAATATTTCAATGAATGGTCCATACTACATTTCAACAACTACTGAATATGTAACTCATAGGTCACAATACAATGTATTCAGTTCAGTTCAGTCAGTTCAGTCGCTTAGTCATGTCCGACTCTTTGCAACCCCATGAATCGCAGCACGCCAGGCCTCCCTGTCCATCACCAACTCCCAGAGTTCACTCAGACTCACGTCCATCGAGTCAGTGATGCCTTAGCAACCAACAAATCAAATGAAATATTGATACCCCGACAACTCAGTTTAAAGGCATGAGTTGGGATTGTGTGGGATACAAAGTAATCTAAGATACTAGTATCTGTGAAAATTAGGTGTGTGTTTACATGCTGTCTGTTGCAAAAAAAAGGAGTCAGGACAGCTACATTGGGCTACTGCAAGTTGCTCTGAGAGATGTGGAGTCTGCTATGAATTTGAGGATGGGCCTTGACGTAAGTCCCAGGTGGAGGCTGGAACAACTGTTCAGGATGTGAGGACAGAATTAATTACTGTGCTGAGACGATGTTGTGTGCTCCTGCGCACTTTCTTCGGTGGTCCCACGGATGGAGGAAACGTGCTCTATTTGTTTTTCCTATCTGTCTTTCTCTTGGATGGTTGCCCTTTTCCTATGCTGCCCTGGAACCTCTGGACAACGTCCTCTCTTCGTGCTTCAATAAAAAGGAGCCGTGTCCCCCACTCACCACTTTCCCCACCAGACTTCAAGTCAGCCTGCAGTTTCAGTATATCTACATGTTCTATGACTTTCCTTATATATCTTTAACTCTTGGATCTCCAACTTGTTGGCACTTAGCATTCCTAATTAAGCCTTTCTGTCTTATTATCCACTGTGGACAGTGGCAGCAGTTATTAAACAATTGCATGATTCTGCTTTTATAAATCTGTCTGAGCAAAATCATTTGATGGCTGGAATGCTCCCCTGCTTTTAAAAGCTACTGAGTCATTGCCAGCTTCATCTTCCTGGACTGGCTGATTCTGTATCGTAAAGAAAGATGCACTATGGGCTACAGAGTCTCAGTCACGACTGTGCCAAACTACATGGGAAATTCTAAAATCTTATTTATTTATTTAATAAATATTTATTGACAGTTTTGCAGCGTTGAGTGTTCCTGGGCTCATGACCTAATCAATACCTATACCCTCACAACACTCTTATTCTGCCTGACATACAGCTGGCTCACAGTGAGTGCACTGAACAGATCTGTAAAGAATAAGCGGCTCTTTGTTTAGAAAGAATTTGAGAAGTTCTTGCTCCCTTGCCCTAAAGACATGGAAAGTTTAATAATACATGGTAAGATACACCCGCCCTACACACCCAAGGAATAGGTATGACTCTAGAGATGTGGGTGATACTGTGGTTCTGTCTTTTTGGCTACACTGCTATCCCAGAAGTGACAGTCAGAGGCAAGGATGAAGTTCTGAAAATGAAAGGACACAGTCAGGGTGGCCTCCACTGATAATGACATAGAGGCCTGTGCATGGGCCTGTGGAGGGAGGGTTTCTCAGAAGCTTTGGGTTCTGGTCTAGACTGGGAAGTAGGCCAGGGGCAGTCTCAAGCTGGACCAAAGCTGAACTCAGGATGGTGACAAGGGGCTTAGCACGAACACAGTGGCCGGCTGGCAGAGACCCAGAGACCAGAGACAGGGAGGTGAGAGGGGCTGGAGCAGATCATTAGTTGAGCGTAAGACTGCCCTTCATGGTAACACAAGCAAATGGATCACAGCTGATGTGGGTTCTTTGTTTGTTACAAAACATCACAAAACATCACTCTCAAATATGTGAGACCCTTGATTAAATTTTCAAATCCCTGGCCCTGGCATTAGACTTTATTACCATACTCAGATATTTTAAAAAACAGATAAAATGGCCATGCTGAATTTTTTCCATAGATGGTATATAAACACATTTTATAATACTGAGCAAATAATTTATTTGGTCTTTTTCTCCTTCTCCCAGTAAAAGGTTCAGAGCAGTGATTGGGAGGCAGGGAGGGGTCACTTAAGACATTAACTCTGTGTAGAAAGTGTTACTAGGATACTGCATTTTTTTGTTGACTCAAATCACAAAAGGAGAAAAAGTTATTTAATTGAGAGATATTGTGCATCTCCTATACTCACACATAATATTAAGAATATCTGCACGATTTTTGCCTAAGGTAGTCCAAAGGCTACCTAGACTAAGACTTCTTAGTCGCCTTTTAATTTTTAGAAGTCTTGGTCATTTTTAAGACCTAAGTTGCCTTAGTCGTTTTTTGGAAGTCTTTCGCCTAAGACTTCTAAAAAACACCCAGAGGCTGAATATATTTAATATACCACTTCCCACACTCCTTTATTTTTACTCATCGGACTAATTCTTAATGGACTTGCCCAAGAGTTGGCAAACTTGTTCTGTAAAGGATTTTTACGATTAGCAGGTCATATGCTCTTTTCCAACCACTTAAACCAGTGTAGCAGAAAACAGCCAAGGGCAATATGTAACAGATGGACAAGGCTATGTTTCAATAAAACTTTATAAAAGTAGGCAATTTGTCTCAAAGGCCACAGTTTGTTGATTCCGATCTAGCCCTTCAATCTTAAAATTATATTAAAATTATTATGTTTACATGAAAAAAGTAAAACATCTCAATACATATTATTTCTATCCAAGTCTACCCCACTTTATGAAGGTAGTAACTGATATTAGTATATGTAAATATTATTAAAAACATACCTAGTAGCCAAAAGACTTTAGGTTTCATCCTTTATCTTTCCAATACAGTTAACACAGACCAGCATCAAGGAAAATTTCAGAGAAAACCTGTCAAGAGATTCTAGAAAAAAAAAACCCAAAACTGACTGTGTGGATCACAATAAACTGTGGAAAATTCTGAAAGAGATGGAATAACAGACCACCTAACCTGCCTCTTGAGAAATCTGTATGCAGGCCAGGAAGCAACAGTTAGAACTGGACATGGAACAACAGACTGGTTCCAAATAGGTAAAGGAGTACGTCAAGGCTGTATATTGTCACCCTACTTATTTAACTTATATGCAGAGTACATCATGAGAAATGCTGGACTGGAAGAAACACAAGCTGGAATCAAGATTGCCGGGAGAAATATCAATCACCCCAGATATGCAGATGACACCACCCTTATGGCAGAAAGTGAAGAGGAACTAAAAAGCCTCTTGATGAAAGTGAAAGAGGAGAGTGAAAAAGTTGGCTTAAAGCTCAACATTCAGAAAACGAAGATCATGGCATCCGGTCCCATCACTTCATGGGAAATAGATGGAGAAACAGTGGAAACAGTGTCAGACTTTATTTTTTTGGGCTCCAAAATCACTGCAGATGGTGATCGCAGCCATGAAATTAAAAGACGCTTACTCCTTGGAAGAAAAGTTATGACCAACCTAGATAGCATATTCAAAAGCAGAGACATTACTTTGCCAACAAAGGTCTGTCTAGTCAAGGCTATGGTTTTTCCAGTGGTCATGTATGGATGTGAGAGTTGGACTGTGAAGAAGGCTGAGCGCCGAAGAATTGATGCTTTTGAACTGTGGTGTTGGAGAAGACTCTTGAGAGTCCCTTGGATTGCAAGGAGATCCAATCAGTCCATTCTGAAGGAGATCAGCCCTGGGATTTCTTTGGAAGGAATGATGCTAAAGCTGAAACTCCAGTACTTTGGCCACCTCATGCGAAGAGCTGACTCATTGGAAAAGACTCTGATGCTGGGAGGGATTGGGGGCAGGAGGAGAAGGGGACGACAGAGGATGAGATGGCTGGATGGCATCACGGACTCGATGGACGTGAGTCTTAGTGAACTCCGGGAGTTGGTGATGGACAGGGAGGCCTGGCATGCTGCGATTCATGGGGTCACAAAGAGTCAGACACGACTGAGCGACTGAACTGAACTGAATAGTTATAAAGTACTTTATAATTATAGAACACTGCTACAAATAATATTTCATTTTATCTTTAATATTTCCTGGTAAGGCAGGCAGAACAATTACTGCTATTTTTCTCTGATGAGACCACAGATGTACAGAAGCTATGCACCTGGGCTTCCCATAAGCAGTGAGGAGGAGAAGCGTGACTCCAAGCCAGCAGTCTCTCTACTGACTGCACCACGCACCTTCCCTTTCAGGGTCTTTGTGGCTTTGCCTTTTCTGATACCAGATTTCTAATGTATGGCCAGAAGATGACAATGCTTACAGTGTAGTGTCTTGGCTGGAGCAGAATAAAAGGGACAATCATTTAGAAATGATTCTTTTTTTAAAATGCAACAACTACCAAAAAAATATCTCATCAACAGCTTTATGGCCTAATCCTTAAATAACATAGTACACTGTACTGTAGGAAGGACAATTAGAACTTGCTGAATTAAACTGATGTCAGGAGATCAGAGTTCAGAGAGACTGGGTAAATTACTGACTAAATGAGTTTCTCTGTATAATAGAGAAACTGCACCTATCTACTTCACAACAATTTAAGGTGCTCAATGAAGACAACAGATGTGAGACCATATTACTCAGCCATAAAAAGGAATGAAACTGGGTTGTTTGTAGAGATGTGGGTAGTGCGGTAAGTCAGAAAGAGGAAAATAAATATTGTATATTAACACATATATGTGGAGCCTAAAAAAATGGTACAGATGAACCTCTCTGCAGGACAGAAATAGAGTCACAGATGTAGAGAGATCTGTGGACACAGTAGAGGAAGGAGAGGGAGGGATGAACTGAGAGAGCAGTACTGACACATTTGCCCTAGGTGTGCAAAGCAGGCAGCTTAGAGGGAAGAGGCTGCACTGCACAGGGAGCTCAGCTCCGTGATGCAGGAGGACAGAGGGGGGCCCAGACCATATACGAATACTCAGAGCGATTCACTTCATCGTACAGCAGAAACTGACACAACATTGTAAAGCAATCATACTCTAATAAAACATAATTAAAATGTATCTAATTCACTCAACAAATACTTACTGAGTAGTCACTGTGAGCAACCCATTGTGAACAGATGCTGTGAGACTGAGCACAACTTACTCCATGCAGATTAAAACCAAACTTCATGAAACACTGAAAATTGTTAAGAACTTCAGGGACCACACACAAATGGAGTTGAGAAAAGACAGATGCAGATCAATTATAGCAATGGAAAAGCTTACTTTCAAAAAGGAGCAAATGAAGGGCTGTCCAGTTGCTAAAACACATAGACTTTCGAGTAGATGTAATAATGTGAACCACATAACCAATTTCAAAGAATTAGCATGCAAAAAAATAATGCAATATCAAGAATTTTTAATACTGATTACATGTTAAAATCATATAATTTGGATATACTGAGTTAAATAAAATATGTTATTTAGTGGATATTACCTGTTTCTTTTACTTTTTTTAATGTAATTACTAGAAAATTTTAAATTACTACGAAGCCTGAATTATATCACTAATTCTATTGGACTGTGCTGTTTTATGGCCAAAAGGGAAGTCCAGGCAGTGCACGGTTCTGAAATGGCTAATTATGGTGTATGCCATCTTTGTGAGGCATGGACCAGAGATATAACACAGAATGAGCCAAGTATCATCAAACCCACAAATCACAAAAATTCTGATGGCTCACGTGGGAACACAATTATAGTTGGGAGGAACCTGCAGGGTATTACTGGTGATTCCAAAGTAAATGGATTCAAAACTAAAAGAAGTGAGGGCATAAAAATCATTCTGTTTCTCCTTCCAGCTAAGGTACAAATATCTGAGGGGGAAATAAGTCTATGAAACCCTTGTTAGAACTGAAGACCAATCTAGCTCCAGCACTTTCCCTCGACCAGTGACTATTTCACACACATATTTGAAAAGACCCTGATGCTGGGAAAGATTGAAGGCGGGAGAAGAAGTGGACGACCCAGGATGAGATGGTTGGATGGCATCACCGACTCAATGGACATGAGTTTGGGTAAACTCTGGGAGTTGGTGATGGACAGGGAGGCCTGGTGTGCTGCAGTCCATGAGGTCTCAAAGGGTCGGACACAACTGAGCGACTGAACTGAACTGAGGTGATACTCTATCTAGAATCATGCTCTACTTGGCTGACAGAGCTCCTTAGTGCGTGCAACCAAACTGGTTAATATCAGCAATCCACTTACATTCCTCATACCCAATAAATGTTCAGAAAATAACGGACAATCTCTACATCCCACACAATTATCGACCAGAATACTCAAGGGACCTGTAGGGATTCAAGTGCCCAAGAGAGGCCCTTGTCTTACCAAATTCTCAGCACCCAGCCCGGTACTAGTGACACAGTAAGTGCCCAGTAAATATCCATTAAATACACAAAAAGTGGTAGTATATTAGAAGGTAAAAGTCCACATCTATATGGAAAGGGCAGGAACCAGAAATTACAGACTGGTGAGCACTTAGAAATGAAGAGCCAGGAAGGAGCCAGCAAAGGCCAAAGCCAAAGCCAAAAACCAAGCCAGCCAGTTGGGCCATGAATCTTTTTCTGCCCAGCACCACATGTACAGAGCATGAACTTGATGTTCACAAGATCTCTGACAAAGTCTTTTACAACACCTTTTAAAAATATGGAGAAATAGCAGGCCTAATGACAAAGCAGTTATAAGACAGTCACGAACAGAAAATCATAAAGGCAGGCTGGTGGTTGAGAGATGGAGGTCAACGTGAAGAAATTCTCCAGTAGTGTACACAGGAGTCCCTCTGGGTCAACATTTGCTTCAGTGAGCTGGGAGAAGCGTGAAAGGCATGTTTGCAAGTAACATAAAAGTAGCAGGGTAAGTGCAGCAGTGGATATGGTTCAGAAGATCCTAATCAGGCCCGAATATCTGAAAACAGCATGATGAAATCTAATAGAAATAAATGTAGGTGGTCTGATTAGGTATGCAAATACGTCAGAATTAGAAATAAAAATACATTAAAAACGAGATAAGTGAAAGCTGAAGGCGATCTAGTCTGGCAGCAGCTCAGCTGTTTATCAAGACTGCCTGCGGAACGCTAATGCAGAGACAAACTGCCTCGGAAGAAACGCAGTTCTAAGCACAGCTTTTTGTTAGTGCTTTTACATTTTGTATCGGCTAGTCCACACTCAGAACATTGTGACAACAGGAATTCTGAGGAACAAACGGAGGAGAACAACAAACAGGAATCATTGAAGGGATTAGAGATGCTTTTGAAGAGAACGCCTACAGATGATATAGCAGAAACCCTCCCATTCTTAAGAGTTTTCAGTTAGAAGTGGTTGGGTACACTTTGTTTTCCAAAAGGCACTTTTTTTGAGGAAGGGAAGGAGTCACAGATCTCTTTTAGAATCTAATAGAGCCATGGGTCCTCTCCCTAGGAAACAAAAAATGTACACACATATGTTTTATAAGCAGTTTCAGGGGGTTTTAATCAGATTAAGAAATTCCTCGTTTAGAAATTCTAAGGACCCAGGTTTCTGTTTCATATAAAAAATTATTTCTCCCCTGACCTCTAAAGCAATACTCCTGATGAGGAACTGAGAGAATTCCTACCCTGGGCAGACGGGTAGGACAGGGGTCTGGAGCCAGTCACCTGTATTGTCCCTCCCAATTTTAGGAGTCACTATTCTGAAATAAATTTTTGAATGGCTTCACAGTATTAAGGCAAATACTTAAAACACTTTTTTTTAATTGTCATTCACCTTACTATTTTAAATACTCTCAATGCCCATTACACTCTAGTAATTGAAACAGGGTCAAAACAAAGGTCATCCAAGCACTCACATCGTTTATGAGACGTATCTGACAAGGACTTCATTCACTGGATGCCCAATCACAATGGGAGCAGGTATACAGAAATTATTTCTTGTCCGCAAGCAATAAAATATTTCTCTCCACAAGCTGCTTTTTGAAAAACTTGACTGCACAAAGGGCTGAGGTGGCAGGAAACCTACAGTATTTGCAATATTATAAGCTCTTGGTTTGCATTTCTGGTTATAAGGATTTTTCTAAGCAGCTGGCTTATGTTATCATCACAGGACATACCCATGAGTTATCTCATTAGCAGCATTACATAATTTCTATATTCTGAGTTTATCTGCTTGGTATCTCATTGCTGTCTAAACCGGAAGAGCTTGTCGACATTAGCTAGAAAGGAGGAGATACATCTCAGCTTTCATTCTATCCTTAAGAGATAGAATGAAAGCAAATGTAAGTCCTTAATAGTGATGCTTACTTTTTAAAAACTAGGTTCTCAGAAATTCTAAGCAGGAAAAGATTTCTGTTTTTCTTCTGAGAAAATTTTCCTGGATTTTCCTTGACTTTCTTCTATTTAAATTCCTACCCCTAGTTCTGCCCATAATCTTGAAAGAGCTCCAATCCTGAAATAAGTATAGATACATTATAGTCAAAATTACTTAATGTTTCCTACCTACAATCATATAAAACTATTATAATGAGTTTGATAAATGCCTTCTGCCAACACAGGGTGCTGCTGCCGGGATGCAATTTTTGTAACAAGTAGGTGTCCAAAAGGGCTGTGAGTCTCAAGGAGAAGGTGTGTGTGTGTGTATATGTGTGTGTGTGTATGGGGTGAGATTAATTTGCCTATGGAATGTCAATGATAGATGTTACTCACTTAAAAATCCCGTTTTCATAGTTTTTCTATTGGACTGAAAAGGTATCACTGAAGCCCTTCATTTCTCCACCTTCTCCCCTTCCATTGCTGTCATTTCCCATTCAAATCTATTTCCCCAAATGGAATTTAAAAAATCTGTCATCAGTGGTAGACTTTAAGTGAACTGGAGGAATAATACTTTTTTTAGAAATAATAATCTCCATAAAGATTAATGACAGTAGATTTATTTTCTATACAAGAGACTCTCATATTTCATCAAAACCTGTCATATAGCTCTCAACCAAAGAAAAGATGTCCAGACAGTAAGGGGCCACAGAGAATTTTAAGGGTTACTTTTGAGTTATATTTTCATCTGCTTTAGCTATAAATGCAGCTGATGAGAATTATATAGGATAGTGGTCCTAAAACTTGAATGTAGCAGTCATCAGGAAGGCGTATCAAAATCCAAAATGCCAGGCCCCATACCCTGAGTCTGTGATTCAGTAGGTCTGGGGTAGATGGGGCCCCAGAGGTGATTCTGCTGCTGCGGCTAATAAATCCTTGATGAACGACCGGTACAGGAGGATCCCAGATATCTAACTGGTTGCAACATCATACTTCCTTTCTTACTGCAAACTTTCATGGCTAAGGTTTTTGCATCATATTTTAGGATTGGAGCCTAAAATGGCTGACAGCTTCTTGTGGCTTGAGAACCTACGCAAGCCACATCCTTCTCTAACAATCCTGGAGTGGGGAGCCATTGCCTTCTCCGAACAATCCTGTAGAAAGAATTAATAAAGAAGACAACTCCCTTCTGGAAGAAGAAATCAAGCTGTTTCTTGAGTCTCTCCCTCACTTTCTTTAACCTTCTTACTAAGTATCTGGAGTAAAATTCAACAGGAAAATGTCTCATAAATCCTATTCTGGATGGGGTGGCCTTATCAGAAAGAAGATAGGCCCACTTACCAGAGAGGAAATACACCCAGTCGTGTGGTGATAAAAACCATGGCAAACATAACAAACAGGAGATCACAAATTTTCTGAAACTTGGCGTAATTTGCCATTTTGGCAGCCTAGAAAAGGAAGGAATGTGAAAGATTAATTGAGTTAAACTGATAAATGGAAAGCTGCTTTCAATATGGACGAGTCTCCTTTAAGATATAACTTACCAGATGCATAAAACTGCCTGCTACTTTGAAATGTCATGCATCATGCATCATGTTTATAAATTACCCATAAGTCAAGTGAAATGCGGTATCAGCCATAAGTAGAACTATTGACTGTTACAGATTTAATAAAATATTCAGCAACCTGAAAAATTCAATTATATGGTTGACTTCAGGAAAACAGAAAAATAAGAAATTCTTGCATTACAGATAATACTAGCAAGCCAAAGACACCAAAACAGGAATTTGGCATAACAGGTCAAAATAGAAAAGTGCTAGATAATCCTTTAACCTTTAATGAATTCCAGATACTAAGGTTACAAACTTTATAGACAATATATTGAGCCTTCCTGTACTTTTTCCTCCTTCAGACTCAGAGTTATAGGTTTTTCTTAAACAGGTAAAAGGAGGTCTCTGGGGACAGTTTCTTGGCTTATTCTCACAAATTTAGAAATGAAGAATGTGTCAAGATGATGTTATTTCAGTGAATCCATTTAGGTATCATTTTCAAATTAACATTATTGGGTAATTTTCTAGATGAAAGTCACTAGTGTTCAGAATGTCTATGAGAAGCACACTAATAATTTATGGTAGTGATTTAAGTGACCACTTTTTATATTATAAATTAGTCGAGGAAAGAAATACATCCCTTTCTCTACCATTTACTTTTTATAGATGATTCTAAGCAAGAACAGGTGACACTGGAAACAAAATTGTGCTTGATTACCTCTTTTTACATTTTCACATATAATTCACAGTACCCACACACTGGCTTATAAACTGAAGATGTATTTCAAATTCACAACATTATTTTCTACTTCTTGTAAAGTTAAAATAGCTGAGCCAGACTTGAAAGGCTTGTTGACAGTATCCATAGAAGCTATAATTTAAGATCTTTAAGTAAAATATGAAGCTATGAGAGAAATACATTCCTAAAAGGAAATATCAATATCTTTTAACTGAGTGGAAGCCAGGATTATGAACCTTTAATTTCGTGAATACTTTGTATGTGACATCACAACTTATACTAAAGGAATAAAAAAAGCATCTTCTGCCTCCTTCTGGCTATGTAAACCATGTAGTTTTTCTTTTACATTCATTCACCAGTATTCAGTAACAAGCATTAAACATCAAATTTTCTGAAATGTCTAAGCCATAGATTCCACTTTGAAGAGTCAACATATCTCATTTTTTGGATATTCTCAAGCATTATTTTATAATGTCAAATAGAATCCAAGGGATGAAGAACATTTCCTTTTAAACCTTTGTTTAGAAAGGAGTCATTCACATGACTTGGACTTCTGGAATCTTTCTCTTTTTTAGATAAAAGTGGTAGATGATGATTCAGTCCACACTTTCTGAATTATGGCTCTGCCAAGCACTAGGCCATCCATTTCCAGACAAGAGCTGGCAGATTATATAGGATTGATTTCGAGATGGTAGATTGCTGTATACGTTTCTACCTCCAAGCACACTGAGGATTTAACCACATGGTAACTGATTTTCAGGGAATTGCCTTTGTACTAATTTTATTTCTTTTAAAAAATGTGCTGAATAGAATCTAGCTTGAATCACTTAAAAATAGTGCCAACCCTTCATATGACATATCTAGCCCATTAGGAATATTTTTTTTGTTTCATAACCTTATAGGGACCAGAGTCTTTAATGAAGTGCTGTATATACTTCAAACCTTGACTAATTGCCTTTATAGTAGATTCAATTTTACAACCTGAAATTTCTGCTTATATTGCAATAACAAATCATTATTTGAGGGCACTTCTATTTTATATTCACAGTGACAGCGTAAGCTTCATAGGGGCAGAACTGTAGGGTGAAAGGAATAAAAAATCAGAATACAGACTCTAAGACCCATTTCTACATGGAATTTGTACTTTGGTAAGTTTATGTTTGACCAATTATGTAAATTTCTTGGCATTAAAGTGAAAAAATATAATTATATAACCTTACTGGGCATGTCTCTTCATGGGGGCCAATATTAAGAGAAAATACCACACCAAAATTTTACTTGGGATTTTATCTTTTGAAATATGTTTAGAAGCATTTTTATTTTTCATTCTTTTTTGCTATTTTAATAATTCTAAGTGGTAATGGTTTAGAAAGTTAACTAAAGTGCAACCAATATCTCTTCAGGTATTCTTAACATGTATATGCATAGAAAATAGTTTTCATGTAAAATTTGCAATGCATATATACTTTCACTGTAAAAATACTAGGACAATATTTAATATTAATATACATAATCTACACATATGTACAGGCAATAAAAACTATGACTCTTAATTTCATCAGGATGGACAACTAATAACTATAGTGAGTTATACATACCTTCCAGATAAATCAGTGTGAAACTTGTAACATTAGAAACAAAGCCTATTCAAATAGTAATTTTCCTATTGTAAAACATTAATTTCTTAAGTGTGGAAGGGTAAAGGTTTTCATTATTCTGTTAATAAAGAATGCTAACTTGGTGAATAGTTTTTGCACACAAATTTATATATTAAAGTCTCACTTTCACCAAGTAGACCTACAGAGAAACACTCCATAGATTCAAAGAAGTCATATCCTACCTTCTCCCAACACCATCTAGCATACCCTAGAAGAACTGAGGATCTGAGGGATTCCTTAAATTTCAGATTTTGTACTCTATATATGAAAAGAAAACTTTTACCTCTAGAAGAGCATCGGCTGAATCGTGGAGACAGAGGATCAGGGTCCCTACTCGGGCCATGTTGTTGACATATGAAAAGGTAATCAAGAGAATAGCTACAAGGTGGTGCAGGAACATAACGCCAAAGTCCTGGGAAGCAGAAGACACAGGCATGTTAGTTAGGATTTAGCAGCATCACAGTCTTTCCATCTATTCATCCATTCATCTAATACTTCTGAGGAACCCAGTGGGCCCAGCACCGGGGACACTAACATGAGTAATATATAGTTCCTACTCTCTGAGAGTTCACCATGTTGTGGGAGAGACACGCAGGAGACCAGTGACTCTGGACAATGTGATCAATACCGGGACCCAGGCCAGATCATAAACGCTGTTTTGTACTGAGCCAAGGAATTTAAAGCTAGGGGGAAAATTGCCATATAGAATTTGTGAATGAAAAACTATTACCTGCCATATCAGAAGACAAAGGATGTTGCAGCCACCAAATCACAGTCTCCTCTAGAGTGAGCACTGAGGAAGCTCAGGATGGAAAGAAGATGCCCACCAGCAGTCAGTTCACTGCAGTGCACCCTGGCAGTGCACCTTGAGGAGGCTCAGGATGAGAAAGCAGAAGAGCCTGGCCCCAGACTGCTGAGGTGCATGTCGAAGGAGTGAGTGACACGCATGGGGCAGTCACCTTCCTATACACAGAAAAGCACTAACTCCCTTAACTTGAGATATCTGGTTTTCTTTAATAACAACCTTTTGCTATTCTGACTACCTGGTCTTTGTTGTAGAAACTCCTATACATCCTGGGTCCCCCTTTGTCTCTTCGGAGTAATCTCTCAGAGTGATCTGAGATGCTATGTCCGCAGCTTAAGTCCTCAGTTTTGTCAAGTTTTTGACAATAATTTTCAACTTTTAAATTGTACATTTTTTTTTTTCCAGTTGACAGGTTTCAAGCTCAGAAAGGTATTATTTGGATTTGCACATTAGGAAACTCTTCTAGGCAGCAGTGCAGGGCCAACTGGACCACTTCCCCAACTATTAGTGGCTAGGGTTTGGCATCCTTCTCCTGGAATATGCCCAACGGAATGTTAAAATAAGAATTGTGATATGTTGGCATTTCTGATGGCATTTCTACACAAACAAGCTCTGAATTTTAACCATTATCTGTCTGTAGTCACTAGAAAAAAAAAAAATAACTGGCAAACGTAATGGGAATTTGGCCATCCTTATTTTGATCAATTTCAAGGCTGCTTCCTGGCCCATGTGAAAAGATCATCTTTCTCCACTACTGATTTATCTCCTGACCACTTGGACACATTTATTGTAACATGGAATTTATATTGCTTGGAAATGCTTCTACTGACACTTTTATTTAGTGTGTATTTCTCCCAGAGTAAACTCGAAGTCTCTGGGACTTCAGTGCCAAGACCAGCTCAAATGATGACCTACTTGAAACCATGGACCATTCAGAGATAAATGAGACAAAATTAGAAGCATATTATGAAACTGAGAGAAAGAGAAAAAAAGAAAGTAACTGTATGTACAGATACATATACTCTTTATTAAGTAGCTATTGATGTCACACAGTTTGGGGTCTGAAAGTTCAATTTTGATGACTTAAATGGTTCTAAAACATTTAAACAAGGTTTTTTGCTTATATCCTGAAAGTAACTAATGATAATCTATAAGTAATAAAATACTGCACCTATAAGGTCCTTTTGCCATATATTTCCTTGTATAGTTCCCACATTGAAAAATTCCAATCATTTTAATTTATGTAACTTAAACCTATAAAGCTATGGATCTTCTACTGTTTAAATTCCTGTGATACAGAACTCTTTAAGAATATCTTTTTATGTTTTATAAATTCAAGCTTTAAATGACAATGATGAAGTAAAGCCACATGGGTATATTTAAAAAAACACAATGTTTAAATGGTTCTGTATACACTTTGGTGTCCAGAGGTTACTGTTCTGCATTTATGGATAACCATATTGACTTATTATTGGGATTCCCCAATAGCTCAGTGGGTAAAGAATCTGCCTTCAATGCAGGAGACAGGAAATGTGGGTACAGTCCCTGGGTCTGGAAGAATCCCTAGAGGATGAAATAGCAATCCACTCCAGCATTCTTGCCTAAAAAAGTCCCATGGAGAAAGGATCCTGGTGAGTGACAATCCAAAGGGCTGCAAAGAGTCAGACATGACTGAGTGACTGAGCATACATATTGGTTTTTAAATTTATTCTATAAGTAGCTCATATTTACTGGAATAAACAATGTATTAGTTTTCTAAATAAGGTCAGATATGTTAAAAAATGAAATAGAACTGTTTTTCTTATTTTCAGTTAACCTTGACTTCACTTTCACTTTTCATTTTCATGCATTGGAGAAGGAAACGGCACCCCACTCCAGTGTTCTTGCCTGGAGAATCCCAGGGACGGGGGAGCCTGGCGGGCTGCTGTCTATGGGGTCGCACAGAGTCGGACCTGACTGAAGCGACTTAGCAGCAGCAGCCGCAGAAGTCTCAAAATGAGCTGTGTGGCATGATGGTAGACACCATTGTTGGCAGAATCGTGTCCTGCATCAGTTCATTCTAACACCCACAGCAGAACTACAGAACGAAGTTGTGCAAATTCCTGTCACCTGTGGACCTATCACCACACTCCTTCCTCTAGACCCACATCTGCATCTCGAATTAGTTCTCAGCTCATGGCGAGAGAAATGAAGACCATGCTCTGAGTTTAATCAGTGACCATATACAGACTCAACTTAACAGTTTTACCTATTTCTCTTGATTTCTCTGACGCTTTTGTAGTTATCTAGGGTCTCCCTAAAGGATTAAAGTTGAACAATACCAAAAGTGCCTGAAGTGAAGTGAAGTGAAGTTGCTCAGTTGTGTCTGACTCTTTGCGACCCCATGGACTGTAGCCTACCAGGCTCCTCCGTCCACGGGATTTTCCAGGCAAGAGTACTGGAGCAGGTTGCCATTTTCTTCTCCAGGGGATCTTCCCAACCCAGGGATCGAACCCAGGCCTCCCGCATTGTAGGCAGACGCTTTACCTTCTGAGCCGCCAGGGAAGCCCTAAAAGTGCCTTAAGCATATAACAAAAATTGCTCTGATAATGTTTCCCAGGGGAAGATGACATCTCTTCACTTAAGGCTATTATCAGAAATGTATTTGGTTTCATCACCTAGAGTAATCTACCAGACAATAGCTACTTCAAAACAATGGATCAATTGAAGTGGAGCTAACCTATCAACTGCTATTTTATACTATCTCAAAAATATAATTAAATAAAACCATAGAGTGTTAATTCAACAGTTCAGTGAGTTTATATTCACCCATGCTGAACACATAGATTTTAAAATCTAACTAGTTGAGTACCTAACCAGAACAATACTTTCCACATTTCCCATTGTTTAGCCCTGAGTGATTGCTCTTGATTTACTGAAAGAGAAGAGGTTTTCTTGATTTAATTTTAAAATGAATATAAATTGATTAAAACCTTATGGAGGATTAGGGTCATTTTATAAATAAGTTTCCTAATATGTATCTGATATAAATGTCAATAAATAAAACAATGCCCTTGGCAATATAGCAAGGTTGCCCTAAAAACAAGAGACTTGTTTTTCAGACAAAGTTTGCTTTGTGTAGATGATTTTTGCATATAAATAACCTGGTTCTAGAAAACACTTATTACTGAGGGGCTCAGAGCTATGCTCACAGCAGAAGACCAATTTTCATTATACTGCCATATCTGTATGAATATAAAAAGCATGAATAATGGATTTTGTCTTTTACATTTCTGCTTCAGGAAGCATTATACACACTGAAATGCCTTTAATAAAAGCCATGCAATCATTATTTTTTGTGTTACTCTCATTCCCTCACTGTGACATTTTTCTGAATAGGCAGTGAATCTGGTACAAATAACAGTTTTTAAACAAATTGTCAATTTAGACTTTATCAACACCTTGTGGGAAACTCCCATCCTCTTGTTTGTTACTGCTGAAAGTAAATGGTGTATTAATATATCTATACCCAGGCAAGCTGCAGGAAACTTAGCATTTAGGTTGAGAATGTTTCTTTCATTTTTGGTAGCATCAATTAGGTAGAGAGACTGTGATTTCTTGTTGGCCTTCATACTGAAGACAGATCCCAAAGCCCTTATTTCAAACAGACTGGCCTGGCTACCTGCCTCAGTGGTCCCCAACCTCCTATTGCTCTGCCGTATTGTTTCTGGGCATATTCATAGCCAGTGTCAAGGGTTCCTTCCACATTCCCTGCATGATATTTAACTCAACCTCAGCCCTCATTCTAGTGGCTTCTCCTATGGCAATTATCAGACAGGAAAAAATATAGATATGGTCTTGCTGCTACTGCTAAGTCGCTTCAGTCGTGTCCGACTCTGTGCGACCCCAGAGATGGCAGCCCACCAGGCTCCCCCGTCCCTGGGATTCTCCAGGCAAGAACACTGGAGTGGGGTGCCATTTCCTTCTCCAATGCATGAAAGTGAAAAGTGAAAGGGAAGTCACTCAGTCGTGTCTGACTCTTAGCGACCCCACGGTCTGCAGCCCACCAGGCTCCTCTGCCCATGGGATTTTCCAGGCAAGAGTACTGGAGTGGGATGCCATTGCCTTCTCCAAGATACGGTCTTGACTCAAGTACAATTAGAATAAGACTAAAACGAAGAAATTGAAGGAAAAGCCATCCATTTTAATACCAGAAGCTGGGAAGAAAACATTGGGTTTTTTTTTTTCCATATTACATTTCTGAATGGCATTTAGAGAACCCAGAACAGAGTCTTAAAGTCTATTTTGTGTAGCTTCCACATCAGAAACTTGTAGGTGCAGACAAACTTCTAGTTACTTGGGATCCATCCCCAACTGTTATTGGTAGGATGAGAATGGGCATCCTTAGCTCAGTTATCCAGGGGAATGCTCTCCACAACAAAATATTAGCACCGAAGGGCCACAGGGACCGAAGTCTGATGTTCTATATGTTGGAACTCCATTTGCAGTGGTCAAGCTGAACGAACAAGGCTTTGAAATAATACTGTTTTCAGAAAACACATAAATTCACATTGATGTACATATTCTTATGAAAGCAAAATTAAATATCATTTCTTATTAAAAAATCTTGCACTACAAACAAGAAGCTTGTTCTCTAAATTCCCATTTGCTGGCTAAAGTATTAACAATTTCACGCAGTTTCTTTTGGGAATAATCTTTGCAACAAATAAAGAAAAGCACTGGTGAAGCTTCTCAAAAAAATATTAAGATCAAGATATTAAGTGATGGTTAATTCAGATGTGCATGGGTGGTGAAAAATATGAAATACCACTAAAGTGCAAGACAAAGAAAAGACTTCTCTCTGGGATGCAAATAACAGAAGCAGCTTTACCAAATTAAACAAATACCCTTAATAAACATACTCTAACTCATGAATTGTTGTTGTTTACTTGTTCAGTCATGTCCAATCTTTGCAACCCCATGGATTATAGCCTGCCAGGCTCCTCTTTCCATGGGATTTTCCAGGCAAGAATACTGGAGAGGGTTGCCAACTCCTTTGCCAGGGGATCTCCCTGACCCAGGGATAGGAATCAGGTAATACCATGTTACCCATTTAGCAGATTTTCAAACTCTCTAAGAAACAGAATGAAAGAAACATAAATTGAAGCTGATTTCATTTTACGGCCACTACAGCAGTAATAGAAATCTCTCATTTCTATTAAAAAAAAAATAGTTTTCCTATTTGAATCTTCAGGTACAAAGAAATTAATAGGGTTGTTAACAGAGTAACATGTTCTTTTTTTCTAGAGAGCAACAACAGTTTCCCCATCTCTTCTCTTGGGATCGTGCAACCTGGGAATAAAGCTCAGAATGTTGGGGAGCAATACGGCTGTGCAGAAAGTGGACTTCAAGCCTGTAACTTGGTATCATATAGGGAAGAGTGGCCACCCAGGCTCCACCTTCACTCCAGAATGAACACACATGGAGTGTGTAAACTTCAGACAAAACTTACACGTGCCAAGAACAATCATAGTTAAACACTTTTCCCATTGAGGGAATATGAAGATATAATAGATACTCAAACTGGTTATGGATAGCTGAAGTCCTATGCATGAATATATATATTGATATGTTAATATATTTATACATCTATCTACTGCTGCTGCTGCTGCCGCTAAGTCGCTTCAGTCATGTCCAACTCTGTGCGACCCCATAGACGGCAGCCCACCAGGCACCCCGTCCCTGGGATTCTCCAGGCAAGAACACTGGAATGGGTTGCCATTTCCTTCTCCAATGTCTGAAAGTGAAAAGCGAAAGTGAAGTTGCTCAGTCATGTCCGACTCCTAGCGACCCCATGGACTGCAGCCCACCAGGCTCCTCCGTCCATGGGATTTTCCAGGCAAGAGAACTGGAGTGGGGTGCCATTACCTTTTCTGTATATCTATCTATATTTCTCTTAAAAAGCAAAGAAATAGAATACTAACTGTCTAGGTTGTAAAGACAATGACTGAAATAAAAGAACATTCAGAGTGATTTATAAAAATCTGTTAATTCTGATTTGCCCATATTAGGCAACTTGAAAATTATACCTTTCTGTCACCAGCCCATGACGTAAGAAGTTCACATAATGTATGCAAATGTAAATGTCAACCTTTGGGGTATCTGCAACCTCCCACAATTTACTTGGTTATTATATTTTTAGCTGGCCTTGAGTTTTGGCTTACTTTAAAGAGAACTGGTTAAATGTGCCATTTAAAGAAGGGTATTTCAAATAACAAGGTTCTTCAAAAATTGTAGTTGAAATTCACTTTCATTATTATGTATAGCCTCTACTCTAGTGTAAATATTTATGGGAAATGTGGAAATGGATGAAAAAATGTGATTTGTTTGGATAATGTTTGTTTAATTATAAAGAGGTGGAGTCCTGCAGGAATGATTCAATTAGCCCATCTCTGATATCAATCCATGAATAAAACCTCATTCACACAAAATCTAGAGACAAATTTATTTCTACACTTTTTCCCCAATAGAGTAGATTTTTCACTTTGGTGACTAAATATATACAGATTTAGGTCATTGAGGCAAATAACTGTCTCATACAAATATCATTATGAAAATAGTAAGTGCTAAGAAATTAATTGGTTAAAGACTTTAATCTTGCTATTGTTAGTATTGAAATGTTTTAAAACCCATGTGCTGATATGATGTGAGTAGCTCTCTCTGCCATTCTTAAAGCTGACATCCTCACTCTTCACCAAATAGGCACATCCAGGTGACTCAACTTTAGAGCAGAGAAAGACAAACTACAGACTCCAGGCCGAATCTAGCCCTTATTTGTTTTTGTAAATAATATGTTATTAGAACACAGCAACATCCATTTGTTTAATCACTGTTTATGGCAGTGTTCTTGCTATAGTGGTAGAGTTAAATAGTTGCAACGGAGACTGTACAGCTCTCGAGTTTAAAATATTTACTATCTGGCCCTTTAGAAAAAACTTTGATGACCTCCGCCTTAGAGCCACATCAAAGAGCGTAATATATGAAACAGTCTTGTAATTTGAGATATCGCAATCTCATAGGCTCACAGCTGGCTTCATCACATTTTCTTTAGATAAAGAATAAGTAAGGGGTTTAATTTTCACAGAGGTTCTGAAGCAACCCATTCAGTATTACTTTCAAAATTCAGGTAAATTATTTAAAAAAAAAACAGTTTTGGCAGATATCTCCATCAAAATCCTCATGATAAATTATAACTACAACTTTAAGAGCTTTTGAAAAGCTTAAGCTTTTGTGAAAACAAGAGCTGTCCTTCTGGATGCAACATTAGCCTCTCTACCACAACACGTGCCATTACTTCAGAGCTTCTGGGAACATACATAAATGAAATAAAGAACTGCTGTATCAGCAGTGTTTACCCAGTCTTTCTCCTGTGTAACAAAGATGGCACCATTTTAAGATCAAGAACTCATAATCTCATGTACTTTGAATTATTTAGTTAATATTTAATCTTCAATTGATTTTATTACTGAGGGAAAAGATGCAATAAAATTTTGTTTGCACAACAGAAAGCAGCAGGATAGTGCCACTGCTTCCCTCCCACTATGCCTGCCCAGAGCCTGGAACTTCATCTGAGACTCTCTGGAGTCCTCCCTGCTTTCTGCCTCTCTTCCCCTCCAAAGTACGCTCTCCAGATGCATTCCGCTTTCAAGTGATGTAGGTATTTTTCTTAATCATACACACATGTCTTTTTTCTCATTGAATTTTGGGTATTTAGATGTTCTCCATCACTACAAGTCTTGCCAAATTACAAGCGCCAGTAGTCAGAAGCCAAAATATCCATCTTCTGGGTGCAGTTGAAATTACTCTTGGTCCAGCTGCACTAATTTGTACAGCTTTTCATGCTAGAAGGGTCACTTCTGGGACATTTAAAATATACCCAATGTAACAGTCTTAAGTGATGCGCAAGTTAACAGATTCTGCTCTCCTTTTTATCTGGCGTGAGGGTCGGGTGTGGGAAATAACACAGTGGACAAAGGGCCAACACCAGGTAGCAAATAAACTCATTCAGGCTGAAAACATCCAAAACGATCAGTAGGGGGCAGACTGGGCTCAACTAAAATCAGAGCGATCCCAGAACTCAAAAGCCATCATCCTCACATTTACTGTCAAGCCTGTGCCGTGTGTTAGGTTGTGTCTGACTCTGCGACCCCATTGACTGTAGCCCGCCAAGCTCCTCTGTCTGTGGGATTCTCCAGGCAAGAATACTGAGTGGGCTGCCATTTCCTCCTTCAAACCCTGGAGGTTCTAAATGACAAATCAGGTCTCAATTTGGTGCTTTGGATGGAAGAAGAAAAAGTCTCCTCTAGGTCAGCCACAGAGAAGGCAATGGCACCCCACTCCAGTACTCTTGCCTGGAAAATCCCATGGACGGAGGAGCCTGGTAGGCTGCAGTCCATGGGGTCGCTAAGAGTCGGACACGACTGAGCGACTTCACTTTCACTTTTCACTTTCATGCACTGGAGAAGGAAATGGCACCCCACTCCAGTGTTCTTGCCTGGAGAATCCCAGGGACGGCGGAGCCTGGTGGGCTGCTAGGATCATGCTGTAAGTTGTCAGGAGGGATTCAGGGAAACTCTTATTATCATCAGCCTTATTGTCTCTCTTCTAATTCCTCTTCCTTCCACTGCCTAAACTCCCCACCTGCCTTCACCAACAGGCAGGACTCTCCCTGTAAAACTCACCTGTCATCTTCCCTGCCCCCATGCAGTACTCTGGCCCTTCAGGGATCTTTCCTGGCTGGAAGGCTTTGTATTTTCTCTTCTTTTCTCCAAGCCCCACTCCTATCTGAGTATCTGGTGAACTTCTATCCACCCTGAGACTTGCCTACTAATTCTCAGGTTTCAGAAGGTTCGGACACAGTGATTTATTCCCAACAACGCCATAAGGCAAGTACTGTTTGAATACCATTCTATAAAGAAACTGAGGCACGGAGAAGCTGTGAGATTTCTCCAGAGTCACATGGTAAGGACAGGCTCGAGGCACATCAGCATCTAATTCTGTGTGACTGGAGAGGTCAGGCGCCCATCACAGTGGACTGCTTCTCAGAAACAAGAGCACAAGGAAGGATGACAGTAAGGAAGGTGGTGGCAGGGGGAGGACCCTTCTGAAAACACAGATAAGTGGGAGCCTATCACACAGAACAAGGTTGCTTCTAGGGGACAGGAAGAGAAGGGGATCAAGAGCAAAGGGGAGGATTAGCCAGGAGTGGAAGAGGTGCCTCTTCTTGGGGGGCCAAAGGAGAGGATATGTCATGGGTCTGTTTATATTTAAGGGGATAGAAATGGAGGGAATTCACTGAGTCAGGGAGATGGTCAGATAGATAGATAACAGATAGATAGTAAGCCAAAGTAGACGCTTTCCCAAGACTCCTAGGATGACTTATGTATGGGAAACTCTCCAGGGGAAGCAGAATGAAATCTCCTAATAAAAGTGAAAGTGAAACTCACTCAGTCGTGTCTGACTCTTTGCGACCCCTTAGACTATACAGTGCATGGAATTCCCCAGGCCAGAATACTAGAGTGGGTAGCCTTTCCCTTCTCCAGGGGATCTTCCCAACCCAGGGAACGAAACGGAGTCTCCTGCATTGCAGGCAGATTCTTTACCAACAGAGCTATCACGGAAGCCCCCCAAAAGGGGACACTGTGGCTGCATGGGCCAGGAAAACACCCTGGACCTCCTGCGTGGCAGGCAAGACTTCTGCCACTGAACCACCCATGCACCAGTGAAAGTGATACTTTCCAAATGTCAGCGGCATCTCTCAAGGGAGGGTGGGATCCCCGAGGGCCTGGACTTAAGGACCGAGAGCTCTGGAGCAACAGAGCAACTGTGTTGGTCCCGGGTGCAGGTCTCTCTGTAATGTTGGCAATGCGGTGGCCCTTAGCACCACCCTGGCAAAAGAGGTTCCTGCTGTCACTTCTCATGCTTGGACAGCAGTAGGTGCCACCACAATGCCCCAGGGCTGTAGCTGGGCTGGTCATCTAACTGTGAGATTTAAAGATGCTTAAGAGCCTCTCCTCTGGCGAGGTGCTTGGGAGTTTGATTGCCAGAACAAGCTACTAACTTTGAATAAAATCTCATAAAATTGCCCCATAAGACATTTCCCCTCCAATCCACCCCAGACAAGATTGTTCTAGTGTTCTCCCACCAGCCTGCACACAGCCCTGGGTTAAAATGCTTTGATCATCAGTGGTGGCTTACTAAAAGGAGCTGCCTCTTCTTCTCTTCTTTGATTCTGAAGTCACTACAGTGAGAAAAAAACAGAAAGAGCCCTCAGAGTCAGCAGTATCTGCCTTGGAAGAAACCTAAGCTTGGAGGGCAGGATCTTGCTACTCCAGTCATAAGGGAACACACAAAAGAACAACTTGGTGCCTCTGTGAAAGAGTGGTTAAGTGGTCTGCCTGCTAGTGTCTACAAGTAGCAGCACTAAGGTCACCCAGGGAGAATTCTACATCATCCTCCACCCTCTCAGGATGATCGGGTGTCATCTGGTGTGATTTCAGCCTTTCCAGCAAAGAGAGGAGATGCTGATACAATCTGAGGCATCACCCGAGAGTCATATCCTTGTTGTTGTTCGTTGTTCAGTCGCTCAGTCATGTCAGAATCTTTGCGACCCCACGGACTGCAGCACGCCAGGGTTCACTGTCCTTCACCACCTCTGGGAGCTTGCTCAAACTCACGTCCATCAAGTCGGTGATGCCATCCAACTGTCTCGTCCTCTGTTGCCCCCTTCTCCTCCTGCCTTCAATCTTTCCCAGCATCAGGGTCTTTTCCAGTAAGTCAGCTGTTTGCATCAAGGTGGCCAACGTATTAGAGCTTCAGCTTCAGTATCAGTCCTTCCAATGAACATTCAGGACTGATTTTGTTTAGAATTGACTGGTGTGATCTCCCTGCAGTTCAAGGGACTCTGCAGAGTCTTCTCCAACACCACAGCGCAAAAGCATCAATTCTTCAGCTCTCAGTCTTCTTTATGGTCCAGCTCTCACATCTGTACATGACTGTTGGAAAAACCATTGCTTTGACTATACAGATCTTTGTTGGCAAAGTAATGTCTCTGCTTTTTAATACACTGTCATATCCTTAGGAAAGACTTAAAAATAATCTAGGGACACTCTCGGAGGTCCAGTGGTTAATTGGTTAAGACTCTGTGCTCCCAATGCAGGGGGGGCACTGGTTCCATTTCTGGTCTGGGAAGTAAGATCCCACATGCTCCACAGCACAGCCAAAATAAATAAGTAAAGAAAAGAGACATTTTCTTAAAAAGAATAAAAATAATCTAGATGAGCAATTCTTAAATGTTCTGGTGTCAGGAGCATATTCTTAAAAATTATTGAGGACACCAAAAATTGTTTGTTTATGTGGGTCATATCTATCAGTATTTACCACATGGGACATGAAAACCGGGAAAAATTTAAAAACATGTAAAACATGCTTATTAACTTATTTTAAATAAAATTCATTATGTTAATTAATATAAATGTATTTATAAAAAATAACCACATTTTCCAAAACTTTAAAAATATCATGAAGAGAGTGGTATTGTTTTCAGTTTAGTTCAGTCCAGTCACTCAGTGGTGTCCGACTTTTTGTGACCCCATGAATCGCAGCACGCCAGGCCTCCCTGTCCATCACCAACTCCTGGAGTTCACTCAGACTCATGTCCACCGAGTTGGTGATGCCATCCAGCCATCTCATCCTCTGTCGTCCCCTTCTCCTCCTGCCCCCAATCCCTCCCAGCATCAGAGTCTTTTCCAATGAGTCAGCTCTTCGCATGAGGTGGCCAAAGTACTGGAGTTTCAGCGTTAGCATCATTCCTTCCAAAGAACACCCAGGGCTGATCTCCTTCAGAATGGACTGGCTGGATCTCCTTGCAGTCCAAGGGACTCTCAGGAGTCTTCTCCAACACCACAGTTCAAAAACATCAATTTTTCGGTGCTCAGGTTTCTTCACAGTCCAACTCTCACATCCATACATGACCACTGGAAAAACCATAGCCTTGACTAGACGGACCTTAGTCGGCAAAGTAACGTCTCTGCTTTTCAATATGTAACCTAGGTTGGTCATAACTTTCCTTCCAAGGAGTAAGCGTCTTTTAATTTCATGGCTGCAGTCACCATCTGCAGTGATTTTGGAGCCCCCAAAAATAAAGTCTGACGCTGTTTCCACTGTTTCCCATCTATTTCCCATGAAGTGATGGGACCGGATGCCATGATCTTCGTTTTCTGAATGTTGAGCTTTAAGCCAACTTTTTCGCTCTCCTCTTTCACTTTCATCAAGAGGCTTTTTAGTTCCTCTTCACTTTCTGCCATAAGGGTGGTGTCATCTGCATATCTGAGGTTACTGGTATTTCTCCTGGCAATCTTGGTATTGTTTTACATGATTGCAGATCTCTTTGATGCCTGTCTCATGCTGATTTCATCATGGCATATATATTCAATCTGTTGCCCAGTTATTTTGGTTAAAGTATGTAAAGAAAATCTAGTATCACACAGTTGGAAATGGGAGAAGTATCTTAATAGTCTTTTTCAGATAGTTATGGTTATTTTCCCTTGATATTCCAAATCTTGACAAGAGGGACATTTTTAAAGGTTAGTTGCAATATGGAATTTAAAATTATATCAATAAAATTTTCATGTTCTGTTACATAAAATCTTTTGGTCTGTCTTCACCTTTGAATGGATCTTTCACTCACGCATACTTTCGGAGCATCATGCATCATTTGGAAAACATTGGCTCATGGAGTTAAAGAAACATTTTGCACAATGTGTTAAAAACCACATTTATTGTCATCACTACCAATCTCCTGAGAAAAGTCTTTAAGTATTGAGATGCTATACAGCTCTTGCTGGTGGACACAAGGCTTCTAAAAAAATCTAATTTTTTCTTGAAAGTTTGAGTTTTATCATTGACAACAAATAATGTCAATGGTTTTACTTGAAACACCTCGATAAGTTCACTCTGTGCATTTTCAGTAATGTGTCTACCAAATACACACAATGGAATAACTATAGTTTGTCATTCTTTCAAGTAAAAATTAGATTTTGGGGGGGAAAAGCAACTAGCACAGCCCTCAGTGGAAAACACTAACCGCGTGTGACTTTTCTTGAGACACACTGGATGTTGTTCTGCAGCAGAAGCTCTTCCTGGTTCCTTCCCATTTCATCAGACAAAATTAAAAAAAAATTAAACGTACACTCAAGAATTAGAGATTTAATAAATTAACTCTTTTTACTAATTCAACAAGAGCATTCTCAAGTAAAACCGACATTTTTCCTTCCTGCAAGCACGTGGCAGAGAGGAATACAAAAGCTACTACTCATACTGTTTGGTACCACTGCTAGCAATTTCGCCATTACTTTTGCATGATCAGTGTAAAGTTCAATGCAGTGAGAAAGGTGCATGACATCCCAGCATTATTATGATCGCAGTTTTAATGTTGTAGATCTTCTGAAAGGGTCTCAGGAATCTCTAGGTGTCTGAAGAGCACACTTTGAGAACTGCTAATTTTTACAAATGACTTCCAAATACTGTTCTGCTGCTGCTGCTGCTGCGGCTGCTAAGTCGCCTCAGTCGTGTCCGACTCTGTACGACCCCATAGACGCCAGCCCACCAGGCTCCGCTGTCCCTGGAATTCTCCAGGCAAGAATGCTGGAGTGGGTTGCCATTGCCTTCTCCGAAAATACTATTCTAGGAGGTGATAATCAGCCAGATTATTAATAGTAGTTGTGCCAGTTAGGATAAGCTAGATCATGTGGCAATAATGAAACGCTTAAAATCTCAATGGTTTATAACAAAAGTCTATGTCTTATTCTATTGTATGTTACCAACTAGCTGGGCAGGGGGCACTCTGTTTATCGCCGTCACTTAGGGACCCAGATGGAGCAGCCTGCATCTCGAAGGTTATCAATTGCTATGAAAGTGAAAGTGGTTAGTCTCTCAGTTGCGTCTGACTCTGCAACTCCACGGACTGTAGCTCCCCAGGCTCTTCTGCCCGTGGGATTTTCCAGGCAAGAATACTTGGAGTACTTGGAGTGGGTAGCCATTCCCTTCTCCAAGGGATCTTCCTGACCCAAGGATTGAACCTGGGTCTCCGGTACTGCAGGCAGATTCTTTACCATCTGAGCCACCAGGGAAGCCCCATCATGCTAGAGGGAAAAGAGACTCTAGTGGGTCTCACACTAGCAATTCCATTGCATCATTGACTAAGTCAGTTCTGCTCACAGCCTACCAGCCATCTGGTCATCTCCAACCACAAGAAGGGGCATGGCTGAGTGTACCATCCTCAAGCACGTGCTTGAGAGGAGAGAGCTGGCAACATTTGGTGAGTCACACTGACAATTACAGTAATAGCCAACATTTATGGAGCCTTTGGTATGTGCTGTGCACTGTTTCAACAGCTTGTACCACTTATCTGTGCTCATCACACTCCCAGGAGGTAGGTTATATGAACTCTATTCTTTGGATCAGGACACAAAGGCACAGAGAGGTGAGCTACGTTGCTCAAGGTCACACCAAATTAGGAGAGGTGCTGGGGAGGTAGAAGGACTCAGAGCCCATGGCTTCAACCTCTAAGAAGACACATAACCCGTAACTTTCCCCAGTCTTGAGCAAAATGAGAGAGAGAAAAACTTTTCATAATTATAAATAGAAAGGATTGTCCTTTTTTCCCCCTTTAAAATCTTTTCTCTTTTAAAATGTTAAGATGTCCTTTCTTTCATGAAGTAATTTCCTTACCAGCAAAAGTAAAAGGTTGGCAGCTTTAAGTTAACTCCTTTTCCTAATGATTTCTGCTCATTTTAACCGATCAAAAGTAGAAAAATTTGTGACCACTAGTTTAGGAGGTTTTTTAATTTGTTTTTGGTCCTAGCACTATGCTTTGATTCAACCAAATTTTAGTCATTATGTGTTGGGTACTGCTCTGAGTTCTGTCAACCATTGTACTAGATAGATGGTTTCATGGACATTGTTTTATTTAATTCTATGCCACACTGCTGCTGCTGCTGCTGCTAAGTCACTTCAGTCGTGTCCGACTCTGTGCGACCCCAGAGACGGCAGCCCACCAGGCTCCCCCATCCCTCGGATTCTCCAAGCAAGAACACTGGAGTGGGTTGCCATTTCCTTCTCCATACTGCTTCCTTATTAAAAGATTAAAACATGTTTTGTTTTTTTTTTAATCCTAAAGCTAATTGAAACAGGAAAGACCTGGAGCATGGCAGGCCCCCACAAGGCAGCTAAAGTACTCAAAGCAATGGATACCAGCAATTTTCCACAAAAGTTACCAAAGAGCAAACATAAGCTTCTCAATAAGTTTCTCACTAAACTTCATCATCATCACCTCTCTCTGTCAGGGATCTTTCATGAGATAAAGTTTTTCTCTCAGGTTAAAGACCAAAAGAGCAATAAGTTGATTTCACCAGCTGGGTCTTGGAACTCAACCATGGGTGATTTTTTGCAAAGCACTCTAAACACAAGCAAGGTTCCTTGGTCGAAGGCCCAGGGACACAAGGCTTGCACACCAGCAAGCTGTTCTGAGCTCCAACATAGTCATATTTATTAACTTCCATTAGAAAATTTAGGTGTACAGGAGAAAAACTTATTGTGAACAGGTGCTGGAAAACAGAATCTTAATAAAAATTAAGCCTTGGGAAATAAAAGGTGATTCAAACAATATTGAATACCAAGAATATACCTGTTGTTTTTTTTTTGAATAAGGTACCTTAATGATTTTTTTTTTTTACAAAAGAAGAAAGGCAAAAAGGAAGAGAAGGAGAGCAGAATGGGCAGAAGAAGAAAGAAGGAAGGAAAAAATCCTCAAAAAGATACACATACCTTGGTAGCATACAATAGAATACTTAAATTATGAGTCCACTATGCCAAATGATTGCCTCTTGACTGCAATCATTCTCTTCTCTGGGAATATTAATAGCATGTATGTCATCACTGACCAAATAAGTACCAACCCTGGAGATGACCAAGAGAGGCAAGGTGTTCTATCACCATAGAGATGAAAGTTCTCCAATCATTTTTAAACTCCAGATTCTGCTTGGCAACAGAGCAATTAAAAAAAAAAAAAGATGGCAATAGTAGGACATTTCTAGAGGGGGAGAGTTTGTGAATATAAAAGCCATTTTTAGAAAGACTTGTGAACCAATTAAATCACAAAGAGTTATTTATGAACCTTACATTTTAAGGTATTGATTCTAACAGCTGGGGGCATGCATTTAGATCAAACATTTATAAATTCTGGTCCCTATTTGAAAATGGTTATTCAAGTTCATTGCTATTTGACAGGGCAAGTAAAGAAATATTTTTATAACCTTTCTATTTAACCACTATATGTATAGGCTTCAGAAATTGATTATCATGGTGTCAATGGGTGTCTTCAAATATCTCTATTCTATAATTAGGAGGAGGGTTGTTTTTAGAGGGTGAGGGCTTAGTTAACAGTTGCAGTATAGAAGGTGGGGATGTATTTGGCAACAGAATATACCAGAAGTCCTTGCTGATGGCTGGAATGGCAGGTCTTGGGGTGGGAGGGAAGTGAGGCAGGAACCCCCGAGGATCTGCAGTGGCTGTAGCCACGGTTTGAAGGAAAAAAGGAAGGATTAATGAGCAACTCACTAATGAGAGATAGCCACAGCACAGAAGACCTTTATTAAAATCTGTGCAGAGTAAAAGCACATACGGTAGTAGCCAAATTCCCATTTTGTACAAGAAACAAGACTAAGCCAGCTGCACCAGGAACGTTCAGAGGTACTCTGGCCAAGGGGAGAGGGAAGAGGAGCCAGATGGCCACAGCAAGCTATAGCGTTGACCAGAAAGTGTATATATTATTAATTTAGCAACACTGACAACATGGACAGGCCTGAATAAATTCCATTTTCATGGACCTCACTGTAAAATGCCCCTTTTTGTAGGCTTTCTCTGCACTGACGCAAGATAAGTGAAAAGCATACAAAATGATACACTTCAGCCCCTGAAATGAATCCACTTATAATTACTATTAAGAAAACGGTAATTTGTCATAACACAATGAAGCCTCTGTGAGTCCTCTTGGCTCAGTGAAAAGACACGGTGCATGCATGCTGAGGAAGCTCAAGCGAGAGGAAGTGGCTTGGTAAGGACTAGGGCTCCTGGGGGCCAAGTGGCAGTCAGTTTTGCTTCCATTCATCTCTGACCCAAGATGGCATTCCTAATTGTCATGAAGCAAAAGAGGAACAAATAAAGTGGCAAAGAATGGCAGAAGGCCCATTGCCTCTACCGTCAGGAGCACCGAGGGGCAAGTCTGCACAAGACTGTGGACACATCCAGCAGCTCATCTGTGAGGAATCACGGGACTGTGCTGGGTGAACTTGGGCTCTAATTTATTCCCACATTGTACAGCCTTGAAAATTCACTGTACATCAGTTTTCTCAATTAGAAGATGGGAAGAACAGTCAAAACTCCTTCTTTGTTATACAAGTGTTTTCTGTGACTACCTGGAAAAATTTCTCCTCAAAAGAAAAATACAATCTGTATTCTTCTGCCTTAAGCGGGCCATTTCGACACATGCTACAACATGGACGAACCTGAGGCCATTGTGCTAAGTGAAATATGTCCGTCACAAAAGGACACATGTGGTGGGATTCCACTTAAATGAGGTAAGGAGTCATCAAGTTCATAGAGACAGAAAGTAGAATGGTCGTTTTCAGTGATGGGGTTGGAGGTGGCAGGAACGGGGATTTGTTGACTAATGGGTACAGAATGTCAGTTCCACAACGTGAAAGGGGTTCTGGGAACGGGTTGCACAACAGTGTGAATGTGCATAACACTATTGAACCGTACACTTAAAAATAGTTAAGATGGTAAATTTTATGTTTTGATTTTTCCCAAAATGAATGATTTCAAAAATAAATAAATAAAATGCACAACAGGCCTGGCGCGGTTGAGAGCATCACTCTGCAAGGACTGACTACAGGATTAAAGAAGACTCCCTGTGTAACAGAGACAAGATCCAACTGGCTTATCATCACTGAAGATCTTTAAACATTTTCAGAAACGGACCCGAGCATTTGGTGCAATGAGTGAGGGAACCACCAAATAAGCCTCAGCCCTGACAGGAACCATCCGCCTCTGAGAATCAGATGACACGTACCGCGTTAAGGCCGTGTTGTCAGGACAGACAGCCTTCTGCCCGTCCAGTAAGCCAGTGCCACAGGAGACTGGAGGGGGCAGACCTGGGGGAGGTGGCGCTGATGCTGCTGCTGCCGCTGCTAAGTCGCTTCAGTCGTGTCCGACTCTGTGCAACCGCATAGACGGCAGCCCACCAGGCTCCCCCGTCCCTGGGATTCTCCAGGCAAGAGGTGCAGGTACTAGGTACATGCTTTTCAGCTGCCACTTGGACATTTTGCAATTTGGCAGATTACCGATCTAACCAAGAAATGGTTTGTTACAGTATTGTGATCCCTCACAATGCACAGTACTATTTGCAAAGAAGCTTAGAAGATATCCATTAGCAGTCAGAAGACATTCTGATGAGTCCGTTTACTCATTCACCCTAAACTTACTGAGCCCCACCCCAGGCAGGTGCACTGGCAGTCCCGAGAGGTATAAAGATGAACATATCCTGCTCTTTGCTGCCAAGTCTGGTGAAGGGAGAGAGATTCCAGCCACAGGCAAAGTCTTGTAGAAAACAAAGATGTCATGGAAAAAATGTGTTTGAACAATGGAGAGACGATATCTGTAACTAAGACATATGTGTGTGTCAGGGGGAGGAGAGACTGGAGTGGTGGGTTGGAATCATGGTGACAAACCTGGATATCTCCCCAGGTAGTCTGGCTTTGTTTTGAGGATTTGAAAAACATAACTCTTAGATGGCAGGTAGACAAGAATAACTACTTAGAAAGGAGGGCCATTTAAGAGGCTGCTGTAATAGATTAAGCCAAAATAGGACTCAAACTAAATGTGTCAGTGACACTAAGGAAGTAGGTACAAGGAGTGGCAAAGAGGAGAGCAAAAGAAGGCTTCTGGCTTACATGACTATCGGTGACAAATATTACTGGAGGAAGAATGAGACTAGGGGAAGACAATGTCTTCAGTTGGGAACACTTTGTATTATGGCTCAGACTTCTCATTCATAAAAGGAAAATTAATAATAGATGATCAGATGGGATCTTAGCACTATGGTGAGGATTAAATGGTGAAATAACAAGAAGAAGATCATACTTTCATTTATCATTAGTTTTGTGTAAGTGTGGAACCCAGAGAAGATTTGAGACAGGAGACAGTTGGGAGTTACTGGTATAGGCATAATTGTTAATAGTGCCAAAGGGTGTAAGCTGGATCACCCAGGGAGATGACACCCTGTAATCTAGCAGCAGACCCTGGTGCATGCAAATATGCAGAACACGGTGGGTGGGGGCTGGAGTGGAGGCCAGCAGAGATGGCTTTGAAGAAGTGATCCAAATATGAGAATCTGGAAAAAACAGCCTTACGGAAAAACAACAACAACAGTGAACAGCCAAAAGCACCAATTCTGGCCAGAAGCTGATAAGATGAGAACTAGAATGAGAGGGTTTAACACTGAAGAGGTCAAGAGTACCATGAGCAAAAGCTACTCCAGTGGAGGGTAGGGTGAAAGCCAGTTACAGCTCACTTAGGAATGCTGTATTTTCCTGACATATTTTGACATTACATAACTCTTTATTGGGGGAAATCTTCATTCTTTAGGGCTGGAACACTGAGCTTTCACTCTCTCCCAGGAGTCACAGATACAATTTTCCTCTTCATTTCATTTGGACAACAGAGGGACTTGGGACTCAGACTGAGAGGAAATTAATGCCGTTAAGAATCATTCAGTTCAGTTCAGTCGCTCAGTCGTGTCCGACTCTTTGCGACCCCATGAATCGCAGCACGCCAGGCCTCCCTGTCCATCACCAACTCCCGGAGTTGCTATATTTTATCACTGAGAAAAGAACACTAGGTTTGGGGTTGGGGGAGAGTGAAGAGACAATGGGATTAAAATATAGAACAGCACAAACAAAAGCAGAGAATCTTCTATAATAATGCCAAAAGTCATACTAATTCAGTACTGATGGGAGAACAGAAGTGGGTGCTTCTGAGATTCTACACCCATCTGCCAAGGGTCACGAAAAATGCCTGTCTGCAAGTTCTTTACCACATACCAACTCTTACCTTTCTTTTGATATCAGTGAACTGGGAAAACATTAAAGACCAATAAAACGACAGCTCCAGGATATAATAGTAGTGAAGGTCAGGTGTGAGTGGCTGAGGATCAAAGAGAAAAGGGCACGATTAATAATTGATAGGAAATCAAATCTGTTTCAAACATCTCAAGCTCATTCTTGGAAAGTGACATGGTCTTACACCTCCACAATCAGCCCCACTCTCTCTGTCCATAAGAGAGCTCTGAAGGATTCCTCTAATCCACAGCTTGATGGAATTAGTTTTGTTTCATCTCCAACCAGAAAAGTGACAACTGGTATGAACATCTGGCATTGGTACCCAATTCGCGATTAATTTCAACAATCGCATTTATGGTTCTCTGACATGCGTCTCTATAAGACTCCTTTAGGCAACTTGCAAAAAAATTCTAACACATACACAGAAAAAATAAATCTGGATGACTCCCATGAGATTCTTTGAGATTCCTGTACTCAATTCTGTGAGTACAGGGACCACAGGAGGTGAAAGAAGCTGGGGTACTATATGACTCATGGAGGCACAGTTTCAGATTCTGTCTTAATTGGAGCTTTTTTGTTTTTAGAAAATGTCCTATACATTGTAAAGATTTTTAAAAAGATAATTCCAAAATATTTATTACAAGATCAGGGGGACAAGGAAGCTGCTAAGAGATACCAGGTTAGGCACCTACCAGGGAATCTGAGATCAAGCCCCAGTTCCACAGTTTAAGTAGTCATAAAACTTGGGTCTTGGTTTACTTATTGGAAAATGGAGGTAACATCTGCTTTACCTGCCTCAGAGGTCCAGGAATGAGGAGAGGCTCAGAGAGGCAGTGGAAGTCAATGCTATTTATTTTGCACATAAATCCATAAAGACAAAACGGAGTTTTAAAAAAAGATTTTTGATGAGTTGTTTTTAATTGTTTCTCTGAGTTATACTGAAATAACTTGATTTCCCCAATGAATGAAAGACCTTTGAAACTCATTACAGGAACACATCCACACCACTGCATACAAGTAACAGTATACACGGCAAATACAACTGAAACTGAAATGCTCTGTAAACCAGTAACAGCATAATGGCTAAGTTGTGTGAGAAGCACTCACTTAACTACCAACTCTAAGCATGGACACCAAGAAAAACAGTTGTTCCCCTCATCTCTCTTTGTCAACAAAACACACGAGGAACAGGATCCTTTCCATGCAGTATGCCATTACAGGATACAGAACTGTAAACGACAATATTCTGAGTATAATATTTTAAGTTCATAAAACAGCAGTTGCGACTGAGAATTACAACTGTGTGCCGCGAGTGGTCGCTTTCGCAGTTACTTTAGTCTCGATCAGATGGCCTTGGAATGTTCAGCTCTCTCTGACCGTGTCATGTTGCTGATTTTCAGTCTTTCCTAATTTGAATAAATCATGTGAAAGAGATGGAAATGCAAACTGGAATCCCCATTTCAATGTGTTCCTAGCCGTGAACTTGTCCTAAGGAATAGCCAACGCCACTCCCAATCCCCTGCTGCAACACAATGTGTAATAAAGAAGCAGGGCACGCCTGCTGTCCATTAACTTTGTTAGACCAAATGCCTCTAAAAAGGCAGTCTACAGAATCCCAAACTCAAAAATCCACATCGCTTACTACAAGGTCAGTCTCTTTATTTTATCAACAAAATACATGGTTGTATTTGTTTCTCTTAAATAATATATCTCAGTTGAACTAGAAATTCTAGAACTGTTTCAGCAAGACATTTCTAGAGAAGTCCCACTTTGATATTCAAATAGTGACTGAGCTAGAGACCACGACACATGGTAATATTACTAAATTCAAGATCCGAGGCAAGGGTATATCTGTGGGCAGGGATCTGAAATGCTTTCTGTCTGGGATACGACTTAAATCTCATTTTCAATAATGCTATTTTTTCTATGTGTAACGGGACAAGCCCATTTTTCCATGCTCAGGGATATGGTGTTTGATTTACATCTACAGAGGCTGCTCCGAAGCCACAAAATGAACCAAATTCAGCATGCCTATCCCAGCTCCTTACTCAAGCTTTGCGCACTAGCTGTTGAGACAGGCCAGGGCTATTCTCAGCCCAAATGCAGATGGGCTATTACAAGGAGGACTTATCCACCTACTGAAGTGATCATATCTTACTCTTCAGCAAACACATCTTCCACCCTTCCTCCATCTGCTCAAGCAAGTGAACATTGATTCTGAACTAACAGAAAGTACCTTCCTCACTAGGCTATATCCACCATCAAGCAGCAGGGGCAAAGTGGGGACAAAAGGCAAGGTGGCTGCCCAACCTGCTGGGACCTGCCAGAAACCATGGTGCTGGCTTAGGAAGAGCTCCCCATGAGTGAAAATCCAGACAGCAACGCGTCCTTACCTGATAGGGGTAGTTGTACCAGCAATGCTTTGTATTCCACAGCCAGGGGGTCTGAAAAACACAACAGAGAAACCATTTTACATGTTTCGGAAAAGAAGCAGGATAAGAGAAGTTTATGACAGATTCTGGCCTCCCAATATTTCGGGATTTCAATAATCTACCTGTGTGAGAACTGAAGGACTTAGTACATTCAGGAGTGGGAGAGCAAAGAAATGAAGAGTCCATCGTGCATTCTCTCTGGGGAATCCTCTAAACTCAACCAGCAGTATTTCAGGCTACTTCTAGGATAGAGTCCTGGATGGCACTTTTTTATATTGTGCTGGTTCAGTAGACACATTCCTGCTAGGTAACCAGCCTCAACAGCAGAGTTCTTCAAGTGTCTCACTAAGATCCATGGCAAATCCTCCATCTCACTATTATCAATAAACAATGTTGACAGTTGATGCACATTTCTTTGAAACTCCTCCAATTCATTGTTCACCAAGCAACATTCATCAATTGTTTCATGCCTTGACTGGGGTCAGGAGCAGGCAGGTACACTTATTTCAGTTGGACTAGCTCTGACTAATTCCAGGCCTGAGTAGATTAACCCTCACAGTACACTCTACTCCTGACTCGTTGTCAAGGTCTTTTTAAGAAAAAACAATCTTTCTTAATTTAACATAATCACTTGCCTTACCACATTGTAAAATTAAAGAGAACGTCTAAGTATACACACAGATTCCAAACATTTTTAATAAGCAGGTAGGGTTGGTATGGATTTGAATAGACAGCTCAACCATCCCCTAACACCAGCACAAACTTTCTCATATTTCTGTACTAACTTTACAATTCTTTTGCATCCCTAATCTTGGTGGTATACATCTATATACATCTGATACACATCTCTATGTTTCTTACTATTAGGAAACGTAATCTATCATTAATCCAATCTGTGTGTAGGTTTATATATCTTAAAATAATAAAACTGTCATTGAAAGATTAATGTCAGATATATTTGTACTGACCTAACCTTCCTGTCAGACTTTATATTTTGGGCTCCAAAATCACTGCAGATGGTGACTGCAGCCATGAAATTAAAAGATGCTCACTCCTTGGAAGAAAAGTTGTGACCAACCTAGATAGCATATTCAAAAGCAGAGACATTACTTTGCCAACAAAGGTCTGTCTAGTCAAGGCTATGGCTTTTCCAGTGGTCATGTATGGATGTGAGAGCTGGACTGTGAAGAAGGCTGAGCGCCAAAGAATTGATGCTTTTGAACTGTGGTGTTGGAGAAGACTCTTGAGAGTCCCTTGGACTGCAAGGAGATCCAACCAGTCCATCCTAAAGGAGACCAGTCCTGGGTGTTCTTTGGAAAGACATGCTGAAGCTGAAACTCCAGTACTTTGGCCACCTCATGCGAAGAGTTGACTCATTGGAAAAGACCCTGATGCTGGGAGGGATTGGGGGCAGGAGGAGAAGGGGCCGACAGAGGATGAGATGGCTGGATGGCATCACTGACTCGATGGACGTGAGTTTGAGTGAACTCCAGGAGTTGGTGATGGACAGGGAGGCCTGGCGTGCTGCGATTCATGGGGTCGCAAAGTCGGACATGACTGAGCGACTGAACTGAACTGAACTGAACCTTCCTGTTTGGTCCCAGGTCCTATAAGAGCGAAAGTTGCTCCCATCTGCACTAGGATAACTTAGTTGTCTCTCTGAAAGTCACAGAGGTTTCTTTCCACCTTGCATTGATGACGATGAGCATGAGGAGGATATTACAGAGTATTTGTAGAGTTCTCCCTATGACCATACACTTTTTTTTGGAGGATACATTGTTTTTTGAGAATTTTCCTCCAAGATCTATTATTTATTTAACCAATTAAAAAGTTGTTTCTCTTTCAAAGTGAAAGTGCTGGTCATTCACTCGTGTCTGACTCTTTGTGATCCCATAGACTGTAGCCTGCCAGGCTCCTCTTGTCCGTGGAATTTTCCAGGCAAGATTACTGGGGCGGGGGGGGGGGGGCTGCCATTTCTCACTCACAAGTATGGACTCATTTAATCCTTATAATAAGTAGCAGTAGTATTTCCCTCATTTTATAGATAGGTAAATTCAGACCCTGAGCCCACAGTTAACTGCCTCGGTTAAACAGCCAGGCAGGACCAAAGCTGCATATCAAGCTCAGACTGTCTGGTCTTAAAGCCAAACAGCCACTGTGACTCTGATAAAAACTGAACCAGGCGTTAGTTCAGGGAGCTAGGCAGAAGTGAAAAGTCACGCCATGCCCTAAACCTAATGATGTTCGGGGATCTTTACAGCCTCGTCTGACGTAGGCGCTCCTGGTTCTCCCTCCTTTTTTCCTGCTTTCACCATCTGCTACCTGCGCAACGCTATACATATCATGTGGTCCCTGTGCTCCAAACATCCTGGATGGCCAAGTTGCCTGTCTGACTGCCTTCTCCATTTCTCATGTGCATGACATTGAGGTTTATGACTGACCAACCTCATGCGGTGATTATAAAGATCAAATGAGGGAAAAGTGAAAACATGATGCAGAGCCTTCAGAAGTTTGATTGTCTTCTATAAACAACACAAGTCCATGGAGGAAGACGTAGAAAATATTGAAAATAATAATAAAAATAATTGAATTCTTACCACTATGAACATTTTAATATACAGCCCATTTTGAGCCTCTTTTCTATATAATATAGATATTGATACAGACATGGATAGATTTGTCCTTAAACACATACATACGCACATTATTTTTAATTTTGGGCACAACACAGCAAAATCTATTTTAAAGTAGAGCACAAATATTATTTATTACCTTTCTCCCTGATAAAACTGTTTACTATCTCTACAATCGACTGAAAGTCCCTGAGGGAAAACTATGTCATATTCTCACGTTTATCTCTCCAGCATGAGACACTCAAGGTGACAGTTCAGCATTCATTACTGAATGCTAATGAAAAGGAATACAGAATTAAATCCAAGACCTATAAAAAGCCTTGTAGTATTTTGCTGAATGTATCAGTCCCCAGTGCACAGGGCAAGTGTGTGCTTGCTTCTAAAGACAGAGCGGAAATCTCCTCCACTATAGTCATCCTTTCCATTAGAGACAAAAGAGCAAAGGTATGACTCCTACTGACCCAGGAACACCCATCATTTAGAGCTTCCCTTCCTTTGTGAGCTTCTTCTAACCCCCAGGCTCTTCTCTGGGTGCATCGGATGTGCATCGCCTAGACCTGCTTGTATCATGTGTGAAAATGGACTGATCTGCAGAAACAGTGGGTAAGTCTTTGTCTCTCACTGGGTTCTGCCTCCTTAAAGCAGGGGTAAAGAACACTGAGAATTTGATGGGGCTACCAGGGCCACGGGATTCCCAGGGGGCAGAGTGGTAAAGAACCTGCCTGCCAATGCCGCAGATGCAGGTTTGATCGCTGGGACAGGAAGGTTCCCTGGAGAAGGAAATGGCAACCCACTCCAGTATTCTTGCCTGGGAAACCCCATGGAAAGAAGGAGCCTGGTGGGTTATAGTCCATGGGGTCACAAAAAGAGTTGGATACAACTTAAGAGACTAAACAACCACAAACAACAACCACTTCCAGGGCCATAGCTCAGCTTGCAAGCTTGCCAGTCAAACATGTAAATAAGCACTGGAACATACTTATTTCACAGTGCATGCTCATGTGTACTCCCTACTTTGATGATACTAGATATTAATATATTCCATATGCTACATTTTTCTAGGGTCTCATGTTCAGTTCAGTTCAGTCGCTCAGTCATGTCCGACTCTTTGCAACCCCATGAATCGTAGCACGCCAGGCCACCCTGTCCATCACCAACTCCCGGAGTTCACTCAGATTCACGTCCATTCAGTCCGTAATGCCATCCAGCCATCTCATCCTCTGTCGGCCCCTTCTCCTCCTGCCCCCAATCCCTCCCAGCATCACAGTCTTTTCCAATGAGTCAACACTTCACATGAGGTGGCCAAAGTACTGCAGTTTCAGCTTCAGCATCATTCCCTCCAAAGAAATCCCAGGGCTGATCTCCTTTAGAATGGACTAGTGGGATCTCCTTGCAGTTCATGGGACTCTCAAGAGTCTTCTCCAACATCACAGTTCAAAAGCATCAATTCTTTGGCACTCAGCCTTCTTGACAGTCCAACTCTCACATCCATACATGACCACTGGAAAAACCATAGCCTTGACTAGATGGACCTTTGTTATGGTCCCTCAAACTCTCTGAGACAGAATAAATGCTGTCTTTCCCAAAAAACAGATGAGAAGACAAGTCCATGAAAAGGTGATTCTCCTGATTTCTAATAGCTCAACACAAGCGTATGAATCTGGATTGCTGCTTATAATTTAATGCATTAGGTATAACATCTTTAGTTTCAACTGATATCATAAATCTATTGTTTTTTAGAATCAGTTTTTTTCAAATATCTTTAGAGCAATTTCCTTGTTCATTTGATATCAAAATCTGTATAAGCATTAACATAATTAAGAACATAAAAAGCTGCAATATTTAGATGTCAAGAAAGAATAATGGTGATTAAAAAACACACTGAAAGCCCTCATTTCATAAGGATGAGCCTAGCATCTTCCTACATAATTAGAGAAAAGCTCTGAACCTAGGACAGTGCAAGGTGATTCAAGCACATTTTCTGGAAATAGAAATGCCTTTTTACATGGCATTACCCAAAGAAAGGCAATGCCAAAGAATGCTCCAACTACTGCACAATTGCACTCATCTCACATGCTAGTAAAGTAATGCTCAAAATTCTCCAAGCCAGGCTTCAGCAATATGTGAACCGTGAACTTCCTGATGTTCAAGCTGGTTTTAGAAAAGGCAGAGGAACCAGAGATCAAATTGCCAACATCCGCTGGATCATGGAAAAAGCAAGAGAGTTCCAGAAAAATATCTACTTCTGCTTTATTGACTATGCCAAAGCCTTTGACTGTGTGGATCACAATAAACTGTGGAAAATTCTGAAAGAGATGGGAATACCAGACCACCTAACCTGCCTCTTGAGTAACCTATATGCATCTCAGGAAGCAACAGTTAAAACAGGACATGGAACAACAGACTGGTTCCAAATAGAAAAAGGAGTACGTCAAGGCTGTATATTGTTACCCTGCTTATTTAACTTCGATGCAGAGTACATCATGAGAAACGCTGGGCTGGAAGAAGCACAAGCTGGAATCAAGATTGCTGGGAGAAATATCAATCACCTCAGATATGCAGATGACACCACCCTTATGGCAGAAAGTGAAGAGGACTAAAAAGCCTCTTGATGAAAGTGAAAGAGGAGAGCGAAAAAGTTGGCTTAAAGCTCAACATTCAGAAAACGAAGATCATGGCATCTGGTCCCATCACTTCATGGGAAATAGATGGGGAAACAGTGTCAGACTTAATTTTTGGGGGCTCCCAAATCACTGCAGATGGTGATTGCAGCCATGAAATTAAAAGACGCTTACTCCTTGGAAGAAAAGTTATGACCAACCTAGACAGCATATTGAAAAGCAGAGACATTGCTTTGCCGACTAAGGTCCATCTAGTCAAGGCTATGGTTTTTGCAGTAGTCATGTATGGATGTGAGAGTTGGACTGTCAAGAAGGCTGAGCGCCGAAGAATTGATGCTTTTGAACTGTGGTGTTGGAGAAGACTCTTGAGAGTCCCTTGGACTGCAGGGAGATCCAACCAGTCCATTCTGAAGGAGATCAGCCCTGGGATATTTCTGGAAGGACTGATGCTGAAGCTGAAACTCCAGTACTTTGGCCACCTCATGTGAAGAGTTGACTCATTGGAAAAGACTCTCATGCTGGGAGGGATTGGGGGCAGGAGGAGAAGGGGCCGACAGAGGATGAGATGGCTGGATGGCATCACTGAGTCAATGGACGTGAATCTGAGTGAACTCCGGGAGATGGTGATGGACAGGGTGGCCTGGCGTGCTGCGATTCATGGGGTCGCAAAGAGTCGGACACCACTGAGCGACTGAACTGACAATAACATGAGACAATATCAACGCTGGAAAATCCAAAAACTCAGTAATTCTCAAACCTTGGCCTTCCAATAAGACTCACTTTATTTCCCCAGAAAGATATACTCTTAAATAATGATATGAAGCACTTTACAGATTTTAAAGTATTTTATACATGTTACCTCATTTAATTTTCATAGAACATTGTAAGTGCTCAACTAACATAGCATGCAGGTACCAGAAAGGATAAAGAACATGTTGGCATGGAGGCTCCTCAAACTATTAAAATGCAGGTTCTGATTCAGTAGGCCTGGCTTGGGGCTGATATTCTACATTTTGACAAGTTTCAAGATGATGCTCAGACCTTGGACCACACTTTGAATCGTAAGGTGCTACAGAAAAGTAAGGAGGGTGATCCAACTTGGTATTACCAGGTGTAAGACACTTTGCTAGGCACTTTGTTATAATATTTCACAATTCAGTGTTAGCTGAATAAATGAATGAATTATTTCTAACAGTAGCCATATGGAATAGAAGTTGTTAGTAAAACAGTAGTTAGCTGGAGACAGTGCTTCTCAACCAACATCCATGCTTGCTAGAACCACACACCTGAGATATATATGGTGGAAGAGATGTGAGCAGGGTTGACATGGGCCACTTTGGGATGCCACCCCTAGTGATGAATGTGAATGAGCTGTTCTCATCCTTTCTCCATTTCCATCAGAGGAAGATAGTAAGGGCTGGAGCTGTCATCTTTGACCCTGAGATAGAAGTTTCTGTTGATGTTAGTGTCAGAGGCCTCCTACTAGCCCTGGTCTGCTTACCTTGGACTATATGTGTGAGACAGATAAATTCCTATCATTTTTCTTATACATATATACACATAGCCTGTATTCTAATAGAATCATCTAATAGTTGCAGGACCACCATGGATTCCAAAATCCAAGGAATCCAAAATCCCGCATTTTGTTATGGTAGTCTGGGGTGACTTACACAGCATTGTAAGACAACTCTTCATATATGGTACTTAATAGCTGTTAAAGTGTGTGTGTGTGCGTGTGTGTGTGCTTAGTCACTCAGTCATGCCCGACTCTTTGCAACCCCACAGAATGTAGCCCACCAGGCTCCTCTGTCCATGGGGATTCTCTAGGAAAGAATACTAGAGTGGGTTGCCATGCCCTTCTCTAGGGGATCTTCTCAGCCCAGGGATCAAACCCAGGTCTCCCACACTGCAGGCAGATTCTTTACTGTCTGAGCCACTAGGGAAGCTACTAATGTACACATCAACTAATTTCAATTTAAGACTTACAAAAGATCTGAACAAGATTAAGACCATAAAAGAGTACAAAATGAATGACTTTTAACATCCTCGATTTAAAACACAATGTAGAATGACATTTTCATTATGTTATGTACATCTGCTCCCAGACACAATACTTGAGATACAACTTGGCCACACACACATCCAACAATAGCACAGTGTCCCGGGGGAGGCTTCTGTAGCTCTTCTTACCCTGAGCAAACCCAACCCCAGCACCGGGATGGAGGTCAGATGTGCTGCTGGAGGTCAAAAGCAGTCCTCATTCGCCTTTTGACTAATGCATAAGATTCAGTGTGTATTCTGTGATTATTTTTTTAAGCGTCAGCAAATGTGATTTTTTAAAAAATCCGATTTCTTTTTTATCAGTTGTTCTGGAGAGGTTTCATAGTGAATAGGACTAACAAAAATAGATGAGGTTTGATCATTTCACTTCACTATCTGGAATAAGATAGGTTTGGTCTTATTTTTTTTTTAAGTTCCATTTGATATACTTCTTAAAAACAATAGTTAAAAAATGTGTTCTATTAATTTCTGAGAGTTTGATATTGAAATTCCAACTAAAAATCTTATCTACTTAAAACAAACAATTGTAATATGTAGTGGAACTATATGGAACCTTGTTCTGTATTCTCCAAAGCCTCCTGTAAATGTGTTATCATACTTTCATAATTCAAAAAATAAAAAAGAAAGATTAAAAAATAAAAAGGGCTCAGCAGATATAAACAAGGTCCTACTGTATAGAACACAGAACTATATTCAATATTCTGTCATAAACCATAATGGAAAGGAAAGTATATATGAAATATATTCCTTTCCAATATGAAGAGGAATGTGTAATATATATAACTTTGAAAATATATGAATCACTTTGCTACAGAGCAGAAACTAACACAATGTTGTAAATCAACAATACTTTAATAAAATAATTTTAAAAATAAATAAATGTACCCTTCAGTTATTATGATGATGAATCAATCATCAGCTATCAAGAAGGCCTTGTCCAAGCTAATAAAATGTACAACGCTAAGGGTGAACCTTATGTAACCTATGGACTTTGGGTGATTATGATGCATCAATACAGGCTCATCAGTTATAACAAATGTACCACTCTGGTGGGGGATTTGATAGTGGGAGAGAATATGCATATGTGAGGCCAGGAGTACATGGGCAATCTCATACTTCAATTTTTCTATGAACATAAAACTTCTCAAAAATATTAAATCTTAACGAAAATCAAGGTTAACTCAGATCACTAACACTTATCATGCCTTGTAAACTAATGGAATAACTGAACTTGAAGGAAAAGATCAGAAAAAAAGGATGCTCAGTTAAACTGGCAAGTATTAAATGATTAAATGGAAATTTAAATACACATACACACCTTTTTTTTCAAGAATCGGTTGGTACCTTCAGCTGAACAAATAGTAGTCTCTTTGAATGAATAAATATTTTGATATAACAAAAGAACATGAATCACAGAGAGTATTAAAAACATTTCCTTGCCTCATCAAAAGTGTGAAAGAGGTGTGGGTCTTTACCTGAAATCAGCATCTGAGAAGCAAACTTTCATCTTTCACTATTTCCATCCAAACTCTTAGGTGGCTTTCATAAAGCTCAGGTGTGACAACAGTGAAGGAATACAGTCTAAGAGAGCTACTGGCTTCTGAATAGTTTAAGCATGAAATACACAGAGCCTTGGATTATGTTTTTAAATGCCAGGAAGCGAGCTCCCTGAACTACTCTGAAATTTCTTTCACTGAAACTACTGAAAACACTTTAACTGAGTTATACTTGAACCTTACACCTCTGGCTTATATTGTGGATGTACTGTAAGAACATGAGAAAAATGCTTCCTGTCTGCAATGTGTTTATACGGGAAAGGTTAACTCTAGGTAACCACTGAAATTGAATGTATAACTTCCAATGATATTTGTCCTTTTAAATTTAGTCCAATGGGGAGACTTCTTCTCTTTGCAAATGTTTAGCATGTTTCCTGTTACCAAATCATTATCTTTTCACCATGGTTTTGGGGAATTAGGATCTAATTCTGAAGCTCAGTCACAACAATTGTTACTGTCTCAACATTTTTGCTTATTTTTCCTGTTGTGAGTACTTTTTGATGGTAATATCTATATTAACAGCTTTATTACAGAAACATTGTGAATTCTCTTCAGAAATGTTGAACAGTATAATTTCAATGAATATAAATCAAATCCATTCAAAATGATAATCTACCATTTTAATTTAATACATATTGTGAAGTAACTCAGAATCGAAAGAAATATTTTATGCTTTGTAAGTTTAAAAACTGATCAATAAACTGTATTTGGGATGAAAAGAATGAAGCCAGAAGTCTCTGAGCAGCCTGAAGATGCAGTTGATCAGTGATAAATAGTCTAGAATAGTCTCCAGCACGCAAGAGTTACCCTTTCCTCCTTTGCTGGGTCAGGAGATATGTGACTATAAATCTACAAAGCAGAGTGGTGACCCCTCCCTAGAGGCCCTTGGCATCTGCATTAGCTTTGAAAGCTCTTATGATGTGCAAATGTAATTTAGACTTGACCTCATGATCATTATATAAAGATAGCAGCTTTTTATATTGATCAAACTTTAAAAAAAGATGCTAGTCTTCAGGACCTAGTGAAGTATGTGCTTTCAGCACACTCAGCAATCAGTTTAGAAAGTAATATGCAGATCTGTCAGGCATACAAAAATAGAAGGAATTCCTCAGAGATGGGTATTGAGGTTATAGGGTTTCCTTGAGGGCTTCATCACAGAACCAAAGAGAAAGAAATCTTAGTGGATTTTCCATGCCATTTAAAACCTTCCAGCAGTGGTTCTCAACTTTTTCTGCCTTTGCTCAGCTGAGGGACTGACTCCACACGTACCTCATAGTAACTGAGGCTGTGATTCTCAAGAGTCTGGAGAACAGGAGGCTTAAAAAGACACCTGTCTACATTAATTCAGATGTGTACTCTCCTCTGGGCCAGTGAGAATCACTGCAAAGTAGAACGGACAGATTAATTCCATGTTTAGAATAGAAATTGCGATAAAGGAACCAGATGAAGAAAAGGGAAGATGAAATAAAGAGGTGGAAAGACCTACTGGGAAAGGAAAATCCTGAGAATGTCCACATGGGGGTGGTGGAGGTAGGGGAGAGATGTGTAGAGAGGGTGGCCAGTGCAGAATTTGCGAATGAGGCCGATCAGAATGGCCGTTGTGAGCAAAGAAGAACAAAAGAGCATTGCTCAGCACCCGGTTCTACAAGGGTTCCGTTGACCCTCTGCAGTCACCTAATGCCAGCGCAACCCTGAGGGGAATTCAGGGTGAAAAACAGGATGAAGCACTGTGTGCTGTGGGTGAACGGGCCCCATAGATAGTTGGACGGATTTCTCAGGAAGAATTTCAATGACCCTGATTCTTGAATCTTCCCATATATAGACAAACACTAAAATCACTAGCTTGAGATATCTGTTCTTTATGACTGGCAGTGACTTTTTATGAAAATGTATTCTTGACAGTGTATTTCCTGGCCAAAAATAATAATAATAATAATATATATACTGCCTCTTCCCACCTGTTTAGAGCAATTCCTCAGAGCTGTCTCCTGGGGTATAGTCCTCAGTACACCACACTCCAGTACTCTTACCTGGAAAATCCCATGGACAGAGGAGCCTGGTAGGCTGCAGCCTATAGGGTCGCAAAGAGTCGGACACGACTGAGCAACTTCACTTTCACTTTTCACTTTCATGCATTGGAGAAGGAAATGGCAAACCCACTCCAGTGTTCTTGCCTGGAGAATCCCAGGGACGGGGGAGCCTGGTGGTCTTCCATCTATGGGGTCACACAGAGTCGGACACAACTGATGCGACTTAGCAGCACAGTTCTTTTATTTAAGGTCTTAAACCTTGAATAAAACTTAACTTTGCAATTCTTATGTTGCATGTTTTTCTTTAAGTCAACACTATTAAGAAACACAGAATTAGTCAAAAGACCGTATAAGGAAACAATTATAACACAGAACAAAAAATTAAGATCTCTAATGTGTAAAAACCCATAAAAATTGATTAAAACATTTAAATATCCCATTAGAAAAATGGGGAGAAGACACAAACAGGCAACATACTAAACAAACAAACAAACAAAATGTGACCAAAAACGTATGTAAAAATTACAGGTTAAAGTGAGACAGAATTTTTTTACCTGAGTCTGAAAATATCCGAAGAGGTTTATACCCAGGGGTTAGCAGTGCATAGGGAAAGCAGTACTCTGCAAACTAGAATAATCTTTCTAAAAAGTAATTTTGTCTTCAAAATCTGTACATCCTTTAAAGCAGCATTTATTGTTTAAAAAAAAAATCAGACTCAGAGTAAAGGCTTTGAGTATGTGGATTTCCACTACCATTCCTTTTCTAGTAATGAAAAATCGAAATAAATGTAATTGTTCAATAAAATTGAACACTGGCATGTTCCTACCTGGGATTTGGTGGGTGCAGACTCTGAGATGAGAACATCGGTGCTGGCTGGTTATTTGGGAGTTGACCCCAGGAAACTAGAAAAACGGGGAATACCCAGTGTGGTTTTCAGGAATGAGCTGGTTACTGTTGTGGGCAACTACACCTCAACTCCGCTGAGGACCTCTGCAGAATTACAGAGCACACATCTGACAAATGTCCCAACACAGGACAGGGAGGCTGAGGCATATATCTACCAACTCTCATACGCCATGGGTTGAGGTGCCAGTATTAACGCCTATTGTATCTAGGTTGTACCTTCCTGTGTCTGGTAACCCTTGCAGCTTAGGAGAAAGCAGAGCAGAGATAGGGCACAGCTCCTATCTGATGTGGGACGCTGTCAAAAGTGCACGGCACTGTCCACCACAGCTATACTAATATCAGATGGACTACACTGCAGATGGTGACAGTGGCCATGAAATTAAAAGACGCTTACTCCTTGGAAGAAAAGTTATGACCAACCTAGATAGCATATTCAAAAGCAGAGACATTACTTTGCCGACTAAGGTCCGTCTAGTCAAGGCTATGGTTTTTCCAGTGGTCATGTATGGATGTGAGAGTTGGACTGTGAAGAGGGCTGAGCGCCAAAGAATTGATGCTTTTGAACTGTGGTGTTGGAGAAGCCTCTTGAGAGTCCCTTGGACTGCAAGGAGATCCAACCAGTCCATTCTGAAGGAGATCAGCCCTGGGATTTCTTTGGAAGGAATGATGCTAAAGCTGAAACTCCAGTACTTTGGCCACCTCATGTGAAGAGTTGACTCATTGGAAAAGACTCTGATGCTGGGATGGATTGAGGGCAGGAGGAGAAGGGGACGACAGAGGATGAGATGGCTGGATGGCATCACTGACTCAATGGATGTGAGTCTGAGTGAACTCCGGGAGTTGGTGATGGACAGGGAGGCCTGGCGTGCTGCGATTCATAGGGTCGCAAAGAGTCGGACATGACTGAGCGACTGAACTGAACTGAACTGGACAGGGATGAAAGCAGTACATTCACATTTTAAGTTAAAATCAAATTGCAAGTAGAATATACAGTGTATCTTGTGTTTAAAGTAGATATAAACAGATATATATTTACACACACACACACACACACAAAATATGACTTTACCAAAAGTTAATTAGTGTTTATCTTGAAGTAATGAGTATCTCAGATGATTTTCACCTTTTAAAAAATGTTTATATTTCAATATTAAGCTATGCAAGTAATTGTAGCTATAATTTTCTACAATGAACAGGGCATATTGTAATAATAAAAAGAAGCTAAGTCTATGTACCTTTTATAGGTCCAATTAAAAAAACACATTTGCTCTATATTTAAAAATAACATTAATGATATTAACTATTACAATCCTCAAATTGTTCAATAATTCTAATTAATTTAAAACTAAAAACTAGTATATGAAACAACAACCTTCAGAGCATTTACGTGTTGACTTTGATATTTCAAGTATAAATCAATCATCAATAATTTAATTCTAAATTCTCCATTAAGAGAAAGTGGAAAGGGGAAAATAATAAGATGAGCAAATAACGCAGAATAAAGTTTGCACTCATTACAGTGATGATCAATCATTTTGCCATCCACCCCACCCACTCTCATTTCAAAGAGCTTCAATAATCTCTTTTTAGTGTGGTTAGTTGTTCAGTCATATCCAACTCTTTGCTACCCCATGGACTATAGCCTGTTAGGCTCCTCTGTCCATGGAATTCTCCAGGCAAGAATACTGGAGTGGGTTGTCATTTCCTCCTCCATGGGATCTTCCCAACCCAGAGGTTAAAATCACATGTCCCGCGTCTCCTGCAGTGTAGGCAGATTCTTTACCTACTGAACCAATGGGAAAGGTGGGCACTTTCTTATTACTTTGAGACCAGTTTACCTGCATTCTAATATCTTTCTGCTAATATAATTGCACCCTCCTTGTTTACTTGCTCTGTCAAGTATTCAGTAGCCTCCATGTACCAGACATTCTGCTGCGCATGAAGATACTAGGGACAAGTTCTCCATTTTCTAGGAACTTACCATCTGCTGGGTAATCAAAACAAAACAATAAGTCATAGATGAAGTAAACACAGGCTGCAGAGGGGCAGATCCACCCAGCCCAGTCTGGAAGGGAGAGGTGGCAGAGGACAGCTCCACTAGGTGGCACCATAGTAGTTGAGGACAGAGGGACAAGCAGAAGATGGTGGATGGAGGAGAGAAACTCAGATGGAGAACTTGTTTTTTTAATCTTTCAGGAGTCATGTCATAGTTCCAACATCATTTTCATAATCCCTTTCTTTGCCTTATTCTCCAGAAGCCTGAAAAACACTAAATGCCTTCTCATTTCCAACTCAGAAGGTGAAATGTCTCTGGCTGGCTGTCCATGTTTCTGCTATGTTGGCTGTCCACTGTGATCGAGTAGGACTAACTCCACTCTGCCCAATAAACGTTCCCTGCTCTCCTCGGGCCAGGCACCTTGCTGTGTGTGCCTCATTAATTCCCATCTCCATGCCTTAACTACTCCTGCACCTTGTATCCGGCTTGTCATCTCTACCCCACTGCCTGCTGGTCAGTATCCTAGGCACTATTTGATTGGCCTCCTGGGGTCACACAGCCTGCTAGAGACTACTAGCCCCACCAGTAACAGAGAGCTAGTGATACACGTGTACCTGTCCTGTACAGAAAGGTCTTCTTACTCCTACTTTAACATTTATTCAAGACGGGGAGAAACAATAATACGAAGGTGGAGAAAGCATGAAAAAAAATAAAGCAATGAATTTAAAAGAATGAAATGTGAGTGAAAACTTGGTTATTTTTCTTCACAATGGCTCTTACTCTGAATTGAATATTTGTAGACATTTTCTTAAAAATGGTGAGCCTGTCACTTCAAGAGATTCAAATGAAAATATTTGTTGCCAATGATAAAATTCAAGAAAATATTAGTAATATGCCTAACAGATTCCCATTTGTTAAAAACTTTTTGGAGGGGAAAAGTGAAACAATGACAAATATTCTTCTATTTTTTTCTTGCTTTTGATATTTATAATAATGTGCCAACATTTGTAAGATCTGTATAACTCAGTGAACCAATAGTTTCCAAATGACTGATGCATGATGTTAAATAATCACACCTGGATAAGAGGGAAAGAGAAATCAATGGATGTTAATGTAACCAAGCATTTAAATTTCACTGACATTTACTTTTTCTTGAGTTTCGGCATCATATCAAAGAGAATATCTACAATTTTCTGGAAAACACTACTAAGATATTTCCACCTTTTCCAATTTTATATCTTTGTGAGACTAGATGTTCTTTATATAAATCAACCAAATACACACATTCACACACCAGTGACAGACTGAATGTTGCTGTTGTTCAGACACTAAGTCGTGTCCAACTCTTTGCAACCCCAGGGACTGCAGCACACCAGGCTTCCCTGTCCTTCATCATTTCCTGGAGTTTGCTCAAACTCATGTCCATCGAGTCAGTGATGCCATCCAACCATCACATCCTCCATTGACCCCTTCTCCTCTTGCCCTCAATCTTTCCCAGCATCAGGGTCTTTCCCAATGAGTCGGCTCTTCGCATCAGGTACCCAAAGTATTAGCACTTCAGCTTCAGCATCAGACCTTCCAGTGAATATTCAGTGTAGGAATGAGAATCCAGTTCTCCTCTACTAAATCATACAGTAGGGGTTATTACAAAAATCTCTAACTTTTGTTTTGGACAATATAGTTTTTTTTTTTTAACTGTTGTTTCCATGTAATGACTGTTTGTTGCTATTTTAATTCAATTCATAAATGCTTTTACAACTCCCCAGCTTTAATTTCTAACACAATAAGTATCGACAGATATGACTAATAAAAACAAAAACTCTTTAAAATTCTTATGATTTTTACCAGTATAAAGGGGTCCTAAAACCAAGAAGTTTGAAAATCATTGTGTCCGAGGACAGCAGATCAACAAAATGAAAAGAACCAAGTCTCCAAAGATGGTGTGGAGCAGAGATCATGGGGGTGGCAGGGAGTGAAGATAGTGGCTAGAAGGGAGCACAACGGGGGCTTCTTGCTCTGGGTGTTGGAAAAATGAGCATGTTATACTGTGGAGAGTCAGCAAGTTGCCCAGTTTTGGTACCTATCTTTTACTTCAATAAAATAGATTAAAAAAAAAAAAACTACTGGGCACTTCAGCTTGATATTTCTTATCTACAAAATAAGACTTGCTTTTTAAGATGTTATGTAGTTACCTTGTCTGTGTATTCTATCTTCAAATCGTAATAGGCTACATTATATGAATCATGAATCCAAACATATTAAGTAGAGACAGTCCTATGTTTCCTGAACTCCTGAACTTCCAGTCATTTTCTGTCTAGATTGGCCATAAATGGCTCTCAGTTCAGTTCAGTCGCTCAGCCGTGTCCGACTCTTTGCAACCCCATGAACACATTTTACATGAGGAACATGTTAGAAGGAAAAATTGTATCATGCTATCATTATTTGAGGAAGCTGCAAGAAAACACAAAATTCAGATAGTTGCAAAGCAGCCAGATCTCTGTAATATTCAATTATGTGGCTGGAGAACACCACTTTTTTTTTGAAAGGCAGGGGAATCTAGCAATAGAGAAATAAAAGTTCCTTAATTTCCCAGTCGCTGCAACCACTGAAAGAACACACGATGGGGAAGAGAGAACCAGAAAGGACAGAGCAGCCCCTCCGTATGGCCTAGTGTCCTGTCAACCGGCTGAGTGACAGTGGCTAAGTCAATTCACCCATCTGGTTGCTCATATGTGAGCCTAGGAGACGGCGTAATTTCCATGATCCCTCAAGCCCTAAATGTCACCATTCTCTCTGACCCCCTTTATTTCCCCCAAAGACAAAAATCTTAGTTTCCTGTGTGTGCTCTAATCTTGTTTCAAGCTCTGACACCCCATTAATGAAAATGCAGTATCAGAAGGAAATCCTCTGTTTTCTTCTTCAAAGGGACTCCAGCTTTCCACTGCAATTTAGACATTCGGAATCACTGACAAAATTTAGTCACTCTTATTAAACACAATATAATAAAAAGCTCATTTTGCCCAATATCATTATATGTGAATAAAAGTAATAAAGGGAGAAATTACTTTTTAGTGTGTCCTCTATCTGTGAAACTCAAGTTTTATATTATGTTTGGTATTGACGATTAAAATTTTCTAAATTAAACACTGATGAAAATTTGATGATGATATTTTAATTTAGGAAAATAATTAGTCCCTTTCCTTACAGTCACTTTCATATATTAAAATTCAGAAGGGAATTCACAATTCAGTTTACCATTACTCGTTACTAATAGGACAAATGATCAAACTATATCCTTTAAGTGAGTGGTACATCCTTATATATTATTTATCTTCTAATTAGGATAGAGAAATTGTCCTTTGAGTTGCTGAGTTAATTACAAAGAAGGAATTGATCGTTATGCAGTTTAGTTTCTGATTTTAATCAAGCCTGTTTTCCTGTCTTCCCAGCTTCTGATCTTATAAAGATACGTAATTATTTTGAGGGGGAGAGGAAGCCAAAAGATACAAATCTGATAGATTAATGCAAGTGAGTTACATCAAGGGGCTGAACCAGCAATACAGAAGTGGTTTGCTGAATATAAGATAAAGCTTTCCTTTAGATGAATAAAGAGAGCTTTTAAAAATCAATGAGGTGAAAAGGCCGGATGATTAATGAAATCAGCATGATACTGAAAATGAAATCTTGAACTATCGTTGTTGTTTAGTTGTTAAGTTGTGTCCAACTCTTCTGCAACCCATGGACTGTAGCCCGCTAGGCTCCTCTGTCCATGGGATTTTCCAGGCAAGAATACTGGAGTGGGTTGCCATTTCCTCCTCCAAAATTATCTTTATGTGGAAAACAAGATGGCCAAGTAGTCACGGTATATTCCTGACCAACCTTTCTATGGAAATAGAACCCACCTTCCTTTTTACATTCTGTTGTATCCATATATCTTGGAGATATTGCAGGTTCAGTTCCAGAGCAGGGAATAAAGCAAGGCACATGAAGTTTTTGGCTTTCCAGTGCATATAAAAGTTATGTTTATACTATGCTATTGTCTATTAAGTATACAATAGTCTTATGTCTAATACATTATGCAAGCCTTTTGTGAGTCATAATCCTTTTATTCTGGAAGGGCCTCGCCTCCAGGTTGATTGCTGCTGACTGATCAGGGCATGGTGGTTGCTGAAGGCTGGTATGGCTATGGCAATTTCTTAAAATGAGACAACAATGAAATGTGCTGCATCAATTGCGCTTTCCTTGCATAAACAACTTCTCTATAGTGTACAGCGCTACATTACATTTTGATAACATTTTACCCAGAGTAGAACTCCTTTTAAAACTGGAGTTAATCCTCTCAAATTCTGCCATTGCTTTATCAACTAAGTTTATGTAATATTTTAAATCCTTTGCTGTCACTCCAACAACCTTCACAGCATCTTCACCAGGAGTAGATTCCATCTCAAGAAACCACTTTCTCTGCTCATCCTTGACAAGCAGCTCTTCACCCAGGAAGGTTTATTCATGAGATCACAGCAGTGCAGGCGCATCTTCAGGCTTCACTTCTAGTTCTCTTCCTGTTCCCACTGTATCTGCAGTGACTTCCTCCACAGCAGTCTTGATTCCCCTCACAGTCATCCATGAGGGATAGAATCACCTTCTTCTGTACTCCTATAAAGGTCTGTACTTTGACCTTTCCCCTATGGGTCATACATGTTCTTGATGACATCTAGAATGGTGAGTCCTCTCTAGAAGGTATTCAATGGACAGTTTTGCACAGGTCCATATATGGCACCTTATAGCCTTACAAAATGTATTCCTTAAATAACACCTGAAAGTCAAAATTACTCCTTAAACCATGGGCCACAGTACGGCTGTTGTGTTAGCAGGCATGAAAATAACACGAATCTCACTGTACATCTTCACTGGAGCTCTTGGGTGATGAGGTGCATTGTCAGTGAGCAATAATAATTTGAAAGGAACTTTTTTTTTTTTTTTTCCTGAGCAGTAGGTCTCAGGAAAACAGTGGGCTTAAAATATTCAATAAACCATGCTGTAAATTGGAGTGCTGTCATTCAGGTTTTGTTGTTCCATTTAAAGCACAGGCAGAGAAGATTTAACACAATTCTTAAGGGCCTAGGATTTTAGGAGTGGTAAATGAACACTGGCTTCAACGTAAAGTCACCAGCTGCATTAGCCTCTAACAAGAGAGTGAGCCTGTTCTCTGAAGCTTTGAAACCAGGCATTGACTTCTTTCTATCTGTGAAAGTCCTAGGTAGTATCTTCTTCCAGTATAAGGCTATTTTACTCACATTTAAAACCTATCATTTAGGGTAGCCACTTTCATCAACTGTCTTAGCTGGATCTTCTGGATAACTTGCTGCAATATCAGCACTGTATTAGCACTTGCTGGTTCACCCTGCACTTTGATGTCATGAAGACGGCTTCTTCCCTTAAATCTCATGAACCAACCTCATGAGCTGCAGACTCTTCTACTGCAGCTTTCTCACTTCTCTCAGCCTTCACAGATTTGAAGATAGTCAAGACCTTGCTCTGGATTAGACTTTGGCATGTGGGAATATTGTCACTGGTTTGACCTTCTCTCCACACCACTAAAACTTTTTCCATGTCAGCAATAAATTGCTTCACTTTCTTTCTGTGTGTTCACTGGAGTCCCACTTTTAATTTCTTTCAAGAACTTTTTCTTTGCATTCATAACTTGGCTGTTTGGTGCCAGAGTCTTGTATTTGGTCTTAGTTTTCGACATAGCTACCTACCTCACTAGGCTTAATCATTTCCCACTTCTGATTTAAAATGAAAGATGTACAACTCTTCTTTTCAGTGGAACATTTAGAGGCCTTTATAAGGTTATTGGGCTTCCCAGGTGGCACTAGCGGTAAAGAACCTGTTTGCCAATGCAGGAGACATAGGAGACTCAGGTTCAATCCCTGGATTGGGAAGATCCCCTGGAGTAGGAAATGGCACCCCACTCCAGTACTCTCGCCTGCAGAACCCCATGGACAGAGGAGCCTGGCAGGCTACAGTCCATGCTATTACAAAGAGCTGGACACAACTAAAGCAATTTAGCACGCATAAGGTTATTAACTGCCTTAATCTCAATGTTGTCATGTCTCAGGGAATGGAGAGGGAAATGAGAATAGGAAATAGCCTGTCAATGGAGCAGTCAGAACACACACAACATTTATCAATTAAGTCTGCTTTCTTATGTGGGTATAGTCTATGAATCCCTAAAACAATTATACAATAGTATCATTGAAGATAACTGATCACAGGTCAGCATAACTAATGTAATAATAATGAAAAAGTTTGAAATATTTTGAGAATTACCCATTTGTGACACAAACTTGTTTAACTTGTGACACAGAGGCACAAAGTAAGCAAATGCTGTTGGAAAAAATGGTGCCAACAGACTTGCTGATGTAGGGTGGCCACAAACCTTCAATTTGTAAAAAAGAGAGCATCTGCATATAATAAAACAAAGTATGCTTGTACTTGTCAAGTGCTTCTTTGTTTTGTTTACCTCAAAACCTATGAATTTCTGAGTTCACAGATGTCTACACTATTAACCCATCAGTGTTCCCTTTCTTGTAGTTTGATTCATGCTCTCATGAGGTTATATTTGTTACTTGCCAAATGCCTGATTCTTCAAGCACATACACTCAGTTATAGAACCTGCCTGTGTAAATGAGTGAAAAATGAGGTCATTTATTGCACTAGAAATTGGCAGTGCAGAAAAAGGCCATGAAGTTGAACCAAGCTGGAGCCATCTGTCTCCAGGCAAAGGCATACAAATGACTTCCTGACTTCAGTCCACGGTTCCAGGGACTACAACATCAAAAACATGCACGAGCCAATCTTTAAATGGGAAACAGCCACAGACAATGAAATTTTACTTGCTCCAAAACAAACAATTTTAGTAATTGAGCTGAGAAGACACATTATTCTGTTATCATTGGGAAGTATTATCTAGAAGACTTACACCAAGCTGAAGTGCAATTATCCTTTAATGAATGCATCATTGAGTTAAAGGACAATGGTATTTTGGCTCTTCCATCAGAGTTCCAAAAATACTCTAACTGGAGGGCTTTTGCCACCATGAGCATATCATGTATTCTATAGGGTGGGGCTTCCCAGATGCCGCAGCGGTAAAGTAGCCACCTGCCAATGCAGCAGATGCAAGAGACACAGGTTCAACTCCTGGGCTGGGAAGATCCCGTGGAGAAGGAAATTGCAACCTGCTCCAGTATTCTGGAAAAGTCTGTGGACAGAGGAGTCTGGCAGGCTACAGTCCATGAGGCTGTACAGAGTCGAATGCGACTGAGCACATATATGCATGCTTCAGGGTATCTCATTTTGGAGTGCTTAGATATAACCAGGGACCAGTTCTATGAACACATGGTTTATAAACTGAGTGAGAAGCCATCAATTTACCTTCTGATTCTAGAACATATGTTCTGGGAAAAAACGACCCACTTTTTATATACCATTGGTTACAAATAGAAATAAAATACATATCTTACCTAACAGTATTCTAAAAGGGTTGTGTTACATGTATTGTTCCAGTGAACAAAATGTAAACCAAGATAGAAACTATAACATCAAATTGCTTTATAATGGGATTGACTGTAATTTTGTCCCTGGAAAAGCTAAAAGGACACCCAAGGAGAGGAAAATTACATTTAGTTCAAACAGACAGTAATCAAAAACTGTCTCAATATAGGGAAAGTTGGCATCTGTAACAAGCTCCAACAGTAATAAGAGGGAACAGAAGGGAAGATCAGCTGTACTATGGATTTCCTTAGTTTAGGTTTATATTTATCTAAATAACACCACTGTAACAGTGGCATGAAAATAAACTGCTGAGACAATTAAATGCCTGATATATTCTTATTATTTATCCTGCAATAACATTCCCTTATCCAGCACCTGCTCTGTGCCAGGTCATATCCTAGGGACTAGGGATCTAGGAGTGAACAAAACTAACAGAAAATCACTGTTTCTGCAGAGTTTATTTTCTGGTGGAGGATACGGATAATAAATAAGATAAATAAGGAAAAATATGTACTATGTTATATATGGTGAAGGCTCAGAAGAGAAAATCAGCATGAAAGGGATACATCAATGCAAATCAGTCATAATTGTGTATATATTGTGTATATATATATATATATATATATATATATCTCCTCCCTGTTGAGCCTCCCTCCTCTCCCTATCCCACCCCTCTAGGTCATCACAGTGCTGCAGGTTGGGCTCACAGTGTTATACTACAACTTTCCACCAGGTGCCTATTTTACATATGATAGTGTGCATATGTCAATGGTACTTTCTCAATCTCTCTTACCCTCTTCTTCCCCACTGTGGCCACTAATCTGTTCTCTACATCTATGTCTCTATTTCTTCTCTGTAGATAGTTTCATCAGAACAATTTTCTAGATTCCATATGTATGCATTAATACACATATCTGTTTTTCTCTTTCTGACTTACTTCCCTTTGTGTCCCAGGATCTAAGTTCATCTACCTCACAAGAACTGATTTGAATTTGTTCCTTTTTATGGCTGAGTAATATTCCATTGTATATATGTACCACAACTTCTTTATCCATTCATCTGTTGGACATCTAGGTTGCTTCCATGTCCTGGCTATTGTAAATAATGCTGCAATGAACACTGGGGTACTTTTAGCTTTTAACTGGTAATAACTTTACCACTGCTTCCCAAATTTATCAGTCTACACGTCATCTTTGTGAGTATTAAAGTTGCATCCTTAGAGATGGTCCTGGCTAATTCCATTTAGGACTTTGCTGAAAAGAGCACTGAAATGGGAGTGATGTGATGATGGGGGAGGAACAGTTACAGAGACCCATATCTTCAGCAAGGGTGGCATTCTTGGGAAAGTTAGAGAATGAAAAAAAAAAAAACCACTGCAGATAAATTCTATGTTTTACTGCATGGACCTGCTTCCTCATTTAAATTGACATGTTGTCAGCTGTAAAAATAGTGAGATCACTCTCTGCTCTAAAAAATGGCCATGACGATTATTGTACTAGGTTTTATGAAACTAAAGATATATAGAGGCAATAATTTTAAAAGAAAAAACATCTTAGAAATGGAAGTCACTGATTTTATTCCTTAGATGACCTGCATCACAACATACTGTGATAACAGAAGACAACAACAAGTAAGGAATACAGAAGTCAATTCATTGAAGACATCAGACTGGGGGTATAATCAGGATTGTGAAGCTGTGTTTTTCACACTGAAGATACTACATGATGAATACTTAAATTTTCAATACTGTCTGCTTGACCCATGTATTTAATCATTCTGGTCTTTACACTAAAATCTATTGTTCCTATACCACCCATTCTCCTCATACAATCACATATGTTGATCCAGACCTCTTACGACAATTTCCCATTTTATGTTTCAGAATAATCCAGAAGCAGATGACTTAATGCAGTGGGTGTTATTTCTGGGAAATACATTAAAGGGAATAAGCTCTGTTAATCAAATGCTGCAATTACATGAGGGAAACAATCAGAATCACTTTTATTTTGTAACCTATGGACTCCTGGTATCAATCCCAGACTTAATAAGCCATAAGACAGAGTGTTTGTGGGGGTGGCAGTGAGTGGCCAGTTATGAGTGCTGGGCCCAGTTATGCTATCAAGCTCCCTGGGTGACTCAGATCTGCAGGACGAGAAGTACTGCACTGCGGTAAGCTGCTGAAACCCACAAAGTGAAAGGAAGTGAAGCCGCTCGGTCACGTCCGACGCTTTGCGACCCCATGGACTGTAGCCCATCAGGCTCCTCCGTCCATGGGATTTTCCAGGCAAGAGTGCTGGAGTGGGTTGCCATTTCCTTCTCCAGGGGATCTTCCTGACCCAGGAATCGAACCCGGGTCTCCCGCATTGTGGACAGACGCTTTACCGTCTGAGCCCCCAGGGAAGCCCCTACAAAGCCTACAGCAAGTAACGTGCCAAGTGAGGAATTCTGCAAAAAAGCAGTTTGTCTCCACCTGCTTCATCTGCTCTGCATGTTCCCACCTTTCTGTGAAGAATGGTGTTCACGTTCTAAGTACCTCACATGACTTGACAAGTAGGGGAGTAGAAAGTCACACTTGCTTGGTGATTTTACTGTTTATTTTAGTAAAGATACTTTCCAGAATGGCAACCATATAGCACAGGTATCTTGGACATGAAAGAGACACCCAATAGGACCAGTGATAACAGGCTTATTCTGCCCATTACAAAGACAGTTTTATCTATCCTGAGCACTTGCTTATACCAATGTTACTCTCCCATTTCTTCCTTAGTGGTAGAAGGCCAATTTTAAATTGAGCACATTGTCTCTTATATAAACAAAGAGATACTGCTCAGCCTTCTTGCAGCTAAGTATCTAGCTGTGTATCTCAATTCTGACCTATGAAGTAAAATGGTATGTGAGATGTTCATAAAGGCTACATAATGAGAGATGACTCAGCTGGCAAACAACTTTTTACCTATTCAGCTCTCCTTCTTTGGGGAAATTGTTTCACTGAAGTGATGGCTGGAGTTTCAGCAGCCATTTTGTAACAGGAGGTAATCTTCATGATAGAAGCTATGTATTAGCATCCTGGAGCAAAAAGATAGAATATCCCTGTATCCTAAATGATGGGGCCATCATTTCAGATGCCAACTGCCTGCCTCCCTCCAGACTTATTTTACATGAGAAATAAGCTTTTTCCTTATGTAAGCCACTATTACGATTATTATTAGCTATATGCTCCAAAGCTAAGCTTAACTAATATCATAAAAAGGAACACCATGGGACATATAAAGTCAAGGAGAGATTTCAATGGTGTATAGAACCCATCCTGTGAATTCTTAATATACTGATTATTGCTGAAGCAATAAACTAAAATAATTTACCTTATCTTGGTGTATCAAAGAATAACTAGTATACGTTAACAGTGCTAGACTTGATAAAAGAGTAGAATTGAAAGTGGAGAGCAGGAGATGAACTAGAGAGCCAGGTCACAGAAACAGTCACTGGCATATGCTATCTTGCTGACCATGGAGTAGGAGATAAAGAGGAAGTGAAGATGACCCCAAGATCTCCAGCTTGATTGACTGCTGCAGATAGTAATGCCCATAAATAAGATGGGGGATGCCACAGGAGGAGTAAAGAGGAGAGGAAGTGCATGAGCTTGGTGCTGACCTTGAGGGGCTTTTGAAATGCTTATGGATACAAATGCAAAGTCTAGGAGAAAGTTAGAAAACAATCCAGGAATTCAAGTTCACTTGCTATTCTGCTTTTGAGAAACATTTGATGATTCCACACCAATTACTCAATGAAGCCCAAGCTCCCTACTTTCGAGGCCATTTATGACCTGGCTTCAACCTAGCTTTTAACATCTCTATCTCTCTGCCCACAAGGCCCCACCAAAAACAAATGCAAGCCTTATGTTCAAGTCACATATAACTTCATGGCTTTGCTCAAACATGCTTCATAGAAGTTCATGCATATTCCTTTCACAAGAAACATAATCCACCTTGCTACAAATATCTCTTTACCTGTCTGCCTCCCACATGGGGCAGAACTATTAGAGGACCTCACCAACTATCTTGGATAGAGCAAATTGAGAGATAAGTACTCCAATACCTGTTTCATTAACAGAAGCTCACGCAGCAAGCATCCGTGTTTTTGCTTACTCTGCTTTCCTTATCTGGGACACAGAAAGGAATCAATGATGACCCAGAGTAATCAGGGCTGGGTGAATAATACAGTGGTGCCTTTTATCTGCTGAGATCAGATCAGAAAAGGATAGAAAAAAAGAAAATGCCCAACAGCTAGCTGGAGTAGGGGAATTTTATATAAAGAGGAAACAAATACACTCGGGTCTCTGATAACTTTTACTTCATGTGGCAAAAGCCATCCAGAGCACGGGATGGATAGTTCATGTTTAGTATAGGGAGACGTAAGAATGACAAGGGAGAAAGCACCAGAGTGCTCAAGAGGAGGAGTGGGTTGGATCCTGAAAAGCGTGGTAGGAAACCTCCGCAGGCCACCAGAGCACAATAGACACTTCACTCAGAAAACGAGTCCTGTCAGCAGAACAGGGATACACCCTCCCCTCAGTGGTCTGCAGCTGCACTTGTGAACCTGACAAAGCTCACTGTTAGAAAAGGTCTGGAGTGTTCTTACTGAAAGGTTTTCCACCTGCCACTAGGGCATCTGCCAATACCAGGAACCTAGGGTTTGACCTGGAGAAGGCAATGGCACCCCACTCCAGTACTCTTGCCTGGAAAATCCCATGGGCAGAAGAGCCTGGTAGGCTGCAGATCGTGGGGTCGCTAAGAGTCAGACACGACTGAGTGACTTCCCTTTCACTTTTCACTTTCATGCATTGGAGAAGGAAATGGCAACCCACTCCAGTGTTCTTGCCTGGAGAATTCCAGGGACGAGGGAGCCTGGTGGGCTGCCGTCTATGGGGTCGCACAGAGTTGGACATGACTGAAGCGACCTAGCAGCAGCAGCAGCAGCAGGGTTTGACCTCTGAGTTGGGAAGATTCCCTAGAGGAGGCAATGGCAACCCACTCCAGTATTCTTGCCTAGGAAATCTCATGGACAGAGAAGCCTGGTGGGCTGCAGATCAGATCAGAGAAGGACAGAAAAAAAGAAAATGCCCAACAGCTAGCAGGAGTAGGGAAATTTTATATAAAGAGGAAACAAGTACACTCGAGTCTCTGATAACTTTTACTTCATGTGGCAAAAGGCATACAGAGCACGGGATGGATAGTCCATGGTGTCCCAAAGAGTCAGACGTGACTTAGCGGCTAAACAACAACTGGACAAAAGAAACCACTGTGTGGAATCCAGAAGCCTTTTAATATAATATAAAACATAATGAAGTATGTTAAATGTATTGGCTACAAAATGATTTAAGTTGGTAAGAAAAAACATATTTTAATTAGCAAAAAAAAAAAAAAAAAAAAAAACAAAAAGAACCCCAAAGTCAGGTTTATAGGACTATGAGCAATTGTATTCAATTCTTTAAAATAAAGCATTGAATGGTACACCGAGACTCAAAGATCTCAGCCAAAAATAATTATTACTGAGAATCTGGTGATTGTAATAATCTGTCCTGATGTGTTGCCAACTGTTTTATTAGAGAACAGAATATTCTTATTTAAAAGACAGTAATATAACTGTAAGTCAATCAATTTGCATAAATCTTTTGGTTAAAAATAATCTAAAAACTATATCCATTGATCTTTAGCAATATAATCCAAAAGGATAGGAAAAAATAACCCCAAAGGCACTGTGAATGTAACATTTTCCATCAAGCATGGCTGCATGTAGCAACCTTTGCAGACATTTGTGTTGCATCCCATCGTGTTACTTTGTGTATCTGGCTCTCCACAGGGATTCTGGTTTTCAAAGGTGCTGGTAATTCTCACCTCAATATTCCCAGTAACTTTGTGATGCATGCCCTGAATGCATGCAAGAGAGACAAAATCTAACTCTTAAATCTGTGGAGTGAAAATGTTGGGATTAAATGCACTCTAGAGACACAATAAACCTCTGAACTAAAGAATAACTGGAAATACAAGCAGTAGATAAGAACTGTCAAGTGTCTTCCTGAAACCTTAAATGCGGAGAAAGAGTTTGTCAGGGATGAAAAATGGGGACCACTGTCCTCCTTTTCACTCACTGCCCATAACTTATAAATTATGGCCTGTCTACAAATAATGCATTTAGTACTTGGGAAATTATTTAGAATTAATAGGCATCACGCTAGTCTAGCAGATAATCTTACATGCTTAGCTGAAATGACTTTTTAATCTTTATTTCATTTCAAAACCATAATTAAGGATATTAATGATAGAAATTTTAAATGAGCATTTTCCTAGAATGTTCACTGTTGTGATACAACTATACTTGAATTTGATTTAGTTTCTCCTTTTCCCTTTTCTTCTTGAGTCACACCTGCCTTCTCTCAGGACACAGATACCCCAGAGCTGCTGATGCAGCAAAGCAACTCAGACTGCCCTGCCTGCATAGGATCCTTGACCCCCACCTCCATTCCAGATAGGAATCCCCTACAGATTTATTCAGGGGCTTCCCAGTTGGCTCAGATGGTAAAGAATTCGCCTGCAATGTAGGAGACCTAAGTTCAATTGCTGAGTCAGGAAGATCCCCTGGAGAAGGGAATGGCTACCCACTCCAGTATTCTTGCCTGGAGAATCCCATGGACAGAGGAGCTTGGCAGGCTATAGTCCATGGGGTTGCAAAGAGTTGGACACAACTGAGTGACCAACACTTTCACTTTTAGGGGGCTTTCACTCTCAGGTGGCACAGTGTAAAGAATCCTCCTGTCAGTGCAGGAGCTGAAGGAGACGTGGGTTCTATCCCTAGGTTGGGAGGAGGAAATGGCAACCTACTCCAGTATTCTTGTCAGGATAGTCCTGTGGAGAGAGAAGTCAGGCGAGCTACAGTTCATGGGGTTGAAAACAGTTGGACATGGCTGAATCACTGAGCGTTCACATATTTAAACATATTATTTCTTTGTTCAGTTACATGAAAATCAGGAGACAGTTCTAATTATTACACCTCTATCATTCAACATCAAATTTCAAAGGATCAAAGCATATACTGTAGGACAGAAGTGGTCAATTTTGTAACTGCTTCTAGGTCAAAATTTTTTCCCACCATGCAACAAACTTACCTATTAAGAAAAAAATGGCAGGGATAAATTTTTCTTTCAGGTGGCTTCAAAAAAAAACTGAAGCAAAAATGAAATAATGAAAAAAAATAACGTGATGGTGAAGACTCTGTGAAATCTTTAGAAAAAGTGGACACCCAAAGATAATGACACCATAGGTACGGTTTTACTCATAGAGAACACAGGCTAGTCAAAGACTTCCTTTTAAATTCCTATGAACATGTTTCAAAAGTCACAGATAAGGGTCAAGATATATTATGAACAAATTTTTCCTTACCATATGTTTGGTTCATATTTGTTACAGAGGTTAGAACACGCATGTAAGAATTAAAGATTTTAAAATTTAAAAAATAAATTAAAAAAAAGAAAAAGAATATATATATATATGTATAACTGAATCAATTTGCTGTTCAGCAGAAATTAACACAACATTGTAAGTCAATAATACCTCAATAAAATAAAATTAAAAAAAAAAAGAACATAGTCTAAGAACATTCAGATAAAAGTTTTAGATTTGTTCTAATCACACCCCTCAGAGGAGAGGAAAAGAAAATCAGAGAAAGGCTTTCCTATGATGAGGCATTACTAGTTACAGGTGAAAATATCACCAGTAACAGTCTAAAGGGCAGAGATGGTTAGAAAGTAGAGGGTGAGGAACTCACTAGATGATAGCTGGCCAGCATGTGGTAACAGAAAGAGGAGGGTCTCTCAAAACTCCTTTATCTGGGGGAGGGGTGAAGAGAAGGGAGGAAGGGGAGGTTCTAGATTCCCTTAAATGTAGAAGTCTTAAGGGTAGAAGCCACAATCTGACTGAAGTGTCCTTAGAAACCAACCCTGTACTTCACACAGAAAGGCTGCTTAATAGATGCACTGAATGTTTTGCTGAGTGAATTTTTGAGCCAGCCATGTATACACACACAGAACTTTCATTTCTTTTTCACACATTGTCCATGCACAAGGATAAAGAGCTCCATGCCCTGGCAGTTGTACTAGCAATAGAAAGCACATGCTCACTCCGAGCAGAGCACGTCCACATTCTTATCCCATCTGACTTTTCTCCTCCATTAAATAGAACAAAATCTGTTTTCTTGACTTCACGCCACAAGGCAAGACTCAGGTTTCACCCTGGCTCTTTACGAGCATATTCCATACAAAGAAAATGGCATTCAGCTCTTCATCTAAATGTTCTCGCATGTGGGTGTTTGTCTTAATTCTATGCTGAATGCTCAGGCTGTACTAATCATTGCACCAGGCACCAGGGACATTATAATGAACAAGCCAGGCAAAGAGTTCACAGCTCAAGTGATTTTTTAGGAAAACAACAACAACAACAAACAGACAATATAGTAAGATAGTATTAGAGTAACATTAGGTACCAGGAGGAGAGATAACATTGCATATGTTGGAGAGATTGGAAATGGTAGTGGGAGTTAGTATTAATCTTTCCTTTATTTATACATCTTATGATAATTTCACTAATTAAAATAGAAATTTTAAAGTAACATGATTGACAATATATATTAGCTTGATTCTATTATTTAAAATAATGCACATGTATGCTATTTATGCATAAAACATCTTCCATACACACAAGAAGTACTTAAAAAAACTGAGGGAAGGAATTAGTGGAGGGTAGATGGAAGAACCTTTTCATCTTTATGCTCTTCTATACCATCTGAATGTCTTCCATGTGCATGTGTAATATGAAGCAAAAAATGACTTTTAAATGTGGAATGAAATTAAAAAGAAAAGCAGTGACAGATTGAAGGCAAGGGTGACAAAATCATTATGATAAATCAAAGGTGGGTTACAAACATGATTATTAGCTTTCTAGTGATCAACTTCTTGGAAGAAAAGCTATGACAAACCAAGACAGCGTTTTAAAAAGCAGAGGGATTACTTTGCTGACAAATGTCCATCTAGCCAAAGCTATGGTTTTTCCAGTAGTCGTGTATGGATGTGAGAGTTGGACCATGAAGAAGGCTGAGTGCTGAAGAACTGATGCCTTTGAACTGTGATGTTGGAGAAGACTCTTGAGAGTCCCTTGGACTGCAAGGAGATTCAACCAGTCCATCCTAAAGGAAATCAACCCTGAATATTCATTGGAAGAACTGATGCTGAAGCTCCAATACTTTGGCCACCTGATGCGAAGAGCTGACTCGTTAGAAAAGACCCTGATGCTGGGAAAGACTGAGGGCAGGAGGAGAAGGGGATGACAGAGGACGAGATGGTTGGATGGCATCACCGACTCAAGAGACATGGGTTTGATCAAGCTCCAGGAGATGGTGAGGGACAGGGAAGCCTGGCATGCTGCAGTCCATGCAGTTGCAAATAGTGGGACACAACTGAGCATCTGAACAACAACAACAGGGATCAACTCAGAAGGGTGAAGTTTACAAGGTCCAGGAAATAAAAGCAGAGTAATTTGCTCAGGGAATTTACGAATTCTCATTATTAAGACACGAGACAAATTTCTCCTAGGAGTCCTCATGAGGAAGATGCTGTGTGACCCACAATATATAGATATGCTTATAATATCCACAGTGACTGGTTTCATCAGCCTTCTGCCGATAATGATCCCTAACAGAGGTGGATGGCAACACACCAAATGTAATTCACAAAAGCATTTCTGAAGGGGGCCAGTTCAGTCTAAAAGCTCTGGATAAAGATGGCTTGAGTTCAAATGACAGTCCCACCACATAATTGTCTATAAGAACTTAAACAAATAACTTGATGTTTCTGTACCTCAGTTTCTTCATCTGCCCCATAGGGTTCCGTGAACAATAAAGGAATAAGTACATACTTACATTTTAGCAAATACTCAATCCACATTAGCGATTTCCATGCACATCCCTGAATTTTCTCTCACCTAAACCTTTAATAGGGCGCTGAGCATGGCCAGTCCTGGGGGCTGTGGTCCTTGTCACGTGACGAATACTTTTCAGCACACCAAGATGAAGGCAGCAGAGGTCTCAAGGTTCTACTACTTGGGACAGCTTAAATCTACTTCCCTGGGATCCCCTCTAGGATCCTGAAAGAGATAACTTATTGCACAGAGTTGTTTATGTTCTTTTTACATTATCATTTAAAATGAGTGTAAACTACGGACTAGGCATTATTCATTCAATTTTTATAATAAGGCTCTTGTGTGTGTGTGTGTAAGTGCACGCTTAGTCATGTTTGACTCTTTGCAACCCCATGGACTGTAGCCTGCCAGGATCCTCTGTCCATGGAATTCTCCATGAAAGAATACTGGAGTGGGTTGCCTTTTCCTTCTCCAGGGGATCTTCCCCACCGGGGGACTGAACCTGCATCTCTTGTGTCTCCTGCACTGGCAGATGGGTTCTTTATCAGCTGAGCCACCAGGGAAGCCCAATAAGGCTCTTATGTAATCCAATCATCATCTAATTTTACAGATAAGGAAACAGGCAAAGAGAAGGTAACTTATAACATGTCAAACATGCCATAAATGGCAGAACCAAGACTCCATCTGGTCCAGCAGACTGGCTCACGCCTACTCTCAACTGTGGCATTGTATTATACCACATATTACATAGGTCAAAGTTACGAAACATCCATCACAAAATCAAGATGGCTTACTACGGAATAGCTTTACTTTCTGGCAAGATTTAAGCCCCTTCTATGTAACAAAAACATTAATATCATGTAAAGGAATGCTTATTCCATATGTACGTTTGCTGGGCTGATGGTGATGGGGTAACAGTTGGAGCGTGAGGTGGAGAGGGAACACTTACTAATCACATCATGTCAAGATGAAGAGATATCAGAAAATGGCTCACAGAAATGTCCAATTGCTCCAAGAGAAGACTGCTTCTATTGGCTCTACCTATTACGACAGGCTATGATGGCAAATCTGCTGCTGCTGCTGCTGCTAAGTCGCTTTAGTCATGTCCGACTCTGTGCGACCCCATAGACAGCCTCCCACCAGGCTCCCCCGTCCCTGGGATTCTCCAGACAAGAACACTGGAGTGGGTTGCCATTTCCTTCTCCAATGCAAGAAAGTGAAAAGTGAAAGTGAAGTCGCTCAGTCGTGTCTGACCCTTAGCATGGACTGCAGCCTACCAGGCTCCTCCGTCCATGGGATTTTCCAGGCAAGAGTACTGGAGTGGGGTGCCATTGCCTTCTCCGATGGCAAGTCTATACAAAAGCAAACAATATGGCGTGATCTGTTCATGCGGCTTGTTCCACAGCAGATCTCCGTATTCAGCCTTTCACATCACTTCTGCCAGACTTCTTCAGTTCAGTTCAGTTCAGTCGCTCAATCATGTCTGACTCCTCATGACCCCATGAATTGCAGCATGCCAGGCCTCCCTGTTCATCACCAACTCCCGGAGTTCACTCAGACTCAAGTCCATCGAGTCAGTGATGCCATCCAGCCATCTCATCCTCTGTCATCCCCTTTTCCTCCTGCCCTCAATCCCTCCCAGCATCAGAGTCTTTTCCAAAGAGTCAACTCTTCACATGAGGTGGCCAAAGTACTGGAGTTTCAGCTGTAGCATCAATCCTTCCAAAGAACACCCAGGGCTGATCTCCTTTAGAATGGACTGGTTGGATCTCCTTGCAGTCCAAGGGACTCTCAAGAGTCTTCTCCAACACCACAGTTCAAAAGTGTCAATTCTTCGGCGCTCAGCTTTCTTCACAGCCCAACTCTTCCATCCATACAAGCTAGCGGAGGTGATGGAATCCAGTTGAGCTATTTCAAATCCTAAAAGATGATGCTATGAAAGTGCTGCACTCAACATGCCAGCAAATTTGGAAAACTCAGCAGTGGCCACAGGACTGGAAAAGGTCAGTTTTCATTCCAATTCCAAAGAAAGGCAATGCCAAAGAATGCTCAAACTACTGCACAATTGCACTCATCTCACACACTAGCAAAGTAATGCTCAAAATTCTCCAAGCCAGGCTTCAGCAATACATGAACCATGAACTTCCAGATGTTCAAGCTGGTTTTAGAAAAGGCAGAGGAACCAGAGGTCAAATTGCCAACATCCGCTGGATCGTGGAAAAAGCAAGAGAGTTCCAGAAAAACATCTATTTCTGCTTTATTGACTATGCCAAAGCCTTTGACTGTGTGGATTACAATAAACTGTGGAAAATTCTGAAAGAGATGGGAATACCAGACCACCTGACCTGCCTCTTAAGAAATCTGTATGCAGGCCAGGAAGCAACAGTTAGAATTGGACATGGAACAACAGACTGGTTCCAAATAGGAAAAGGAGCACCTCAAGGCTGTATATTGTCACCCTGCTTATTTAACTTCTATGCAGAGTACATCATGAGAAATGCTGGGCTGGAAGAAGCACAAGCTGGAATCAAGATTGCCGGGAGAAAGATCAATAACCTCAGATATGCAGATGACACCACCCTTATGGCAGAAAGTGAAGAGGAACTAAAGAGCCTCTTGATGAAAGTGAAAGAGGAGAGTGCAAAAGTTAGCTTAAAGCTCAACATTCAGAAAACTAAGATCATGGCATCTGGTCCCATCACTTCATGTCAAACAGATGGGGAAACAGTGGAAACAACATCAGACTTCATTTTTTTGGGCTTCAAAATCACTGCAGATGGTGCCTGCAGCCAAGAAATTAAGACGGTTACTCCTTGGAAGGAAAGTTATGACCAACCTAGATAGCTTATTAAAAAGCAGAGACATTACTTTGCCAACAAAGACTTTTTCAAGAGGGGTTTAAAAATCTAATGGGGTCTGGGGAACACAGTGTCAAAGTCCAGGTGCACTTTGGTCGCTAGGTATGAGTAATCTACATTCACAATGTGTCAGGCAAGCAGAGGGTGTATAATTTGGATATAATGTAGAATATGATAAAGGGGGAAAAGTTTACAATTTTAAGGGACTAGGAATGAATTAAGGTACACATAGATACATGGAAAAACCACATGTGCTGCTCTATCCTATCAGACTTGCTTGTATAAGTAAATTCCTTGGGAACAGAGGTGGTTTTCTTCTTGTCCCTATAGACCTAGTATCAGTACAGAAAGTCTTCAATGACCGTTGATTAAACTGAATGGATTGGGGCATCCTCATACTACTCCAGGTTGGGGAGTGGAGACAGGGAAATCATATCCCCATATAAATCATATCCCCATATAAATCATATCCCCATATAAATCATATCCCCATACTTCCTATGTTCTAAAGCAAAAAGGAATATCTTCTCAAGCAAATGTAAAGGTGGCTGCAAAGGTATTTTGAGAGACTAAAATGGCATTGTTATTTTAAAATACAATCTACACCAACCACAATGAAATACCACCTCACGTGTGTCAGATGACTATCATTAAAAAGGCAACAAATAACAAATGTTGGCAAGGACGTCTCTATCTCCCTCCCTTGGACACTGTTGATGGGACTGTAAGTTGGTGCAACTGCTATGGAAAATGGTATGGAGGTTTCTCAAAAAATTAAAAGTAGAACTGCCACATCATCCAGCAATTTCACTTTGGGTATTTACCTGAAGAAAACAAAAACACTAACTGGAAAAGATATATGCACCCAATGTTCATTGCAGCATTATATACAATAGCCAAGGTACGGAAGCATCCTGTATTAGATGAATGGATAAAGATGATGTGGGAAATACATATAATAGAATAGTACTCAGCCACTAAAAAAAAAGTGCTACCATTTTAGAGAACATGGATAGATCTAGAGAATATTATGCTAAGTGAAATAAATTACAGAGAGAAAGACAAACCACCACATTTATAAGTGGAGTCTAAAAAAACAAAATGAAAAAGGACTCATAGACACAGAGAACACACGGGTGGTTTCCCAAGTGGAGGGGGGTGGGGTGGGCAAAATAGTTGGAGGGGATTGAGAGATACAATCCACCAGTTATAAAAGTAAATAAGCCATGAGGATGTATAGCACAAGGAATATGGTCAATAATATTGCAATAACTTTGAACAGGGACAGATGGTTACTAGTCTTATCATGGTGATCATTTCATAATGTATACAAATATCAAATCACTAGGTAGTACACCTGAAACTAACATAGTATTGTATGTCAATATATTTCAATTAAAAAAACCCCATAATTTACAGCGAGGCAAGTTTCACATACATGAGTTAGTTCTCTAACATAGTATCTATAATTGTTTTAAAATTCTTCCCAAGGTTAAAAAAAGATATGACACAAACCAATGAAGAATGTTTTTGTGATAATTTATATCATAGTCTTTTGTAGCATGTGAGGAACTCTTAGTAGAGGAAACAGCTATGGCAGCATGGACTTTTTCCCCCCCCAAACCTTGAACACTGTATCCAACAGATGGTTCTCCCAAAGATATCAGCCACTGGCTGAGTCATTACCTGAGAAGTACCCCCACACAGCTTACTGTTGAAAGGATGATCCCAGGCATATACACAGTATCACCCATACAGTTACTGACCAAGTCAGAAAACCCCACTATTAAGAATCCATTCCTTAAGGATAATACCATCTTTAAAAAAAGAAAAGAAAAGCCAATTGTCCTGAAGAGTAATACAAAACTCAAGAGTAATATAAAACCAGAACCTTCCTTAATGACAGTTGAAAGCAAGGCCTTTTACGAAATTAAAAAAAAATTTTTTTAATATAAGATTTAGGGAAGAAATGGATGACAACTTGCAGAGATCATATGTCTTGAATTTTCTTAATACATATTTAGTCATCAAAAATTCTGCATTAATACTTTATAAACTATCAAAATGTCTTCAAAACTTCAACAGACTAATATACAAGTTGCATTTTCCAGAACTGCCTACTGCATACACTTGTTGTTGTTAATTCATATATGTCCTATTTTTGGTTGGAAACATGTTCAGTGTCCTCAGAAGGCTAGGTATGGACCCAATACCTAGGAAAAGAAAGAAGAGTGCAGAAAAGAGAGATAAGATGACTCTAAAAGTTAATTGTTCATTTAATTATTTTTCTCCTGTCAGCACTGTTAATCATTTATGAAACCATTCATAGGGCACCCTCTTCTCCATTTCCCCGTCACCCCTTCATCCTCTATTTCACATACAGCAATACACTTAAAAAAAAAAAAACACATCAGACAAACCATACGCTTTTGGGTCTTTCACATGGGTTACTGAAAAGATAAAATGATAAAAGTGAAGTCACTCAGTCGTGTCCGACTCTTTGCGACCCCATGGACTGTAGCCCATCAGGCTCCTCCGTCCATGGGATTTTCCAAGCAAGAGTGCTGGAGTGGATTGCCATTTCCTTCTCCAGGGGATCTCCCCGACCCAGGAAATCGAACCCGGGTCTCCCACATTGCAGGCAGATGTTTTACCATCTGCGCCACCAGGGAAGCCAAAATGACAAAGAGTTTACTTATTAAAAATTCCTTCTCCACTAAACATAAACACTAGTTCATAACACAGCTTGCTCATATACTGAAGTTCAGAAGAGCCATCCTAGGGAAACTCTGCCAATGTCCTGACATTTCCATTTAGAAAGTACAGTCAATTGCCTTAAGGACTGAGCATAAACTAAGACGTCGTGAAAGCAGTGCAATGAGAATAATTCCCAATTTGCCTTCAATTATCTTAACCTATGAAATACAAATAGTATACACATTTCTCTAAAAGTTCACAGTACTATGATAAGCCATACAAGTGCGTATACAAGTACTGTCACAGATCAGTAAGCAAAGCAGGTAAAATAGCAGCAACTAAAATAGGTGACAGGTGTTTCACATGGCATCACATGGCTAAAAGAAATTCTTCGACATCGAGAAGTTTCTCTTGGAATTTTGCCTCTTCTTCCAGTCTTATTTTCTGAACTTCAACATTATGTACTTTGATTTTTCTTTTGATTCTATATTTTTTCAATTCTAAAAACACTGCTTATCCAGGTTGAGACAGGTTATTCTTTTTAATGTGTATATAACCACACGTCCAGGTCTTTCACCTGCTTCAAAAGAAAGAAAAACCCAAAGCCAGAGGAGTTCAGGATCTATCACGCAAACTCATCTTCTATAAGTAGGACACACTATCAGTTCAGCTCAGTCGCTCAGTCGCTCAGTCGTGTCTGACTCTTTGCGACCCCATGAACTGCAGCACGCCAGGCCTCTCTGTCCATCACCAACACCCGGAGTTCATTCAAACTAATGTCCATCGAGTCAGTGATGCCATCCAGCCATCTCATCCTCTGTCGGCCCCTTCTCCTCCTGCCTCCAATCCCGCCCAGCATCAGAGTCTTTTCCAATGAGTCAACTCTTCGCATGAGGTGACCAAAGTACTGGAGCTAAAGCTCCACAGCTTTAGCATCATTCCTTCCAAAGAAATCCCAGGGCTGATCTCCTTCAGAATGGACTGGTTGGATCTCCTTGCAGTCCAAGGGACTCTCAAGAGTCTTCTCCAACACCACAGTTCAAAAGCATCAATTCTTCGGTGCTCAGTTTTCTTCACAGTCCAACTCTCACATCCATACATGACTACTGAAAAAACCATAGCCTTGACTAGATGGACCTTTGTTGGCAAAGTAATGTCTCTGCTTTTTAATATGCTATCTAGGTTGGTCATAACTTTCCTTCCAAGGAGTAACCGTCTTAATTTCATGGCTGCAGTCACCATCTGCAGTGATTTTGGAGCCCCCCAAAATAAAATCTGACACTGTTTCCACTGTTTCCCCATCTATTTCCCATGAAGTGATGGGATCAGATGCCATGATCTTCGTTTTCTGAACGTTGAGCTTTAAGCCAACTTTTTCACTCTCCTCTTTCACTTTCAACAAGAGGCTTTTTAGTTCTTCTTCACTTTCTGCCATAAGGGTGGTGTTGTCTGCATATCTGAGGTTATTGATATTTCTCCCGGCAATCTTGAGTCCAGCTTGTGCTTCTTCCAGCCCAGCGTTTCTCATGATGTACTCTACATAGAAGTTAAATAAGCAGGGTGACAATATACAGCCTTGACGCACTTCTTTTCCTATTTGGAACCAGTCTGTTGTTCCATGTCCAGTTCTAACTGTTGCTTCCTGACCTGCAGATAGGTTACTCAAGAGGCAGGTTAGGTGGTCTGGGATTCCCATCTCTTTCAGAATTTTCCACAGTTTATTGTGATCCACACAGTCAAAGGCTTTGGCATAGTCAATAAAGCAGAAATAGATGTTTTTCTGGAACTCTCTTGCTTTTTCCATGATCCAGCAGATGTTGGCACTTGATCTCTGGTTCCTTTCAGTTCAGTTCAGTCCAGTTCAGTGGCTCAGTCGTGTCCGACTCTTTGCAACCCCATGAATCTCAGTATGCCAGGCCTCCCTGTCCATCACCATCTCCTGGAGTTCACTCAGACTCACGTCCATCGAGTGTGTGATGCCATCCAGCCATCTCATCCTCTGTCGTCCCCTTTTCCTCCTGGCCCCAATCCCTCCCAGCATCAGAGTCTTTTCCAATGAGTCAACTCCTCGCATGAGGTGGCCAAAGTACTGGAGTTTCAGCTTTAGCATCAGTCCTTCCAAAGAAATCCCAGGGCTGATCTCCTTCAGAATGGACTGGTTGGATCTCCTTGCAGTCCAAGGGACTCTCAAGAGTCTTCTCCAACACCACAGTTCAAAAGCATCAATTCTTCGGCGCTCAGCCTTCTTCACAGTCCAACTCTCACATCCATACATGACTACTGGAAAAACCATAGCCTCGACTAGATGGACCTTAGTCGGCAAAGTAATGTCTCTGCTTTTTAATAAGCTATCTAGGTTGGTCATAACTCTTCTTCCAAGGAGTAAGCGTCTTTTAATTTCATGGCTGCAGTCACCATCTGCAGTGATTTTGGAGCCCAAAAAAATAAAGTCTGACACTGTTTCCCCATCTATTTCCCATGAAGTGATGGGACCAGATGCCATGATCTTTGTTTTCTGAATGTTGAGCTTTAAGCCAACTTTTTCACTCTCCTCTTTCACTTTCATCAAGAAGCTTGTTAGTTCCTCTTCACTTTCTGCCATAGGGTGGTGTCATCTGCATATCTGAGGTTATTGATCTTTCTCCCGGCAATCTTGATTCCAGCTTGTGTTTCTTCCAGTCCAGCATTTCTCATGATGTACTCTGCATATAACTTAAATAAGCAGGGTGACAATATACAGCCTTGACGTACTCCTTTTCCTATTTGGAACCAGTCTGCTGTTTCATGTCCAGTTCTAACTGTTGCTTCCTGACCCGCATACAGATTTCTTAAGAGGTAGGTTAGGTGGTCTGGTATTCCCATCTCTTTCAGAATTTTCCACAGTTTATTGTGATCCACACAGTCAAAGGCTTTGGCATAGTCAATAAAGGAGAAAGAGATGTTTTTCTGGAACTCTCTTGCTTTTTCCATGATCCAGAGGATGTTGGCAATTTGATCTCTGGTTCCTCTGCCTTTTCTAAAACCAGCTTGAAGTTCACGGTTCATGTATTGCTGAAGCCTGGCTTGGAGAATTTTGAGCATTACTTTACTAGCATGTGAGATGAGTGCAATCGTGTGGTAATTTGAGCATTCTTTGGCATTGCCTTTCTTTGGAATTGGAATGAAAACTGACCTTTTCCAGTCCTGTGGCCACTGCTGAGTTTTCCAAATTTGCTGGCATATTGAGTGCAGCACTTTCACAGCATCATCTTTCAGGATTTGAAACAGCTCAACTGTAATTCCGTCACCTCCAGTAGCTTTGTTCGTAGTGATGCTTTCTAGGGCCCACTCGATTTCACATTCCAGGATGTCTGGCTCTAGATGAGTGATAACACCATCGTGATTATCCAGGTCGTGGAGATCTTTTTTATACAGTTCTTCTGTGTGTTCTTGCCACCTCTTCTTAATATCTTCTGCTTCTGTTAGGTCCATACCATTTCTGTCCTTTATCGAGCCCATCTTTGCATGAAATGTTCCCTTGGTATCTCTAACTTTCTTGAGGAGATCTCTAGTCTTTTCCATTCTGTTGTTTTCCTCTATTTCTTTGCAATGACCACTGAGGAAGGCTTCCTTGCTATTCTTTGGAACTCTGCATTCAGATGCTTATATCTTTCCTTTTCTCCTTTATTTTTCACCTCTCTTCTTTTCACAGCTATTTGTAAGGCCTCCCCAGACAGCCATTTTTATTTTCTGCATTTCTTTTCCATAGGGATGGTCTTGATCCCTGTCTCCTGTACAATGTCATGAACCTTCATCCATAGTTCATCAGGCACTCTATCTATCAGATCGAGTCCCTTAAATCTATTTCTCACTTCCATTGTATAATCATAAGGGATTTGACTTAGGTCATACCTGAATGGTCTAGTGATTTTCCCTACTTTCTTCAATTTAAGTCTGAATTCGGCAATAAGGAGTTCATGATCTGAGCCACAGTGAGCTCCCAGTCTTGTTTTTGCTGACTGTATAGAGCTTCTCCATCTTTTGCTGCAAAGAATATAATCAATCTGATTTCAGTATTGGCCATCTGGTGATGTCCATGTGTAGAGTCTTCTCTTGTGTTGTTGGAAGAGGGTGTTTGCTGTGACCAGTGCATTCTCTTGGCAGAACTCTATTAGCCTTTGCTCCACTTCATTCTGCGTACTCCAAGGCCAAATCTGCCTGTTATTCCAGGTGTTTCTTGACTTCCTACTTTTGCATTCCAGTCCCCTGTAATGAAAAGGACATCTTTTTTGGGTGTGTGTTCTAAAAGGTCTTGTAGGTCTTCATAGAACCATTCAACTTCAGCTTCTTCAGCGTTACTGGTTGGGGCATAGACTTGGATTACTGTGATATTGACTGGTTTGCCTTGGAAATGAACAGAGATCATTCTGTCATTTTTGAGATTGCATCCAAGTACTGCATTTTGGACTCTTTTGTTGATCGTGATGGCTACTCCATTTCTTCTAAGGGACACGCTATGCAGAAGCCCAAACTCCATTTGAAACTCACAACCCCTGAGAAAATTTGCAGGCAACTCCTAAATGTGCGTTTATTATACATATTTCTTGCTTTCCTCATAAGTCAACTCAGGATTAGTGCTACCATCACCTTTGGGCAAATAACTGCTTTGTAATAAGAGATGGCCATCAACAAGGCTCTCTTTCTAATCCTCTGGTATCTGTTTAGGGGGAAAAGTCTACTGACCTCAGTAAGACTAACGAGAGACAAGAAACCCACAGCAAAGATGGTGCTTTCCTCTTGGAAGCCAAAATTCACACTGCTCTTATGATTAAGGATAATGTACCTAGCTATGGTCTAGCAGCATGTAACACCCACCTTTAGGATGGGCAGGCTTAAGTTAAACCCTTGTGCCTCGGTGTCTGAAGAAGGGACCTTGGTCACATTAATCTCGCTGGCCTTCAGATGCTTCATCTATCACAGAGCTCCTAAGATTATCAATAAGAATAGTTGTCTATGCTTTATAAAAGCAAATGTGTCCTGGGCGTCCCTGGTAGCTCAGTGGTAAAGAATCTCCTGCCAATGCAGGAGACACGGGTTTGATCAGTGATTCAGGAAGATCCCACGTGCCGTGGAGCAACCAAGCACATGTGCCACAACTGTAAGCCTGTGCTCTAGAGCCTGGGAGCTGCGACTACTGAGCCCACTCATCACAAGTGCTGAAGCCTGTGTGCCCTAGAGCCTGTGCTCCAAAAGAGAAGACACCTCAGTGAGAAGCCTGCATGCGGCAACTACAGAGTAGCCCCACTCTCCACAACTAGAGAAAAACCTGGGTAGCAACAAAGACCCAGCTAGAGTCAAAAATAAATGAATTTTTTTTTTAAGTAAATGTGTCCTGTAAAAGCATGAGCTAAGCATTGGGGTCATTACTTATCTTCAAACATCAGGACTTGAAATGTCATGACATAAAATATACTTTCACATGAAATTCCATCACAGACTGATGGCTAGAGCACACTCAGAGCTGGTTTTGTACTGGTGTGGCCACGATGATTTACCCATATGCTTCTATGTGTCTTGCTTTGTGAGTTACAGCATACATTTTAAAAATGTACAGCCAAGTCACAGACTTTCAAGACAAACAGATTCTATAAGTTCGACTTGGGCAACACCTTATTCCAGTGACTAAAAACAAAATTCAATTAAATTATATTATTATATCAACTTATAATTTCTATCTCTAGGCTCCAATGTCTTTTGATTCCTGAGATGCATGAAGAATCTGAGTTTATGAGTGTAAGTGCTTTGTAATTTAAAACTAAAGGTTTTCAACTTTAAAATTCATTAGGAAGATATACTGAGAGAGACATTTTATAGAATGGCTAATAATGAGAATCAATTCATCCTACTAACTTTTCTTTCCAACATTAACCTGGTGCCAAAAGGGGCCATCTGACCACCATTTCCAAGCAGACGGCTTTCTAATTACTTATTTTTTTTTCTTTTTTTTTTCTAATTACTTATTAAAGAAAAATGTTTTCCAAGTCCTGGGGCCTATTGCTAAGACAGGGATTTGTAAGTTCCAGCTCATTTATTGGTTTTGGCAGAATTTTACTGTGACAGTTGTTAGCCTTGCTGGCTGCGACAGTATTTCTCTGCTGCAGCAGTCCACAGAAGAGATGTCCTAGATTATTAATAAAACCTAGGGGAACCAAGTAACAGTGATGAAGATTTAAACATGTAACTGATAACTGAAAGCAGTAACTCACAAATATTTAATATAATGAAACCAGCGTAGCATACCACAGAAGGTCCTCAGGCCATGTAATTTTAGGACAAGGTTTTTAAATCTCTTTCAAAGGAGAATTATAATCCTTCTTTGTACTGCAGGGGAAAAATTCCACCTGCTCATGAGCATCCTTGTTTTATGAATAGTCCCTTGATGTGATCTACATGGCCATTATCTGTATCAGATCCATCTAGCTGAAAAAGGCCCCTCATCAATAAAAGTGGAACAGCCATTGGAAATGGTAGCTGTGGGGACTGGCTGGGCTGCAGCCTGGTGTTCAAATCTCTCCCCTTCAGGGCTTCATTAGGAAAACAGTCATTTACAACCAGAATATTTAGTATATTTCGTTGTTCTCCCAAGTGACTTGCAAACCTTTCAATGATTTTCTTTAAAAATGTTCTTTCATTTGTTTTGTTTATATTAGATTCTACATATAAGTGAAATCATATGGTATTTGTTTTTCTTCTGTCTGACTTGTTTCACTTAGCATAATACCCTCTAGGGCCATACATGTTGTTGAAAATGAAAAGATTTCACTCTTTTTTTATGGCTGAGTAACATTCCTGTGAGGGGTGTGTGTGTGTGTGTGTGTGTGTGTGTGTGTGTGTGTGTGTGTGTGTACATACCACATCTTCTTGGCCTGTTCATCTATCACTGGGCACTTAGGCTGCTTCTATAACTTGGCTACTGGGAATAATGCTGCACTGAACATATGGACAAAGGTGTGCCTATATCTTTCCAATAGTGTTTTTGATCTTTTGGGGGAAATACCCAGAAGGGGAATTGCTAGATTTTATGGCAAGGTAGTTATATCTTTAATTTTTTGAGGACTCTCTATATTGTTTTCCATAATAAATCCATCTATTTAGATTTCCACCAACAAAGCAGGAAGGTTCCCTTTTCTCCACATCCTTGTCAACACTTTTTATTTGTTGTTATTTTGATTCTTACAAGGGTGAGGTGGTATCTATCTCATTGTGGTTTTGATTTGCATTTCCCTGATGATTAGTGATATTGAGCATCTTTCCATGTGCCTGTCTGTAATATGTATGTCTTCTTTGGAAAAATATCTATGCAGGTCCCCTGCTCATTTTTAATTATATTTTTTATGTTGAGTTGTATGTATTCTTTGTATATTTCAGGTATTAAGCTCTTACCATATATTCACTTGCAAAGATCTTCTCTCATTTCATAGGTGGCCTTTTTGTTTTGTTGACAGTTTTTTTTATAGAAACAAAGTCACAGATACAGAGAACAAACAGTTGGTTGCCAGAGGGGATGGGAGTGGAGGAATGACTGAAATAGGTAGGAAAAGTAAGAGGCAGAAACCTGTAGTTACGAAGTGAGTGAGTCTTGAGGATGAAATGTACGGCACGGGGAAGAGATTCAATAATAATGTAACATCTCTGTATGATGACAGATCGTAACTAGACTTATCATGGTGGCCCATTTTTTAATGTATAGAAATATCGAATCACTATGTGTGTACCAAGAACTAGCATCATGTTTGTTGTAAGCCAATTATACTTCAACAAACAGAGAAACAAACTCACAGAAAAAGAGGTCAGATCTGTGGTTACCAGCGGTCAGGGGCAGCGGGATGGGGAATTGGACGAAGGTGGTCAAAAGGTACAAACTTCTAGCTATAAGATCAATAAGTACTAGGGACACAGTGTAAAACCAGATTAATATAATTAATGCTGCAGTGTGTTTTATATTCAAGTTGTTAAGAGGGAAACCCTAAGAGTTTATATCACCAGGAAAAGAAAGCTTTTTTCCTTTATGTATCTGTATGAAATGGTGGATGTTCACTAAACCAACTGTGGTGATCATGATGTATCTAAGTCAAATCATTGTGTTATATACCTTGAACTTACAGGGTGCTGTATGTTACTTATATCTCAATAAAACTGGAAGTAAAGAAAGCATTCTTTCGTATTTATTTTACTTTCAGTGACTTGATTATGGTACTGCCCTTTAGAGAAGCCAGATTTTATGTCCATGTTATTCACTCCACGTATCTGCATACACTCCACATATAACAGCTAAGTGTTAGACAAAGATGGCTATGGTTCTCGATATCAAATGGAAAAAGATGACACAGTCAACTGGTCACAGAAATAGAACAGGGATCACAGTTACCTTTCCCACATGATTTTTCATTTACTCTTACAAGGAATGAAACTGAATGAATGTGTATTTGTGAGACATCAAGAGGGAGAGCATGATTCCCTCAAGACAGTCGCAACTGGTTCCCTAAGTGGTCAGCGTGAGGGGATGAGGGAAGAGCCAGAGCTCCCAGGATATTTTTGTCATTGCATATGTAACAATAAATCAGTTTTTAGTTATTATTTTATTCACTTTGGTAGCCTCACATTATTTTCCCTATTTGTAAATGTTCAGGTCTGATTAAACTTAATTACAACCAATATAAGTACGGTTTAGGAAACTAATAACAATGCATTATTTTGTTCCTTTTTTTAATACCCAACCCTGATATTTAGACTTCCCTGATGGCTCAGATGGTAAAGTGTCTGCCTACAATGCAGGATTGGGAAGATCCTCTGGAAAAGGAAATGGCAACCCACTCCAGTATTCTTGCCTGGAAAAATCCCATGGATGTAGGAGCCTGGTGGGCTACAGTCCATGGGGTTGCAAAGAGTCAGACATGACTGGGCTTTCACTTTTCTTTCACCCTGGTATTTAGCAGGTAAGGACTTGGGACTTCGAGACCATTAATGCTATTATGCAGTTAATTGAACACACTTGAGTTTCCTTTGAAAGCAAAGGACTAGAGCTGAGAAAACAGCAATATGACTTAACCCCTCCGTCAAGCAATAAATTAGTAAACTATATTAACATTTAGCTCTTGAATTAACTCACTGTCCATAAATTTGCACCTATCACTAACTGGTAGTCCATTTTTAGAGGCAACATTTTGATTATCAATGTGAACAGAGGTAAAAATTTAGAAGTCAGCTAGCCTCAGAGAGTGAAAAGTTTCAAATTAATGAAGCTTCTGGCAATAGATTCACTAGTGACCCTAATGACTAGTTTCTATGAATCGAGTTTTCTTATTTGATTATTATCATCACTATCTGTCAGCAATCGCAATCGCAAATTTACAGTCACTTCACAACCACTTCTTAACATGTCTCATGTGAGGTCAGGATTATCATGAAGCTGCAGAAAAACAAAGTGAGATAATGTATGAAAAGGAGATTTGTAAACAACAATATACTGCACAGCACTGCTTCACCAGCTGATAAATTATAATCACTGGAGTAGCAGGGCCTTGTTTTATTAACTCCCTGGGATAAAGCACTCATTCTTTCAAAAGATCCCGATTTGGAAAGCACGAGGGCTTAGATGTGTTAGATCTGTCTCGGATGGAAGTCACTTTTAAAAACCATGTTACTTGCTTCCTTCTTCTCTTTAGTTTACAGAACTAATTTATAACTGTTCCAAAGGCCAGGGAGTTAAGGGCATAAATGATCACTTTGGAAGAGAAACATTGTTTGGCCCTAACACATTATCCTTAAGAGGAGGAAAAGAGCATTCTACCTTCAGCAGACATGAAAACCTAGGTAAAAACGGAGCTGGGACTGCGGTCATTGTAATGAGCATCCCTGTAAAACATCACAAATCCACTCTCTTCAGTCGTCTCAGCACTGCCATATACAAAAGTGAGTTAGTGAGGCTAATGACTATTTTTTTTTAAGGTTAAAAAGTTTTTATTCTTACTCCTTTTCCCATTCATTTTTTAAAATATATATTTTTATTTTTTTTAATCGAAGGATAACTGCTTTATAGAATTAAGAAAAATTATAGCACAGATTAAACATCTGCTTCCCAAGAAGACCCCTTCATTCCTTTAATCACAGAAACTTTCTCTCCCCAGTATTCCTATTTCCTTTTATCTTCCCACCTAATCTCCTCCAGCTACTCTTCACTCCTGCCCACCCGCCACACTGCCCAGTTCACAGGACTGCTACAGTCCTAAAAGGAACATATTTACCTGTTCCTAGAGGAATATGTTTGTATTGGTCAAGAAGATGATACTGATTAAAAATGAGGCATGTGGGCATGAGTAATTGTTGGAGGTTTTACATAGGTGATTTTATTTGGTAGCAGGAAAAACAAAATGCATATTCACAATTATAAATAAATCCCATGAAATAAATTGATGTAATAACTGGAGGGCCACAATACTACACCACATAGCTTCCATCAACACAGACTTGGTTGAGTTGAATCCAACAATCCATGGAAGCCAAATAAAGGAGAGAAAAGCAACCAGATATTGCTTATGGAATGTCATAAATGCTGCTGCTGCTAAGTTGCTTCAGTCATGTCCGACTCTGTGCGACCTCATAGACGGCAGCCCACCAGGCTCCCCCATCCCTGGGATTCTCTAGGCAAGAATACTGGAGTGGGTTGCCATTTCCTTCTCCAATGCAGGAAAGTGAAAAGTGAAAGTGAAGTTGTTCAGTCGTGTCCGACTCTTAGCGACCCCATGGACTGCAGCCTACCGGGCTCTTCCATCCATGGGATTTTCCAGGCAAGAGTACTAGAGTGGGGTGCCATTGCCTTCTCCATAAATAGATAAAGGGAAAAAAGTACTTTAAATCACCTCAGCATCTCTCTATGAATTAATATGGTGGTGATTTCAGTGCTTCAGGAGTCAGGCTATTTCAGTTAAAGATGGTGTTGATCTGGAGAAGGAAATGGCGACCCACTCCAGTACTCTTGCCTGGAGAATTCCATGGTCAGAGGAGCCTGGCAGGCTACAGTCCATGGGGTCACAAAGAGTCAGACACGACTAAGTGACTAACACACAATCATACACTATAAAACCATTTGACAGGAGCCTTTTTTCACTCCGCATAATACCTTTGATCTCCATGTTAGTTATTTCATACGTCAATACGTTATTCTGTTTTCTCCAAGTAGAATTCCAGGCTAAGGATGCACCGTGATTTAACTGTCTACCCCTTGTAAGATATTTTATTTTCCCCCATAGGTTTTGGGCTGCTACAAATAAAACTGCTAAGAATAAATAAATAAATAAAGATGGTGTTGATTTGTGGGTCAGGCCAAAGACATGCAAAGGAATTAACAATTGATGAGCCACATTCCGTGCTCAGAGCAGGAGGGAAGGCTGTAGGAAACAAGGAATACGCTTAGTTAATGATTTGGTGGTGAACAGGGAAACAGGACAAGAGTGGAAGACATCTCTCCCCCGGCTCTCTACCAGGAGTATTGGACACCGCTTGGCACCTGTGGCTCCTGCCCCTCCCGCCATGAGACACCAACTCAGATGCCTGCAGGAAAGAAAACGGAACACTGAGGCATCCTTCCCGAACGGACAGATGTTTCTTTGGCTTTTACCACCTATTCCCTTAATGTCCGAATTAAACCTGGAACAAGTAAGCAACTACAGATGAAGTATTAGGACGGAGAACAGCAGTGCCTTTTTCAAAAGTCTGCATTCCTTTTTCTTTTTCCCCTTCTGTATTTTTGAAAGTTGCCTTATTTCTCAACACACCTTGCTGAATACATCATAGCCATCAGTTTAATCTCCTCGACCTTACAGACAGATGGTAGATCTGGTTCAACAGCTATTTACTGAGATTCTGTTTTCAGGAACTGACCTTTGGTGTTTATCATAAGACTGAGAAAGGACATAAGTAACCGTGCGACAAGTACAGCAAACAAGCTCTTCCGAGGCCACTATGGGGGCACAGGGTGCTACGGGGCAGGGGAGGCAAGGGCTTAGGACAGACAGCCCAGAGGGAAAGAGGAAGGGAATGGGAAGGAAGAGGGGTGACGCCTGAGCGAAGACCTATGTAATCAGCAGGAAGTAGGCAGGTCAGGCAGGGGTGATACCATTTATGTCAACCACTGGCAAACAACCCCTGCTAGGGTTGCTAGCAGGGGGCAAAAAGCAGATCATTCCCATTAGAAAATGAAATGTTCTACTTTCTAGTACAGTAAGTTAAAAGCTTTTTCTGTTGAAAAAAATATAAAAACAGGATTTCTGGAAACTTTATGCTCATATACATTTTAGTAGAACTTCAAACACCTTTCAAACTAAAGCTATTCTTGCATTTTATCATTTCTCTCCCATCTTTCCTGCCATAAAATATCCACAGTAAAGACACAGTATTATATCAGTGAATAGTGAACTGCTTTTAAGAATTTAACTGAACATCGAAATGGAATATTTTTACTAAGAGAGGTCATTTAAAAGTGATGAATGTGGGCAAAGACTCACAGGACCTGGGGCTGAATGCCAGATCTGCTACTTAATGTTACTTAACCTCTTTGAAACTATTTCTTTTTTCTCTTTTAAATGGGGGTAATAACACGCACATCAGAAGGTCAGGGAGACGATCAATTAAGTACCACAATGCAGGACACAGCGCAGAAGAACACGTGGCAGGAGTCTGAGAAAGCATGTGGCTGCCAGGGTTGAATACCCTTCTTTCTTTCAAAGTCAGCTGTTGTCTCTCCCCTAGATATCACAGACCTAAAAGTATATTTTTAAAATTATTTGTCTTATGGACTAAGTATAACTTTAAAAAAATAAAGAGCAGTTTTTGTCTCTTCCAAAAAAAAAAAAAAAAAACAGTATTCATTACCTTCATTCCAATGTGGATAGCCCTTTTTTTTTTTTTTTTTTTCTCCTGACCTGTGGTGTTGGAGAAGACTCTTGGACTGCAAGGAGATCAAACCAGTCCATCCTAAAGGAAATCAATCCTGAATATTCATTGGAAAGACTGATGCTGAAGCTGAAGCTCCAATACTTTGGGCACCTGATATGAAGAGCCAACTCATTAGAAAAGACCCTGATGCTGACAAAGATTGAAGGCAGGAGGAGAAGGGGACAACAGAGGATGAGATGGTTGGATGCCATCACCAGCTCGATGGACATGAGTTTGAGCAAGCTCCAGGAGATGGTGAAGGACAGAAGATCCTGGTGTGCTGCAGTCCATGGGGTCGCAAAGAGTCAGACATGACTGAGCAACTGAACAACGACAACTAAGTTAGAGACCCTAAATGGAGAAAACAAGTGCTTTCTCCTCCTGTGCAAACAGATCACAACAGAAACAGCTACACATTTTCCTGGCCAGGATATAAGCCTTCATTTTTTGGAAAAGAAACAGGAGAAATCTTTTTTAAACTTACACTTGTCCTCCCCACTCCCACCACTCTTTTTAGAAGTAACTTTGAAATACAACTGCAAACATTCTGTCCCCTCTTTTCTCCTTTTAAAAATTCAACACTGCCTCTCCAGTACTGGAGAAGCGTTCGCAACAAGCAGGAAATGCTTTACCTGTCTGAAATTGACCACATTTTGGTGGGCGTATTTGACACAAAAATCTACAACTGAGACACTAGAGCCCATTTCTCCCGCACGGGGGCCAACGCCAGGGACAACAGCTATCAAGACTGTTACATCGGCCAACACAGTTCCCCTGCCTCCAGCTTTTGCCATGTCTAATTCATTCCTCATGCTTCACCAAGTGGTCCTTCTCCATCACTAATTCAATTGTCTGTCACCTTCTCATTTCACCTTTTCTGACTAAACAAGAGCTAAATTCTTGACCTGGTAAGAACAGCCTTTGCCTGTTGGTCCCTTTGTCTCCCAGCTTCATCATGCTGGCTGTCCCCCCTTCTCTTCTGCCTCCAGACACACTCCCCACTTCCCAAGTTACAGCCTTAACACTTTCCATTCTTTCCCAACACTGCTCCTCCCTTCACCTCCTTTGCTCATCATCAACATCAGCAGAAGTCTCTGTCTTTTATCCTCAATACCACCTCCTAGTGCAGTCTTCCCTGAGCACCTGGTCAAAACTTCTCACATGCTACCTGATGTCAAATATATTGGTGAGCAAGTCATAGCTTCCGTTAACTTGTAAGCTCTTGAAGAACAAGGAATTTCTGACCCTTCAAAAGAGAAACTTTGAATTTTATGCTACCTCAGGTCTTAATAAAAATCAAAATTTTGTTACAGAATTTAATTAAATTTTGTCCCCATGACTTTTCAAGATAACGGAATAACACGAACATTTATTGCAGAAGCAGATGTGTTCCCACCTGTGAATCGTCTCCACTTTTATATAAGAAGCAATGAATGCAAGATGACTCCAACTTTAAACGTTCCAAATGGCACTGCTTTCTAAATATATCAGTGACTGTCTTCTGAGAGATCAGGAGAAATTAGAAGCTTTTCACAGTGCAATGGGCTGGATAATGGCCTCCAAAGATATCCAAGTCCTAATCCCTAAATCTGTAACTATTACTTTATCTGGGAAAATCAACTTACAGATGCGATCAGGAGAATGATCTTGAGATGGGGAAAGCACCATGGTTTATCTGGATGGAACCTGACTATAATCACAAATATAAGAGGAAGACAGAGAGGGATCTGACTATAGAAAAGGAGAAGGCAATATGACAGAAGCAGAGATTGGAGTGATGAGCTTTGAAGAAGAGGAAGGGGCCAGACGTTAAGGAATACAAGCAACCAATGGGAGCTGACAAGGAAAGTAAATTCTTCCCTCTAGTTTCCAAAAGAAGCAGCTCTGCTGCTACTCTGACTTTTGCCCAGTGAAACTGATTTTGGATTTCTGACCACAGGACTGTAAGAGATTAACTTCGATTTCACTGTTTTAAGCCACTAAGTCTGTTAATTTGTTAGTGAGTATTTAGCTTTTTATGGGTACCATACTATAACACAGCATAAGGTCCCTTATGTTAGGGCCCTTAACACAAGTGAGGTCCCTGGATCAGTGTTGCCATCATCATCATTCGAGTACTTGCTGGAGATGGAAATCCTCAGGCCTCGTCCAAATCTAGAATCAGAAGCTCTGCGTTAAGCCTAGCCATCTGTGGCTTAACAAGCCCTCCTGGTGATCCTCAGACATGGTCAAGATTAAGACCCACTCTTGGAACATTTTTTTTCTTTGAACTTGGTAATTATTCAGATGTCCCACATTTTAACAGGATGAAATAATCTCATATTATAATATTGCTTCACTTATTTGAAATAAATGCTATAAGGACATCTTAAATACACTGCTGCAAAAATAAACCAAAAAGTCTCAAAATAATGAGAGGCTATTACAAATCTAAAGTCTCTTTTCTCTGTGCTTATAGGTTTGAACCAGCAGCAGGTGGGTATGAATACAATCACTGGCATTAGCTACTAAATCAAATAATTTTTCTTAGCAATCAAAATAGATTTTAAATTAGTGGAATCACAAACCAGTACTTTTTCTCACAATTTCTCTATTATTCAGGAGTCCATTCTGTACTTCTATCAATTTCTTGCCCTAGGATCGCCATATTGAGCACATGAGGATAAAACCTCCAATGTTACATTAAGTGTGATTTTTTTAAAAATTCAATGTAGTTAAGCAGGAACTTCTTAAAAGAAGAAGAATAGCATTTCTAATCTGATACCTAAAGAGTAGGCACAACTTTTCTACAACATGATGACACAAAAGCTATTCCTTCAGAAAGCCGGACTTCATACTACAAGCCCCTGTTTATTCAATGACTGAATTAATGTGTTACATCTGGATAAGAGATGTTCCCATAGTCAAGCAGAATCATAATCTAAACTCTATTTTTAATGTATACATTTTCATCCACAGGACTACAGCAGTTATGTATATAACTTGTAGGACTGTGTTTTTCTTTGCAGTAGCATATTTGGCAATCAGAATTTTGCCAGTCTCTGTTGATCATACTCCATGCTTATGCAGTACAAAGAAATCACCTAGAGGAGGCCACTGTTTGAGAATAAAGGACTGGTGAATAAGGAAGGGAAATGGGAAACAATTTCCCAGCCTGGAACCTTGTAAATTAGGTCAACCGATCCCAAATCAAATCGTATCCACAGTATTTAGTAATTTCATTTTTACATGGCCCCTTTTTGATAATTCACATGAAATCAAGATAATTAGCAAAGCACCACTATCTCAATTCCTTTCCAGCTTCAACCGTTAAAGAAAAAACTGAGGTGAGGGTGACAGGAGCCATTATTAGGAACGAAGTGAGAAGAGATCCTTCCTGCTTCACGCTTCATATCAGCGGTGATGCCTGCACACACAGGTGCGCGTGTGTGCACCCATCGTACAGCAATGATGCTCACGTGTGCCCACGCACACAGAGCATTGCAGTCTTCCCACTACCTCCATTTGTATTGGAATAGGTAGTTCCAAATAAGGTTTTTCTGCTTATGCTGAATACCATGCACCCTATTAAGAATCCATGTTTGGCTATTTTATTAATATATTTACTTTTAACATCCTAAACAAAAACCTGTTATGGAAAGGAAGACACGTCCACAAAGGAGACACTGACAACTGACCAGAGCGCTATTGCCTAGGAAAACAGACTATGTTTCCTTCCTCTGTGGTTACTAAATGCCTTCCTAGTACCCAAGTCACTGCAGAAACAACTACTAGAGTCTTACCAGTTAATTAACTTGAGGAAGATGGACCTGACTCTGTCCTGGACAGGAAGGGAAAGTGAAATGTTAATGGTTACACTGCACACTGCAATCTTCATTGTATCCGGATGACACCGTGTACTGTAAAGGAGAGTGGAGAACACTTTATCTTTCAGTCTGGGGGCCTGAGAATCAGTCTGATGCTCCCTGAATACATGGTTCACACAACTGTGGTAATGGAATCCCTTAGACATCCTGAAACATCCTTCAGTCAGCAATTAGCAGTGAGACCATGGGTACCAGTCACCATGGCTTTACTAACTGGGTTACATATACACACACTTCTTAAGACATAAGACAGAAATACTGGAAACCCTCAATCTACTCCTCATAACTAATATTCCAAGGATAGATCTGGTTAGATGTACTACTCACATAAGTGGAAGAGTTTGGCCCGAATTCAAACTACCTGCCAGTTCAGGGGAAAAAGGCAATTTTATCTAATTTTACTGCCAACCCTGCATATAAAATTAACAGGAAATAGGGTAACCACAAATAATGAGAATTCTCAACTAATCTCCACGCTTGATTTCAGTCATGCATTTTTCAGCTTTTCCCCAAAATTTTTAAATAAAATTGCTACGAAATAGCAAAGATCTGTTTAATTGAAAGAAATGTCTAAAAGAAGATGATACTCCAACAGGGAGGATCTGAAAGTGAGCAAGTGGGACTGGGTACCTAGAATAGTCAAATTCGTAGAGTCAGAAAGTACACTGGTAGATGCCAGGGGTGGGGGTTGGGGGGGACAGGGAGTTAGTGTTTAATGGGGACGGAGTTTCAGTTTAGGAAGGTGAAAAATTCGGGAGACAGATAATGGTGAGAGTCGCACACCAATGTGAACAAACTTACCACCACTGAACTGTACAGTCAAATGTATTTAAAATAGTATGCTTTATATCATGTGACTTTTATCACAATAAAAGAGATTAAAGAAAAAGGAGAGTGAGCAAGTAGGGCAGAGAAGGGTGAAGTGGGACTACAGGGAAAGAACCAGTAGTTTGAGCAATCATGTTGCTTGCAGAGGGTTACAATAGTAATGGAGGAAAAGTAATGTCAATGTCTCATTAGGCTCTGTTGGTGAGGATTAAGGATATAATTTCACGGCCATTCATAGCTGGATGAGGCTGGGAAGGTGGATGTAGTTGAAATGACTTTCCACCATTATCTTAGACTTCCCTGCTCCATTCATTGACCGCTCTGGGGTATGTGGAAGGAGAAGGAGCAGGACCCACAGAGAAGATGTAGGGAAGAGGTAGTGTCATGTGTTAATAAGATGAGAGACTTTGTATCGGGGTCAGGAAGGAGGCAGGATGCCCCTTCCACACAAACACCAGGTTTCTTTACAATAAGGACACAGAAGAACTAAGCCCTCATTAGCTGTAAAGTCCAATCTCTTCAAAACAACAATCAAGCCCTTCCCAAATACATTACCAGTATTATTTCCCCAATTTCTCCATCATGTAGTCTCAAACAGACCTTGTTTTGTTTTCCAGTTTTCCCACTCTGTTCGTCTCACCTAAGAATGCTTTCACCAATACAGTATACTAACGCATATTTCAGAGAAGGCAATGGCACCCCACTCCAGTACTCTTGCCTGGAAAATCCGTGGACGGAGGAGCCTAATGGGCTGCCGTCTTTGGGGTTGCGCAGAGTCGGATACAACTGAAGCAACTTAGCAGCAGCAGCAGCAGCAGCAGCAATGCATATATATATGGAATTTAGAAAGATGGTAACGATAACCCTGTATGCGAGACAGCAAAAGAGACACAGATGTATAGAACAGTCTTTTGGACTCTGTGGGAGAGGGAGAGAATGGGATGATTTGGGAGAATGGAATTGAAATATGTATAATATCATATACGAAACAAATCGCCAGTCGAGGTTCGATGCAGGATACAGGATGCCTGGGGCTGGTGCACTGGGATGACCCAGAGGGATGGTATTGGGAGAGAGGTGGGAGGGGGGCTCGGGATTGGGAACACGTGTACATCCGTGGCGGATTCATGTTGATGTATGGCAAAACCACTACAGTACTGTAAAGTAATTAGCCTCCAATTAAAATAAATAAATTTAAATTAAAAAAAAAGAATGCTTTCACTAGCCACCCCCCTCCCCCACACTCCGTCAACGACAACCCATTCAGGAGGGCTCAAACCAAATACTGCTTCCCTGCAGTTTTCTTCAATTCCCTCAATTGCATCTCTTTCCCATGCTCAAGACAGAACCCTATACTTCTATCATTCATCACAGAGTCTCAAAGTGTAAGTATTAATAGAAAAATCTTGACTTTCTACTGTACTATAAGATCCTCACAGGCAAGAATTATTCCTTCCCTCTCCTCTTCCATCTACCACTAAGTCTTGGCAGCACCGATGTTTGATAAATGTTAGCTAAGTTGAATTAAATTCCTATGTTATTGATGATCCCAGGGAAGGGAAGAACAACAATAGTATTAGCTCAGGAACTCAGACTGACCTGCTGTTTTATCTGTGATGCTCAGAATAATTGGGCTTCCTTGATAGTTCAGTTTGTAAAGAATCTGCCTGCAATGCAGGAGCTGCTGCTGCTAAGTCGCTTCAGTCGTGCCAATGCAGGAGACCTCGGTTGCATTCCGGAAGATCCCCTGGAGAAAGGAAAGGCTACCCATTCCAGTATTCTTGGGCTTCCCTTGTGGCTCAGCTAGTAAAGAATCCGCCTACAATGCAGGAGACCTGGGTTCGATCCCTAGGTTGGGAAGATCCTCTGGAGAAAGGAAAGGCTACCCATTCCAGTATTCTGGCCTGGAGAATTCCATGGACTGCAGAGTCCATGGGGTTGCAAAGAGTCGGACACAACTGCTTTCACTTAGAATAATCTCTGTCATAGGTAAGAACTCAAAAGACACTGAATTAAAGAATGAACAAATGAAAAGAGATCAGTAACTCCCAACAGTAATACGCCAGGCTCTTGGAAGAGCCCTTTAAACAACAGTTTTTGCTCCTCAAATATCTTGTGCCCACATCTGCAGTCAGCACCAGCAGAAGCTGCTTTATATGGAGCTACAGGAGGACCAAACACCATCATTAATTTTTCTCACTGAAGAGTAAGTTACAGTTACAGTGCACAAATCTAAGTGCACAGAAACACGCTATGTCTCCATATGTATACACCCACATCAACTGTCTACATACATATTCACCTACGTCACCATCACCCAGATTGAGATCTAGAATACTTTCAGCATTCCAGCAGGCTCTCTCCTGCCCTCTCTCATACAACTACCTCTATCACGACAGATTAATTCTGCCTGAAAACAAAAACTATTCTTTCCACTGTTCACTGCTTTATAGAAGCCTAAATACCCTGAGGACAAAATGGCCATCTTCCCTGTGCTTTGGAAAAATCATTCCAAGGTGACTGGTATCACACACTGTTGTGCAAAAAATCCTAAAATAATGACAGCAATGGCCTCTAGCAGGAGGGCCATTCCCGCGTGCCTTAATAATGGAGAAGGGGGCAAAAACAAAACCCTAGGCCGTGTGTCCCACCTTACAGCAAACTGTAGCTGAACCAGTATCCAGATGCTCCTTGAGCCAGTTTCTCAGAGCCACACATGGAGCTCTGGACAGAGCAAGGGCTGGCCACCTCTGCTTCACACCCAGTCCTTGGGTTAAGCATCCCCGACGCCCCCTCTCATGGCCAAGATCAAGTCTTCCTGAAGAGACGAAACTGGCTGCAGAACTGGAACATCTCATTACTTCCCTCCAGAAAGCTCCTTTTTTTTTTTTAAGCAAAGAACATCTGGTTTGTTTCATTATCGTTGGTGAGGACAATGTTTTATTATGATGACCACTGTATGCGAAAGCCATTAACTCTCAGATTTTACTAAAAAAACAAACCTAAGAAAAAGAAACCCTTTTTGAATTCAGTAAAGAATTTTAAGTGTCAGATGATGCTTCAACTAATGCAAAGTGAACGTGCAGGTACAGATTTTGAAACATGGATCAATATTTCATATCAAATTACCTGAACTCTTCTGAGAGTGACTAGTTTTCTATTCCCCACGGAAACAGGAGACGAATACTAATGCAAGCCAGTTCTCAGGCACTGCTGTCAGCCAAAGGAAGCCTGTGGCACTAGCTTTGTTACAGCATATAAATGAGGACCAATGTTTTCATAGTCAAGTTGAGCTCTAAACATTTTGAGACGTGTAAGTCTATGCCTTTAGGGCACTATTTAATAATGAAATCATATTTAAATCAGGGTTGTTTCAGTAGTCTGAACTGTAAGTCAGCTTTTATTTTGAAAGTTTCTACAAACTTGGTATTTTATTAAGGAAGCTGAAAAGATTCATGGTTTGATCAAGCACCAACTCCACAAACCCTTGTATATATAATTACCTAAGAGCAAGTATCACTCAGTAAGGTAGAAGTCACCGCATATACGTGGAAATTCACGTAAGCACCTCCTCCTCCCACAAAAATCCATTTCAGCTTCATGATCTCCTGCAAGTCCTGAAATCTTTCTACCGCATGGCCTGGAGAAAGCTCTCGATGTGAATGTCATTCTCTCAAGACAAAGCCTGAACACAAAATGAAAATTTGGGTAAAAGGTTTCTCGATGTTCTTTAGGGAAAGTTAAGCATCACTACTGGAGAAGGAAATGGCAACCCCCTCCAGTACTCTTGCCTGGAAAATCCCATGGACAGAGGAGCCTGGTGGGCTGCAGTCCATGGGGTCGCAAAGAATCGGACAAGACTAAGCGACTTCACTTTCACTTTTCATTCTCATGCACTGGAGAAGGAAATGGCAACCCACTCCAGTGTTCTTGCATGCAGAATTCAGGGATGGGGGAGCCTGGTGGGCTGCAGTTTCTGGGATTGCACAGAGTCGGACACGACTGAAGTGACTTAGCAGTAGCAAGCATTACTACAAACAAAGCTAGTGGAGGTGATGGAATTCCAGTTGAGCTCTTTCAAATCTTAAAAGATGATGCTGTGAAAGTGCTGCACTCAATATGCCAGCAAATTTGGAAAAATCAGGAGTGGCCCACAGAACTGGAAAAGCTCAGTTTTCATTCCAATTCCAAAGAAAGGCAATGCCAAAGAATGCTCAAACTACCGCACAATTGCACTCATCTCACACACTACTAAAGTAATGCTCAAAATTCTCCAAGCCAGGCTTCAGCAATATGTGAACCGTGAACTTCCAGATGTTCAAGCTGGTTTTTGAAAAGGCAGAAGAACCAGAGATCAAATTCCCAACATCCACTGGATCATCAAAAAAGCAAGAGAGTTCCAGAAAAACATCTATTTCTGCTTTATTAACTATGCCAAAGCCTTTGACTGTGTGGATTACAATAAACTGCGGAAAATTCTGAAAGAGATGGGAATACCAGACCACCTGAACTGCCTCCTGCGAAATCTGTATACAGGTCAAGAAGCAGCTGTTAGAACTGGACATGGAACAACAGACTGGTTCCAAATAGGAACAAGAGTGCATCAGGATTGTATATTGTCACTCTACTTATTTAACTTATATGCAGAGTACATCATGAGAAATGCTGGGCTGGATGAAGCACAAGCTGGAATCAAGTTGCCGGGAGAAATATCAATAATCTCAGATATGCAGATGACACCACCCTTATGGCAGAAATTGAAGAACAACTAAAGAGTCGCTTGATGAAAGTGAAAGAGGAGAGTGAAAAAGTTGGCTTAAAGCTCAACATTCAGAAAACGAAGATCATGGCATCCGGTCCCATCACTTCATGGCAAATAGATGGGGAAACAGTGGCTGACTTTATTTTTCTGTGCTCCAAAATCACTTCAGATGGTGACTGCAGCCATGAAATTAAAAAGATGCTTACTCCTTGGAAGGAAAGTGAAATGAAGTCACTCAGTCGTGTCCAATTCTTTGTGACCCCATGGACTGCAGCCTACCAGGCTCCTTAGTCTGTGGAATTTTCCAGGCGAGAGTACTGGAGTGGGTTGCCATTTCCTTCTCCAGGGGATCTTCCCAACCCAGGGATTGAACCTGGGTCTCCCGCATTGCAGGCAGACGCTTTACCTTCTGAGCCACCAGGGTGGAGAGTTATGACCAACGTAGATAGCATATTAAAAAGCAGAGACATTACTTTGCCAACTAAGGTCGATCTAGTCAAGGCTATGGTTTTTCCAGTGGTCATGTATGGATATGAGAGTTGGACTATAAAGAAAGCTGAGTGCCAAAGAATTGATGCTTTTGAACTATGGTGCTGGAGAAGACTCTTGAGAGTCCCTTGGACTGCAAGGAGATCCAACCAGTCCATTCTAAAGGAAATCAGTCCTGGGTGTTCATTGGAAGGACTGATGTTGAAGCTGAAACTCTAATACTTTGGCCACCTGATGTGAAAAGCTGACTCATTGGAAAAGACCCTGATGCTGGGAAAGATTGAGGGCAGGAAGAGAAGGGGATGACCGAGGATGAGATGGTTGGATGGTATCACTGACTCAATGGACATGAGTTGGGGTAAACTCCAGGAGTTGGTGATGGACAGGGAGGCCTGGAGTGTTGCAGTTCATGGGATTGCAGAGTTGGACATGACTGAGTGTCTAAACTGAACTGAACTGAATACTTGATCTTAGTCAAAAGGCATCCCAGGTGACTCAGCAGTCAAGAATCCAGATGCCTGCAATGCAGCAGACTCAGGAGACCTGAGTTCAATCCCTGGATTGGGACGATTCCTGTAGAGGAGGAAATGGCAACCCACGCCAGTATTCTTGGGGCTTCCCTGATAAAGGCTTCAGTTGGTAAAGAATCCGCCTGCAATGTGGGAGACCTCGGTTCAATCCCTGGTTTGAGAAGATCCCCTGAAGAAGGGAAAGGTTACCCATTCCAGTATTCTGGCCTGGAGAATTCCATGGACTGTATGGTGTCGCAAAGATTCAAACACGACTAAGCAACTTTCACTTTAGCCAAAAAGCTGAGAAGTGATGGGGGAAAGTTTAAACAACCTAAATCAAATTTGTTGCCATCTCATTAAATTAAAAGCTATAACCTCAGTGCTGAAGGAATGGTTTTATCATCTGAAGTTTTAATTTATTCTAGGCAATCAACAATTTACATTTCCTGAGCTACAGAAAATACTGAATTTTATCAACTAGCTTCTTACTGTAAATAGTATATAAGTTTTCTAGTCACATCATAGAAAGTATCATAGAAGGAGAGAATAAATTGTATTGTATAATTATTGGGTTGGCCAAAAGTCCATACCACCTTAAGGAAAAACCCAAATGAACCTTTGGCCAACCTAGTACATTATTGGTTAGTACAAAAAGGGACATCTATACAAGTCAGAAAATTAGGAGACAATTTCTGATAAGATCTAAATTACTAAGAATACAGCAAGACACCAATTCTCAGCTTTACCAAAGCGAGATCATTTGGAAGCAGAAAAATGAAACAAATGCGATGCTTAATTTGGACGTTTTGAATATAATCACTAAATTTAACTCTGTGTTCTGAATATGAATTCAGTTATAAGACAGAGACTCTGCTTTTCCTTAGTCACTGCTCAAGCCTCATCAGCCCAGTAGACCTACTCAGTCAGTAACTAAGCCTGGATACAAGTAGGCTATATAGCCAAATATGCTGCTGCTGCTGCTAAGTTGCTTTAGTCATGTCTGACTGTGAGACCCCATAGATGACAGCCCACCAGGCTCCTCTGTCCCTGGGATTCTCCAGGCAAGAATACTGGAGTGGGTTTCCATTTCCTTCTCCAATAGCCAAATAGACCTAGATTTAAATCTCAGCCCTCCCACTGACTTGGACACATTACTGACCCTTTGCTAGCCTTGGTTCCTTCATGTATAAGGATGAGGAGTTATACAGTGCAACACATGCGAAATGAATAAGAATGTCTGGCCCACAGTGAGTGCTGAGCACAGTGTAACTATCCTTATCATGATTACGATTATGATTAGCCATGCAAAATTTCATTCTGGCTATACACTAAGCCAAGAATGTTTCCAAAGCATTACCCCAAAAAAGGTGGGACTTGCATTGTGAAAGAGGTTTTTAAAGTATTATATGAAATGAAGAATGTATTGTCTAACTCAGGCCATGTAAATCTGTTATGGAAAAAGAGCTTAAATCTTACCAGAATCCCACTGAAGACTAAAGAAGCTCATTAGAGAGTCTATGCTACGGAACCCTGTTCAGTGTCATGAGGCAGCCTGGATGGGAGCGGAGTATGAGGGAGAGTGGGTACATGTAGACCTGTGGCTGAGTCCCTTTGCTGTTCACTTGAAACTATCACAACATTGTTAATTGGCCATGTTGTTGTTGTTCAGTCACCCAGTTGTGTCTGAGTCTTCACTTCAGAAAGAATTCAATCGGCTATACCTCAAGACAAAATAAAAAGCTAAGAAAGAAGTCTGTGCTAGGGCCATAGAGAGGCATTCTGGGCAATAAGACCTCAGAGAAGCCCTGAGAGAAAACGCGGGGACTAGGGCAGTCAGGATTAAGTAAACAAGAAGAGATAGGGAGTTTTTTTAATGAAACTTCCACATGTCTTTGCCATTTAAATGTAACCCAACTTCAAAAAAAATTTTCTCCTTTTTAAAAGTTACAACTGACACAAAAATAAACTCAGAATGAATTAAAGATCTAAACGTAAGACCAGAAACTATAAAACTCCTAGAGGAGAACATAGGCAAAACACTCTCTGACATAAATCACAGCAGGAACCTCTATGATCCACCTCCCAGAATTCTGGAAATAAAAGCAAAAATAAACAAATGGGATCTAATTAAAATTAAAAGCTTCTGCACAACAAAGGAAAATATAAGCAAGGTGAAAAGACAGCCTTCTGAATGGGAGAAAATAGCATACGAAACAACTGACAACTAATCTCAAAAGTATACAAGCAACTTATGCAACTCGATTCCAGAAAAATAAACAACCCAATCAAAAAATGGGCCAAAGAACTAAATACACATTTCTCCAAAGAAGACATACAGATGGCTAACAAACACATGAAAAGATGCTCAACATCACTCATTATTAGAGAAATGCAAATCAAAACCACAATGAGGTACCACTTCACACCAGTCAGAATGGCTGTGATCCAAAAGTCTGCAAGCAATAAATGCTGGAGAGGGTGTGGAGAAAAGGGAACCTTCCTACACTGTTGTTGGGAATGCAAACTAGTACAGCCACTGTGGAGAACAGTGTGGAGATTCCTTAAAAAATTGCAAATAGAACTGCCTTATGACCCAGCAATCCCACTGCTGGGCATACACACCAAGGAAACCAGAATTGAAACAGACACAGGTACCCAATGTTCATCGCAGCACTGTTTATAATAGCCAGGACATGGAAACAACCTAGATGTCCATCAGCAGATGAATGGATAAGAAAGCAGCGGGACATATACACAATGGAGTATTACTCAGCCATTAAAAAGAATTCATTTGAATCAGTTCTGATGAGATGGATGAAACTGGAGCCGACTATACAGAATGAAGTAAGCCAGAAAGAAAAACACCAATACAGTATACTAACACATATATATGGAATTTAGAAAGATGGCAATGATGACCCTGTATGCGAGACAGCAAAAGAGACACAGATGTGTAGAGTGGACTTTTGGACTCAGAGGGAGAGGGAGAGGGTGGGATGATTTGGGAGAATGGCATTGAAACATGTATACTATCATGTAAGAAATGAATCGCCAGTCTAAGTCCGATGCAGGATACAGGATGCTTGGGACTGGTGCACGGGGATGACCCAGAGAGATGTTTTGGGGAGGGAGGTGGAAGGGGGGTTCATGTTTGGGAACGCATGTACACCCGTGGTGGATTCATGTCAATGTATGGCAAAACCAATACAGTATTGTAAAGTAAAATAAAGTAAAAATAAAAATTAAAAAAAAAAGAAGATCCTGTGTGCTACAACTAAGACCAGGTGCAACTAATTAAATAAATATTAAAAAGAAAAAAAAAGGTTGTTTTACGTTCTATTCTGGATTTGCTATATAATTTGCATATAAGTGTATGTGTGTATAAATATTTTTAACTTGTAATAAAACTTTACACATGTATTATTTTTGCTTCCATATAATTCATTCCTCGGGATAAATTCATAGAAGTTGAATTGCTAAGTCACAGTATATGAACATTCTTATGGTTATTATTCTATATCACCATTTTGCTTTCTAAACAGGTTTGTACCAGCTTGCCATTATGATCAGCTATTTCAAAATCTTCACTGAATTATGGAGTACGAGTTTTTAAATGTTACATATATATTAAAATAATAAAATAAAAATAATTTAAAATGTTGCATTAGACTACATTACTAATTTTAGAGATGTAGCAATTCAATCCCAGAGAATCTAACTTGTTTAACATTGCAAAACTGATTAATGGCCAGGTCTTCCAGCTCCTTCTTCAGGGTCCTCACTGAAACACACTATCTTCAGTTTCTGGCTTCAGAATATTCTTCTCAGATAGGATACCAGACATGAGTCAAGGGCAAATGAAAGGTATGAGGGAATCAGAAAATCTTCAAGAGGACAGATATGGGAAGGAGATATGGAAGATACAATAAGGAGAAGCCTTGAAGGGCAATTTCCTCAGGTCACGCCAGACAATTTCCATTCCAGGCAGTACATTTACCTGTTTGCAAGCATCAAAGCAGTCAGGACAAGGGAGCTCACTGGACTAGCTGGCAGCGGCAGCACAAGACGGAAAGCTTCATGTTAGAGGATTATAGGAGACAGACATTCACAGCTGCCGAGCGCCCCCTCTAAATCAGTAATGATTAGTGTTATGTCTTACATTTTCAAAGTACTATAGAGTTTCCACAGAACTCCTATATGCAAGCTGAGAAAGCCAAGGCAAGCATCATCTTCCCATTTCACAGATGAGAAAAAGGAGGTTTCAGGGAGCAAAGGTACCATTAAGCACAACTGGCAGAGCAGGGACTGAAACTTTAGTCCCATGATGTTCTCCCATAGTGATGTGCCTTCTAGTTCCTAGTCAGGTGAATTTACTAATAAAAATTAAAACATTTCTTGAACTGCTAGATTTTGAAACTTGTGCTCTAAATTTAATTTTTTTTTTTTAAACAACCTAGAAATTGTAAACCACAAGACTGAGATTCTTTCTTCAGGCAAGTCAATTGATTCTTTTAAAATTGTTTCTTCTTTTCTGAAATGAGAAATTTGAGATAGTTGATCTTTAGGGTCCCTTTCCAATGTCTACCGTATTCTATGTCATTTGATGGGGCATTTTTCTTAAGTAAAACTCCTAATGTCAAGCCTCCTTAAACAAGCGATGTGCTGTAAGCAATTTCAAAATTTTAAAACAATACAAAGAAAACTCTTATTGGACACATATTATAATGACTGGACAATTTTTACTTCCATATCAAAATAGGCAAAAGGATGACAATGTTACTTTCACTTCAGAAAGATTCCAAGAGAAAGAACCAACAAGGAAAAGGGAACACCTTGAAACATGACACCAGAAGAATATTCTGGCTTTCTTTGCTGACCTTTGAAAAGCACACCCAATGAATAATGAGAAGTTATGCCGTAATTCAGGCCAGGTTCAGAAAGTTGAAGGGAACTGGGTAAAGTGCTCAGCTGGCCAAGGTACTTTTCAAATGTGAATGTTCACCCCTGGTTAGTCATGAAGTCAATATAATCAGTAGCAATCTGCATATTTTTTAAATGTAATGAAATAAATTATGGTAAGTTGTCAGAGTGTATCATAGAATGCAGCACAGTGGGAAGTCTGTTTTTTTTTTCTTTTGCATAAAAGAATTTTATTTAGTGGTCAGATCCCAGTGAATAATGCCTGTCATCGCTTGATTCTGTTAACATGTGGTATTAGATATGCTCTTAACAAAATGTATAGTGCATCACCAAAAGCTATTTAGTTTGGATTAGGTAGAGTAAAAGAAAACTTCAAAAATCTTTGTTCTTTGATAGAATTTCTAAAATATAAAAATGAAAAAAACCCAAAGCAGTATTCAAAAATGATAAATGTCACTTTGGACTATGGCAACCCACTCCAGGATCCTTGCCTGGGAAATCCCTTGGACAGAAGAGCGTGGCGCACTGCGGTCCAAAGGTTTGTGAAGAGTCAGACGTGACTGAGCAGGGATAGCAGCAGCCTTTCAAGAACACTCTGTGCTTGTTTCTTTTTCTCATGTTTTACTTATCCCTTAGAGGTAGTCTCACTCCCCCATCTAACCCTCACTCATGATTTCATAAGGTGGACGGTCTTGAGCTGGCTCCAAGGAGCTGGTCCCTTGCTGAGCTCTGAATCTAGGTAGGCACTAGAGGAGGCAGGAAGACTGCTAGATGAAGAAAGAACGGCTCCTTTCTGTTTTGCTTCCCGTTCTCGCCTTCACCCCCAGCCCCACTCTCACCCACCTTCCAGCATTGCATCTGCACCCCAGACAGTGCATCCCAGATGCTGCAGTTGGTTGCATTCTTCCCTCATTCTCAGAATCAGCCTCCTTGTGGTTTCTGAGACGTAACGGCCGGTCAGCGTTTTCTCAGCAGAAGGCCTGTCCAGCTCCACGGTTCCTTCTTCAAGTGTCCGCGTTCTAATAACCCCAACCCCTTCCTATAAGCCTCCATCCTCAGAGCTGTAGCTTTTTCCTGCCATTACTGCCTCCATGAGACCTCAGTGTAGCACTGAGCAAAGTGTTGTGGGCAGACAAGCTCCAGTCCTTGAAATGTTCATTATTGTTTCATCAGAATGTCAATTAACTACGTTGCTAAGCGCACTGTTCAGTTCTGCCGATTCTTCTTCAGAGACAGACTCTCTCAAAAAAAGAAGCAGTGAGTTGATTTGCATTCAAGTCAAGCTCCTTATCTCATGGCAGACTGGTAGCAAACAGCAGATCGATTACTCTGAATAATATCATCTTAGTGACTTGCTCCGGAGAAGGCGATGGCACCCCACTCCAGTACTCTTGCCTGGAAAATCCCATGGACGGAGGAGCCTGGTGGGCTGCAGTCCATGGGGTCGCTAGGAGTCGGACACGACTGAGCGACTTCACTTTCACTTTTCACTTTCATGCATTGGAGAAGGAAATGGCAACCCACTCCAGTGTTCTTGTCTGGAGAATCCCAGGGACGGGGGAGCCTGGTGGGCTGCCATCTGTGGGGTCGCACAGAGTCGGACACGACTGAAGCGACTTAGCGGCAGCAGCGGCAGCAGCGTCAGCAGCAGCGACTTGCTCTTGGTTTATAATTCTTAACATTATAGTCACTCCAAGAATCACTCCTGTGGTTTCTGTCTCCTAATGGAGATCCTGACTGATAGAGAGTTAGGTAGAGATATATTTTGAGTAAACTTTATTTTAATTATATATATGCATGTGTATGGGCTTCCCAGGTTATGCTAGTGGTAAAGGACCTGCCTGCCAATGCTGGATACATAAGAGACGCACATTCGATCCCTGGGTCAGGAAGACCCCCTGGAGTAGGGCATGGTAACCCACTCTAGTATTCTTGCCTGGAGAATCCCCATAGACAGAGTAGCCTGGCGGGCTACAGTCCACAGGGTCACAAAGAGTCAGACATGACTGAAGTGACTTAGCACACACACATGCATGCATGTGTAGAAAACTGTGATATAAAATGTGCCTTATGGTTGTTACTATATTAGCCTAATGGACAGATTACATAGAAAAAAAATTTACCTAAGTCCCGGTTGCAAATGTATCTCAGGGATTCCCTGTGACACTATATTTTTAAAAAATTAGTAAAGGAACTCAAAGAAAGTATTTAAGGAACTCTACTCAATATAAACTTCCACCTACAAATGAGAAAAAAGATAATAATAAGTGAGAGATAACTTACTCTATTTTCAAAGGTTTGACATATGGTTCCTTTCAAGACCTAGAAAAATGTATTAATTTGTACGAGTACATTGTGTGCTGGGACTTCAGAGTACCTCAACTAATTCTGTGTCTTCTTTTATGAAAGTACTTGTCTCTGCCAATCATATTTATGGAGCAAAGAGTCACTTGTGTCAACAATTACAGGAGCAGACTATTAAAACTATTTAAATAGTTTAGATTCTACTATTTAAATACATCCTGCTAACTCAACAATGACTTCACTTAATAGTTCACTAACGTGTGTGTAAGGTCTATGCCTGTCAGGGTCTACTTCCATCATCAGATTTACTGCTGGCTCTAAAGGCAGCTTGGAGCTAAGAAAGCAAAGACAGCATATAACATCTGCACACCTAAGCATTAGCTCCTCACCGTAAATGAGGTACACCCTCTTACCTGTCATCATGAAACTATATAAAACCTTTTGTTGATTTCCTATGAGTGAACACACACACACACTTTCTTTGTAGGGTGTCTGAAAATATGGGGCCAATGATTTCATCCTTTATTATAGAACTATCCATAGGGTGGCCACACAATTTATCACCTATACTGGGTCAGTACAAGAGGCAGGTAGGTGCCCAGGACCCTGAGACAATTCATGCGGAAGTCAGCCTGTGTCTTGCTCTGAAAATATGTTCACATATCAACTATAGGAACTATGACACAATGGAGGGGAAATCAACACAGAGTAAGTGATAAAAGGTAAATAGATCAATATTTCTCTTATGCTTCTAAATACCTTGCATATGAAAACTATTTCTAGCCACATAGGGTCTTTTCCCATCATATAGCCTTTCTTCAGAAAAACTAGAATATGTTAAAGTTCTACAAACAGAAACAACAACTACATTAGGTTAAGTTTCCTAGCTTAACCAAAGAAGGAAGTCATCTGAAAATCATGCTGCGGTGAAGGCAGGCTGGTAAAGTGGGGGAAAGCGCTAGAACAAGAGATAGCAGTATGTGTTTCACTTCAGGTTCAGCCCTTTCATAAACTCACTGTGTGACCTGTAGAATGCCACCTACCCTTTCTGGATTTCCGCTACCTCAGCTGTGAAATGAAACAGTTGGACAAGATAGCTTATGATATCCTTTGCAGTTAGCTCAGTCATATGGATTCCATGTACACTATTCTATCTTGCCTTATGACCAAACTCTAAACCATACAGCTCATCCCAAACTGAGTGCTTCTCAGTATCAAAGGAAGAAACCCCCAATACAAATTAATCCAACAAGAACAACATCTAGCTCTCTTCATTTGCAAGCATTTATTACATATAGAAGCAGCTGAAATGGTTACAGTTTAAGGAACAACAATTTTCAGGCAAACATTCTATTGAGAAACTCTCTTACTGCCTTCTACAGAGCCACTGAGAACTAGGCAATGAAAACTACTATCGTTCCATTTGGTTCCATTCGGTCTGTGTAGGGACAGAATGAAGCAGAGCTGTGTCAAAGTTCTTCCTGTTCTGATGACAGATGGCCAGGCTTGCTGAATGAGAGCTTTTAAAAGAGACCGTGTCCTGCAGATCTAGGGAAAAGGGCAAAAAAGTGCTCCTGGCTCTCACCATCTCTCCTTGCTCACCATCATCAACAGAACCTGACATGAATTCCAAGCCTTGACCTCAGTTAGCAACTCAATATTCCCATGATGCCCAGCTCTCCCATGTCAGCTGAAATTCCATCCAAAGTTATTTCCTCTTCCAAGGTAGTAAAGTTGGAAGTATAAAAGCTCTATAGCCATTTTTTCTCTCTACAGCTCTATAGCCAATTCTTTCCATCTTCCCCCCAGATAAGTAAACTTAAAAACTGGAACAGTAGGGCTCCAAAATAAACACTTTCCACCACATTTATTTACGCCAGTTGAGAACGTCTTCATACTTAGCATACAAAGTGAAGTTCATTCTTTTAAATCTATTCAAATGACCTCTGGGCCATGTAGTCTTATTAAGTGAAAAATAAGTGCAGCTGCTAAAGGATAAGAGAACAAGCAAAAAGAATATTTCCTCTAGGAAACTATGATACTGGGAAACAACCATCATTTATAATAGAATTTGCCAGGGGCAGACAATATCTTACAACTCAGACTCGAAAAATAAAAAGGTAATTTTCATACAAATATTTACATGAGAATTTACGAGTAAGGAATGTCACTTGGCACAATGCCCCACTTTGAAAATAAAAATGTGCTAAATAAAGATAACACTGATACCACTTTAAAGGATAACACCATAAAACATTTTTTAAAAATAAGTTTCCACCTTCTGCCAACTCACTATTGTATGATTGAAACTTGAAGTTAAGCAGCCTAACTTGTTACTGCTATTATATGTCCTCGTGAGACGAAGTTAAGCAGCCTAATTTGTTAGTGCTATTAAACATTGAAATAATGAAGAAAAAGACTATGACAGCCTCAAAGAATTGTTTTCGTAGGTAACGGTGCCTTGGTTTATGTAGAATAGCAAAGCACAGTCTAGGAAAGGAATGGAATTTTCCACTGGCAGTTGGTGTCACCTTGTTGGTAGCTTTGCAAGACACTAAATTCTAATTTATACTGGCAAAGGCTATGGTAATAACACTCAATGCCACAACTGACCTTTTTAAGTTGTGTGATGTGGTAACTCTGACTTCTTTTCAAGCCTCAGATGAATTTTATAAGTTCCTAAAGCCAATGGGTAGCAGATAACCAACTAGAGTGGTCCGAGGACTTAGCAATATCTATCACTGGAAAAACAAATTATTTTCAAAACTGTTTTCTACATATGCCTAAAAGTTACTTACTACAAAGAATAAATTAACAATATTTTTATAAATCAAAGAAAATGCACAAATAACTCTTAGCAAGTCTTATGACTAAAATACTACTTCTGTCACATCAGAAAACATGAGATATAGACTTACAATTACATGAGAATTATATAAAATAATTTGACAGATCCTACCTTTTTCAGGTACCGGATTCCATAGGTAAATATATAAAGGCCATATGAAAATTTCCACCTGTGGAAAGTTTAAAAAGCATTCTATGATACTCAGTTTAAATATTTCACAGCACATTCTGAAATACATGTGTGAAAAAAATTCCATTAAAAGAACCCCCCGACACACACCTTTGCCCCAACCAGGGATTAAACATAATTAGTGACTTCAGTTCAGTCGTTCAGTCATGTCCGACTCTTTACGACCCCATAAATCGCAGCATGCCAGGCCTCCCTGTCCATCACCAACTCCCGGGGTTCACTCAGACTCACGTCCATCGAGTCAGTGATGCCATCCAGCCATCTCATCCTCTGTCATCCCCTTCTCCTCCTGCCCCCAATCCCTCCCAGCATCAGAGTCTTTTCCAATGAGTCAACTCTTCGCATGAGGTGGCCAAAGTGCTGGAGTTTCAGCTTTAGCATCATTCCTTCCAAAGAAATCCCAGGGCTGATCGCCTTCTAAATGGACTGGTTGGATCTCCTTGCAGTCCAAGGGACTCTCAAGAGTCTTCTCCAACACCACAGTTCAAAAGCAGCAATTCTTCGGTGCTCAGTTTTCTTCACAGTCCAACTCTCACATCCATACATGACCACTGGAAAAACCATAGCCTTGACTAGACGGACCTTTGTTGGCAAAGTAATGTCTCTGCTTTTTAATATGCTATCTAGGTTGGTCATAACTTTCCTTCCAAGGAGTAAGCGTCTTTTAATTTCATGGCTGCAGTCACCATCTGCAGTGACTTCAGTGCAGGCTAAACATGTACACTTACCATGAATGGCATACAGTAAATATTTTAAATATTAATAATTATATTTGTAACAATTTTTCTTTCATTCAGTTATTATGTTTGCCTATTCACTCATCTTTTCTTCTTTCAGCATGTGAATTTCCTCTAGTTCATGGCTCACGAAAGGATAGATTTGAACAATATGAAGGTATATAAGATAGTTTGGAATTCTTTGCCTGATTCAGAGATTAAGTAAATGACTTAATTGATGTTCATGTTTTTAGAGAAAACTTTAGTATTTTTAAAGTAGGTAATAGTTTTTCCCTTCATCTTTTAACAAATTTTTATTGGCATCTTTCTGGATATGACTAAAGGAACCTATCTGGAATTGAAACCATCCATCTGATGTACAACTGTTAGCAACAACCTTATACTATCCCAAACTCTGTTCAGCTGTTAGATGGTCACTTTTTTAAGGGGGAAAATCTTCAAGTTCTCTTTCAATGTTAGATGAATTGAATGTTTATGTCTTTTAAAGACTTTACAAAAACACCAAGACTTTATATAACTTATATATATACTATGTGCGCATATATATAATATATGGTTCCTGCAAAAAACCTCAACCTGGTACTCAATTCCCAATTTCATTTTTTTATTTTTCTGAGTGTAAATAGTTGTGCCTTTAAAAACTGGTTGATGTCACAAAACAGAATTCCTGAGATCATGCTGCTCATGGTATCTTGGGTTACAAGTTGTAAATGAACACAAAGGAGAAAGTGACTAGTCAACTTTGTGATGAGGAAATTTGCTTTCTGTGTTTCCAAGCCATGTAAAAATTTCAAATAAGAATCTTTTTTTGTGCTCTTTGATTTTGATTTATTTTCAGTTGAAGTATAGTTGACTTACAATGTCCTGTTAATTTCAGGTGTATAGAACAGTGATACATTAGTTATACATTATATATACACACTGTTTTTGTTTACTAGCTAAATCATGTCCGATCCTTTTGTGACTGCCATGGACTGTAGACCATAATTATATATATGGTCTCAGTTCAGTTCAGTTCAGTCGCTCAGTTGTGTCTGACTCTGTGACCCCATGAATCACAGCACTCCAGGCCTCCCTGTCCATCACCAACTCCCGGAGTTCACCCAAATTCATGTGCATCAAGTCGCTGATGCTATCCAGCCATCTCATCCTCTGTTGTCCCCTTCTCTTCCTGCCTCCAATCCCTCCCAGCATCAGGGTCTTTTCCAATGAGTCAACTCTTTGCCTGAGGTAGCCAAAGTATTAGAGTTTCAGCCTCAGCATCAGTCCTTCCAACGAACACCCAGGACTGGTCTCCTTTAGGATGGACTGGTTAGATCTCCTTGCAGACCAAGGGACTCTCAAGAGTCTTCTCCAACACCACAGTTCAAAAGCATCAATTCTTCAGTGCTCAGCTTTCTTCACAGTCCAACTCTCACATCCATACAGGACCACAGGAAAAACCATAGCCTTGACTAGATGGACCTTTGTTGGCAAAGTAATGTCTCTGCTTTTTAATATGCTATCTAGGTTGGTCATAACTTTCCTTTCAAGGAGTATCTTTTAATTTCATGGCTGCAATCACCATCTACAGTGATTTTGGAGCCCCCAAAAATAGTCTGACACTGTTTCCACTGTTTCCCCATCTATTTCCCATGAAGTGATGGCACTGGATGCCATGATCTTCGTTTTCTGAATGTTGAGCTTTAAGCCAACTTTTTCACTCTCTTCTTTCACTTTCATCAGAGCCTTTTTAGTTCCTCTTCACTTTCTGCCATAGGGTGGTGTCATCTGCATATCTGAGGTTATTAATATTTCTTCTGGCAATCTTGATGCTAGCTTGTGCTTCTTCCAGCCCAGCGTTTCTCATGATGTACTCTGCATGTAACTTAAATAAGCAGGGTGACAATATACAGCCTTGACGTACTCCTTTTCCTATTTGGAACCAGTCTGTTGTTCCATGTCCAGTTCTAACTGTTGCTTCCTGACCTGCATATAGGTTTCTCAAGAGGCAGGTCAGGTGGTCTGGTATTCCCATCTCTTTCAGAATTTTCCACAGTTTATTGTGATCCACACAGTCAAAGGCTTTGGCATAGTCAATAAAGCAGAAAGAGATGTTTTTCTGGAACTCTATTGCTTTTTCCATGATCCAGCAGATGTTGGCAATTTGATCTCTGGTTCCTCTTTTTCTAAAACCAGCTTGAACATCTGGAAGTTCATGGTTCATGTATTGCTGAAGCCTGGCTTGGAGAATTTTGAGCATTACTTTAGTAGTGTATGAGATGAGTGCAATTGTGCGGTAGTTTGAGCATTCTTTGATATTGCCTTTCTTTGGAGTTGGAATGAAAACTGACCTTTTCCAGTCCTGTGGCCACTGCTGAGTTTTCCAAATTTGCTGGCATATTGAGTGCAGCACTTTCACAGCATCATCTTTCAGGATTTGAAATAGCTCAACTGGAATTCCATCACCTCCACTAGCTTTGTTTGTAGTGATGCTTTCTAAGGCCCACTTGACTTCACATTCCAGGATGTCTGGCTCTAGGTGAGTGATTGCACCATCGTGATATATGGTCTAGAGTATGGTCTATATTCTTTTTCAGATTAATTTCCCTTACAGGTTATTACAACTTATTGAGTAGATTTCCCTGTGCTATACAGTAGGTCCTTGTTGTTGATCTATCTTATATATAGTAGTGCGTATATGTTAATTCCGTTCTAATTTATCCCTTTCCCTTCCCTTCTGATAAACCATAACAAGTAAGATTTTTTGTAAAGGTTATTTGAGGAGATGATTCAGGTTACAAAGCTCTTTTGAGGTAAGAAGAAAAGAACAATAGCAGTGAGCTCAGAGAGCTGAGTAAGACTCGATTGTAGACGCAAATGTCCCTGAGTTTCATTCCTGGACTGAATGACTCTTCAAACATCCTGGAATTCAAGTCAGAAGTAACCTTTAGAGAAGAGTTTTGAACTTTAGGATTGAAAATCATCAACTAATAATCCATAAAACCTGAATTCAGACCGGAACAAAAAGCAATGATTCTAAAACTTCTTACAAAAGCCTTCCTTTAAGCAAAGTCAGTTTACTTACTGCAGTGTCAAAGCCAAGGCCTTAATTTTAACCCCATCTCCATTATCAATTTTTTTTGGTGGCTGCGGGTGAGAGTATCTGTGTATTTCTTTCTGTTAGGATGTATAAATTCTAAATCAGAAGTGAAGACCTGGTATGGCTCTAAGGGTATGTATCTCATGCAGTTATACAGAGCATGATGCTAGGTTTAATGTTTTTCTGTTACTATCTTGAGATTCTTAATAATTGTTGAACAAGGAGCTCCATATTTTATTGTTCATTGGTTCCTAGAATTATATAGCTGGTTCTGGTCAAGATTCATAGATTCTCTTAAATTTGAGCAAACCTATTGATATCTCTTGACCTCAATTCCATCTCTATAATGGGAGAGTGGTTTATATTACACTGTTTTTGATATTTACACTGTTTTGATACATTGATACCCTAAGGATTTGATGGAAAAAGTAATTTCCACTTCTCTCTAGTTCCTCTGACTCATGATTGTATTAAACCAGCCTAATTCACACATTTGCAAGTCACTTTTTGGTCTCTGAAGACAAGTGAATTCACAACTCCTAGACTAAATGATTTAAACAGCTGTTTCAGCTCTAGAACATTTGTTGTCCAGTCACCAAGTCATGCCCAACTCTTTGTGACCCAGTGGACTGCAGCATGCCAGGCTTTCCTGTCCCTCACCATCTCCTGGAGTTCGCCCAAGTTCATGTCCATTGCATCAGTGATGTCATTCTATCATCTCCTCCTCTGTTGCCCTCTTCTCCTTTGCCCTCTTCACCTCCCCTTCACGGCCTTGTCACGTCAAAGGGACTTGCATAACGCAATGAAGCTATGAGCCATGCCATGCAGGGCACCCAAGATGGATGAATCATAGTGGAGAGTTCTGACAAAACATGATCCACTGGAGGAAGGAACAGCAAACCCCCAGTATACTTGCCGTGAGAGCCCCATTAACTGTATAAGACACTTAGATCAGGCAGTTTTTACAGATAACAAAGAAACTTTATGAAAGTCATTGGAACCCCTATAATCACTCATGTAACTACATTTTCTTTCATAAAATGACCCAGCTTTCATAAGACATAGATTATATTATAGGAACATGAATGCCTCCATCATCTGAATAACAATCTGTGATGAATATCTATAAGGCAGAGTTTATTTCCACCAAATATCTACAGAAGCAATATTTTCAAGGATTTTTCCATATTCAGGAAGTCCTTTGTTTTATTTTTGTAGTTTCATGTAAGTTACAGTTTTAAATGGTGCCTAGCTACCAGCCATTGACACAACCCCTCTCAACCTCCCACTAAAATATCTATTAAAAAGAAAGGTAAATAAAGGTGCATGCAACCACAAAAAGTAAAAAATGACCTTGTACCTATTGCAGGAATCAAAGAATTACAGAAGAAGAAAAAAAAAGAATAAAATTAGAAATAAAAATATAATTAGAGGCAACAAGAAACAAGCTATTGGTCTTAAAGGAAGTAGGAAAATCTGAGTATATCTTCCTGTCTCCACTTTCTGCCATCTTGTACAGAAATGCAAAAATTTGCATCAATCAGAAACCTAGACAGCCCTCTGCCATGAATGAAACTTTTGAGGCAGGAGGAGAATCCCCCCACCTTGTCAATTCATGACTGTTCAAAAGACGACTAAGAAAAAAGGAAGTATTTAGCACCCTGGGAGTTCCAGTTACAGAGAAGGTGACTTAGGGGCAAAATGATTCATGATGGTGTTGCGTTCTGGAGGTTGGAGTTCTTACAACCCATTTAACTGACAGAGAACAAGATATAGAGATAGCTGCTCTATGTGAAATTCCTCTGGTCCACTGAAAGTAGACCAAGGCCTATAGTCATCAACCTGCTACAAGGTCGGAGAGCTAAAAGAGGACTTTTACTAGCAAAAAAGAGAACAGAGAGTGAGGTAAAAGTCAATCTATACATCTTCTCTGCGAGCAGGTCTAGATGGATATTTCCAAATTCAGGAATGAAAAAAATCTAAATGTCAATACTGGTCTACTAAGAAGTATTTATTGCATAAATACGGAAAGAAAAGAGCATGCTAAGGATCCAAAGAAAGAACCACCTCCTAAAGTTAACTCCGGGGAGGAATCCGATGTCCTTTTTAGAAAAGCATTTGGTGGTGTTAGATATGTCTCCTAAAATCAGAAGAAGAAAGCCACAAATTAGTAAGACTACTGGGTAAGATAAAAAGAGATTATAAGTGAAACAAAAAAGCAATATAAGGATTCTAAAAATGAAGTGAAGGAATATTATCCACATGAGGGGGAAGGGGAAAAAATGCACACATATCCTGCTAAAAATCATTGATGTAGAAGATAAACCATCTCCATAGGGCTGGAGAAAAGAACCAATAGATGAAAGAAGACCTAAGATCCAGAGAATCAGAAATCAAGTCTAATTATAGCTGCTTCTGAGAAAACTCAACTGAAGGATTTAAACGGAATAACCAAAGATACAACTGAAAAAAAAAACCAACTGACTGAAAAGAATAAGGTCAACATTGTATTCTGAACAATATCAATTCAAAGCCACATCCTGACAAATTTTGAATCCTTGGGTTAAAAAAAAAATCCTTCAATATCCATGCACAAAAACAAAAAAAGTCAACATACAAATCAATTGAAAATATGTCACCATCAAAGGAACAAATATCCAGTAGTCTTAACTTCTCCTTTGCATCACTAAATTTATAGAAAAGAGAGAACATTCCATCAAAGAAAGCTACTGCCAACCAAACTGCTTTCATCTGTTAAAAAAAATAAAAGTAAAACATTCTCAGATAATCAAAAGTTCTGAAAATACATTACTCTTTAACCATTACTAAACAAATTACTTTGGTCAATTCCAACTCGCAGAGATAGAAGCAAAAGTTAAGAATTCAAAAAGTATGATTTTAGAATAAAAGAAGTATTGTTAACAGCATAAATAATTGCTGTAAATTTCATTGGGGAAATTTGGGCAAACAATGCCCAATAAACTGTGGAAAATTCTGAAAGAGATGGGAATACCAGACCACCTGACCTGCCTCTTGAGAAACCTGTATGCAGGTTAGGAAGCAGCAGTTAGAACTGGACATGGAACAAATAGGAAAAGGAGTACGTCAAGGCTATATATTGTCACCCTGCTTATTTAACTTATATGCAGCGTACATCATGAGAAACGCTGGGCTGGAGGAAGCATAAGCTGGAATCAAGATTGCTGGGAGAGATATCAATAACCACAGATATGCAGATGACATCACCCTATGGCAGAAGGTGAAGAAGAACTAAAGAGCTTCTTGATGAAAGTGAAAGAGAAGAGTGAAAAAGTTGGCTTAAAACTCAACATTCAGAAAATGAAGATCATGGCATCCGGTCCCATCACTTCATGACAACTAGATGGGAAACAGTGGAAACAGTGTCAGACTTTATTTTTCTGGGCTCCCAAATCACCGCAGATGGTGATTGCAGCCACGAAATTAAAAGATGCTTGCTCCTTGGAAGGAAAGTTATGACCAACCTAGATAGCATATTAAAAAGCAGCGACATTATTTTGCCAACAAAGGTCTGTCTAGTCAAGGCTATGGCTTTTCCAGTAGTCATCTATGGATGTGAGAGTTGGACTATAAAGAAAGCTGAGAGCCGAAGAATAGATGATTTTGAACTGCGGTGTTGGAGAAGACTCTTGAAGAATCCCTTGGACTGCAAGGAGATCTAATCAGTCCATCCTAAAGGAGATGAGTCCTGGACGACTGATGTTGAAGCTGAAACTCCAATACTTTGGCCACCTGATGTGGAGAGCTGACTCATTTGCAGACCCTGATACTAGGAAAGATTGAGGGCAGGAGGAGAAGGGGAAAACAGAGGATGAGACAGTTGGATAGCATCACCAACACAATGGACATGGGTTTGGGTGAACTCCGGGAGTTGGTGATGGACAGGGAGGCCTGGCGTGCTGCGGTTCATGGGGTCGCAAAGAGTCGGACGTGACTGAGCAACTGAACTGAACTGAACTGAATGCCCAGTTAAATGCTACTGTTCTTAAGGGGCAATTTAGTACAAAATATTTAAAAACAATAATCAAAGGATGAATTATCAGATTATATTACTGGAAGAAGGGACTGGAGAAGGGAAGCATTAAATTTATTCTTAAAGAGAAATTTCAAGACACTGTGGTCATGGTAAGAGAAATATAGTTAAAAGAATGTTTCTTTAAAAACTTAGAGGATGTCTGGTTAAAGATGGCAATGTTTTGGGTGCACTGAATTGGGTGATGGGTGATAGGTCTGATGGGTGCATGAATTTACCTATGTGCCTTTATGAATATAGCACTAAACAGGCAGAAGAGGAACTTTGTCAAGGAAAGCATAAACTCAAAAGGACACAGACAACAGGGTTGAGGATAACCACCTCACTGTGGAGCCTGCTGTCAGAACCAGGGGCTGGCTGGATCCTAAGCTGTGGTTGGAGGATGCTCAGAATCACCAGAGAATCCCAGAAAGATTCCAGATGAGAAAGCAACTCTGCAAGGGAGGAACCTCTATTGGACCGAGAGGTCTCAGGATTAGCTTGCTCAATTCCAGACTGTTGCTAAGTGGCAAAACCAGGACACAAACCTAGTGCAACACTCTCTCAAAAGCCTCCTCTCAAATTCCACAGAATTAGCATGCATTTCTCTGCCTAGATGTGTTCCACACTATACTTGATTGGACATGGAAACCTTTCATAGCCATCAAGCCTGAAAATGAGAATGGAAAGCTAGTAAAAACTACCACCCACAGAATCTGTTTTATTGTCCTTATACAATAAGGCTAAAAGTGTTCTTTGTCAAAGTAAGACTAATAAAATGTGCCATAAAAGCAGAGAATCAGAGTGTTGAGGTCTTCTGTTTTATTGCCAGGTGTCACTCACATGGCACAGGGATCCTAACTGATAGAGGAGGCAGATGCAGGGAGAGACATCCAGGAGCAGCTCCCTGAGCCCAACTTAGCACATCATCCTCGAGAAAGGAGGACAGCCCCTGTGGCCAATTTCTTTACAACATTTCTGGAGAACTTGCTCTGGGCTAACAGCAGTTCTGAGCCCTTTACAAGCAGAAAGTCATTCAGTGAAAACTATTCCACACAACAAAGTAGGTACTATTAACATCATCCCTAATTTTCCTTCAAATGAGGAAATAAGCCCAGAGAGGTTCACTGACTTCTCAAAGTTCACACAGCCAGGAAGGGAGAACACCAGAACTGCAAACCAGGCAGCATGATTTCAACATCCCAACTCTTAACTATTATGCTCTGCTGCCTCTTCTTGATGTTACACAGCTGAAAACTGAAGACAATGTATTCGGCTGAAATGGTATTTCCAACCAAGGGGCCATTCATAGATACCACATGATGAGAACAGTCTCTGTCCTGATGACTAGAAACTGGCTGCTTATAAAATTGGAAGTAGGGAAGGGCTGCACTTGGGATTCTTCTCAATACCAGGGCACTTAGACAATACTGAGCTTGTTCACTAAAGTCACCAGTAAAATCCCAGGACCCTTCTCCATCTTAGCCACTCATCTTGTCCATGTACTGCAACACTATTCCTCCTTTGAGATTTATGTCAAATGCTAGCTATTCCATGAAGCCACCTTTTCTGAGCACTGCAACAATGAAAGCATTATAATTCTTTCACGGTGTGTTTCTTACCTCCTTATCTCATCTTTGATTACAGCCACAAACCTCCGACTTGCTTGTGAGCTCCAAGTAAGTATGACTGAATATTATTTATTTTGTGTTTCTGACAGCAGAGTGTTTGGCGAGAAATAGTTCCTAAATTGACATCTGAATTTTTATTAATGATATGAGCACTCCCTTTAACTTCTTTACGTATAGGTTTATTTTAACCAAAATAGTCTTTAATCAAATAATTTTACCAACTGTTTCCAGGAACTGTGCAAAATATGAGTAAGAAAGGGGAAAGACATGCCAAATGCTTGTAATGCAGTTTTTTTACATGACCAATATAGCAAAAATTTGGAATCTAAGAAAGTCAACTCTGGAATGGTCTAAATAATAATTTAAAAATACTGTTACTGAATGCAAAACTAGGATGCCTTATTAGAATACATATTAGCATGTAGTTCCTTTGATTCTGACTGAATTTATCAATTTGAGACATTTCACATTTTCACTGTTCCATCATTTAAGGTTAAAAAAAACACACTGCTTACCAAATATATGAATAAAGTGAAGTAGGGCTTACATCTTTTCTTCATGAAATTTAATATAAACTTCATTTTAAACTTCATATATCTTGCAAATTTTTACAAATAAAGTGAAACTACTATTGTTGTTCAATTGCTAAGTCATGTCTGCCTCTTTGTGATCCCAAGGACTGCAGCACGCCAGGCTCCTCTGTCCTCCACTATCGCTCAGTTTGCTCAAATTCATGTCCATTGAGTTGGCGGTGCAATCTAACCGTCTCATCCTCTGCTACCCACTTCTTCTTTTGCTTTCAATCCTTCCCAGTATTAGGGTCTTTTCCAATGAGTCGATTCTTTGCATCGGGTGACCAAAGTATTAGAGCTTCAGCTTCAGTATCAGTCCTTCCAATGAATACAGGATTGATTTCCTTTAGGATTGGCTGGTTTGATCTGCTTGCAGTCCAAGGGACTCTCAAGAGTCTTCTCCAGCACCACAGTTCCAACGCATCAGTTCTTGAGCACTCAGCCTTCTTTATGGACCAACTCTCATATCCATACACGACTACTGGAAAAACCATAGCTTTGACTATATGGACCTTTGCCAGCACAGTGATGTCTCTGCTTTTTAATATGCTATTTAGGTTTGTCATAGGTTTTCTTTCCAACAAGCAAGTGTCTTTTGATTTCACGGCTGCAGTCACTATCCTCAGTGATTTTGGAGCCCAAGAAAAGAAAATCTATCACCGCTTCCACTTCTTCATAGTGAAACTATGGAGTTTGATAAATGAAAAAATATTCTGAAATTAATTAGTAAAGACTTTGTATACTGATATGGTTGTACATTGGTATTCGTGGGGAATTGATACCAAATAACAGTGTCAAATATCAAAATCCAAGGATGCTAAAGCCCCTTATATAAAATGGTATAGTGTTCGCCTACAAACTACAAACTGTACACATTCTCCTGTACACTTGAATCATTTCTAGAGTACCTAATACAATGTAAATATTATGTAAATAGCTGCTAGTATGTGGCAAATTCAAATTTTGCATTTTGAAACTTTCTGGACTTATTTTTCCCAAATATTTTCAATCCCTGGTTGGTTGAAATTTGTGGAAATGGAACCCACAGACACAGAAAGCCAACTGTACTTTACATAAATCTATCCTTTCACCTCCCAAGGATCGAACCTGGGTCCCCTGCATTGCAGGTAGATTCTTTATTGTCTGAGCCACCAGGAAGCCCCACAAAGAAGATTAAATTCCTGTTTTTCTACTGAAAACCTCAAAGCTTATGACTTTCATAAGGTACGAACAAAGCTACAGTATAAACATGGTATACTCATATTTCATCATTTCTTCAGTCAAGTACATCAGGACTTAAAAACACCCTTCAAAATGGTTTCTGTGTATCAGATACATTCACTTCCACAGTGTTTTTTTTTTTAATTAATTTTTATTTTTACTTCATTTTACTTTACAATACTGTATTGGTTTTGCCATACATCGACATGAATCCACCACGGGTGTACATGCGATCCGAAACATGAACCCCCCTCCCACCTCCCACCCTATATCATCTCTCTGGATCATCCCCGTGCACCAGCCCCAAGCATCCTGTATCCTGCATCAAACACAGACTGGCGATTCGTTTCTTACATGATAGTATACATGTTTCAATGCCATTCTCCCAAATCATCCCACCCTCTCCCTCTCCCTCAGAGTCCAAAAGTCCGCTCTACACATCTGTGTCTCTTTTGCTGTCTTGCATACAGGGTCATCACTATCATCTTTCTAAATTCCATATATATGTGTCAGTATACTGTATTGGTGTTTTTCTTTCTGGCTTACTTCACTCTGTATAATCGGCTCCAGTTTCATCCATCCCATTAGAACTGATTCAAATGTATTCTTTTTAATGGCTGAGTAATACTCCATTGTGTATATGTCCCACCGCTTTCTTATCCATTCATCTGCTGATGGACATCTAGGTTGTTTCCATGTCCTGGCTATTATAAACAGTGCTGCGATGAACATTGGGGTACACGTGTCTCTTTCAATTCTGGTTTCCTCAGTGTGTATGCCCAGCAGTGGGATTGCTGGGTCATAAGGCAGTTCTACTTGCAATTTTTTAAGGAACCTCCACACTGTTCTCCATAGTGGCCCACCAGCAGTGCAAGAGGGTTCCCTTTTCTCCACACCCTCTCCAGTATTTATTGCTTGCAGACTTTTGGATCGCGGCCATTCCACAGTGTTTTGAAGTGAAGTTAACTGTGGCTTCAAACTTAATAGGCATCTTAATCATCAACTTTATGAAGTGAACAGTACTTCTATTTACTAGGCGTTCTTTGAGGATCAACTAAGTATTTTCATAAGTTAGTAGTAGCTGCATTCCTTGAGCACTCACTTAATGCCTGGTACCATCACAGGCTTTTGTATGTACTAACTTATTCTCATGTTATGAGAACCCTATGGGGTAGATGCTACTATCATTCCGATCCTACAGACATGGAAAAATAATTTAGGTCACTTGCCTAAAAGCACAGTTAGCAAGTAATGAATTAGGGGATTGAAACCCAGGCAATCTGATTCCAGGGACCACACTCCTTTCTACTACATACTGCCTCTTTATTTTAACATAAAAGTTAAAACAGAAGTTATATTTTTTTATTGCAAAGTACATTACTCTATAGCTTTTTCTCCAAACATATTTAGCAAAATCAGTGGAATTATTCTGACAGCTATGGCCTCCACTTTCAAGCTCCTTTTTGATGCTAAGGCAGGAAGGCAAATAAAACTCTGTTGTCTTCTCTTTCTTTCTCCACAAATGTTAAGCATACACTCCAAGTGAAATGACTTGGCAAGATTCCTGGTTAAGAGTTGGCGTCACGAATGTGTGATGCTTACCCTAGAAGGACAACAGCTTACTGAGGGCAAAGATTTGGTCTTACAGGTGTTTGAGTGCAACATTGGTATATTTCTGTGTACATAAATCAAAGCTATCCATCTCCCAATTTTTATGTTTGAACACAAGTTTTTCTTTTTTATTACTTTTAATTAATTAATTTATTTAATTGGAGGCTAATAACTTTACAACATTGTAGTGGTTCTTGCCATACTTTGACACAAATTAGCCTTGGGTATGCATGTGTCCCCCGTCCTGAATCCCCCACCCCTCCCCATCCCATCCCTCAGGGTTGTCCCAGTGCACCAGCCCTAAGCACCCTGTCTCATGCATCGAACCTGGACTGGAGATCTATTTCACATATGGTAATATACATGTTTCAATGCTATTCTCTCAAATCATTCCACCCTTTCCCTCTCCCACAGAGTCCAAAAGTCTATTCTTTATATCTGTGTCTCTTTTGCGGTCTCGCATATAGGATCATTGTTACCATCTTTCTAAATTTCATATATATGTGTTAATATACTGTATTAGTGTTTTTCTTTCTGACTTACTTCACTCTGTATAATCGGCTCCAGTTTCATCCACCTCATTAGAACTGATTTAAATGTATTCTTTTTAATGGCTGAGTAATATCCCATTATGTATATGTACCACAGCTTTCTTATCCATTCATCTGCTGATGGACATCTAGGTTGCTTCCGTGTCCTGGCTATTGTAAACAGTGCTGCGATGAACATTGGGGTACATGTGTCTCTTTCCATTCTGGTTTCCTCAATGTGTATGCCCAGCAGTGGGATTGCTGGGTCGTATGGCAGTTCTATTTTCAGTTTTTTAAGGAATCTCCAAACTGTTCTCCATAGTGGCTGTACTAGTTTGCATTCCCACCAACAGAGTAAGAGGGTTCCCTTTTCTCCACACCCTCTCCAGCATTTATTGTTTGTAGACTTTTTGATGGCAGCCATTCTGACTGGCGTGAGATGGTACGTCATTGTGGTTTTGATTTGCATTTCTCTGATAATGAGTGATGTTGAGCACTTTTTCATGTGAACACAAGCTTTTCTTAACAGCCTTACTCTATCAAATAGCCTTGTTTTTTCACCAGCGAAGGTAGTGATCCCAGGGGTTCCATCCACACCCTTGTTCTACCAATGAAAACATCAGGTTCAGAGAAATGTGTAACTTCCCTATGTTCCCAGATAAACTGGTGGAAGAAAACAGGGCTCCTCATTTTTCACACCAGGTCTCCTTTGTCTACATCTTAAAAGCCCTATAGCCTTAAGGTCTAGACTAGAAACAGATAATGACACCCTGAGTTCAGAAAATACTCAGGGTGATACACTCAGAATTGATACACTGCCAATTCTCTGAGAAAGCAGGTAATGTCCATTAGTGCACAGACATCAAATTTCACAAATTATTATTATTATTTTTTTTTTTACAGAGCCACAGGTGCCAGACTTCTGTTCATCTGGGTGGTTGGCGGGTTGGCTGGATTTTTGGTTTGTAGAACAAAATTAGGTCCTTCAATTGTATTTTGCATTCAGTAAGTCTAACAAAGCCATCAGACATCACTGAACCGTGTTAATGATGCAGACACATGTTTCTTTCTTGTTCCACAGGGTTTTAGCCAAAATACCTCCCCTCAAAGATTAGACATGGGTTCGACCCCTGAGTTGGGAAGATCCCCTGGAGCAGGAAATGGCAACCCACTCCAGTATTCTTGCCTGGAAAATCCCAGAGACAGAGGAGCCTGGGGGGCTACAATTCATAGGGTCACAATGAGTTGGACATGACTGAAGTGACTTAGCATGCAAAGATTAGTTTTAGAATGTAGCATTTTGAAGTGAAGATAGATTTGAAGTCTTAGTTAAACAATTGATAGGTTTTATCTGAAGACATTTTTAAAAAGAGATAAGAATTTTTAAGTCTGTATTCTCCATTTCAAATTGTTACTGGGACACTAATTTTATTAATTGAAGACAACAGAGATGATCATCAGCTAGGAAGAAAGTCAATTGACTTTAGCTTGAAAAATTCCATAAATTTAAAGAATGAAACAAAGATGAGATTAAAGATTCTTTTCTTGGAAACTCTGATATACAATCTAAATTCCCAAGATAGCGTTCAAACTTTAATCGGTTTAGGAATCCAAAGAAATAGTCTAGCTAGGAGAAAAGATATGACTCAGCCTATGGACCAGTTATGCAGACCTGAGTTTCGCCTCAAAGCAAACATCCCCTAAAATTGTTTCTATGTCCATCAATAAGTAACTCTGTGACTCTAAGTAGTTTTCCTCATTTGCTGAAGGCTCAGCTTTCACTTTTCACTTTCATGCACTGGAGAAGGAAATGGCAACCCACTCCACTGTTCTTGCCTGGAGAATCCCAGGGACGGGGGAGCCTGGTGGGCTGCCGTCTATGGGGTCGCACAGAGTCGGACACGACTGAAGAGACTTAGCAGCAGCAGCAGCAGCAGCAGCTGTTTCTCTGTTGGAGAAGCAACAGACTTATCAACGCAGTCACTGAGGTTGGAGGTAAGTCAAACCTATTCACTTCATTCTCAGGATCAGTGTGAACTTAATCTGAGCCAGAACTGTCTTCATTAAATCATTGATTGAAAAAACAGGTTAGGCACTTCCATAACATGCAAAATAATGTTATATATTTCATGAATATACATACTCATATACATATATACACATATATGTAGCATAAAAATAAAGAAGGAAATATAAACACCAAATTGAGGATAGAGATTGACTGGAGGGTAGAGCAGAACATAGAAGGGGTCTATAGAGAGCTTCAGCTGCTTCTGTAATATTTTAATCCTTTAAAACAAGACTGGAGAGAGCTCAGAGGGTCTCTGTTATATTAGTCTCTGTATTGAAGAATCAGTTCAGTTCAGTTAAGTTGCTCAGTCGTGTCCAACTCTTTGTGACCCTGTGAATCGCAGCACGCCGGGCCTCCCTGTCCATCACCATCTCCCGGAGTTCACTCAGACTCACGTCCATCGAGTGTGTGATGCCATCCAGCCATCTCATCCTCTGTCGGCCCCTCTCCTCCTGCCCCCAATCCCTCCCAGCATCAGAGTCTTTTCCAATGAGTCAACTCTTTGCATGAGGTGGCCAAAGTACTGGAGTTTCAGCTTTAGCATCATTCCTTCCAAAGAAATCCCAGGGCTGATCTCCTTCAGAATGGACTGGTTGGATCTCCTTGCAGTCCAAGGGACTCTCAAGAGTCTTCTCCAACACCACAGTTCAAAAGCATCAATTCTTCGGCGCTCAGCCTTCTTCACAGTCCAACTCTCACATCCATACATGACCCCAGGAAAAACCATAGCCTTGACTAGACGGACCTTAGTCGGCAAAGTAATGTCTCTGTTTTTTAATATACTATCTAGGTTGGTCATAACTTTCCTTCCAAGGAGTAAGCGTCTTTTAATTTCATGGCTGCAATCACCATTTGCAGTGATTTTGGAGACCCCCAAAATAAAGTCTGACACTGTTTCCACTGTTTCCCCATCTATTTCCCAGGAAGTGATGGGACCGGATGCTATGATCTTCGTTTTCTGAATGTTGAGCTATAAGCCAACTTTTCACTCTCCTCTTTCACTTTCATCAAGAAGCTTTTTAGTTCCTCTTCACTTTCTGCCATAAGGGTGGTGCCATCTGCATATCTGAGGTGACTGATATTTCTCCCGGCAATCTTGATTCCAGCTTGTGCTTCTTCCAGTCCAGCGTTTCTCATGATGTACTCTGCATAGAAGTTAAATAAGCAGGGTGACAATATACAGCCTTGACGTAATCCCTTTCCTATTTGGAACCAGTCTGTTGTTCCATGTCCACTTCTAACTGTTGCTTCCTGACCTGCATACAGATTCCTCAAGAGGCAGGTCAGGTGGTCTGGTATTCCCATCTCTTTCAGAATTTTCCACAGTTTATTGTGATCCACACAGTCAAAGGCTTTGGCATAGTCAATAAAGCAGAAAGAGATGTTTTTCTGGCACTCTCTTTCTTTATCGATGATTCAGTGGATGTTGGCAATTTGATCTCTGGTTCCTCTGCCTTTTCTAAAACCAGCTTGAACGTCAGGGAGTTCATGGTTCACATATTGCTGAAGCCTGGCTTGGAGAATTTTGAGCATTACTTTACTAGCATGTGAGATGAGTGCAATTGTGCGGCAGTTTGGGAATTCTTTGGCATTGCCTTCCTTTGGAGTTGGAATGAAAACTGACCTTTTCCAGTCCTGTGGCCACTTCATTATAAAAAAAGATACTGTGAATAAGAATTATGTTCAGTAAAACATATTACAGTAAATGATTATGTCTTTCCTTTCTCACACCTGGAAACTATGAATGGCTTTTTCATTGTATACCATCAGTCCAAGCATCATTTTCTAAGCATCATAACTAGTTTTACTCTTTTCCTGTCATTTATAGTTATGCTTTGAAGGCTAAAATTACTATTGGAGAAGTTTCAGGTATTGTCCACATTTTATACTGACTTCTAAATCTACTGTGATCCATTTCTTAGATCTAACTACTTTGATTTGGATATTGAGTTTTTTTAATGCTTTGTTTGTAAATTCTAACAGCAGTCAAATTTTACTGATTCTCTCTTCAGTTCTCCATTGGGGTCCATTCTTTTCTTTCCAGGTTGATTTCTCTTGTCAAATGCCCAGCAAGGTTGAATTCAGCATCTCTGGCCTTTGGCCCCTCCCATGAGTCTTTCCAACATCAGTCCCAGGCTCCGACAATCTACTCAAAATACAACTGCCAAAAATCAACATCCACAAATGAAATTCTGTTAGGTCACTGTGTCTATGAAACATTTCTCCTTACTCCTCGAATTCCGCTGAATACGGACTAAACATATAATTTTGAGCTTCAAGTCCATTCATTTATACGCAAGTTTGAAAGGCCACCACTTGTAGAAATCAGAAAAAGATAAATGAGCATTTTCCAACAAACATTTGTTCAGGATAAGGATAAAGGAAGGAATAAAATCAAGATTATTCTCCTGTTGCCAAAAATAAAATCAGTCAATATGACTTTGGAACATGTACTTGCAAATGTCACAATTCTTAAGTGTGTGGTTAAGGCAAAAGCAGCCAAATATCTATTACCACCTAACGTCAAGCTAATGTTATGTGTCCCTTGAACATCAAGTGCTTTCATAGTCTCTATGTACTTTCTTTTTTCTTATCTGAAAGCAGACTGAAGACAAAGAGTCATTTGTTCAGATGCTGTGATTGCACAGGAAAGGAAGAAATGGGAAAGAATGGTACTCCAATTTGGAAAATGTACATACATACTTTTGCATTCAAACAGGAAATTCATTTGTATCTCTCTATTGCCCTGTTCGGTATCAACGCTCTGTCACAGGCCATAGCACATCTCATAACTGGAGGAGAGACAGAGCAGCAGGCCATTCGCAGGGCCTGGCACAGAGATCCTCTCTTACCCTGAAATCCTGCCTACAGTTCTCGTATAAAATTTCTTTAGTTTCCTCATCTGAAAAATGGGGATGAAAATATGTAATTTTCAGTATTGTTAGAATTTAATGAGAAATGAAAGAAAAGATTAAAACACAGAGAAATATGCTCAGGGATGGACCCTAGGATGCTACGTAGGCTCATTCTTGATTTACTTGCCCTGACATACCAGTCTCACCACGCATTCATCCATCATATTTCACCTCCTGGTGTTCGTTTGTTTTTTAAAATATTTCTTCCATCCACACCCACACCACTTGTCATCCTCCAGCTCCTTCAGCCCATTTACCACCACATTCTCCTCTTGGACTTTTAAGCTGTCTGTGAAGAATACAGATTTGTTCATGGAGATGTTTATTTATGTGTGTGCATGTATGTGTATGGACTTCTCAGGTGGCACAATGGTAAAGAACCTGCCTGCAAATGCAGGAGACATGGGTTCAATCCCTGGGTAGGGAAGATCCCCTGGAGAAGGAAATGATAACCTGCCTCAGTATTCCATGCCTGGGAAATCCCACGGACAGAGGAGCCTAGCAGGCTATAGTCTATGGGGTCACAAAGAGTCAGACGTGACTGAGAACACACACACATGTGTATATGTATGTATGAACACAGATATATTATCAAGTAAATATATAGTATATGTATGTGTATAAACACGCATATCTATGTGCATGTATATGTATGTACATATAAAAGTCAAGTCCAAGAATATCAAGGATCTTCTAATTGGAAACAAATACAGATATGTAGACCTCTGACCTAGTATCTTCTATGTGGGAGAGGATGATGTTCATGCTCCATCCTCTATTAGGGAAAGAAAAGTAAGAGCAGACAAGCAATTTGCAGTCACAAGGCACTTTCCAAAACAGTCAGTTACCTTGTACTCCTGTATAAGAAAATAAGCCATTTCATGAAATTGAGCCTAGTTACAACACACACAATGAAATTCTTGGCTGACTAGTCACCATGTGACGTGTATGCTGACTGAAAAAGTAATGAGTTGCCCACATGCCAGCTATATTCATAAAGTAGTACCTCATCTTTTACATAACCGGAACACTCCATTCACTATGAGTACTGGAAGACAATGAGCTGCCCACTTTAAAGTTGCATCATGCTACCAAAAAACTGTCAGAACTAATAAATGAATCACAGGATACAAAATCAAGGTACAGAAATCTGTGACATTTCTGTACATTTACAAACTATCAGCAAGAGAAATTAAGAAAATAATCCCATTTATAATTGAGTCAAAAAGAAATTTTCCCTGGTCTCCATCCACTTCCCCAAAGCAGAAGTATTTGTTCCCATAATATACTGTTCTAATATTAATATTTATTATAGTTATCTCTTAAGCAGATAACTGATGCTGGGAATGATTAAGGGCAGGGGAAGGGGGCGACAGAGGATGAGATGGTTGGATAGAATCATTGACTCAAAGGACATGAATGTGAGCAAAAATAGTGAAGGGCAGGAAATCCTGGCACACTGCACTCCGTGTGATCACAGTTGGACAGGACTTAGCGACTGACTAACAACAATGCTTTAAGAGACCAACAATCAGTTGATTTTTCATCTCCAAGTGAAAGATCTGTGCCTTAATTCTGCCCAAGACTCACTTTAGGGAGGCTGCATTCTCCCTGGGCTGGAACACTGGATCCACGGGGGGCTTTCATTTCAGTCTTTCTGAGTGAGCATGGGCGTTCCCTGTGATTCTATCATCTGATCTATAAAATGAAGATAATAACATCTACTTCAAAGGGTTTGAGTGAGGATTAAGTGAGATGATACTTGTAAAGTACACAGAATAGCATTTCAATATGTGGCAAATGTTTAATAACTTATCTTTATTATTTTTATATAACACATATATGACATATACCCCAGAAATGATTCCTGAATTAAGTCTTATGGTTAACTGTATGGGCCAGTGCCAATGGCTATACACATCACTAAATTATCAGAGGACTTTAAGGAAAGACATTTTGTATGAGATTTGAAAAAGATACAAGGGTAAAGGAAGCCTTCCTTCCACTAAAGTGGTTAAGCAATAGGTCATGTAAATGAGGGACTCTCTGTTGCTTCTTTATTAAATTTATGTGTTAGAATTTGGCTGACTTCTTATTTTCCCCTTGTTTGCAGTTTTAAAGTTATTTAATATTTAATGTTACAAAACCACTTGAGATTGCTGCTACACTAAATCTGTACATTGTACATGCAGTTCTGAAAATGCTAAGAGCAAAATTTAGTAGAGCTGGAAAGTGAAAAGTATAGCAGTGAATTTCCATGGCAATGTGGTGTTATAAATAAGATATGATATGTGGAGAAATTGATCACCGAAGATGTACAGATGAAGAGAATAAGTTTATGTTTATTCATGGGTTTTTTTAAAACTCCTGTGCATTGAGATATTTTATAGCCACAAAATTAAATATCTGAACTTCAAGGTCATCATCTAAAACCTGTCAACACACTGCCTCTAAATGAGGGACTGCAAACTTAAATCCTTTGGGCACCACGCCAGTCAGGCAAACAAGGAGATGGTTAGGCTGAGCTCTGGGTGAACAGCCACTGGCACTCAGTCCCCATGCTGGCAATGGGGCAGGAGGTGCTCAGGGCTGTGGCAATCTCAATACCCCACTGAAATAAGGGTCAGTCAAATGTCAAGACAAATCCAAACTGAACTGTGGCCAGAATTCTCCCATTTTGCAGAGAAAGCTGGCAGTCTGATATTTTATGTATTTTATATGAAATCTGATTTTTAAATAAATGCTGGCAATTAACTTGACTGAAAACTAAAACACTAAAAAGGCCAAACAAAATACATCTTGAAGGCTGGATTCAACCTGGGGTCACAAGTTCACAACTTTTGCTTTCATATGTGGCAGAAATGGGTGGGATGTTTTATTTTTAACCCTTACTCTCCAAATTACATAAATAAGCTGGAATGGAACTCTGTCCTCATTTTCTAATGACCTAATGAACTCTTGATCAATTCTCAGAAAATGTCCAGCAACCAAAAATGGAGAGAAGTCAAATGATAGAAATTCTACATGTAATTATGCTCACAAACAGACTGCCATTCATTAAGAAGGATAAATTGAGCAATTACTTAATGCCTAGACATGCAAGGATCTAAAATGAATAAGTCATAATCCTTCTCTTAAGAAGCTGACAATCTAACAGGCTGTTTCTTGATGGGCTCTGGCTGCAAATCTAAGAAAGCCTTACTATTTGAGGCCATCATTCGCATCCTCTGTCTGCACTTTGAACCTGGGACAATATCCAAACAGTAGCTTTTATCTCAGGGTCATCCTGCCCTAGAGTCTCTAGGGGAAAATGCCTGGAGATCTCAGTTCTTCCACATCAGATCTGGGAATCTTATTAAAATGGAGATTGTGTCGCATCTGTCCCTTCTTTCTGTGAGCTGAGGTGAGAGAGGGGTGGGGTACAGATGCAGTGGGTGACCAGACAGGAAACCCAAGAAAAAGTTCCACTGGACCCAGTGTCCAAATTCCCTGAAGACTTCTGTAGGAACACAGAGCAGGAGAATTGTCAGGAGATTAATGGCACCAACGCAATGGAAAAGCGTCTGGAGGAGGGGCATGGGGAATGGGCAAGTGAGGGATGAGGGGAGGCAGTCAGTAAGACATTTACTATCAGAGTTTCAATAGCAAATCAGTTACTCATAGATGATGGCAAATGTTAATGGGAAAACAATTCAAATTATAAAATAAAATGTATTCACAATTTTCCTGGAACATCTATACTATGTAATTGAAGGCAGATATATACAGTCAAACAGACAAATCAATTCTCAAGGGATTCCTTGTAATCACTTGTACATATTTGGGATGTTATGACCAAGGTAATAAATACACATTCTTTCTCTGCATCATTGCATGCTTTAGAGTAACACTATTTCCTGGAGCTGTGAAAGCTCTTTCATGCAGAACCTCAGGATAACTGGGGTAGCACTGCCAAGAAAGGAGACAGACCGAGAAGCAGGCAGATCCTTAGGGAAAGAATGGCATGCAGATTTTCTCAGAACCAAGGACTTCTTTCTGAAAGGGGTAAACAATGAAAGCCTGTAGTCTTCCTGGAAGTGGTCTCTGCCTCCAAGATTTTGCCTATTTTCAGCCAGATTGAGACTCCTGAAAGAACAATTCTGCAGACACTTTAATGAACTGACTCTGGGGTTTTCAATAATCAGAACCCACCTTTAGATTCCCACCTTTAGACTCACTTCTCTGCAAGACTTTCCTTTCTTTTTCCAACTCTCTGCTCCACAGAAAATTACAGGATTCTTTTGCTCTGTTAACCACTACCCCCATAACATCACAGACAAGCAAACAAGCAAAACAAAAAAGAGCCTACTGACCACCTACGGTTTTCCAGCCACTTAAGTACATTTGCATATGTAATTCCACTTTATGTATCACAGCAATTCTTCCCGGAAGGTGCTGTTTTCCTCTTAAACAAGTGAGATCCTTGCACAAACCTGGCTTGTGGGAGGTCACACTGTAAATATAGGAGCGAGGAATCAAACTCCAGATGTCACTTAGGATGTGTGACACTAAAGCCCTATGAGCTTCGTAGAGCAGCACTCTGCCTATCACAGAACAAGAACAAAGACAATAATAAAAATAATAGCTAACACTTACTGAGTAATTACCAACAGATACTTCTAAGCGCTTTACATGTTCTAATTCACTAATCCTCACAAGTGGATACAATGATAGCTCCCATCTTAGAGGTGTGGTACCACTCTAGTACTCTTGCCTGGAAAATCCCATGGATGGAGGAGCCTGGTGGGCTGCAGTCCATGGGGTCGCTAAGAGTCGGACACCACTGAGCGACTTCACTTTCACTTTTCACTTTCATCCATTGGAGGAGGACATGGCAACCCACTCCAGTGTTCTTGCCTGGAGAATCCCAGCACAATCCCCGGGCTGCCGTCTGTGGGGTAGCACAGAGTCGGACACGACTGAAGCAACTTAGCAGCAGCAGCAGCAGGGAGACACATAAAGACTGAGCAACTTGCCTGAGTTCACAGGTCTTCTAAGTGGCAGAGTCCATGCTCTCGGTGGACATGCCATCCTACCCCATCTACTGTCTCATGGTGACACCTAACTGCTTCCTGAGACTTTTATTGCTAGTTTTTATGTTCACCTTTTCTCACTATATCCCCTATCATTCTTTGTTACATCAGAAAGGCAAGTCTTGAGAAAACACCAAAATGTTAAAAGGGATGACTGCTGGAAGGAGAGATGGGAAGAGGAAGAGAGAGAAAGAAAAGGAACAGTCATTTCATGGTCTGAAATGATGACACCCTCAGGATATCGTCAAGATGCAACCAACCATCAAGTTGAAACTAACAACGTCTTCTCATTTACTGATGACCTTGAAGCCACTTTTGACAGCCACACCCTAAATGGAACAATGGAGTAAACAGAGATAGGTACCAGGTAAGCCTGGAGCTAGTTAGGGCCCTGGCGCATTGCAGGTATCCAAAACCCCCAACAATGTGACACTACCACCAACCCAACCCCTCACTGATGCACTGCAGGAGTTCAATAAGCTCTTACAAATGTCAGTTTCGGAATAAAATAATTAAAATGAAGAAAAATATTGGAAACAACTTCCATGTCATGAATTCACAATTCATGTTTCAAGGGGCACTGCCCTCCAAAAGACACCAGTAAGAAAGCAAAAGACACACGTCACAGACTGGGTGAAAAAGTCTGTGAGTCATCTACCTGATAAAGGATTTATATCAGGAATATATAAAGAACTCCTGAAACTCAATAAGAAGAAGAGAAACTCAATTTAAAAATAGGTAAAAGATCTGAACAGACATTTCACAAAACAAAATACATATATATGGATGGCCAATAATCATATGAAAAGATACTCAACATCATTATTCATGAGAAGGATAAAATGAGATACCACTTTACGCCCACTAGGAAGACTGTAATCAAAAAGACAGTACTAAGTATTCTCTAGAATGTAGAGAAACCGGAACCCTCACACAATGCTGATGGGACTATAAAATGGTGTAGCCACTCTGGAAAACAGTTTGATAGTTTCTTAGAAAGTTAAATTTATTATATGGCCCAGCAATTCCTCTTTTAGGTATCTACCCAAGAGAAATAGAAACATGTCCACGCAAAGACTTGTATGTGAATGTTCATAGAACATAACTCCTAACATCCAAAAGAAAAAAAAGAATGAACACAAATAATCCAATGTTCAACAATTGGTGAATGGATAAACAAAATGTGGTATATTCATTCATTAAACAAAGTACTGATACATGACACAAAATGTATGAAACTCGAAAACATGCCAAGTGAAAGTCAGCCACAAAAGCACACATACTAGATGATTCCATTTATTTGAAATGCCCAGAAAAAGGCATATCTATTGAAACAGAAAATAGATTAGTGGTTGTCAAGGGCTGGGGGAATGACAGCAAATGGGCACAGTGTTCTTTCTGGAGTGACGGAAATGTTATGAAATTGAATGGTGATGCTTATACAACTCCATAAATTTACTAAAAAATAACTAAGTGGTACCCTTAAAATGGATGAATTTTATAGTATGCAAATGATACTTCACTAAAGCTGTTAAACAACAGCAATGCCTCTGCTCCCTGCTTCGACTCCAGCAGCTCTCACTGAGTGCAGGACTGCTTACCCGGCTGTCAGTATTCTATCTCCTCCCCAGGACAATCAGCTCACAATTGAGGTTCTCTTTTGGATGCACTTGAAAGTACAGAACACTGAAGGACACAGGTGCCCAAAGTATTTCATGATGGAAACACTTAGGGAAGGTTCCACTCAGTGAGAGCCCTAGAGCTGACTCTTTAACAAAGAAGGGTGCTCTAGAATTCTCTTCTAGAGAATCACCACCATGTCACATTTATTATTCCAACGGCACGAATACAGCTGCACACCGCAAGGGATTTCCTGCCTTCTGCTTCTGTTCAAAGGGAACATCTACCCGCCTGTTCCCTCCCCCTTTCTGTAAGAAAATCCACCTCAGGCCATTTACCCAAATAAACCTCTTAATGCATTTATTGTTAACTCTTTTTTGGACATTTGAGTTTCCCCTTCAACAAAAGAGTATTGAGTATACCCTTCCCCACTCCCATCCTCACTGGCCAGATAAGTTCCTGCTGCAGGGACACTTCCAAAGTATACTATGAGGGCTACTGGTTAATTTTTTTAACACGTGGCACCAAATCTTTCGTGCACCCCTACTCACTGACCCCTGAAAAGACTGCCACGGTATGCGTGCTCAGTCATGTTTGACTCTTTGAGACCACATGGACTGTAGCCTGCCAGGCTCTTCTGTCCATAGAATTTTCCAGGCAAGAATACTGGAGTGGGTTGTCATTTCCTCCTCCAGGGGATCTTCCTGACCCAGGGGTTGAACCCACGTCTCTTGCTTGTCCTGTATTAGCAGGCAGATTCTTGACCACTAGCGCCACCTGGGAAGCCCCCTGAAAGTGTTAGTGGCTCAGTGGTGTCCGACTCTGTGACCCCATGGACTATAGGCCACCAGGCTCCTCTGTCCTTGGGATTCTCCAGGCAAGAATACTTGAGTGGGGTACCATTTCCTTCTCCAGCGTATCTTTCCAACCCAGGGATCGAACCTGGGTCTCCTGAATTGGCAGGCAGATTCTTTACCACCTGAGCCACCAGGGAAGACAACACTATGAAACATTTCTATTAGAAGATACTGGTTTTGATAACTTAGAAGAGGAATTTAGACTAACAGAACAAACAGGTAGGACTATTTCTTATCGTCAAGATTAGGAGACATGTCTGTGACATTATTCCCTAGACAAGGGATTGGCAAACTTATTCTGGAAGGGCCAGATAAAAAATACTTTAGGACTGTGGGCCAAGAGGCAAAATCAAAGTATTATGCAAGTTCTTATATAGCCATTTAAAATGTAATCACTTAAAAATGGAAAAACCATGGTGATCTCACAGGGCGTACAAAATCAGGCAGCAGGCCAGATGTGACTGGCCATAGTTTGCCAATCCTGCCCTAGACACACAAGCATATCACACTCCACCCATCTTTGCAGACATCCTGGCAATGTGGAATCAGACCTTTGAAAAGTTGTGTATTTGAAAGCCATAACCTTTAAGCAGCCCAAACCTACTATAAGCATAAGTTGCTGATTATTTTCAAGTTGGAGGGGAAATGGGGTTAAAGGAAAAGACTGAAACCAAAGGCAAATCTTAATTAAAATTAAGAAGGGTTCCAAGTAATGTGTTAGTCAGGCAGTCATGTCCTACACTTTGCAACCCCATGGACTGCAGCCTGCCAGGCTCCTCTGTCCGTGGAATTTTCCAGTCAAGAATACTGGAGTGGGTTGCCATTTCCTTCTCCAGGGGATCTTCCCGACCCAAGGATCAAATCCCCATCTCTCACTTCTCCTGCCTTAGCAGGTGGACTCTTTACCACTAGCATCACCTGGGAAACCCCATGGAAGTGTTGGTCACTCAACTGTGTCTGACTCTTTGCAACCCCATGGATTGTAACCCACTGGGCTCCTCTGTCCATGGAATTTTCCAGACAAGAATACTGGAGTGGGTTGCCATTCCCTTCTCCAGGGGATCTTCCCAACCCAGGGATCGAACCCAGGTCTCCTGAGATTCTTTACCAGCTGAGCCACCAGGGAAGCCCAGGTAATGTAAAAATATATAAATCTTTGTTTGGTCACTCCTAAGAGACTGAGGATGACTCCCATTTGATTTCTAACAAGTTTTTTTTTTTTTTTCTTTTCAAACCCTATCTAACAGTCCTCCATAATTCCCCTGCACAAATAAACCAAACAGGTTTACTGTTCCCCTACTTATCTCAGGGTCTCAGTCAATAGAATGCTGAGATTAAGACCTAAAGACAGATTTGGATGTAGACCATGGACTAGAAAGAACATAGCTGACCTACAGACAAAGCTCACCTACCTAAACTCCATTTCTTACACTTAGCAGGCTCTAGGATCAAAGGCCTTCAAAGGAAGCTCCTCATTCTGAGCCTTCGTCTCCTAATGATCACGGTTCTTTGTGAATCAGGCCAACAACTTCAGCCTAGCTCTGCTTCTGAAAACGTCACATCACAGAGGCTATAAACACAATTAGGTCTCTCAGTGACATCTGTGAGAAAGTAGGACTGGAAGAAGCTGAGCTATGCCTGTGGTCCAGGTCACAAGTGAAAGACGTTAAAAGGGTGTGGTGTGGCTGCTACGAGGGCTCCTGGCATTTTGTGGAGAAATGGGCATCAGTGAAACCCGGCACATCCACAAATATTAAAATCTCTTATACAGCAAATTCCCACTGGCTATCTACTTTACATAGGGTAATGTACATGTTTCAGTGCTAATCTTTGCTGTATGCAGCAGAGAGCTCAAACCTGGTGCTCTGTGACCACCTAGAGGGGTGGGATGGGGTGGGAAGTGCGAGAAGGGGGGTTCAACAGGAAGGGGACATATGTATACCTACAGTTGATTCCTGCTGATGTTTAGCAGAAAACAACACAATATTGCAAAGCAATTATCCTCCAATTAAAAATAAATAAATTAAAAAAATTTTAAATAAATTTTAAAAATATTTTAAAGTCAAGGCACTATTTAGCTAAATCACCCTTTGCTTTTATTGTTCAAAATTAATGCCCAGATGCTAATTTATTTACACGCCTAACTGATAATCACATCTTGCACTTATTTTCTTTAAATGTCACAAATATACTCATTGGGGTACCCACTGGCTTTTTGCAACCCCTCCCTAACAAGGTAACACAAGTAGCCATCTAAATGGGTATTCAGTGGGGCAGATGGAAAGGAAAATGTTCAAATACAGAGGGAGGGTCTGCACTTCCCCCACCCCAAACGTGCCTTTGATTTCCCTTTCCCCAAAGTGGTAAGATACTCAGCAAACACATCACATTACAAACATCACCTGGACATTCCAAGGACAACCCAGTGAGCAGCAGCTAACAAAGAAGTCAGGAGCTCTGAACATCTGTTTCTGATTCCATAGGATGCAAGATTATTGTTACGATATCTTTCTACATGGGAATGTTGAGGTGGAGGGATGGGGGTATTTTCCCAACCCCTTTGAACTATAAGTAGATAATTTATACATTTCACAAAATGTAAGCTCATGGGATAAATTATCTGCAACATGTTTCATGCTGATTTGGAGACTGTTCAGTGCCCCTAAAGAGTTTCCCTGAAATAACAGCATTATAGGAAGCTTTTTTGGGGTATGGGGGCCAATGCTGACCTGTTCAGATTTGAGAGGCTGGGCCTGGGGGTCAAATACTGTCTACATCCCAGGAAGTAACTATTACAGTCAAACCTCAAACTCCAGTCCTCGATGTACACACAAATAACTACAACCTTGAACTTCACTTCACTAGATTTTTCCCTCTCAATGTTAACTCATGATATTGATGAATGTAAGTTAATTTATATCCACCGACTGCATTGCATGTGTAGATATTTATTATTTATCCTTTTCTGCTCCCTGGTAGCAAACAACATGTCTGAATTCTTCATTTAAACTCTCTTGGCAAAACCAATACAATATTGTAAAGTAATTAGCCTCCAATTAAAATAAATAAATTTAAATTAAAAAAATAATGAACTCTCTGAATACCAGCACTGCAGGCTTCCCTGATAGCTCAGTTGGTAAAGAATCCACCTGCAATTCAGAAGACCCCAGTTCAATTCCTGGGTCTGGAAGATCCATTGGAGAAGGGATAGGCTACCCACTCCAGTATTCTAGGGCTTCCCTTGTGGCTCAGCTGGTAAAGAATCCACCAGCAATGCAGAAGATCTGGGTTCAATCCCTGGGTTGGGAAGATCCCCTGGAGAAGGGAAAGGCTACGCACTCCAGTATTCTGGCCTGGAGAATTCCATGGACTGTATAGTCCATGGGGTCTCAAAGAGTCAGACACAACTGAGCGACTTTCACTTCACACAAGCACTGCGTAATTCTGGGTGCTCAAAAATGTTATTTGACCACATGATCTTCTGTAAAAAATAAAAGTCTATTACACACACAGGTAGGTTGATCTGGGTGATGTTTTACTTATTAAAGATTAATCCAAGCTATACCAACAAAAGTCTATCTAGTCAAAGCTATGGTTTTTCCAGTAGTCATGTATGGATGTGAGAGTTGGACTTATAAAGAAAGCTGAGCACCAAAGAATTGATGCTTTTGAACTGTGGTATTGGAGAAGACTCTTGAGAGTCCCTTGGATTGCAAGGAGATCCAACCAGCCCATCCTAAAGGAAATCAGTCCTGAATGTTCATTGGAAGGACTGATGCTAAAGCTGAAACTCCAATACTTTGGCCATCTCATGCAAAGAACGGATTCATTTGAAAAGACCCTGATGCTGGGAAAGATTGAAGGCAGAAGGGGATGACAGAGGATGAGATGGTTGGATGGCATCACTAACCTGATGGACATGAGTTTGAGCAGGCTCTGAGAGTTGGTGATGGACAGGGAAGCCTGATGTGCTGCAGTGCATGGGGTCACAAAGAGTTGCACACGACTGACCAACTGAACTGAAGTGAATGGAATCCAAGCTATAAAGTCTTGGGTTAAACTAAAGCTACTGCTTTTAGCAATGGGCCAATATCATTTCAGGACTTAGACATTTAGCAAAGAAACTGAAATCATAGGGAATAAAGTACTATACAGACAGATAACTCATGTATCTTATCTCTAGTTGTATCCAGAGATATAGTTCTATAGAAATACAGGCTATATATAGAATATATAATATTACTATAAAATTTCTATAAATATTCCTATGCTATTCAATTTTTGCTAAATTGATTTTTAATATGCCACTTGATAAAAACAGTTGTAAAAATAAATCTTCTTAAACTTTTTATATGAAAGGAATAAAGAATAAAACAACGCTTGTTTTGGTAATATTCTTGGTATTTGTGACCACCTCCTTCTTAAATTTCACTACTACCATCAAAGTATGTACATAGCATACTGACTGCCTCTCAAACACCCGTCTAAACCAACTTCATTGGCTTGGCATTTCATTTAAAGTATGGATGAGTTTGTACTATAGAAGGGCGGTAAATTTTACTTTGTGCTTCCTTTTCTGGAAGTCCTTTAAAATGTTCTGTTTCTGTATTTTCCAGTTGAAACTTGCATGCAAATATAAAGCCTATGAATTATATTTGTTTTCAAAAGTTACCAAGATAAGGCATGGAGAAGGAAATGGTAATCCACGCCAGTGGATTGCTTGCAGAATCCCACAGACAGAGGAGTCTGGAAGGCTACTGTCCATGGGGTTGCAAAGAGTCAGACATGACTTAGTGACTAAACAAGATAAAGCAAAAAAAAAAAGAAAAAATGGTGTCTACCTGAGCAGCTTTCATTTTCTCCCCTATAAATTGAGATGGCTGGACTACATGAATGCTAGTGCTAGGAAACTCTCTAATCAGAACTGACCACTGGTCTATCTCTTTGGAAAGCAAAGGTCAAAGCAGAGGTCCACAAGTGACCAGCAAATGAGCAGATAATACTGTCTATAAATACAAATTAATTTTAAATCATGAGTTAACTTCAAGGAAAGAAATAGATCAGATGTATTGAGAGCCACAGTTGTACTGGGGGCTTGTTGAAAATTGTTTCCCAGATTAGGCCATGACCTTATGTGGGAGACTGTGACAATATCTTTTATGGAATTCTAGAAGGCAAGAGAAAGCCACCTGTTATGTCAGCTGACAATGGATATTTTTACCCATCTTTGTGCAGGGGAGTAGATGTAGGCAATCTGCCTGGTTGAGTCATAGGGTGTAGGCTGGACTGTAGTAAGTACTGGGTGGGGAGGGGTATAAAAAAACTGATAGAGAAGGCTTGAATTCCATGGTAATAATTCCACATTTGCTCTAGAGGGTAGAAAAAAATCAATCTATGAGGTCTATTTGGGTGTGGTGTTTCTAGATACATTGAAGATAGTTTTAGTATATTGGTAAACAGATGGAGTGGTGATTAACTTTGCCCAGAAAAGTAGGAACTGGATTTGGGTACTAGTTATACATGAGCATTATAAAGGCATCAGATCAATTACATTCAAACCTGAAATTGAAAGAGTGCAGAGCAATATATTGGAGGCTATAGGAAATGGAAAGTGCCTTTAAGGAATGTCCAGTCGAGAACTTCCAGTCAAAAGTGGGATGGAATACACAGACAGTAAATATTGGAGAGAGAGTGTGGAGAGGGGGGAACCCTCCTACGATGTTGGTGGGAATGTCAACTGGTACAGCTACTATGGAGAACAGTACGGAGTTCCCTTAAAAAAAAAAACTAAACTAAAAATTGAGCTACCATATGACACTGCAGTCCCACTCCTGGGCCTATATCCAGAGAAAAAACATGATTGAAAGGATACATCCACCCCAATATTCACTGCAGCACTGTTTACAATAGCCAGGACATGGAAGCAACCTAAATGTCCATCAACAGAGGAATGGATAAGGAAAATGTGCTGCATATATACAATGGAATATTACTCAGCCATTAAAAACAATGAAATAATGCCATTTGCAGCAACACGGATGGGCCTAGAGAGTGTCATACTGAGTGAAGTAAGTCAGACAGAGAAGGAGAGATATCGTATGCTGTCCCTTATATGTGAAATCTAAAAAGAAATGACACAAATGAACTTACTTACAAAACAGAAACAAACTCACTGACTTAGAGAAAGAGCTTGTGATTGCTGGGGGGAAGGATTGGCAGAAGGGATAGTTAGGGAGTTTGGGATGGACATGTACTCTGCTATATTTAAAATGGATAACCAACAAGCACCTACTGAATAGTACATGGAACTCTGTTCAAAATTACGTGGCAGCCTGGATGGGAGGGGAGTCTGGGGGAGAAGGGATCATGTATATGTACGGCTGAGTCCCTTCACTGTTCACCTGAAACTATCACAACATCGTTTGTTAATCGGCTACACCCCAATACAAAGCAAAAAGTTTTTAAAAATAAAATAAGAAGAAGTGGGATGGAATAAATATACAAATAGCCACAACTCAGGAAGACACACGAGAAATTCTATCAAGTTGCCTTCAGGTTTCAGAAGCCAAGAGGTTGAGCAGTAGAAACACCACTTCAAGGCGGAGAAGATATATGAAGAGGGTATAGAGCAACAACATGGACCTTGAGGGTCTCTTGCTTGAAGAATACAGCTGTTTCCTAATCACAGGGTGAGAAGTTGAGTAAATAAACCCATGACTAAGCAGATATCACTGTCATTTATAATGTTTATGGTGAAAAGCGAAGCAGGAAGGAGAAGCCTTCTACATGCAAGTTACAAATGTTATCACCATCCAATAAGGAAGGCATCGCTGTATCACCAGTCACGGGGGTTTCAGACAGGCTCACAGGAGGGGAACCCAGACTTCAAACCTGGTTAATATGACGCCAAAGTCCACCCTGCTCCCAACCCCTCACCATATTTATGCTGCCAGTGTATGAAAATTCCACTACTAGAGACAGAAAACCTTGGTGAAGAAATGACTGGTTATAAAAATGTAAATATCCTAAAGTCAAATCACACATTAATACATTATCAACTATTAATACTCTTGCTAAAATATGTATAAGGAAGTTGAAGGATAGTAGAGGATTGGCTCAAGGGAAACGGGGTAAGAGCTAGACAGAAGAGATTTCTGTATCCTTCCTGCATGCTGAGTCCATGGTAGCAAGAAGGTTCTAGATAAAAGGAAAGAGGTCAAGATAAATAAAGACTCCTCTTTGTCAAATCGAGTTTGATGTCGAAGCGATGTTAACAGTAGCCACCACAGGTACTGAGGATTTTGTTCGCACAGCTAAAATGTCTCTAACTTCAAAACACAGCTAGCGTTCTTATTTTCCCACCTTCCTTCAAAAATCCTTTAAGGAATCTTCTCTTTGATCCACAAGAAAATCAAAATTCATTACACTCTTTGGAAAGTGCCAAGTACATAATCACCTACTGTGATTTCTTCCTGACATTCTGAACTCAGTCCTAGTTCCCCAAATATACCCTAAACTTTCCTGAATCCATGTCTTCGCTCATGCTGTTTCCTCCAACAGAAACCTCCATTTACCACCCTCAAAATACCACACTTCCTGGAGAGCCCATCCCAAGCTGTGAAGCTCACCCTGCTATTCTCAACCTGGCATGCACACTCTGTCTGAACCCTTAAAGGGCTCAGTTTATATTTCCCTTTTTGCATATATTCATTTTCCTTTGCCTGGGAGTCATTTTGGTTCTTGTTTTATATCTACTAGTAATGTGTTAAATCCCCTTTTAGGGAAAGGGCTTATCCCTATATCACCAGCTGCACTTCATGTGGTATTCAAAATTCAATAAATATCTGTGACACTTAATTAAATCTATCCAAGACAGTCAACCAAGTTACACATGTAAAGTCCAAGACAATGTTCTTAATAAAGAGGGTCTTGATGGTCTAGAAGCATTCATATGGTTCTCAAACTGTATCTTAAAACCTCAAATATCCATAAAACCACATGGAAAAGTCTCAAACAGATGCGATACATATATCTCAAATGACTGTCAGCAAATGATCTCTTTCCTGAAATTACATCCATCCAGAGAACAATGTTGTTTCATCTAAAAGTTACTGAACTACTTAAATTCAGAAGTCTTTCAGAATGAGACAATAAACCTTGGCAGGTCACAGTTGGATTTACTCTGACAATACTCAGTTAAAAATATATCTGTGTCTCCTTTGTTCTTAAGTGTACCTGAACTCTCATTACTGGTAGAAGCAAAGATGTAAAGAGCAAAATATAGAAAGGATAAGAATTTACTGCCATTCTTCAAAAAGTAATGACTCATGGGAAGCATTTCTAGGATAATCACGTCTAAAACACATTCATAACTGTGTTTCACATGTCCCTAGAAAGAATGGGAGTGAGAAATAAGATTTGAGGGGATAGAAAAAAACCCACACACGCACGTATACTGTAACCAGTATTTTTCCTCTACTCAGAGAAGCAGCCTTGTTCCCATCTTCCCATTCTCTACCAGGCAACCTGGGTCAATCTGCTGAACCTATCAGAGCCTCAGTTTCCTTAAATATTACCAAGAAAACAGGGAAGGAGGAGGGACTCCTTCTATCTCTTCATCTACATCTCAGGGTTGTTGTGATGATGAAATTAAATAACACTCACACAAGCTCCTTGAAAAATAGAGAGCTACACGAATGTCAAGTTGCTGTTATCACAACCTACTCACTTACTCCCCTCAGCCTCATCTGACACGTCTTTTCTCTTGCTAGATAGCCAGAAAAACGTCTCAAGAGCAGAGAGTTAGTTTTGATCATTTCCAGTAAGATTCTTCTCCCATATAATACTTCCTCTTCCCAAACTTACCAGATTATCCCAAGACAAAGCTCAGATTTTATATTAATTTTCTCATGTCATATCACTACAGTACTTGACACCACTTTTAAATGGGAATTAAGATATTTCAAAAGACAGATCTGTACTAGTGAAGATTAATAAAAAGTCTTATAAGCAAGTCATCAGTTTTGCTTTCTGTAACTGGTTGGGGAACTGAGATCTATCTTTTCACTAAATCTGTAGTTCTATTTTCTGTGATCGCATTGTGTTTTTGGATTGCCATATATTAACTATTAAGGTTAAACAAACACCATATAATAATCTTTAGCCTATTTAAATTCCCTATTCCAGTAAACCACATCTTTGTAACTATTTTTTCACCTTTAAAAAACATATACAAATAAATAACAATAAAACAATCAGATATGAAAAAAGAAAACCCTATGATTAATCACTGTACCATATATACTGAGGATTTCTTTTCTTCTTCCCCCAAAGAACATTGTCAAATATTTAAGTCCTCACAGTCTTTTATTTACAGAATCCTCTCTCAAGTACTTTATTTTGAACAAAGAAGTACTCTTTGAATGAAGATACTCAAATATGAAACAATCTCAAAAGTCAGCTGACAGAATTGTCTATTTAAAGGAGGCAAAGAATTGAACAAAAGCTTAATCATGATCTACAGGGTTGTAACCTCACAGTTGTTCATAGTAGATGTCCCTGAAAAGAAATCTTTTAAAAACAGTACAGAAAATGGCCACATTTTGGAGCTCTCCAATTTACATTTACAGACAGAGAGCCGAAAAAGAAAGATGAAATGTGTGCTAGGGACTGGGATAAGCTTTAGAAATAGCTTCATACACGGATATCCAAAACATGAAGGTCTATGCAGTTTAGATGGGTGGGACTGAAGAGACAGAATCTGGCACACTGTGCTAGATGACTTCAGAGTAGCTCGGTTACACTAAAGACATGATATCAAAGATGCAGACGGAGGCTCTGAATAAATCATTTCCTGAAAGTGTAGAGAAAAAGACATTATTTCTACATACACATAGTAAATAATGTTATTAATATACGTCTCATATTATTCTGCCTCTAAAAGTTTATATATTCAGGCTGGCTTTATCTTATTATTGGGAACCAGGGGACCTGCGTTATATCTGAGGGCACCCTACCGTCACTCACCTATAGGCCTCTATGGAAAGAAACAGAAGCTAATTTCCCAATAGTGTGAAAGTGAATCAGTGATAAGTTAGAATATTGACTTCAAAGCTCAGTTAGTAGATTCAAGAAAGAACAAAGATGCAGGGAATAGAGTATTATATTTTAAAGGCAACAGGGGACACTATTTATCACTTTTGCTGTCAAGAAAGAATTTTCCCACTCTAATCTTCTACTTCAGCAAAAGCCAAATAAACAAAAAGTTGCACCAACACCGGAACATTTGTTGTTAACTAAAAATTTTGTGTACTAACGGAGACACAAAAGTTCAATGGATCAAGAAAATAAAAAAGGCATTAAACTGAATTGTGAGTTTTTCCTTTAACCTCACATTTTCCCACTCCCTTTGTACTCTGCTGAGGTCACTCTTTGGCATTTTCCTGAACAAAAAACGTATTCTAGAGGGAGACTGGGAAGTCAGGTAAAAACTGGCTCTAGAGCCCTAACTCCCCCCACCCACCAAAATCTGTTAATTCTCACTTTGCACGATCCTATAATCAACAGTGCAATGAATGCCCTCAATCAGATCAAAAGCAAAGCCACTCATTTTATGTCAAACCGAGTTTCTTCCCTTTGTAACTCATGAATAGAATCCAAGTCTACTAGCCAGATTGTGAAAACTTATCAACAAATATTGAGCTTTGGCAGCTATCATAATAATAATTTTTAAAGTCTTGCTACTTTGGGCACCCTTCCTTCACATCTGGAAGAAAATATGAGACCCATTTAAGTCTACTTACATTAAACAATAAATGCTGCCAAAAATTAAAAAATCTATAAAATTCCCTTTAATCTCCTCTAGGAAAACTTAAATAATGATGTAAACAGCAGCCTACCTTTCTTGCCAACTGTAAGGCAACATTCATATAAGTCAAATAGTAGGAGATGTTAGTGAATATCTGTATGAAGAATAGGTGAAGGTACTATCAATTCAAAACATTAAAATGCATTTGCTGTGCTATATCTGAACATACGTAATAATAATGATAATGAGAGATATTTTTCAGAAGTGTCATCAGCCACATACTAAACACAACATTTAGTGTTATGTCACTCAAATCAGTCAATAGTATTATAAAGGATTCAACACAAGGTGACGCAGGATTTAAAAAGAAAAATAAAAAGAGTAAAGGGGGAAATGAACAGATGCAATTATGAAATTAATACTTTGGTCTTCTATTCATTGATTTTTACCATTCTCCAAGTGCCTCAGCCTTTAATTTCACTGTGGTCTAACTCTAAGAACTCTCAAGTGGAAACCACATGAAAGGGAAGTTCAGGCTAAAATCTCAGACTAAACAACAATTCCTCTCTTCAGACTGAAAATGCTCTCCCAAAGAGCTCACCAGCTGACAGTCAGGAGTTTGCAGTGGAATTATTCCAAAGTGCTGCATGTGAATACATCTGCTCCTTGTCCTCTTGTGTAAACGCTTCCCCTGGTGACAAACTGCATCCAGCAAACCTTCCTAAAAGCAACCAAGAAGTGACTTGAAAGCACGGGAGCTCACGCCCAGGCAGCCTGCCCTCTCCTCAACATCTTGATTCCTGGTGCTCACCAGTCCTTACAAACGTCCCCTGGAGGGCAAGGGCAGCATCAAACACTTTGGGTACTGACACAGAGGGCTCATGTGAGATGCGTACTTAGCAACATACTCCTTCGAAAGGCAGGGGCTCTCTCTGCCAACCAGGAAGTGTCAGTCAAACATCCCAACAGGGCCACATCGCAGGGTGGGGTGGAGGAGCTCTTATCTTCATAACACTGATGGTTAAACTCCAACTGAGGGCAATGGTCAGTTCACTAACAGTGCTTTCAACTTGAGAATCAGCTGCAAGCTGGAGTCCCAATTCTTAAAACCCTGATGTAACACTAGGAAACTCTCCACATTTCAAAGGAAGGAAATGTATTCCTTAGGCTACCCTGAGTCAATCAACAAACCATCCTATATTCACTAAGCATACTTAGCATACATTTTCCCAGTCTAGCTGGAGAGAAAACAAACCACTAAAAGACAGATGAAACAAAAAGGGAATAATTCCAAATGGTAGGTAATGGCTACAATAGGTAATTATTACTACCACAGGGGTTCAAAGAAAAATGTCCTCTTGGAGAGATTCATGTGAGAAAGAGTAGTAGAGACTTAGGCTGAACCTGGAAGGATAGGAGGGACTTACGTAGGGGGAGGAAGGGAAAATAGCAGAGCTAAGAAGGGGAAATAGGAACAGGCAGGCATGTGCAGCAAAGCGTGAGGGATTTGTTCACCCAGAAGATAGAAGATGAAGGGGTGGGGCTGAGTGAGAGAAGGGACCACGTGGAGCTAGATTCTAGATGGCTGTAAGAGGTGTGGCGATGGGCAGACGAGCAGTATGGAGATGGACAGACGGGTAAGGAGTGGATGAAGAAGAGGTCAGATGCGGATGGAAAATAATAAAATGAAATGCAAGGGAAAGAGATATGTGTGTTTATAACACCTCAACCTCTCCATTAGAATGTGAGCACTGTTACTTCATCATATTCCCAGGATACAGCATAGGGCTTGTCACAAGCGATAAAAATAACCAATGACTACTGAAAAGTTTTTCATTCATTCAAAAAACTAAGACGATGACATGCAGTCCCACCGCTTCATGGCAAACAGATGGGGAAAAAGTGGAAACAGTGGCAAATTTTATTTTCTTGAGCTCCAAAATCACCGCAGATGGCAACTGCAGCCATGAAATTAAAAGATGCTTGCTCCTTGGAAGAAAAGCTATGACAAACTTAGACAGCATATTAAAAACAAGAAACATCACTTTGCTGACAAAGGTCCATCTAATCAAAGTTATGATTTTTCCAGTAGTCATGTACAAATGTGAAAGTTGGACCATAAAGAAGACTGCGTGCTGAAGAATTGATGCTTTTGAATTGTGGTGCTGGAGAAGACTCTGGAGAGTCCCTTGGACTGCAAGCAGATGAAACCAATTAATCCTAAAGAAAATCAACCCTGAATATTTTTTGGAAGGACTGATGCTGAAGCTGAAGCTTTAATACTTAGGCCACCTGATGTGAAGAGCTGACTCATTAGAAAAGACCTCGATGCTGGGAAAGATTGAGGGCAGGAGAAGGGGGTGACAGGATGAGACTGTTGGATGGCATAATTGACTCAATGGACATGAGTTTGAGCAAACTCCAGGAGCTGGTGAAGGACAGAGAAGCCTGGCGTGCTGCAGTCCATGGGGTCGCAAAGGGTCAGACACGACTTAGCAACTGAACAACTGAAAGGTTACTCTGAGCCATACTCCATAGCACATGACTTAGATATATGAGCTATTAATTTTGAGTTTATACTATTTTCTTCATTTGATGAACTAGGAGACCAAGGATCAGCAATGCAAATTGCTGAGCCAGAGCTAGGTCATATTGTTAGGGAACCACTGACCAAAACTGCTCGCCTTGGCCAGGAACAATGATAACTATTTTCCTGAGTAGTTTCACAACTGGAGGTCCTGGTAACAAATAAGGTGCTGCCACTGAAAACTAACTGGGAGGATCTGGGAGGGGCCCAAAGGAAGGAGGAGACACCAGCCCATACTATTGTTCTGCCAACCTCCCAGAATCCTTTGCACTGGAATCCATCTTGGCTGAGAGATGCATGTGCCACCAGGAAGGACCTTAAACCAGACCAGATATGGGCCAAGCAAGATGACTGGCCAAAGACAACCTGGAGACTAACCCAATAACATATAACCTGAGACTGCGAGCCACGTGTTCCCCTGGGTTCCCCTCCCTGCTGCTCCCCTGCCTTGGCACCCCTTCCCAGGAAAGTCTTTTGCTTTAGCAGCACGTGTGTCTCCTTGGATAGTTCATTTCCGGGTGTTAGACAAGCGTCCACTCTCAAGCCTTGGAAGGGATCCCCCCTGCTCCAACAGCATGCGCCTGGATTCACACCCTTGTCTCTCTGACTCCAAAGTGCATCTGAGAAGAGAAGGTCTGACGGGCAAGGACCTGTTCTGTGTCCACTGCTGCATCTCCAGCAGCTAGATCAATGCCTGGAGTGCAGAGAAGACACACTGCTCGCATTTCTGAATGAACGAAGCTTAACCAGCATTCATCTTGTTTCGCTACATAATAAGTGTTCCCATTTGAGTGAGTCACTAAATGAAGCAAGAAAGCACCAAGTGATTTACATAAGACACTAACAATAAAACATTTGGGAAATTTTAAAACACTGCCTCAGAAATAACTTTTGTAAGTATAATAACAATACTCACACAAAGGCATAATTGTTTCATTAAAGGGAAAATATTCAGGAAGTTATTTGTATATAAAATGAAATAATAATGAACATTAACAGAAGCCCCAAGGCACAGAATCTAAAATAACTTGGAGCTTTAAAATAGAACATAAATATCAGAGAGTTGGTAAACTCAAAAGTACAACTAAAGGCAACCTGGTGATATCATTCTCAAGGCATACTGACACACAAAGCAGAGTAACAAACCATTTATGGTTCATGTTTTCAGGGAAACAGGCATTTCTGTACTAAGACAAAGGAGTCTTAGTATAGAGTCCCATGAACCATTACAAAGTTCAGGCATGGGACTTCCCTGGTGGTCTGGGGAAGGGTCCAGGCTCTTCCACTACAGGGGGCGTGAGTTCAATCCCTGATTGGGAAACCAACATGCCACATGGTGCAGCTAAATAAATAAGTAAACAGAAAAGAGGAAGTTTCGGCAAAATTAGAAGATAAGCATAAATATAATATTTTCTGGAGAAAAACTTTAATTAGATTTTAGAAAGGAATTGGGACCAAAGATGTGCTGCAAAGTTTTATAACATAAATAAAAGCAGGAAAAATTTCCTAACTGTAACATATCTTTACAGCCAAAGACTTTTTATCCTAGTGAAAACCACTGAATTCCAGAACCGTAAAATAATAAATTTGTGCTGTTTTAAGCCACTAAGTTTTTTGTAAACTGTTACAGCTGCAATAGGAAACTGATACAAGTAATAATACCCCAAATGGGTCCCTTTAGTGAAGTTGTTATTATGGGAATGGGTATTTTTGTCATAACACTGATGGGCTCCCAGGCACTTCCTCCAGTACACAGTAGCATCATTGCTGAAGGAAAATCTGCTCCCCAACCTCACTGGGAAGGGTTTGTAAAAGCTGGGCTGTGCATCTAAGCAGTTACTAGTCACGAGCATAAGCTTCCACCATCCCTGAAATCCCTCATCCCACTGCCCCAGCCCTCCATTCCCTCTGTAATTCTCCAGGGGACCACAACAAAGGCCTGCCTTCATCCCGCATTGCACAGTGCTGTCAGGATCCTCTTCATTTTCACTCCCATCAAAGCCTCTTCTTGCTCAGAACTTTCAACGACCACTGTCACCCCCTGGCTAGACTCCAATGCTGGCTTTCATGACACTCCTCGTGAGCCTCAAAGCTGCTCCAGCCTCACCTCCCTTCCCACAGCCTCAGCTCCAGCCAGAAGGGCAGATTCAGGCTCTCGGGGCTTTCCCTGACCAAATACTTTTTCTACCCATTCTCTCTTTTTCATCTGACAAAATTTAATTCATTTTTGCTGGCTTACCTGAAACACCACTTTCTCCATCAAACCACTGTATTCTTCAAAACACTGTTCTCTCACCCCCATCTGAAGTTCCATGACCCTTCGTAAACAAAGTGCCTAGCACAATGCCTGGCATTAATACATTCCTCTCACTTGTGGCATTTATTTTATTCTCATCTCATCCCTGCTCCTAAATCCAATGTTGTATCAGCATTGTCTCACTTATATCTGGTATGATACCCAGTTGACAGACGCCAACACAACCAACGTAAGTTTGGATACCAGCTGCTATTCTGTATGCAGACTCAGGGGATCTATGAGGAGGACCACTCTATTCCTTTAGAACCTTCCATGGTTCCCCTACCTAAAATCTGAGGAGGTTTAGGAATGCCTAGGTTGTGATACATTGGTTTAGTTGCTCCTCAGCATGTGGAATCTTCTAGATCAGGGATCAAACCCACATCCCCTGCACTGGCAGGGGGATTCCTATCCCCTGCACCACCAAAGAAGTCTGCCAATGAAAGTCTTAGTGAATAAATAATGTTGGTTTTAGGATAAGGTTAAGACGAATAAGCATTAGTCACAGGGTATTTCAAGGATAAGCCCCATGTATACTAGGTAACACTGCTAACCCAAGTTCTTTAGAAGTGAGATATTATTTAAATACCACTCATCTCAACTTGGGCTTCAAATTCTCATGCTGTCAGCCATTTTTTCACATCTGCTCGTGAAGACATCATTTTTCCTCTAGAACATGAAATTTCATGCCACAGATATTGAAGTCATTTGGGTCTTGCTGCCTTCCAGAGATGATGGAAAACAGCACCAACAATATTTTATGATGACTTGTGAATAATTTAAAAATCATCTTTATCTTTTTAAAAGCATAGTTATTTTGATCAAGCAATGAAATTACCTCGACTCTATTCTAAGGATACTCCAAAGTACAGGGGGAAAAAAATACACAGAGATCTTCATCATTTGCAGAGATAAACCTGACACCTGAGCCATTACAAATGGCTCTAAGACACTTAATTAAGAATGTCCCTAGGTATAAGAGAGTAATGAAATAAACCTTGGGTCAGCCCCTAGATGCAATATTCTATAGCTGTGTAAGTAAACACTTAAAAAGAAAGGGCACTGGCGTGGGATGCTGGTGTCCTGGAAGCCGCATCATGCAAACCCCACCTGTCCATCGAAAGGTGGAGAGCACAAGCCAGTGATTTCAATGCATTCTTTGTAATACACCTTCTTGGCTATGGACTTTGGGCAAGTTACTTAGATTCTTTAAGTCTCAATTTCTTTGACCATAAAATGAGAACAAAAATAGAACCTACTACAGATGAGCATCACGAAGACTTGATAAGTTAATGAATAGGAGATGCTTAGTCCAATGTTGGCCATCAACTAGTAGTACACTTTCAAATCTAATGCTCTAAAAAAGTGGGAGATAAAATCGTATATGCAATATGATCCCCCAACTATATTAAAAAGCATAAAATACACTGAACAATGCTTTAACTAATTATATTAATATATTTCCCCATTTTTACTTTTTTATTTTCCAAGATTCTATAATTTTAGATATCCTTATATTGTTGTTCAGTCACTCAGTCCGACTCTTTGCAACTCTTACTCAAACTCATGTCCATTGAGTCAGTGATGCCAACTCAATGGATATAATGGGGATAAAAAGTAATCAGTTTTACTTTAAAACTTCACCTCCAAAAGGCTTACATTAAAATATGCACTGCATACATACACAAGTATATATACATACATACAGTACATATATAAGTATACATATATTTGATAGTTGATTCAAATATTTTTATTTAGTCATTTCTCTCTGATAACTTTATTCATAGGATAGCCTATTTAAACTACTTACTCAGCTTAAGTCAGCAATGTCTAAAAGATCAAATTAAGCCATAGCTTTCTGACAAAAGGATAGGCTTTACTCTTCTATTTCTTTTAACTATGACCATGACCTTTTCCAGCTACCCAGGTAGAAGAAATTTCACAGGAAGAAAGCTGTTTGGTAATTTGGACAAATGCACCAGGTCAGAAATTTAGCTGATTTGTTGGACTCCCTGAAGCTGGCCTTGCACAGCTGAAAGCTCTCCCAGCTGAGTTCCAGTCATCTGCCTAGTTCTGGAGTCTTCTCCCGGGGACTGTACTCATTTAACAAATGTGAGACAGCTGAAGTCTTTCATCCAGCAAGATCTTCTTTTAACTCATGGCCTGTATGAGTCAGCTTTTAATTCTAGGACCAGATATAAAATGTATACACTCTTCAACCCAGAAATTCCACTTTTAGGGACTTATTCTACTAAAAACAAAAGCAACTTTACATGAAATGTGCACTGAAGAACGCTTCCTGAAGCATACTTTTTAATGGTTATACCAATAAAAAATTGAATAACAAATTAAATTTCTGCCAAATGCAGTCATTAGTCAGAAAAATGAGATACATCCGTATGTACTGACTGTATTGACCTGGAAAGATGTCTTTACTAAATAAGTAAGTGAGGCAGAAGAAGTACCAGAACAAAGTGCAAAGCATGAACTCTTGCAAAAATTATACTCAGATGCACAAAAACATGGAAATTCACATCAGAGATTAATTCTAAGGCATGCATGCATACATGGTATTGGAGCTAGGGGAAAGATCAGTGATTATCACAAACACTTCTCTATCATTTTAATTTGCAGCAATGACTGTATAATGACAGAGGCTGTGAGGATATAGTAGGAGAGCTTAGGACCCAGAGCCACAGTGCCTGGGCTCAAATCCCAGCTCTACTTCTTTCTAGTCAACACCTCTATTTCTCTGCTTCCTCTTCTTTCAAATCAAGATAATGATAGGACCTACCTCTAGGTTGTTAACAGATTAAATAACTTAATACATTTAAAATAAAACCCTCAGTTGCATGTATTAGGATGTTTACTACCCAGAGAGAGAGAGAGACAGAGACAGAGGAAGAAAGAAAGAAAGGTGGAAAGAGAGAGAATAACAACTATTGGTGAGGATGTGGAGAAATTAGAATCTATGTTCACTGTTGGTGGAAATGTAAAATACTGCAGCCTCTATAGAAAACAGTATGGGTGGTTCCTCTAAGAACTAAAAAGAAAACTACCATGGGATTCAGCAATTCCACTTCTGGCTATACATCCAAAAGAACTGAAGGCAGGGTTTCAAACAACTATCTGTATACCATGCACACAGCAGCATTCACAACAGCCAAGAAGCAGAAGCAACCTAAGTGTCCGTCAAAGGATGAACAGATAAAATGTGGTCCATGCAGAAAATGGAGTTTATTTTTTTTCAGTCTTAAATGGAAGGAAACTCTGATGCATGCTATCTCATAGATGAATCTTGAGGACATTATGCTAAGCGAATACACCAGTCACCAAAGGACAAATACTTTACGATTCTACTTATATGAGAATAGTGAAGACAGAAAGTAAAGTGGAGGTTTCCAGGGGATGCAAGGAGGAGGGAATGGGGACATAGTGTTTAAAGGGTACGGTTTCACTTTTGAAGATAAAAAGAAATCTGGGAATGGACTGTGGTGATGGCTGTACAACATACGTACTTAATGCCACTGAACTGCACACTTTTAAATGGTTTAGCCGGAACATTTTATTTTACCACAACTTACCAATTATTTACCAAATCTCACCACGATTTTTTAAAACTTTAATAAAATAAAAAATAAAGCCCTTAAAACATTATCTTGCCCAAAATGAGTACTTAATAAATTTTAGTAGTAATAATAATGTCACACTCATTATATCCCACTTTTGCATTTTGAAAATGAGATTTTCAAAAACTAAGCTAAGACGAAGACCCTCACCTACCCACAACTCAAGTTCTTTTAGCAATTTTATATACATCACACTAACTGCATGAATATCAAAAGTCATCTTCTGAAGCTTCTTTTTTTAAATATATCCCCTCTAGCAAGGCAAAGAAGGTTTTTCACAGCCAGGAGCTAACACTTAGCTAATACCTCTGGCCATAAAGGAACAGAGGAGAAAAGCATTTGCCTTCACATGGCACTGAGACAGAGGCCAAGAGGCAGTGATTCTGCACTCACAAGCCTCTGGCAAGGAGAAGCACTGTTCTGCTCTTGTTTTCAGCTTCACTCTCTCCTAAATTGGTGTAACCCAGCCACCACCAAAGTAACATTGTCAAACTATTCCCAGGTGGCGTTAGTGGTAAAGAACTCTCCAGGGCAACACACTCCAGTAGCCTTGCCTGGAGAATCCCATGGACAGAGGAGCCTGGCAGGCTGCGGTACACAAGGTCACAAAGAGTTTTTTGTTTGTTTGTTTGTTTGTGTTTTTTTTGTTTTTTTTTTTTTTCAGGTGACTTAATGGAGTATTTTATTTATTTTATTTTATTTTATTTTATTTTATTTATTTTTTTTTTTTAAATTTTAAAATCTTTAATTCTTACATGCGTTCCCAAACATGAAGCGACTTAGCAGGCAGCACACACACATTTTGCTACCATATTCAGTAGCTATTGTACAGGAATAAAATTTGCCACAACAAAATGTCTTTTTGGCCTGAGAATTATTGTGAGCTAAAAGCAATCAAGGCCCTTAAGACTCAGGAAGAAACTCTGACCTTCCCCCTGAGTGCCTAAAATAATTCAGAGAGCCTGTTCACAGAAGAGAGCTATCACAGACATATCTGCAAAGAACATGGGCTCGGAGTGGTGGGAAAACTCTAGGCAGAGCCGACATTTGAGTCCAGGCTGTGTCTAGTTGTCTCTACAATGTCCAGCAACATTTGTTTACTGAACACTTGTTTTTCTATTTCCATGTCAGTTGCCTTCTTCCCCTTTGAAGTCCCAAACCACTACCTCCAACATTGTCTTTTGGCTTTAGTTGAAGATGGTATATAAGATGAGGGCTTCTGCTATTTTGGTGAGTTACTCAGTTTTCCTGGGTTTCTCTCATATACAATACTATTAAACTTGGTTCAATTTTCTCCTGTTAATTTTTCTCTTGTCAATTTAATTCTCAGAGCAGCTAGAAGAACCTAGAAGGAGAGAGAAAAATTTCTTCCTCTTCAACACCACCATACAATATGATCTCCTTGGTCATTTTTAACACAATGTCATGAGATACATAGAGAGGGATATCTTAAAATGTAACATGCATCCCTTATGGAGAACACAGAATGTGCTGTATGAAGGAATCAGAATTTAAAGACATACTGATTCAGATTTAACTAACATTTATTAAGCACCCTTAGTATACAAGAAGGTACCAAGAAATTTGACACATTGCATTATTTAAAGCTCATAACTGCCTTCTGAAATATGTAATATAATCTCCATTTTCTAAGTCAGGAAATGTCTTCTGAATTCCTAACGTTATTTTCTACTTCTTGGAAAGCTGAATTAGCTGAGTCACACTTGAAAAGATTGTTGAGCCACTTCTGTTTCTCCCTTTGGTTCACTGGCACAGACTCAGCTGTGCTTACTTCGGTGGAAGAAGCAGGGTAAATGACACTGGTGCTTTGCTTTCTAACTGCCCAACATTTGCACATAAAAAAAGGTCAAACTAAAATAATGCCTGGAAGGGGAAAGAAGTTACAGAGGGAGACAGACAGTCCCACATTTGCCAAGGGTCAGCCTTAGCTTCCTCCCAGGTTAGTGGGAACTTTATGTGCCTCTGGTCCTTCCCTCTGGCACACCTAGCAGCCACATTCTTCTAATTTATTTCAAACACTTTTCCTCTTACTTAAAGCCTGAGACCAGATTATAATCACAACAATGACCACAACAGCAGAGAGAGACTTCAGAGCCACAGACACTGTGAACAGCCCTTTAGGAATGATCCCCCTTACACTTAAATTACAGATGAAGAATGGGAGTCCTATTGAGGCAAAAGTGGCTAGTATAGTCCCTGAATCCAGGTCTGACTTCACAGCCTGGGCATTTAACCATGGGAAAGTCAGTGATAGGCAATGAATGCAGAACCCAAGTTCCTTGGGGGCTGCCTCTGTGTTCCATCCATCACAGTCTCTCCTGCACTTATTGTCAGCACGCACTAGGAGCTCCATGAATATTTACTGAATCAAAGAAACAGCACTCTAATATGGAAAGTAACCAAGAATCTGGTCTCAACCTCCCTACCCAGACTCAGGCAGGTGCTGTCTGCTCAGCATCCTGTGAGCAAGCATCTCCACTGTTATTAACGGCAGGTCCCCTGAGAAGCAGCAAGTCATGTATTTCCTGAAACAGGTCAAAGAACATACACCACTCCCACGCTTACTGATTTCAACGAGAAGAAACAATCACCTCTTGTAGCACAAAAAAAGATGGATTTGACCTTTGGTTTCATTAAACTCTCAAGACAGGAGTTAAAATCCTGGTCACTGTTTCTGCCAGTCTCTCCCATTTAGAGTGTTCCTCAGTTTCTCCCATATAGAGTGTTCCAAAGACTGACAATGAATGCAGCCATTAATCTAGAGACATTTACTTACATATATTCTACTTCCTCAAACCATTTCAAAGGAAAATAATCTAAGCACTGTCCTTAACCACTTTATTTTATGCCATAAAACAAAAAGCAAATAAAACATGACTTCTTGCAGCTGTTTTTGTTTGTTAATGTCTAGGGTAGAAAAAAGGAAAGATCTAGCCACAAATTCTCCATAGCAAATTGCTAGTTGGCACTTTCTAGTTTCAGCGAAAAAAAACAAAAAAAAGCCTTGAAGTTTGTGAATAGATTTTAATTCAAACAGTAATATCTAATCCTAAGTGACTGGTATCACACCGTTGCCTATTTTTAAAGAGTCTGGAATAAACTGAAGAGTCCCTAGGAGCCTATGTTAGCAGAGAGGTCCTCAGTGAAATGGGAAAGTTGTGTAAAAAGAAATGAGGAAATGTGGCCAAATGTAGTCTTGGTGAAACGCCCAGAAGCTGGGCACATGTGCTCCTACAATTCAGTCATGGATAGATGAATAATGGTATCACTGTGTCTGTCTGTCTATCTGTCTCACACATGCCACACACGCAGACTCCACTGAAAAGTTTTTCTGTGTATATATTATAAAAAAAAAAATTGCCAAGGATCTGGTATTTTCTATACATAGATATCGAACAAATACCAAAAACACAGGAGTTGAGAGACCTAAAAACAGTTTTCTTTTAAGCCTACAGTTCGCTGCAGTTCAACTCATAAAATTTACTTACAATTAGTCTCGGTGGTTATGTGGAGAAAGAAGCATGGGTGTGTTAGGATCAGTCACACACAGCTTGACTCTCATTATATATCTCACTTTATACACACATACACACACAGAAGCAATTTAATTAACTTTTCTGAATTGAAGTCACATTGCCTATTCAATAGGAGTGTCATGAGGATTAAATAAGATGACACAAGTAGAAAACATGGCTCATAATAGATATTCAATAAATGTTACATGCTATCATGATGGCAGAGGCCAGGTCATGATGGCAAAAGGCTGCTAAAAATAATTACTAAAGAGAATCTTCACAGTGCCTAGGAAAAGCCCCAGCACAGTCACCAGTCATTTTGCTGAATGAGAGAATGCATTCCATATCCACGCATGACAAATACAGTAACGCTACATCAGAGTGAGAGAGCAATTAAAATTACACAAATAAATCCATCCTGTAACCTTTATTTATTTATTTTTTCATCCTGTAACCTTTAAACTAACTATACACTCCTGACAATCCACTTCTCTCAAGGTCCTGCTTTGTGCTCGTTATCCTCTTCCCAAAGTTCAAACAACCTTGACAATGTTAAAGGTAGGTATTTCTGAACTACTCTCTGAAGACCTAAGGACTGGTTTGGTCTTAGGCCCAATGAGGCCCCCCAAGAGTTCAGTTCACTGTATCTGGTTAAACTACAGCCCTTTCTTCAAAGTGAAAAGAGAAAGTAAACAAGCAAGGAGCAAGAAATGCTGAACAGATTCTATGACTGACTGAAAACTTGCAGCAGTTGGCTCTGCCCTTATCCACAAGGACTGGGGCTGTTCCTTGACTCTAAGAAGTAAAGCATTTTCTGCTTTCACACCTTTCTTAGGTGATTCATTGCCCAATCACTTTCCTGGTGGAGTGTCTATCCTTGTGAAAGGGAAATGCTAATCAGTCCTCATACACCACTTGTCCATACCTGTCTCTACTTGCCTCCCTTCTCCATCAGTTCATACACCACACTGCCACTAATGTATGTTTCTAAGGTTCAAAATTTTACTCAAGATTCCCATTCTCACAGAGGCACTTTGCTTAGCGCTCCCAACTTAATCAATCTATGCTGAATATAATCAACTTTCTCCACACCATCTCAACTTGATTATAGTCACATCTGTCTGTGCATCACTTTGAAAGAGTGAGCATTGCTCCTCCATTGTTTTCTGTCACATATTAACCAGAAATCTATTCACTGCTGCTGCTGCTGCTGCTGCTGCTAAGTCGCTTCAGTAGTGTCGGACTCTGTGCAACCCCATAGATGGCAGCCCCCCAGGCTCCCCCGTCCCTGGGATTCTCCAGGCAAGAACACTGGAGTGGGTTGCCATTTCCTTCTCCAATGCATGAAAGTGAAAAGTGAAAGGGAAGTCGCTCAGTCGTGTCCGACTCTTCGCGACCCCATGGACTGCAGCCCACCAGGTTCCTCCGTCCATGGGATTTTCCAGGCAAGAGTACTGGAGTGGGGTGCCATTGCCTTCTCTGAATCTCTTCACCAGGTATTGCCTAATACACACCAGGGAACAATGGAGGGAAATCTGTACTTCCATGTCTTTTAAAGGCCACATCCCTTAAGACTTTTCTAAAACCATAATTGCACACTGTGGGTACTTAGCAAAGATGGCTATTTCATTGCTCATTAGGAAAGCTGTATGCAGTTTTATGAAATCGCTGTAGTCAAATTGGGAGTCATATTGGATACAAGGCCAAGCAGACCTTGTTTAACTTCATATCAACATTGAAACAATGCAGCACGTAAAATAATGGTGTTTCCAAGTTAGACTGTTCAAAATCTTCTATCACATTTAAAGCCTTTGTATGCAGAGCACATTTTCTTTTTATTACATACTTACTAGATGCCGTCTCAAAAACAACAGAATGATCTCTGTTCGTTTCCAAGGCAAACCTTTCAATATCACAGTAATCCAAGTCTATGCCCAGACCAGTAATGCTGAAGAAGCTGAAGTTGAACGGTTCTATGAAGACCTACAAGACCTTCTAGAACTAACACCCGAAAAAGATGTCCTTTTCTTTATAGGGGACTGGAGTTCAAAAGTAGGAAGTCAAGAGATACCTGGAGTAACAGGCAAATTTGGCCTTGGAGTACAATATGAAGCAGGGCAAAGGCTAACAAAATTTTGCCAAGAGAACGCACTGGTCATAGCAAACATCCTCTTCCAACAACACAAGAGAACACTCTACACACGGACAGCACCAGATGGTCAACACTGAAATCAGACTGATTATATTTTTTGCACCCAAAGATGGAAAAACTCTATAGTCAGCAAAAATAAGACCAGGAGCTGGCTGTGGCTCAGATCATGAACTCCTTATTGACAAATTCAGACTTAAGTTGAAGAAGGTAGGGGAAACCACTAGACCATTCAGGGATGACCTAAATCAAATCTCTTATATTTATACACTGGAAGTGACAAATAGATTCAAGGGATTAGACCTGACAGACAGAGTGCCTGAAGAACTATGGATGGAGGTTTGTGACATTGTACAGAAGGCAGTGATCAAGACCATACCCAAGAAAAAGAAATGCAAAAAGGCAAAATGGTTGTCTGAGGAAGCCTTACAAACAGCTGAGAAAAGAAGAGAAGCTAAAGGCAAAGGAGAAAAGGAAAGATATACCTATTTGAATGCAGAGTTCCAAGGAATAGCAAGGAGAGATTAAAAACAAAAAACAAAAACAAAAAAACCTTCCTCAGTGATCAATGCAAAGAAATAGAGGAAAACAACAGAATGGGAAAGACTAGAGATCTCTTCAAGAAAATTAGAGATACCAAGGGAATATTTCATGCAAATATGAGTACAATAAAGGACAGAAATGGTATGGACCTAACAGAAGCAGAAGATATTAAGAAGAGGTGGCAAGAATACACAGAAGAACTATACAAAAAAGATCTTCATGACCCAGAAAACCACAATAGTGTGATCACTCACCTAGAGCCAGACATCCTGGAATGTGAAGTCAAGTGGGCCTTAGGAAGCATCACTACAAACAAAGCTAGTGGAGGTGATGGAATTCCAGTTGAGCTATTTCAAATCCTGAAAGATGATGCTGTGAAAGTGCTGCACTCAATATGCCAACAAATTTGGAAAACTCAGCAGTGGCCACATGACTGGAAAAGGTCTGTTTTCATTCTAATCCCAAAGAAAGGCAATGCCAAAGAATGCTCCAACTACTGCATAATTGCACTCATCTCATATGCTAGCAAAGCAATGCTCAAAATTCTCCAAGCCAGGCTTCAATAGTATGTGAACCATGAACTTCCAGGTATTCAAGCTTGATTTAGAAAAAGCAGAGGAACCAGAGATCAAATTGCCAATATCCACTAGATCATCAAAAAAGCAATAGAGTTCCAGAAAAACATCTACTTCTGCTTTATTGATTATGCCAAAGCCTTTGACTGTGTGGATCACAACAAACTGTGGAAAATTCTTCAAGAGATGGGAATACCAGACCACCTGATCTGCATCCTGAGGCATCTGTATGCAGGTCAGGAAGCAACAGTTAGAACTGGACATGGAACAACAGACTGGTTCCAAATTGGGAAAGGAGTATGTCAAGGCTATATACTGTCCCCCTACTTATTTAACTTATATGCAGAGTACATCATGTGAAATGTTGGGCTGTATGAAGCACAAGCTGGAATCAAGATTGCTGGGAGAAATATCAATAACCTCAGATATGCAGATGATACCACCCTTATGGCAGAAAGTGAAGAGGAGCTAAAGAGCCTCTTGATGAAAGTGAAAGAGGAGAGTGAAAAAGCTGGCTTAAAACTCAACATTCAGAAATCTAAGATCAATGCATCCAGTCCCATCATTTCATGGCAAATAGATGAAGAAACAATGGAAACAGTGACAGACTTTATTTTTTGTGGCTCCAAAATCACTGCAGATGGTGATTGCAGCCATGAAATTAAAAGACGCTTGCTCCTTGGAAGAAAAACTATTACCAACCCAGACAGCATATTAAAAAGCAGAGACAGTTTCTCAACAAAGGTCTGTCTAGTCAAAGCTATGGTTTTTCCTTTAGTTGTGCATGGATGTGAGAGTTGGACTATAAAGAAAGCTGAGCAGTAAAGAATTGATCCTTTTGAACTGTGGTGTTGGAAAAGACTCTTGAGAGTCCCTTGGACTGCAAGGAGATCCAGTCAGTCCATCTTGAAGGAAATCAGTGCTGAATATTCATTGGAAGGACTGATGTTGAGGTTGAAACTCCAAAATTTTGGCTGCCTGATGTGAAGAACTGACTCATTTGAAAAGATCCTGATGCTGGGAGGGATTGAAGGCAAGAGGAGAAGGGGACAACAGAGGATGAGATGGTTGGATGGCATCACAAACTCAATGGACATGAGTCTGAGTGAGCTCCGGGAGTTGGTGATGAACAGGGAAGCCTGGGGTGCTGCAGTCCATGGGGTCGCACAGAGTCAGACATGACTGAGTGACTGGATTTAAGATCTTTTTAATACTTCCTTTTTCAGAAATAGCAAGCTAGGCTATTCAGACTAATTCCTTGTCACTCTGGTCTATTAGAAACAACTAAACTTCTCAATCTAAAATAATTTTAAAGTCATCAGAGTAACAGCAGAGTAAGAAACTATTAGGACAAAAATATAAGGAATGTTGGGAACCAAAGACCTAAGTAGAGCACCAACATTCTTCTCACCTCAAGGTCATCTGCCATAGTCAGTAACTCTAGGCTTCTGTTTTGACAGCCTGCTGGAGAAAAGGGAAAAGAACCAAGACCCAAAGATGGGGATATTATAGATACTGTCCATGTTACATAGATAGGATGAGTGTCAATCATACATGAACATTACTTCTACCCCTAACTACGGGCAACTATAATAATGGCTGCCTTGGTATTAAGAAGGAGAAAAAAGAAAAAGAAAAACTTTTCTATGTGGTCAAAGATCCACAACCATCACTGTAACCTAAGGTCACTATGCCTTTGTGGTCCTGATTATCTTAAACCATGAATTTGATTTTAGTACTATAGTGGTAGTATCTAAAAATATTTTACAGAGACAAATGTATAAATTCTCTGGAGAATGGTATCTTCTTCCTAGGCCTTAAGCATTATTTCAGTACTTTTTAAGAATAAAGAATAGCACAAAATTAAAGTAGATAGGAAAAAAACAGTTATCACAAATCAGAGTTGGTAAGAAACCCACAAATATTGAAACTATCAAATATAGATTTTAGAATAGCTATGCTTACTCTAGGAAAAGAAATTTAAAAAAAAAACAGGGAAAATGTATCTGCAAAGAATAGGAAACATTTTATAAAAAATGACAAAGCAGGTTTTTATTTTCTGTACACATGAAACTAACACAACATTGTAAATCAATTTTATTTCAATCAAAATATACATGTATTCAATAAAAGTCATCAAGTGGGTATTTTAGAAAGACCAATAGAATTTCTACAATTAAAAAAGTACAAACAAATTAAAACGTGGTTGGAGAAGGAAATTATAGAGTTAATAAGAACACTGGTGATTTGGAAGATAGATCAGATGACATTTAACATACAGCTATAAAAATAAAAAATGAAAAATACAAAAAAAATCTTAGATACATGGAAGATAGAATGAAATGTCTAATATATCTCATTATAGTTACAGAAGAAGAAAATAGAATAGGGAAGAGGTAATATTTGTAGAGGTGATGATTGAGAATTTTCCAGAACTGATGACAGATAGCAACCCATAGATTAAGAAGCACAGTGAATCTTAAGAGTAAGTTTTTAAACTATAATTTTACATAGCATACTGAAAATACGGAAAGACTAAGAGAAAAATTGTAAAGCATACAGAGGGGAAGGGGGGCATTATCTTCAAAGGAAAGACACACCTATATCAACTTCTCTACAACAAAGTGAGCAAGAAGAGAGTGGAATGATATCATCCATGTGCTGAAAGAAAACAACTGTCTATCATATTCTCAACTCAGAAAAAACAATTTTCACGAATAAGAGGAACACGTATTTGTTTTTAGACAACAAAAACAAAGAGATTTCATCTATAGAAAACCTTAAAGATCTTCAGGCAGGAAATGAATGATTGCAGATAGAAGGTCTAAGAACAAAAAAAGAATGAAAAATAAAGAAAATGGTAAATATGTATGCAAATCTAAAAGAACATTAACTCTATGTGGCCATAGGTTAACAATGTCTCAAGATTAAAATACACAGAATGAAAGGCATGAGTCAGAAGGGGGTATATGTAGATAAAAATATTCTAAATACATCAGATCTTCTGGGAGAAGGGTTAAAAAACTGGATTAATATTGATTTTGATAACTTAAGTATAACCATTGCAATTTTTAGAGTAACTACCAAATAGCTTAAAAACTGAATTTATAATTTCAAAACCACCAAGGAAAATGGAATCATAAAAACAATACATGCAAAAGTCAAGAAAGATGAGATAAAGAAACATAAAACAAACAAAGCAATAGAAAACACAAATCAGGATGAAGATTTAAAAGTATTTAAAAGTGATGCTATTAAGTGGCTATCGGCTAAGCTCCAGTGGAAAGAAAGAGAACAAATATTTTCAGTCTGAATTAAAACAAAATCCTACCATTTATTATCTAAGGGAAAAAAAGTCTAAACGTAAAAATACAAAAGAGTTAAACAAAAATCTGGAAAAAATATTATGCAAATAACCATTAAAATTAAATTGGTATGGCTACATTAATATGAAACAAAATTGACTTTAAGGTAAAAAGCATTATTATATATGAGAATCACTTCATACTAACAAAACATTCAATGTACCAGAAAGTCATTATAATTTCAAATGTATATATACCTAACAGCTAGCCTAAAATATTTATAATGCAATACTGACAGAATTACAAGGATGAACAGAAAAATTCATAATCATAGTTGGAGATTTTAAACATTTTCCTCAGTAACTGAAAGAATAAGCAGACTCCCTCCCCCAAAGAAGTAAAATACAGGAGACTTGAGGATTGTGACTAAAATCGTCAACAAATGGAAGTTATACAACACTATAATCAACGATTATAGAACTCACATTCTTATAAAGTCTACAAAGAACCTTTATAAACAGTGACCATACACTGGACTTTAAAACAATCTCAACACATTTCTAAAGAGAAAAATCATACAAGGAATGATCTTCTATCAGAACCTAGAAATAATTTAAAAATTTGAAATTAAAAAAATCTAAATACTGAATCAAAGAACAAAATGTACTAGAAAATAGAAAATTTTATATCAAGTAGTAACAAAACACAAATGTTAAAAACTATAGGATGTATAGCTTTTAACCCACACAGAAACAGACACTGAAACATTATATAATGTTGCAACATTATGTTATGGATATTATCGTGTTATGAATATTAATTTGCAACATTAATTTATGGTTACCCTATCTAAGCCCAAATTCTCCACCTAGTCGTACAGCAGAGAACCTCATGACAGTGTGCCCAGAAATATATGTACAAGAATATTCATAGCATTATTTTTTGCAGAAGCTCCAAGTTGGAAACAACCCAAATATCCAACAGTAGAAGAGATCAATGTACTGTGATATGTTTATACAATGAAATACCATCCAGCAGTGAAAAATGAATAAACTGCTGCCAATCACACATACACAGTCAGCATGGATATACCTTAGAAGCACACTGCGGAGCAGAAGAGGCCGCACATAAAAGAAAACGTACAGTATGATCCTATTCATATTCAGTTTAAAAACAGGCAAAACTAAACTGTGTTGTTTTGGAATACATGTAAAAACAATAAGACTGAAAGTAAAAGTAAGAAAATAATTCCCACAAAAGTGATACACTCATTCATTTCTTGGGAAGAAAGGCAGCGTTGTGCTAGGCAAGGGGTTCTTGAAAGGCGGGGGGACAGGGTTGCTGAGAACTGCGCCCAGACAATCAAAGCTATGGGGCAGCACATTCTAGGAAGAAGGAACAGCAAGTGCAAAGGCCTATAGGTAGGAATGAGTTGGCAAAGTGATGTCCCTGGAGCCTAGTGGGAGGAGATGAAGTCAGAGAGGCCAACAGCCAAGACCTAGATGAGGCAAGGGCCCTGCAGGTCAGGGTGACTCGTTTAGATTTTACTAAAGGGTATAGACCAGGAGGGGGGCCTTCCCAGGTGGCTCAGTGGTAAAGATTCTACCTGCAAATCCGGAAATGTTGGTTCGATCCCTGGGTGGGGAAGAGTTCCTGGAGGAAGAAACAGCAACCCACTCCAGTATTCTTGCTTGGAGAATCCTATGGACAGAGGAGCCTGGCAGGCTACAGTCCATGGGGTTGCAAAGAGTCAGACATGACTGAGTGAAAGTGTTAGTTGCTCAGTCGTCTCCGACTCTTTGCAACCCCTTGGAATTCTCCAGGCCAAAATACTGGAGTGGGTAGCCTTTCCCTTCTCCAGGGGATCTTCCCAACCCAGGGAAGACATGACTGAGCACACACCCAAAGAAGAGACAGGGAGAGAGGCAAGCGTCTTATGGGAGCACCAAGTGGTTATCCAAGTGCCAGGCAAAGGCAGGGGTGATAAGAGGAAGACTCGAAAAGAGGAAGATTCTCAAAAAGAGAATCAAACAAATACTGTCTGATTCTACTTATATGATCTACTTAGAATAGTCAAATTAATAGGGCGAGAAAGCACTCTGGGAGATGCCAGGGGCAGGGGACTCTGAAGCAATGAGAATGAGTCAAAAGCAGAGAAAGAGGGATGGAGGCGGGGCCTGAGTCAAAATGTGCACAAAACTCTGAGCAGTAACTTATGCCTGGAGCATAACATGCAAGGAAGGGACTACTGAGCCAGGGTGGCTGAGCCCTTTGAACCTGAGGCCACAGGAAAACAAGGCCATTTACAGACGCAGGCCATGGGCTTCCCTGGTGGCTCAGTGGTGAGGAGTCCACTTACCAACGCAGGAGACACGGTTTGAGCCCTGGTCCGAGAGGATCCCACAATGCCGAGAAGCAACTAAGCCTGTGTGCCACAACTACTGAGCCTGTGCAAAGCCACAACGACTGACACTACACGCTGCTGCTACTGAAGCCCATGGGTCCTAGAGTCCGTGCTCCACAAGGGAAGCCGCCATAATGAGCCTGCGCATTGCAACACAGAGTAGCCTGTGCTTGCCTCAACTAGAGAAAAGCTGGCATAGCAATGAAGATGCAGCACACTCCATGGAGACACACAGATGGCACACAAACCTACGAAAAGATGCACAACGTGGCTCATTATTAGAGAAATGCAAATCGTAACTACAATGAAATATCACTTCATACCAGTCTGAATGGCCATCACTAAAAAATCTACAAACATTAAATGCTGGAGAGGGTGCGCAGAAAAGGAAAACTTCTTGCATTGTTGGTGGGAATGTAAACTGATACAGCCACTATGGAAGACAGACTGGAGATTCCTCAAAAAACTAGGAATAAAACTACCATGTAACACAGCAGTTTCACTACTAGGCATATACTCCGAGGTAATCAAAATTTAAAAAGGCACATGTACCTCAGTGTTCACTGAAGCACTATTTACAATAGCCAGGACATGGAATCAACCCAGATGTCCACCAACAGACGAATGTCTAAAGAAGTGTAGTACATATATACAATGGAATATAAGTCAGCCATAATTTGAGTCAGTTCTAATGAGGTGGATGAACCTAGAACCTATTATACAGAGTGAAAAAGAGAAAAATATTTTATATTAATGCATATTTATGGAATCTAGAAAGTGGTACTGATAAATCTATTTGCAGAGGCTTTCCTGGTGGCTCAGATGGTAAAGTGTCTGCCTGCAGTGCGGGAGACCCGGGTTCAATTCCTGGGTTGGGAAGATCCCCTGGAGAAGGAAATGGCAACCCACTCTAGTACTCTTGCCTGGAAAATCCCATGGACGGAGAAGCCAGATAGGCTACAGTCCATGGGGTCGCAAAGCATCGGACACAACTGAGCAACTTCACTTTCACTTTCACTTTCATTTTCACTTTCAATGGAGACACAGACATAGAGAACAGACATACGGACGTGGGGGAGGGGGAGAAAGGAGAGGGTGGGATGTATGGAGAGAGTAACATGGAAACATATACATTACCATATGTAAAATAGGTTGCCAATGGGAAATTGCTATGTGACTCAGGGAACTCAAACTGGGGCTCTGTAACAACCTAGGAGGTGGGAAGGAGAGGGAGGTGGGAGGAAGGGGACCTATGGCTGATTCATGGTGAGGTTTGGCAGAAACCAACACAATATTATAAAGCAATTATCCTTAAAAATAAATTTAATTATTAAGAAAAGACTCAGCACAGCCAGAAATAAATAAATAAAATTATTTTTTTAAAAAACAAAAATACATGCCCTAGGTCTCTACTTTGGAGGCTTTACCCTAAAGCATATTAAGCATATTAATTTTGTACCCACATCCCATATTATTGTTTTATTTGTTAAAATTTTTTAAGATAATTTTTATAACTTTCAGTTGAAGAATTTGTTATCCTAAAGATATGGCAAAATGTACATCATAGTTGAAGCTGTATAACAGATACAGGGAAATTCATTACACTATTCTCTCTTCTTTTGCACATATGTTAAAATTCCTATAATAATAAGTTACAACTGAAAAAATAATGTCTTTCTGCTGTTGAGATTAAAACTTTACTATATTTATACAAAATCTTTGGATGTGAATTGAGCCATTAAATCATATCTTGCAGACATTTAATTAAATATTTAATAATTTCAGGGGCAAAAGGATTTGGAGATAATTATCAGAGGCAGAGGATTACTTTTTAAGTATCAAAAAAGACTCACTCAAGAGATTTTATGAAAATCCATCTCTTACATTTTTTGTTTTTGATTTGCTTGATTATCTTACTAATGAATTCCTTATTTGTAAAGGGAGAAACCTGGATCAAAATCACTTTCTGAGGATACAATGGACAATGTATAAAGAGAAGAAAAAAAAGAAAAATAAAACAAACAAAGAAAAAAATGCTGCTTGTCTTTTTTCTTCTCTTTCTGCTTATTTATATGCAGATTTAGAAACTGGCTGGCTGGCTACAGGCATATCTGGATGTCCTTCTTAAAATTAAAAGTCTAATTAAATAAGAATATCTAATGCATCAAATTAGCCAAAGCTCAAGAGAAATCCACGTGGCAGCTTAAGAATCTTCAGCATGTGTATAGAATTTCTCAGGACAGAAGGGAGTTCGGGATGGAACATTCCCCAGTTTAACAAGAATTTACTACCTCAGCAACTCACAGGATAATGAACTAAAAGATACAATAGTGCTTTACTAAAATGGGGACATCTTCCTGAAAGGTAACCATATGCAAACTAGGCTCTATGATTCAGTTTTGTCCCCTCAGTGACTCCAAAGTTACAGAGTGACTGAAGGACATAAGCAACTTGCCCTCCCTCCTCTAAACAATGAACATGGAAAGGATAAAGACTGAGTAAACACGCGTTAGTTGTCTTAGTCAACCCTGCTCCTGTAATAAAATGCCATAGACTGTGTGGCTTACACAATAAACATTTCTTTCTCATGGTTCTAGAGACTGGGAAGTCCAAGGTCAAAGTGACAGCAGATTCAGTTTTTGTTCAGGGTTCTCTGAACTTCCAGATGTTCAAGCTGGATTTAGAAAAGGCAGAGGAACCAGAGATTAAATTGCCAACAATCGTTGGATCATCGAAAAAGCAAGAGCGTTCCAGAAAAACATCTACTTTTGCTTTATTGACTATGCCAAAGCCTTTGACTGTGTGGATCACAATAAATTGTAGAAAATTCTGAAAGACATGGGAATACCAGACCACTTGACCTGCCTCTTGAGAAATCTGTATGCAGGTCAGGAAGCAACAGTTAGAACTGGACATGGAACAACAGACTGGTTCCAAATAGGAAAAGGAGTACGTCAAGGCTGTATATTGTCACCCTGCTTATTGAACTTCTATGCAGAGTACATCATGTGAAATGTTGGGCTGGATTAAGCACAAACTGGAATCAAGACTGTTGGGAGAAATATCAATAACCTCAGATATGTAGATGACACCACCCTTATGGCAGAAAGTGAAGAGGAACTAAAAAGCCTCTTGATGAAAGTGAAAGAGGAGAGTGAAAAAGTTGGCTTAAAGCTCAACATTCAGAAAACTAAGATCAATGCATCCAGTCTCATCACTTCATAGCAAATAGATGGGGAAACAATGGAAACAGTGACAGACTTTGGGCTCCAAAATCACTGCAGATGGTGACTGCAGCCATGAAAAGAAGCTTGCTCCTTGGAAGTAAAGTTATGGCCAACCTAGACAGCATATTAAAAAGCAGAGACATTATTTTGTCAACAAAGGTCTGTCTAGTCAAAGCTATGGTTTTTCCTGTCATGTATGGATGTGAAAGTTGGACCATAAAGAAAGTTGAGCAACAAAGAATTGATGCTTTTGAACCATGGTGTTGGAGAAGACTCTTGAGAGTCCCTTGGACGGTAAGGAGATCCAACCAGTCCCTCCTAAAGAATATCAATCCTGAATATTCATTGGAAGGACTGATGCTCAAGCTGAAGTTCCAATACTTTGGCCACCTGATATGAAGAGGTGACTCATTTGAAAAGACCCTGATGCTGGGAAAGATTGAAGGTGGGAGGAAAAGGGGACAACAGAGGATGAGATGGTTGGATGGCATCACTGACTCAATGGACATGAGTTTGAGTAAACTCCGGAGTTAGTGATGGACAGAAAAGCCTAGCGTGCTGCAGTCCATGGGGTCGCAAAGTTTCGGACACGACAGAGCACCTGAACTGACTGACTCTGCCTGGCTTGCAGATGGCCACCATTTAGCTGTGTGTTCACGTGACTTCTTCACATGAGCAGAGAGAGGAAACTCTGGTGTCTCTTCCTCCTCTTTACATTGGTACTGATCCATCATGCAGGTACCAACCCCCTGACTGTATCTAACCCTAATTATTTCCCAAAGGCCTCCATCTCCAGATACCATCATATTAGGGATTAGGGATTCAACATACAAACTTTGGATGGACACAAACATTCAGTCACTGACACTGGTTAATACCAGTTCCACAGTCTGGTGTGATAAATGCCTGCGCTAAAGCTGCACCAGCTATCCAGGCCAGGGCTCTACACCTCTGCTGTCAACCTAGCTGCTCATTTAAGCAGCCATTCATTGCACTGTGAAGCCGTGTCCCAACTCAGCAGCTTTGGGTATTAAAGAGAGGCCTCACTTAACTGACACTTCTTTCCTAGAAAAGGCACTATAATTCCCAATGCCCTCACTGCCTAGCCCCCCAAACATGCCAGATAAACACACTCCATCCAAAGAAATGAATAAATACACTTCTGGACAATCATTTCACACTTTCTGTTCTCAAAATTCTAATACTTCGTTCTCCCTCCTCATTCTCTGCTGATTACCCTGTTTCCTACTTCACTGAGATGGTAGATGCCATCTCTCGCCTCGCCACAACAGCTCAACTTGATTCTACCTGCCTGCATCGCAGCTCAGGTTCTCTGGTTTTCTGCCTGGCCATGCTCCTACCGAACGCAACTAGTACCTGGACACAGCATCCCTGTTCCTCCTGACTAACCAGAGATACAACACTCATCCTCTCTCCCCTCTCTCACATCATCAATTTCTCCCCCTCTGCTGGATCACTCCCATCGGCATACAAACATGCTATAATTTTTCTCTTCTTAAAAAAAAAAACTTATTGTAAGTCAACTATACCTTAATTTAAAAATTAATAAAAAACTTAAATATAAAAAAGCTTTAACCCCACGTTTCTCCCTGAGTTACCACTCTCCTCCTCTGAACTTCTCTTTTACAACAAAATTCTCTAAAGTTCCCCATATTTCATTTTTTTCTCCTCCCATTTTCTCTTGAGGCCTTAGACTGAAGTTTTCACCCCTGACACTCCATCCAACCTCCCCTTGTCAAAGATACCAAGGACTTTCATGACACCCATGATCAAGTAAAACAGACTCTTCTCAGTCATGGACTTACAAGACCCATTAGCAGCGTCTGGCATGGCTGATCTTCAGCACCTTCTTCCTCCGACTCTCCCCCTCCGTCATCGTCTCCTCTGTTAACTCCTTAACTCCACCATGCCTAACACAAGCACACCCCAAGGCTCAGGCCTCAGACACTTTCTCCTCTTATCCTCATTCCCTTTCTGATCTCACAGTCTCCGGGTTTTAAATACAATCTGTGCACTGACAGTCACCACATTTATACCTGTAACCCTGCCCCTGACCTCACTCTTCATACATCCAGCTGCACAGGACACGCTTCCAACAGGCACAGACCTGACATGACCAAAACTGAGCCTCCAAGCTTGTTCCTAGACCTGTTCCTCCCTCACTCGCCTCAACTCAGCAAATGGCATCTCTGGCCTTCTACCTGCTTGGGCCAAACCCTGGAGGCAATGTTGAATTGCTCACTTGCTCTCATACAACACAACCAATCTCTCAGCATATTCTCTACTCTATCCTCACAATAGATCGGGGTCTGAAATTTACACAGAAAGAATATTTAAGCAAGTAGGGCATGATGCTAACAACTGGCAAATCTGGATGAAGTTGATACAGAATATCTTATGCCATACTCTTGGTGGTTTAGTCACCAAGTCACGCATGACTCTTTGTCTCCCCATGGACTGAAGCCTACCACGCTCCTCAGTCCATGGGATCTTCCAGACAAGAATAGTAGAGTGCATCACCATTTCCTTCTCCAGGGGATCTTCTCCATCCAGGGATCAAACCTGGGTCTCTTACGTTTCACGCAGATCTTTAATTCCCTGGTGGCTCACGAAGGACTTAAAACTTCAAATTTAAAATTATTTCAAAATAAAAAAGTACAATGAAAGAAAAAAAATGTTAGGGACGTAACAACCAAATATAATAAATGAATATTAATTCGGTTTTATCTAAAAAGAAACACACATGTAATAGGCAACTAACTCTGGGAGGACAACTCCGGGAATCTGAAATGAACTTTGCGTTAGTTTGGTGTGATAGTGGCATTGTTTCTGTAGGGGAACATCCTTATTTTCTGAGCTTCATGGTAAAGCACAAAAGCTTCTGACATCTGTAATTTACTTTGAAATGGTTCACCAAAAAATGGCATAGGTAAACCAAATAGGTCAAAATGTTGATGAACATATGGGTGTTTGCTAAATTTTCCTTTTTTTATGTCTGAAATTCTTCAAAATTAAAACTTTTTTAATAGCCTGAAGTCTCCTTACGATCCCCACTACTACCACCTTGGGTCAAAGCCACTGAGAACTCTCCCTGGATGACTGCAGTAACTTCTTCTTCCTGATCTCCCACACTCACTCTTTTTTTTAAATCTTTCTTAAAAATTAACTAATTTATTTTCATTGGAGGCTAATTACTTTATAATACTGTGGTGGTTTTTGCCATACATTGCCATGAACCAGCCATGGGTGTACATGCGTATCGCATCCTGAATCCTCGACACCCTCCCTCCCATCCCAGCCCTCAGGGTGGTCCCAGTGCACCAGCTTTGACGCCCTGTTTCATGCATCGAAGTTGGACTGGAGATCTGTTTCACATATGGTAATATACACGCTTCAGTGCTATTCTCTCAAATCATCCCACCCTCGTCTTCTCCCACAGTGTTCAAAAGTTTGTTCTTTTTATCTGTCTCTTCTGCTGTTTCGCATACAGGGTCATTGTTACCGCCTTTCTAAATTCCATATATACGCATTAATATACTGTACTGGTGTCTTTCTTTCTGGCTTACTTCACTCTGTATTCCAGTTTCATTCACCTCATTAGAACTGATTCAAATGTGTTCTTTTTAATAGCTGAGCAATATTCCATTGTGTATATGTAACACAGCTTTCTTATCCATTTGTCTGCCAATTGACATCTAGGTTGCTTCCATGTCCTGGCTATTGTACACAGTGCTGCGATGAACATTGGGATATACATGTCTCTTTCAATCCTGGTTTCCTCGGTGTGTATGCCCAGCAGTGGGATTGCTGGGTCGTATGGCAGTTCTATTTCCAGTTTTTAAGGAATCTCCACACTGTTCTCCATAGTGGCTGTACTAGTTTGCATTCCCAGCAACAGTGTAAGAGGGTTCCCTTTTCTCTGCACCCTCTCCAGTATTCATTGTTTGTAGACTTCTTGATAGCAGCCATTCTGACCAGCGTGAGATGGTACCTCATTGTGGTTTTGATTTGCATTTCTCTGATAATGAGTGACGTTGAGCATCTTTTCATGTGTTTGTTAGCCATCTGTATGTCTTCTTTGGAAAAATGTCTGTTTAATTCTTTGGCTCATTTTTTGATTGGGTCGTTTATTTTTCTGGTATTGAGCTGCAGGAGCTGCTTGAATATTTTGAGACTAATCCTTTGTCAGTTGCTTCATTTGCTATTATTTTCTTCCATTTTGAAGGCTGTCTTTTCACCTTGCTTATTCTTTCCTTCGTTGTGCAAAAGCTTTTAAGTTTAATTAGGTCCCACTTGTTTATTTTTGTTTTTAATTTTAATTCCATTACTCTGGGAGGTGGGTCACAGAGGATCCTGCCGTGATTTTTGTCAGAGAGTGTTTTCCCTATGTTTTCCTCTAGGAGTTTTATAGTTTCTGGTCTTACATTTAGATCTTTAATAAATTTTGAGTTTATTTTTGTGTGTGGTGTTAGAAAGTGTTCTAGTTTCATTCTTTTACGGGTCCCACACCCACTCTGATCTCTCATTCTGAACATATCAGCCAGTATGAACATGTCAGAATGCTACTCAGACCACATCTCCCTGTGAGTTTACAGCTCTGCAATGGGTTCTTTCTCAGAATAAAATACCAGTCTTTTCAAGGATCTGTAGGGCTCTGTACCACCTGGCCACCCACTAACCTCACCTCCTTACTTCTCTCTCCCCAACATCCCCTCAGTCTGAGACACCCCTGACCTCATATCGGCCAGGCACACTCCTCCTCAGGGACCTGCAATTGCTCCCACTCCACTCAAGAGCTCTCCTCATCTCTTTGGGCTTTGGTTCAAATGCCACCTTCTCAGTTGTAACTTGCTGACACTCCCTAAACGTTCATATCCACACACACTCCTGACCTTTCTTTCAGTTTAATTTTCCTCCAGAGTGCTTCAAGCCAACTGATATCCTATGTATTTTATTTATTTGTCCATTGTATCTTCCCCCACCCTGATGCCATGTAAACTACATCTTAAGACCTTTAGGATGGATGGCATACAGCAGGCACTCAAAATGTATTTGGGCAATGCATGAACTTGGTAAACAATTCCCAGAAGGTTGTTAGCTCTAAAATATGTGTTCATGCTCGAGTGTTCAGTCACTCAGTCCTGTCCGACTCTTTGCAACAGCATGGACTACAGCTCACCAGGCTGCTCTGTCCATGGGATTTTCCAGGAAAGAATACTGGAGTGAGTAGCCATTTCTTCCCCCAGGGGATCTCCTGCACCCAGGGGTCAAACCTTCATCTCCTGCCTTGGCAAGCAGATTCATTACCACGGAGACACTGGGGAACCCCAAGCCCAAAATAAGTGTTCATTCATTCTAAAAACATATATTGGGCATCTTCTCCATGCACAGTCCATGTGCTAGGCATTCAAGCAGGGGTAAGATGGACCTTTACCTTAAAATAGTTTATAGGTTACCTGATAAAAACACAAGTAAGGGTTTCCCTGACAGCTCAGTTGGAAAAGAATCCGCCTGCAATGCAGAAGACCCTGGTTTGATTGCTGGGTCAGGAAGATCCGCTGGAGAAGGGATAAGCTACCCACTCCAGTATTCTTGGGCTTCCCTTGTGGCTCAGCTGGTAAAGAATCTGCCCGCAATGCGGGAGACCTGGGTTCGATCCCTGGGTTGGGAAGATCCCCTGGAGAGGGGAAAGGCTACTCACTCCAGTATTCTAGCCTAGAGAATTCCATGGACTGTATAGTCCATGGGGTTGCAAAGAGTCGGACATGACTGAGCAACTTCCACTTCACTTCACAAGAGCAATAAACTCTTATGTTATCATTAAATGGGCTCACAAAAGCATGAATTGTCAGTGCTACTAGGGGAAAAAGAGAATGGGAGTGTGAGGCCTCCTTCATGGATGACATGAGGCCACACGGATTATGATTTTTTCCCAGGTCTGCTCTCATTGGACGCTAAGCACAGTGCCCGCCATAAACTCATCATTCAATAAATGCCCAGAGTTTGTTCATCAAGGGTAAACAGAGTCTTGACGGATGAGCAGATCCTTGTCAAGTCAACAAGGCAGGGGAAAGGACATCCTAGGGGGCGGGGGGTGAGAGCATTAGCAAAGGCCATGGGGCAAGAACAAACCTGGCACCTCCATCTAGCAGCACAATCCAAAGAGGGATGGATTTTTATAGACTCTCATGGAATTCTTGAGGCAAGCGGCAACTTGTTCAAGAAACGAGTCCATACACAGGACGTCCTTCTTTCTTTTAAGGATAATTATACAGCTGCTACTAATCATCATCATGGGGCCTCCCTGGTGGCTCAGATGGTAAAGAATCCACCTGCAGTGTGGGAGACCTGGGTTCAATCCCTGGGTTGGGAAGATCCCCTGGAAGAGGGAGGGCATGGCAACCCACTCTAGTATTCTTGCCTGAAGAAGCCCATGGGCTACAGTCCATGGGGTCACAAAGAGTTGGACACAGCTGAAGGACTAACACACACACTAAGCACCATTAGTATGGTAACTGCTATCATTCATTAAAGCACTTACAAATGTGAGTGTGTCATATACCCAGGACAACTCACTTCAACACTAAGCACCATTAGTATGGTAACTGCTATCATTCATTAAAGCACTTACAAATGTGAGTGTGTCATATACCCAGGACAACTCACTTCAACACTAAGCACCATTAGTATGGTAACTGCTATCATTCATTAAAGCACTTACAAATGTGAGTGTGTCATATACCCAGGACAACTCACTTCAAATTTGAAGTGCTGTTTTGACTCATGTTAAGTTTCAAGACACTGAGGCAGAATGAGTTGGCAAGTGGCTCAGTGGTAAAGAATCAGCCTGCAATGTAGGAGACACAGGAGACATGGGTTCGATCCCTGGATTGGGAAGATCCCCTGGAGAAGGAAATGGCTACCCACTCCAGTATTTGTTTTCTGGAAAATTCCATGGACAGAAGAGCCTGGCAGGCTGCAGTCCATGGGGTCACAAAGAGTTGAACATGACTGACTAACACACACACTCATCATCATTAGTATGATAAAGGCTAACCTTTATTAAAGCACTTGCAAATATGAGTGTTTCACATGTCCAGAACAACTCATTTTAGATCTGAAGTACTGTTTTGACCCATGTTAAGCTTTAAGACACTGAGGCAGGGTGAGCCGGCAAGTAATAGAGATACACAGGGCTTCCCTGGTAGCTCAGCTGACGAATTTGCCTACAATGCAGGAGATCCCACTTTGATTTCTGGTGAGGAATATCCCCCAGAGAAGGGATAGGTCACCCACTCCAGTATTCTTGGGCTTCCCTGGTAGCTCAAATGGTAAAGAATACACCTGCAATGCGGGAGACCTAGGTTCGACCCCTGGGTTGGGAAGATCCCTTGGAAGAGGGCCTGGCAACCCACTCCAGTATTCTTGCCTGGAGAATCCCCATGGACAGAGGAGCCTGGTGGGCTACAGTCCATGGGGTTGCAAAGAGTCGGACACAACTGTGAGACTAAGCACAGCACAGCACACAAAGATAGGCAGGTAGAATGGGCGTCCTAGACCCTGCTGGACGCTGGGCCCTGTGTGCCTTGACTTCTTCACCAAAATATAAGCCTCCTAGTTCTACCACAGGGAGAAGGCAATGGCACCCCACTCCAGTACTCTTGCCTGGAGAATCCCAGGGACGGGGGAGCCTGGTGGGCTGCAGTCCATGGGGTTGCTAAGAGTCGGAGACGACTGAGCGACTTCAGTTTCACTTTTCACTTTTCACTTTCCTGCATTGGAGAAGGAAATGGCACCCCACTCCAATGTTCTTGCCTGGAGAATCCCAGGGACGGGGGAGCCTGGTGGGCTGCCGTCTCTGGGGTCGCACAGAGTCGGACACGACTGAAGTGACTTAGCAGCAGCAGTTCTACCACAGAGCCTTTTCCTGCTGTTCAAGAAAAGTGAAGGACTGTGGTTTCAAATTACATGCCACTTTAAAAGTCAGAAAGCCAGAAAATCATGTTCTCACTCCAATCTCCAAGCTTTTCTCTAAAGAAAGAGAAATTATATTATTATACATTATCATAATTTAAATTATTTTAAAATAGAAATAGAACCTAGATAAAAAGCATGTGGTACCCTAGGGTATTACATACATTTGGAATAGTATTATTTGACTAGGCAGGGGAATTCAATTCATTTTTGCCAACCTTTAACACAGAAAAATTCAAAAAGTAATTACTTTTCTCAAGCTTTTACCATGTGTTCAGTGTTTCTTAGGTATTTCACAGAGATTATTTTATTTAACTCTTATGACAAATCTTCCAAGTTTTTAAGATTATTAGCCTTTTTACAGATAAGGAAACTGAGGTTTAGAGGGTAAAGTATAGAAACGGTTTGTCCATTAAGGAAAGAGGTCCTAATTTTCCAACTAACATTTGATACAGAACTCAGCATGTAGTAAATACTCAAAAATGTTTGCTGAATCACATAAGTATTGGGGAGAAACAGAAATAAGCAACAAAGTTTTAGATTTTAGTACACCAGAGGTTTGGCCAGGACTCATCTCAACCCTTTATAATTTAAGATAAAACAATATTTCATTTTTTAATCAGTTAAATTTAAACAACACACACAAGTTCAAGTCCTGCTTCAGAATTAAAATCAATGAGAACTGAAATCAGTTCAAATTGGACACATTTTCACAATTAAAATTAGTAATGGGAAAATGAGAAAATCTTAGATGAAACCTACCAACTGAATGAATAACCAAAGAAAAAGAGGACTGTCCCTTTGCAAAGGAAACATGAAGAACAAGTTGGAGGAAATTCTGTATTTGGCAGCTTCTTGAGGTCTGTATGTACCCCATACAGTGTTTCAGGTACAAATTTAAGCCTCTCACATCTTCTTTCACAAAACAGGGCATGAACCACACTCACCCCACACTGAGGACTTCTTACTTGGCTTCTGTGTTTCTAGAAATGGTACCTCAATCTTCACGTCATTGGGTTGGATCTAAGAAAAGCTAGAAAGCACTTTCACAATGCCGACCCTCTCCAGCCAGTCATCTACTCTTGTTCCCACCCTTCTACCCAGAGAGAAGAAAGGAACACCTAAAAGAAAGACCAGTGATGGCTGGGGAGGAAAGCTAGTTTCCATTGACCAGAAGCACCAAACAGACCCAGCTTAAGCAAGGAATCTGCACACTTAGTGACTCTCCCAGCATTCAGAACAATAAGAACCCTGGAAGGGCCCCACTGTAGGATGATCACCTGTTATTCCACAGCTGCTGCTGCTGCTGCTGCTGCTGCTGCTGCTGCTGCTGCTGCTGCTGCGTCACTTCAGCCGTGTCTGACTCTGTGCAACCCCACAGACGGCAGCCCACCAGGCTTCCCCGTCCCTGGGATTCTCCAGGCAAGAACACTGGAGTGGGTTGCCATTTCCTTCTCCAATGCATGAAAGTGAAAAGTGAAAGTGAAGTCACTCAGTTGAGTCTGACTCTTCGCAACCCCATGGACTCCAGCCTACCAGGCTCCTCTGCCCATGGGATTCTCCAGGCAAGAGTACTGGAGAGGGGTGCCATTGCCTTCTCCGGTTATTCCACAGCTATCGCTAGACAAATATGGTTTCCCTGTATCCAAAGATTGAAATTCCACAAAGAAAATTCAATATTTTATATACTTCCATATTAATTTTGTCACTCAAATCCATCGTAAAATGCATTTACAAGAAGCTATCTACATGGACCAATTCTTAAATTTGTTTATCTCAAATCTGGTTTGCTCACCCACAAGTACCCGTTATAATAAGATGACTCAGCCCTGTCCCCAGGGAGTGCTACACACACAGGTTGTACCTTCTTCCTCTCCTAAACTCCAGTACCAGAACACAGCAATTTTGTGCTCTTTACTTTCAAATCCCCCAGCCCCTAGCCTCTGCCATAGACAGGCCCTTTGTAACCCCTTGAGAAACCTAAGTGAATTAAGTCCTGTAGGTGCTCGATTTTTTTTTCTGGATTTTCTGAGACAATCTTTATTTCAAATAATCACTTGTTCCCAAAAGCATACAAGCACACTCATGTTTTCCTGACTGCATGTCCCACTTTGTTTTGCCTTTTTAATGTTGGATAGACTGCAGAGTGCTGAGTTAATGATATATTACTAGTTTTCACGGGTCCCCTACTCTGATTTTTTTCCTGTAAAATATGATACAGTTGGTATAGCCAATGGTTCAGTTCAGTTGCTTAGCTGTGCCCTACTCTTTGCAACCCCAGGGCTGCAGCGTGCCTGTCCATCACCAATTCCTGAAGCTTGCTCAGTCTCACGTCCATCAAGTCAGTGATGCCAACCATCTCATCCTCTGTCGTCCCCTTCTCCTCCTGCCTTCAATCTTTTCCAGCATCAGGGTCTTTTCTAATGAGTCAGTTCTTCACATCAGGTGGTATAGCCAATAGTGAGGTAATAATTTAACTTTCTTTCTTTTTCCCTTGGGTGTTTAATTTCTGCATGTGTGTGGTGGGAGTGGAGTGGGGTTGGGGAGAAGAGGTCATCATGACAATCCTATGCACTCTTCAGAGGACAAGGCAAAAGGCTGGAAGGCAGACCACACACGAGCAGGGGAGGTGCCTGCTCAAAATCACCTCTAGGAGGTATCTCCCAATGAGAGATTTACGTTCAACGAGCAAGTTTTTTTTTTTCCCAACAACAAGATGAACAGTTCAATTTTAATCATACATTGGTATGAGGCACTGATAATAAAAGCCAATTCCATTCCTACATGAGCCAAGTACGTAGCAAACATGGGATTTTTGTGAAAGCAGGTAAAGCGAGACCATTTTAGAAAAAGGTCAGATGGCCCTAGTTATGTACTTATAGAAGAAAGGGTGGGAAGGAATGCCCTAGGTCTCAGCCTGGCAATAGGGCTGCAGTTGCCTCTTGAGTCTTCCTCTCCCAGTCACCCTCATGGTGACCGCAGTTCCCCAAACCCACCACATCCCTTGGGCTATTTATCTTCCTGAAGCAGGCTTGGCACCTTCATTCTTTCTCTACCTGGCCAAGGTAATCATCCTTAAAAATTCAGCAGTGTCACCTCCTCCAGGGAGCCTTTTCTGCTCCTTTCCTCCTCATCTCTATATTCCCTAGGACTACAGGTACACCTTGGAGATACAGTGGGTTCAGTTGAAGATCACTGCAATAAAGCAAACAGCCCAACAGTGATTTAAATGACTTTTTTGGTTTCCTAGTGCATGTAAGTTATGTTTACAATATACCACAGTCTATTAAGTCTATTATGTCTTAAAAAATGTACAAATCTTAGTTTAAAAATACCATTCTGCTAAAAAGAGCCAAAACATACTAGTAACATCAAAGACCACTGATCATCATAATAAATACAATAATGAAGAAAAGTTAGAAAGATTGTGAGAATTACCAAAATGTGACACGTACACACAAAATGTAGCATCAAAGGAGCAAATGCTGTTAGAAAAATGATGCCAAAAGCCTTGCTCGATGCAGAGCTGCCACAAATTTTCAATTGGTAAAAAATACAATATCTGCAAAGTGCAATAAAACGAAGCCCAATAAAGCAAGAGATGCCTATATTTGAAAGACAATAAACTCGAGGTTCTAATTAAATTTAGTCGTAAGGCAAGCCAATGTGCTATAAAAGATACAATAACTGGTTGACAGCTTGGTCTCATTTCTCCATGGATGCAGAAATCCTATGTCTTAGCCTTCAGAATGGGCTACACAGTGGCAGAGAGTTAAACCCACATTTCCCATAGAACTCTAGAACAGCTATCAATGGACATGTGACAACATACCAAGAATTAAAACAATCCTGTCTTTCTTTTTAACGAAGGAAGAAACTTTAGTAAAAAAGAAAAAGTACAATGCTAAATGAGGAAATGAATCAACAAGCAAAAAGTGTTTATACTGTGAACAAAAGACTTCAAAGATAATAGCTTAGGTACAACCCACAAAATAAAATTAGCTATTGGCACAGTATTGCCATGAATCAACACCCATTTTAAATGTATTCAAGTATTTTGCATTTTGCAATATAGTCTTTTCCTTTTTCATATTCATTCAATTTTGTCACTAATTTTCTCTACTGTATCTCTGAAGGCAAAACTGCTTTATGGCTAATTAGTTATATGGCAAAAATGCTTGTGGCAAAGATGTTTACAGCAAGGATGCTTATGGCGGAAATGCCAGACACGAGCTGCATGGTTCTGGGTTGGTTACTCCACTCCTCTTTGCTTTGGTTTCTTCATAGGTAAGAAAGGTTTTTAAGGCTGAACACATTACAGAGGGTGGTGATGAGGGTTAAGTGTAAAGGCCCCATTACGGAATCCAGAATATAACATAACCTTGGTGAATATATATTTATTTCCCCTCCTTGTTGGGAGTCTAGTTTTCCTACCTGCATTAGGTATCTACCACATCTGAAAGATGGAAGATGAAAACATGAATTTTCATTATATCTGGAGCTAAATAAAGAGAGTGCAAGCATTATCAGAATCCTGCAGATTAGCCAAGACTTGCGTACTAACCTTTATTTTTTAATTAGAGGAAAACTGCTCTACAATGTTGTGTTGGTTTCTGCTGTACAACAATTATGGCTGATTCACGTACTAACCTTTAATGCCAACTCTGCTGCTAGCCTTGACCTGTGTGTCGTGGTGCACCACATGTGTGGCACGCAGAAATTGCCTCACTCACAGTGCATCCTCCACACAACAGTATCATTAAATTTCTACATAGTTGAGCCCTAAGCACAGTGTATAACCTCCCATCAGTGGGCAACTGCTCTGCTCTGAGTCAGTATATGGGCAAAATAAGAAAAATTGGCCAAATTTGAAGTGATTTTCTAAAATAGTTTGCTCATATCCTGACAGCCCTAAAGACAAAGCCAGCAGCTCAAGTTGTATTTAGAATGAAAATAATTAGCTTTAATTGCTTTTAGCTAAGTTTCCAATCACATGGAGAGCTCATTATGAATTTAGATTCGGGGAGGCCTTAACTTGCTTCCCTGATAGTCATTTGGAATCTGTTCAAATCTTTCCAAAAGAGACAAGGCTGGACCTCCTGTTGTTCTCTTCCAAGTACCTACCCTCCCCACTATCACCATCTCACAGAGAAACTCATTCACCCCTTACATTAGTAGGTGGTATAGTCAAATGTCAGGAGTCACATGCTATGTTTCAACTTTCAAGATGTGTGTGCATACTCAGTTGCTCAGTTTTTCTGACTCTTTGAGACCCTATGGACTGTAGCTCACCAGATTCTTCTGTTTCCCAGGCAAGCATACTGGAGTGGGTTACCATTTCCTTCTCCAGGGGATCTTCCCAATCCAGGGATCGAATGCATACCTCCTGCGTGTCTGCTTTGGCAGGGGGATTCTTTACCACTGAGCCACCTGGGAAGGCCAACTTTTAAGACAAGTATGTTAAATTAGTGATGATAGAGGATTCTTTTACACCTCCTGTCTGCCCCTGGCTAAAGAATGTGGCCATCATGAGTTAATCACAGAAGGGAGAATAGCTCGGAGGAAGCAGAAGGCAAGTGGCCCTGCAACAACACCAGGCAGGAGGTGAGTGCAAAGTGGGGGGCAGGGGCAAAAGACAAAAGAGAAGGGGAGGAGGGGAAAACCACACTGGATTCCCAAGGAGAAGCAACAGCACTTCCTTTTCAACAACCTAAAATACAGTTCTCCTGACGGCAAATTAATAACAAGACTCAGAAAATCCCATGGCTGGAGCAATAAAGAAGTCCTAGAAAGGAGCCATATCACTTAAGTCTTGTAGCTCATGGCTCTCTAGCTAAGGTACTTAACAACTGTACTAAAAACAGAATCAACTGCCTGGTGAGTCCCACAAAGTCAGAAGCTGATGCTTACCCAACTCTGCAGCCTGCTTGAAAGGGAACCAGGCACTGAGAGACTCTCGTTTAATCCCCTAAATAGGAATCATTTCCCCTTGACAGAAGAGGTATCTGGGAAACTTACCATATTCGCTAAGGGTAACAGAACTTGAGCCAGGACATGGACCTGCTGCTGCTGCTAAGTCACTTTAGTCGTGTCCGACTCTGTGTGACCCCATAGACAGCAGCCCACCAGGCTCCCCTGTCCCTGGGATTCTCCAGGCAAGAACACTGGAGTGGATAGGACATGGACCAGGTAATCTGATTTCCGTCCTCAAATATGTACAAGATCCATTGCCCCCTTAACCTTTCACCTGCACTTAGGAGGTAACCAACAAACATTACCTAAACAGCAAACTCTGTCCCCAGAAGCCACACTGACCTCCTAAGGCTGCTCGGACTATCCCAGCCCCAGCAGAGACGGCTTTACCAAAGCCAGCACTACGGGAAACCCGGCTTTGTTCCTCCCTCCCTCCTGGTGGAGACAAGCTGTGTCCTTCTCAGAATCGCCTGGGCAAGTTTTAAATCTCTGTGGTTCAAAGATATTCACTGTGTGTTCTGACATTTTTCATGGGGTGCTTCAAAAGCCTGGGCTTCTAGAGGCACAGCAGGCCTGGCTCCCTGCTGGAGCAGGACACCTTTTCTCATCCACTTCTGTCATATCGCTACTTAGCAGCCAGCCAAAGGCTCCAATGCTCTGAACTCAGGTGGATTTTGCATCTCTTTTGTATGTGTCAGTAAAGCCCAAGTTGACAGCCCTGTGAGCCCACATGGATTCTGCCGCCCTTGGGGTTCCACAGGATGAAAGAGTTTTGCTCTAAATTGAGAAGCTGTTTCCCATGCATCTCCTTGGATTTCTCCTCTCCAAATGGTAAATGCCACAGCCACCTCTGCCAGGGACGGTGCCCACAGCCAGCGCATGGGTGTGACAGGCTATAGTCTTCCCCTGGGAACCATGGAGGATTAGTTCCAGGATGCCTACAGATACCCAAATCTTCAGATGCTTCAATCCCTTTTAATAATGGCATAGTACAGCCAGTCCTCTGTACCTGCAGGTTACAGAGGCATGGGTCCCACATCTGCAGACACAGGGCTCACTGTACTAGCTATTTGTTGCTTCTCCTGTCACACGAATGTGACTAACAGAGTCCAATGATGTGGAAGGCAGCTAACATTTACTACCCGCTTACTATGTGCAAGACACCTCTCTAAACACTTTATATATGTTAATTCCTTTTAGGCTTCACAAAGGCCCCATGAGGCAGGCACTACTGTTATGCCTGTTTCACAAACAACGAAACTGAAGCTTAGGGTGGTCAGACAACTCTCCCAAACACCCCCACATACCTCTTTATATTAGAGAAGAGACTCAAACTCACAGACCTGGCTCCTAGAGTTCACTACATCATAGTCCTGCTGTAAACCATATGCTGAAATCATAAATGTCTCCCAACATTGCTTGGGCGTAACATGAATTTCACATTAGCTTACATGCAATTTAATCTGCCAGAAACACTAGGTGGAAGCAGAAAACTATAATGAGTTGAGCTAGGAGGAGGAAGGAGGCAGTGTAGGAATACGCAAAACACACACATACATGCACACACACACGCACACACACACACACGCCCCTCAACAACTCCAAGCTACTTCAGTTCACATGTGTCGCGAGATAAACCACCATTGTTACAACTTTCTCTCCCATTTCAGATCACCCTCCTCCCACCCCCTCAAGCAGCTTACGAGCTAGAACCCCTCACACACTGTTTTGGATGGCATTCATATATTCAAGCCCTAACCCCTAATGGGACGGTATTTGGAAACAGACCTTTGAGGAAGTAACTAAGGTTAAATTAGGTTGTAAGAGTAGCAAACTAGTCCAGTATGACTGGTGTCCTTACAAGAAGAGGGAAGGACCCCGTGAAGACACAGGGAGAAGGCAGCCACATGCAAGGCAAGGAGAGAGGCCTCCAGAGAAGTCAACCCTGTCACATCTTGATCTTGGACTTCCAACCTCTGGAACAGCAGGCAATACATTTCTGTTGTGTAAGCCACTCCGTCTGTGCTATTTAATTATGCATCCCTAACAAATGAACGGCTTCCCTGGTGGTGCAGAGGTTAAAGCATCTCCCTGCAATGTGGGAGACCTGGGTTCGACCCCTGGGTCGGGAAGATCCCCCGGAGAAGGAAATAGCGGCCCACTCCAGTATTCCTGCCTAGAGAACCCCATGGATGGAGGAGCCTGGTGGGCTACAGTCCACGGGTCGCAAAGAGTTGGACACGACTGAGCGACTATGGGCTTCCCTGGTAGCTCAGCTGGTAAAGAATCTGCCTGCAAGACAGGAGACCCCAGTTTGATTCCTGGGTCAGAAAGATCCCCTGGAGGAGGGCATGACAACCCACTTCAGCATTTTTGCCTGGGGAATCCCATGGACAGAGGAGCCTGGCGGGTTACAGTCCATGAGGTCACAAAGAGTTGGACACAACTGAGCGACTGAGCATAGCACAACAAACTAATATACCAAATTATAGGTGGACTTCAGGTCTTTTTCAAGGTAAAGTGCCATATTTATTATAGTCGTCAAGTATTTCTTAGCCATTCAACATGTGTGAAACTATGCTCTGTTTATCAGGTTCCTATCTTTATTTGAAATTTGGCACTGATGATGCTTTGAGCGCTCGGCCCCTGACTCATTTTTCTCATAAGTCCTACATTGTGTTTTTATGTTTTTAAGTGCAATTGTGCCTGCCGTGGCGGTTTTTAGGAATATATACATCCTGTTGGGAGAAGGCAATGGCACCCCACTCCAGTACTCTTGCCTGGAAAATCCCATGGGTGGAGGAGCCTGGTAGGCTGCAGTCCATGGGGTCGCTGAGATTCGGACACTACTGAGCGACTTCCCTTTCACTTTTCACTTTCATGCGTTGGAGAAGGAAATGGCAACCCACTCCAGTGTTCTTGTCTGGAGAATCCCAGGGACGGCGGAGCCTGGTGGGCTGCTGCCTATGGGGTCGCACAGAGCTGGACACGACTGAAGCGACTTAGCAGCAGCATACATCCTGTTATAACACAGTGGCTCAACTGCCACTCAGGGGTAAATGATCATAGAGACTGAAGATAAAGCATAACACATAATGCTTCCACAGCCTCAATCAGTGGAAGGCACTGACTCTGGCACACTGAGGAGGCAGGGTCTATAAAAAATCTCAAGGAGGGCAGGAATCATGCTCAGATACATATATGCATGAGTATTTGTGTGGAGAAATCGATACAATACTGTATAAGTAGTAAAAGTGAAAGTGTTTATATCTGGGTGATAGGCTTTGGAGTGTTTTTCCCCAATTTTTAAATAAGCATTATATATACATATATAGAGGGAATATGTCCTCTATAATCAAAGTTGATTGTAATGATTTTCACTATTTTGTTCTAAATTGGATATTAATAACTTTTAAAATAGACTACACAACAATAAGAAATGGCATATAGATTCAAAACCTGGCAGACAAGAATTAAATAAGAACATTAAGCCTTAATAAATTCAGTTACTCCTCCATATACTCTGTCCTTTTCATAACTATCCATGTTAAATAAAATTATTGGGAAAACTACAGAGCCTTGAGAAATCCAGGATTTAAAGAAACTGACCAGCAGTACCTCAGATGCAGTCAGCTCGGCCAAAGAGTGGCCTCTCTGATATTTTTAGTGAAAATCTGTTTTCCTTAATTAGCTGGTACATATGAGTTAGAGGCCTAGCCATATGCCATCAAGGAATGTGAGAGGCTTGATCTAAATGGAAAAGCTGAGTTCACTTTTCACAGATGGTAGGTGTGGAGCAGAAAAATTGAGAAAAGTTTCAAAAGCTTTCTCACAGCAGAAGACTAGACTGTATATAGTTCAGTTCATCAGTCTTCAGAATTTCTGTAGTGAAAGTTACACTCTCGTAAGAACACTAACAGCTTCAAAGAGGGTCTGATGGACTAATGAAACAGTACAGCATCAAAGCACTGTGCCCCAGAAATATTAAAGATGGGCACTGGGCTTCCCTGGTGGCTCAGACAGTAAAGAATCTGCCTGAAAAGCAGGAAACCTGGGTTCAGCCCCTGGGTCTGGAAGATCCCCTGGAGAAGGGAATGGCTACTCACTCCAGTATTCTTGCCTAGAGAATTCCATGGACAGAGGAGCCTGGCAGGCTAGTCCATGGGGTTTGCAAAGAGTCAGACATGACTGAGCAACTAAACACACACACACACACACACTGATTATAGAACTGTTCTAATGCTTCTATTAAATGGCAACTCTTTGGGCAATGGTGACTATGCCTATAGCTATAATATCATTTTTTTTTTTCCTAAAACTCTGACAGAACTGCTAATAATATTGTAATCCTCAAGCAGGGATTTAGCAAACTATGGCTTGCTGGCCACATCCAGTCTGCCATCTGTTTTCCTAGAGCCCATGAGTTAAGAACAGTTTTTAAAATCTTTAATGATTGAAAAAAAAGTTAAGAATAATGCTCCACGGGGGCATCCCTGGTGGTCCAGTGGTTCAGAATCTGCCTTGCAGTGCAGAAGATACCGGTTCAATCCCTGGTCTGGGAGGATCCAACATGCTGCAGGGCAACTAACCCCATAAGCCACAACTACTAAACCCACGTACTTGCAATAGCTGAAGCCCACATGCCCGAGAGCCTGTGCTCCACAAGAGAAGCCACCGCCAGGAGAAGCTTGGGCACTGCAGCTAAGGAGTAGTCCCCACTTGCTGCAACTAGAGAAAAGCCCTCGCACAGCAAGACCCAATGCAGCCAAAAATAAAATAAATTTAAAAAAGAATAATGCTTCATGACCCGTGAAAATGACAAGTTCACATTTCAGTACCATAATTAAAGTTTTATTGGAACCCAGCCACGCACATGTGCTTTGTCTCTGACTGTTTTTGTTGAGACAATAGCTGAGTAGTATTGTGATAAGGTTCATGTGGCTAAAAATATTTCCTTTCCATTTACAGGAAAAATTTGCTGCTCCCTGCTCCAAGTTACAACTGACCTGAATACAAACCATGAATTTAAAACCATTTAAAATAGTCAAGAATAGTCATGAACATCTAGACGTTCACTGACTCAACCAAATTTGAACAATAACTAGATGTGTAACTACATACTTTAAAAGTTGTTCATCAATCCAAGGACTATTGTATATTAATGGTAAACAATCATCACAACAGTAAGAAAACAACTCTACAATGTACTTTTCAAGAACTATGAGGTTGTCCTTCAATTTTTTTAAGGACTAATTTTTTCCAGACTTAGGATCAGCATCAATGCTTTGTCAGTCAAAAATCCCAGTACCAAAAAAATAAATAAATAAAGACGACATTCCTTTAAAAGATAATACTTTCTTATTCTTTACTTTAAAAATTACATCAATCTTCAGGAACCTTTGGTAGCTACTTTGTAAATGAGGCTCATGTCATGATCTGATGGAGAAAGAAAATAAGTTACATTTTCTCTTTGGCAAAATTTCACCCATCATAAGACTGTAAAATACATGGAAGATTCTAGAACAGTTTACAATCATTCAGTTGTTGTCGGATTTTTTTTTTCTGCAAACAGGTGGCTGGGTTATGAAAACTTGTTGAATATATTCACCACACAATTTCCTCAGATCAAAGATTGATCTGAAATAAAGGAATATACATCTCAATTCATTGTATCCTTAGAGCCCTATTTCCTCTCCTCAACCCCATCAATGATTAGGCTCCACATTCTTCCATAGGTCTCAAGACAGCATCGATAACTTGTCCAAGTAAAACAGCTAGCAAATAAAAATAGTGATTGAGCTGGTGGCATGTGGGCAACTGGTTAGGCCACTCCTACCTCACTGTTGAGTTATCCTTACTTCAAGGGAATCACAAATTAAGATCACAGTGGGACTCTTTTGCAGAAATAAAGTCACAATTCCAAAAGGTTTTGGGTTTTTTGGGGGGGCACAGCGGACTTTCATTTCACAGCACTCTTTTGAGAAAGCCACAGCCAAGGAAGAGGAAGTGATCCTCCCTTGGGGGATGCAGCTCATCCTGGTAGGCAGGACCCTGCCTGGGCCAGTTCGTGGGACCCTTTCTGCCCGTCCTTTACCTGGCTGCCAGAAGGTTCCCTATTTTGGGCAATGTGCTGCCACTGAACAGAAGCATCCACATATGGCAGCACTTGGGGGAGTTTTAATCAGCACCAACACTAAAATGGAATTCCTAAAGAAAAGACTGCACTCAAAATGTCAGCAAATTTGAAAAAACTCAGCAGTGGCCACAGGACTGGAAAAGGTCAGTTTTCATTCCAGTCCCAAAGAAGGGCAATGCCAAAGAATGTTCAAACTACCAGACAATTGCACTGATTTCATATGCTAGTAAGGTTATGCTCAAAATCCTTCAAGCTAGGTTTCAGCAGTACATGAACTGAGAACTTCCAGATGAACAGGCTAGATTTAGAAAAGGCAGAAGAATTAGAGATCAAATTATCAACATTCACTAGATCAGAGAGAAAGCAAGGAAATTCCAGAAGAACATCTGTTTCTGCCTCATTAACTATGCTAAAGCCTTTGACTGGGCAGATCACAACAAACTGGAAAATTCTTAAAGAGATGGGAGTACCAGACCACCTTACCTGTCTCGTGAGAAACCTGTATGTGGGTCAAGAAGCAACAGTTAGAACCAGACATGGAATAACTGACAGCTTCGAAACTGTATTTTTGTCTCTCTCCATATTTAACTTATATGCAGAGTGCATCATGTGAAATCCAGGCCTGGATGAATCACAAGCCGGGATCAAGATTGCCAGAAGAAATATCAACAACTTCAATAATGCAGATGATACCACTCTCATGGCAGAAAGCGAAGAGGAACTAACGAGCCTTTTGATGAGGGTGAAAGAGGAGAGGGAAAAAGTTGGCTTAAAACTCAACTTTCAAAACATGAAGATCATGGCATCCAGTCCCATCACTCTGTGGCAAATAGAAGGGGAAAAATGGAAGCAGTGGCCGATTTTGTTTTCTTGGGCTCCAAAATCACTGTGGATGGTTGGTGACTACAGCCATGAAATTAATAGACGCTTGTTCCTCGGAAGGAAAGTGATGGCAAACCTAGACAGCATATTGAAAAACAGACATCATTTTGCTGACAAAAATCTGTATAATCAAAACTATGGTTTTTCCAGTAGGCATGTACAGATGTGAAAGCTGGATCATAAAGAAGGCTGGGGACTGAAGGATTGATGCTTTCAAATTGTGGTGCTAGAGAAGACTCTTGAGAGTCCCTTGGACAACAAGGAGATCAAACCAGTCAATCCTCAAAGAAATCAATCCTAAATATTTATTGGAAGGAGTGTTGCTGAAGCCGAAGCTCCAATACTTTGGCCACCTGATGCAAAGAGCCAACTCACTGGAAAGGACCCTGATGCCAGGAAAGATTGAAGGCAGAAGGAGAAGGGCATGACAGAGGATGAGATGGCTGGATAGCATCACCAACTCAAAGGACATGAATTTGAGCAGACTCCAGGAGATAGTGGAGGACAGAGAAACCTGGCATGCTGCAGTCCATGGGGTGGCAAAGAGTAGGACATGACTTAGTGACTGAGCAGCAACAACATAGAAAAGACAGTCTCAGGCCCTCATCTTACAAGAGTCCATATGGAGCAAGCTGCAACCCAATTCAATTTAGGAGAAACTTGTTGGTTCTAAGTGAGAGCTTTTAGCCAGAGGGATCCATGGTTTGAGGCTATGGAAACTTTGCCTTCCTCCTCTAACAGCTATATCAAGATAATATAAAAATAAATAATATTTTCAATAAAAATAAAACTTTCAGAATAAATGTCATCTCCTTTTTATAAACTGTTCACTCACTCTTGAAAATCTCTATTTCAGTTGCCAATAAGGATTTAAAATCTTCTGGAAGAAATATTCATCAAAACTTACACAGCTGCTGATGACTGACATCAAGCATGAAGGGAAAAAAAAAATCACATCAATGTTTCAACACACTACTCGCAGAACAACTTCTATTCAGTCCATCTGTACTAAATGGGTGTGCCAAAAATTGGACAGGCCAACAGATGGCTACCAGCATTGTTTCGCATGCATATCAGTGCTGTTCTACACTGCTAAAAGACGAAGCATGCTCCCCTGAAGGAATTCTATAGTTTCTAAAATAATAACTTACATAACAGAAAAACTAGAGAATCTTCACATTTGAGCCTAGATCCACAAGCCCCAAATCTGTGCTGTCTTGCAAATTTGAATTTTAGTGCTTTTGAAAAGCAGTCATCTCTTTTCAGAGATTAGTGCTTCTTAACCAGGGATGTGTTATTATAAGTATTCAGGGTATTCCTTCCAAGATAGGCCCTCACTTGGGTCAGCACACAGAATAAGACATTCGGAGGCGGGGCCTAGGCGTGTGTATTTTGAAAAGCACACCAGGTGCCTGTGAAGTGCATCCCTGATTAAGAACAAGCTTTCCAGATCATCTTTTATACTGATGAGCAAATAACCATGACATACACATCTGCACACATAGACCAATATAATTTTGCTTAATTCCTCAAGGTGTTGTCTCAATGTTCTCCTTTGCCACCTCAATCTTTCCTCTTAACTCTTGTCTTTGAAGTTGTCTCACTGTTCAGTAATTTTCCCAGACAAATTTTAAGCCAAATGGTGTCTATATTAGGCACTCTTCATTTGGGGAGGCAGGATGCCAACTTAGATCAGCAAACCCTTCCAAAATAACGCCTTCATAACATACAGTCACTTAAAAAATACTTATTCAGCAGACTCTATATGTTGTAATAAAGGCTGAGAAGAATGTGAGAAAAACAAGGTACAATTCTTGTGTCCTCAAGGAGCACATGTGATACAATTAGGGTGAAAATATACAGACAAGCTAGGAAAAGCTAAATATTCACATAAACAAAGCATGTTGTTCAGTTCAGTTCAGTCACTCAGTCGTGTCCGACTCTTTGTGACCCATGAACCGCAGCATGCCAGGCCTCCCTGTCCATCACCAATTCCCGGAGTTCACCCAAACCCATGTCCATCGAGTCAGTGATGCCATCCAACCATCTCATCCTCTGTCATCCCCTTCTCCTCCTGCCTTCAATCTTTCCTAGCATCAGGGTCTTTTCAAATGAGTCAGCTCTTCGCATCAGGTGGCCAAAGTATTGGAGTTTCAGCTTCAACATCAGTCCTTCCAATGAAGACCCAGGATTGATCTCCTTTAGGATGGACTGGTTGGATCTCCTTGCAGTCCAGGGGACTCTCAAGAGTCTTCTCCAACACCACAGTTCAAAAGCATCAATTCTTCAGTGCTCAGCTTTCTTTATAGTCCAACTCTCACATCCATACATGACCACTAGAAAAACCATAGCCTTGACTAGATGGACCTTTGTTGGCAAAGTAATGTCTCTGCTTTTTAATATGCTGTCTAGGTTGGTCATAACTTTCCTTCCAAAGCATGTTGATTCAGTATTAAATGACTAGTACTTACAATAAAAACTCTGAAAATTCAGAACTAGTGCTTACTCCAGATCCAACTGTCAAGGCAGATTACTGAGAAGGCCTGCGGTTTGAAGAATGGGTCAGGAATAAAAGGGTGTGGCAGAGGAATGCAGGTGTTCCATGCCAAGAACATATCACAAACCGAGGCAGGAATGACCAAGGAATGGGCAGTGAAAACAGTCCCCTAGAAGGAAAGGGGTCATTTGGGTGGCCAATACCAAACAAATAAAAGCCAGGCTCTAGTTTTCAGATTAAAGAACCTAAGATATTGTTGTTGTTTAGTCGCTCAGCCATGTCTGCCTCTTCGTGACTTCATGGACTACAGCATGCCAGGCATCCCTGTCCTTCACTATCTCCTGGAGCTTACTCAAACTCGTGTCCATTGAATTAGTGATATCATCCAACCATTTCATCTTCTGTTGTCCCCTTCTCCTGCTTTCAATCTTTCCCAGTATTAGAGTCTTTTCTAATGAGTCAGCTCTTCACATCAGGCAGCCAAAATATTGGAGCTTCGTCTTCAGCATCAGTCTTTCCAATGAATATTCAGGGTTGATTTCCTTTAGGATTGACTGGTTTGATCTCCTTGCTGTCCAAGGGACTCTCAAGAAGGTTCTCTAGCACCACAATTCAAAAGCATCAATTCTTCAGCATTCAGCCTTCTTCATGGTCCAACTCTCACATCCATACATGACTATAAAAACCACGACTATACAGACCTTTGTTGGCAAAGTAATGTCTCTGCTTTTGAACAAACTGTCTAAAAAAAATGAATAAACTGTCTAGGTTTGTCATAGCTTTTCTTCCAAGGAGCAAGCATCTTTTAATTTCATGGCTACAGTCACCATCTGCAGTGATTTTGGAGCCCAAGAAAATAAAGTCTGTCACTGTTTTCATTATTTCTCCATCTATTTGCCATGAAGTGATGGGACTGGATGCCATGATCTTATTTTTTTGAATGTTGAGTTTTATGCCAGCTTTTTCACTCTCCTCTTTAACCTTCATCAAGAGCTTCTTGATTTATCTATAAGATTTATCTTACAGAAAAATCATTAAGTTGTAAACCAAAAGATCATGGAGATAGTAGTATTTTAGGAAACCGTAATTTTTTGTAGCAAACAAAATATCTGTAAGTATGAGATACATAAGAGACCTAGGAGAGGAATTAGGATCAGCGCCATAGCAGTTGGCTTTACAAAGAACATGGCAGAAAGTGAAGAGGAACTAAAAAGCCTCTTGATGAAAGTGAAAGTGGAGAGTGAAAAAGTTGGCTTAAAGCTCAACATTCAAAAAACGAAGATCATGGCATCCGGTCCTATCACTTCATGGGAAATAGATGGGGAAACAGTGGAAACAGCGTCAGACTTTATTTTGGGGGGCTCCAAAAGGTCCATCTAGTCAAGGCTATGGTTTTTCCTGTGGTCATGTATGGATGTGACAGTTGGACTGTGAAGAAGGCTGAGCACCGAAGAATTGATGCTTTTGAACTGTGGTGTTGGAGAAGACTCTTGAGAGTCCCTTGGACTGCAAGGAGATCCAACCAGTCCATTCTGAAGGAGATCAGCCCTGGGATTTCTTTGGAGGGAATGATGCTAAAGCTGAAACTCCAGTACTTTGGCCACCTCGTGCGAAGAGTTGACTCATTGGAAAAGACTTTGATGCTGGGAGGGATCAGGGGCAGGAGGAGAAGGGACGACAGAAGATGAGATGGCTGGATAGCATCACGGACTCGATGGACGTGAGTCTGAGTGAACTCCAGGAGTTGGTGATGGACAAGGAGGCCTGGCATGCTGCGATTCATGGGGTCGCAAAGAGTCGGACACGACTGAGCGACTGAACTGAACTGAACTGAACTGAATGAAGCTAATGGGAGTGGCTAATTGGGTTGAGTTTCCAGCTGTAACAGAACGGAGGCAGACAAATGACTGGAGAAAGAGGGAAGTCAGACATGAAAGCTAATCAGAGTTTCCAGTGAGAGACAGCAGAATGATGCTGCAGAAGAAACCTCTGCACTGGACAGATAACTTTGGAAGATGCTGATGAAGGGAGCGAAGTAGAATGAGAAAAATAAAGGTCAAATCTGGAGAAGTAGCCCTTTAAAGACCCAGTGAAGATGCAGAACAAATGGTGCGAACAGAGGCCCTTGGAAAGCCAAGAGTAAAAACCTGGTGGCCACTCAGAAGTCAAGAAAGAAGAGAGTTTCAAAGCAAAGTTCAGCAAAGGAGAGGTCAAGGCCACTGGTACAGACTGTTCTAGTCCCAGGAACCCTGATTTATGCCCTAACCCATAGCTGATCTTTCTCCTTTAGTCTTTACTGGCTGTCCATACCAAGCATATAGAACACATACACATTAATCTCTTAGTGTCTATAATGGATCCACACATACTTAGATATTCCTGTGACACTACCATATGAAGCTTCTTGAGGGAGGAGATCCTAATCAATACTGTATGTACCACCCACCCGTACTGTGTTTTCACATTACCAAGTCTCTAGTAATCATTTAAAAAGTTTTAACTGATTATAACTATGAACATCCAGGTAATTGTGGAATGCAGATAAAAATGAGCTCAATTCCGGAAGAAGACACTGGTACACTGCTTAGCCTTGCTATTCAAAATGTGGTCAACGGACCAGTGGAATCACCTGGGAACTTGTTAAATATTCAATTTTGGCTGCTATCCCAGACTGAGCAACTGAATCAGATGCATTTTAACAAGATCCAGGTGATTGATTCCTGTGATCCTGGCACAGAAAGTGGTGTTGACTCTATAGAATGTAAAGGGATTGCACTGAGCCCCCAAAGAAGTTGAAGGAAAGGAAGATGGCACGAATTCACCCCATGGGCATGTGCCTAGACCCTGTATGTGTGGGTGCTCAGTCGTGTCTGACTCTTTGCAACCCCGTGGACTGTAGCGCACCAGGGTTCTCTACCCATGGAATTTTCTGGAGTGGGTTGCCATTTCCTACTCCAGGGGACAATCCCGACCCAGGGATCGAACCTGTGTCTCTTGCATCTCCTGCACTGGCAGGCAATTCTTTACCACTAGCACCACCTCAGAAGCCCTCTTCACCTCTACTCAGACCTGCTGCTCAGAAATGGAGCCCAGGCCCTTTGTGCACGTGGTACAACCAGACCAGGAAGCTATTCCGGCTTTTGATCAGGAGCCCAGATCCATAAATCCTTCTTCCATAAACTGCCACTAGTTCAATTATAGGAAGGGCTTTGCATATTCTATCTGCTAGGTTGTTTGTCCAGATTTTATAAATATTCTGACCTTCTGAAGACCCTGTTTATGTTTCCCATATTTGTCCAGCCTGAGGATTTATGATATTATTCTGCCTCTCATTCATTTATCCCATAAAATTACATTTCCCTCTAAGCTTTAGATTGCAATTGTTAACATACTTTTTTCAGCATAATTGAAAGCTAAACTTGAAAATGCAACTTTGACCCCAAAAGGAAAGAGCTATACTGACAGCATTATTGTTTAAGGGACCAGGTATCAGGAAAAAGCTCCCAAAGAAAAGCCCTGTTAGACAAAGGCAGTCTCATCTCAAAGGATGAAGACCACGTAGAGCAACCAGTCTCGAGGCAGAATCTTGCCTTTGTTGGGGATGTGCTTTATGCTTCAATATGTTTTTCTCTAACTTTTCTACAGATGTGGATTTTGAGTGTTACTAGTTCAAAATAACACTGTGCTCAAAGAATTCTCTGCAGGCCTTTTACTATTTTTAACAGCTTTATTGACTTCTAATTTACACATCAAAAAGTTCACATTTCAGAAATGGAAGAGACTTTCAGTCTACCCCGCACTTCAAGCAATGCTTCATTGAACTCACCAAAGAATATAATATAGCCATTTCTTAAAACTCCAGGAAGACAGGACATTATCATGACCCTCTGATAATATATCCTAGTATCTCAGCTTTTATCAGTGGAAAGTACATCATAACAATAAAAGTCCCCTCTATTAAAATGCAAAATATAAAAGTAATGGCTTTTTGTGCTGCATTTCAAAGGTAGTTGACTGAAAATACCACTGTAGGCCTTGTAATCTGCCTGCTGTGTTGAAACTCCACTAGGAAGCAAACTTCATTTACTGCATTCAGATGTAGAAATCACAAATTCTGACAAACTACTATCCCCCAGTTTTTCAGGGACTACTTTTTCCCACCAGAAGGCATGCTTTTGGCGGCTGGGGCTGGGTGGGGCGGGGGGTGGGGGGCGGCGGGTCCTGCTGGAGCCTGCACCAAGCCATTATTTTTCACCTCAAGGATGAAATGAATAAGTTAAACAGGTTTTTCTTTCAAAAAAATAAAGAGCAACTCACATGCTCTCGCAGAACCTCTTCAGTGTGCTTGGTTTCTCCTGGTTGCGTCTTTGTCGGAACCAGCGTTGAATGCTGCGAACATCCCAGTCCAGCTGCTTGGAGAGGCCCTCCAATCTCTTTTCATCAGGATGCTATGAAACAAGGTACCAGGAAAACATTTTCATCTTCACTATAAACAGATCTGCCCTGGTCTATACTGGAGATAACTGGTTTCCCTGTATTTTCTATCCACTACTTAGCTGGCTATATTGAATACTGAGGACCAAGGCCCTCCATCAGCAGCATGAACAAAGACAACCATTTAGGACAAGAAAAGTCGCTCATTATGAAACAACACTGAAAATATAAATCTCACTCTAATGCTTGTACTTCTTATCAGCAACAAAGACTCAGTGAAATGGCCAACTGGCTAAGCCAGCTCCACCAAGCTACCAGGAAAGGAATTAAGTAAAGGTGAGTTGGCCAAAAGACCTCATTCAAATATTTCACTTTCTCAGGAGAAAATACTGTGCCAATTATCAAATATCAAAACAATGTAGGACAGACAAAAAGCCTGGAATAATCCCCAAATATGCTATTTTAGCCTAAGGTACCAATTCCACTTAAAAGACATGTTTTCTCTCTCTTCCTCTTCAATTTCCCGTCTTCACTTCTTTATACATTCATTTTGACTATTCTTTTCTTGGTCTTCCTTTTGACTAGAACTCCATCAGATTTTTTACAATGACTATGCATTACCTGAAAATGCAAACTTGGTGAAGTAGAAAGAGAACCATATAATAGCATCATCGACTCAGCGGACTTGAGTTTGAGCGGATTCCAGGAGGGCTTCCCTGGTAGCTCAGCTGGTAAAGAATCTGCCTGCAACGTATGAGACCCCAGTTCAATCCCTGGATAGGGAAGATCCCCTGGAGCAGGGCATGGCAACCCACTCCAGTATTCTTGCTGGGGAATCCCCATGGACAGAGAAGCCTGGTGGGCTATCTTGCATGGGATTGCAAAGAGTCGGACACGACTGAGTGACTGAACAATAATAATATTACTCTGTTTCTCGTTCCCATTTCTAAAAATTAGGAGATGACAGACATAGGTTCAGTTCTTGTTCTGATGAACTTTCTGAGCCTCAGTTTCCTCACCTGTTCAAAGGAAGATTACTTATCCACCTAAACAGTGCTGAGGACCAAATGCAAAAATGTATGCAAATCTCAGTACATATTAGTTCTGTCCCTCCTCTCTTCTGGTCCTGCCAACAATTACATGAGGGTGACCTGTCATACAACAAAACTAAACTGAGTTAGTTCTACTTCTTTATTTATTCTACCATTGCTTTATAATTAAGGAGATGTTAATAATCAGAAGACAGAACCACAAATGGGGTAGAGGAAGACAGGCCGACAGCTTTCAAGTCCTAAGGGTGGAAGGTACATGCGACACCTTTTAAAAGCCTCTCAAGAAATTCAAGGTGTCAGACACACAGGAAACACAGCAAATGGCCTTAGTCTTATGACTGAGGTTATAAAATGTACTGAGCTTGGGTCTGTGAAAGTTATTTGCTAACTTGCAGTGAGGCATGTACTCTGTGGTATTTTTCTTAGAAGAATACCTGGCTATACTCTCCTCTGTCTCTTAATTTAAAAATATGACAGAGAGAAAATGCACAGCCTACAATAAGAATAACTCCAGAAAGAATGAAGGGATGGAGCCAAAGCAAAAACAATACCCAGTTGTGGATGTGACTGGTGATAGAAGTAAGGTCCGATGCTGTAAAGAGCAATATTGCATAGGAACCTGGAATGTCAGGTCCATGAATCAAGGCAAACTGGAAGTGGTCAAACTAGAGATGGCAAGGGTGAACGTCGACATTCTAGGAATCAGCGAACTAAAATGGACTGGGAATGGGTGAATTTAACTCAGATGACCTTTATATCTACTAATGCGGGCAGGAATCCCTCAGAAAAAATGGAGTAGCCATCATGGTCAACAAAAGAGTCCGAAATACAGTACTTGGATGCAATTTCAAAAACGACAGAATGATCTCTGTTTGTCTCCAAGGCAAACCATTCAATATCACAGTAATCCAAGTCTATGCCCCAACCAGTAACGCGGAACAAACTGAAGTTGGAATGGTTTTATGAAGACCTACAAGACCTTTTAGAACTAACACCCAAAAAAGATGTCCTTTTCATTATAGGGGACTGGAATACAAAAGTAGGAAGTCAAGAAACACCTGGAGTAACAGGCAAATTTGGCCTTGGAATGCAGAATGAAGCAGGGCAAAGACTAATAGAGTTTTGCCAAGAAAATGCACTGGTCATAGCAAACACCCTCTTCCAACAACACAAGAGAAGACTCTATACATGGACATCACCAGATGGTCAACACCGAAATCAGATTGATTATATTCTTTGCAGCCAAAGATGGAGAAGCTCTATACAGCCAATAAAAACAAGACCAGGAGCTGACTGTGGCTCAGATCATGAACTCCTTATTACCAAATTCAGACTCAAATTGAAGAAAGTAGGGAAAACCGCTAGACCATTCAGGTATGACCTCAATCAAATCCCTTATGATTATACAGTGGAAGTGAGAAATAGATTTAAGAGCCTAGATCTGATAGACAGAGTGCCTGATGAACTATGGAATGAGGTTCATGACATTGTACAGGAGACAGGGACCAAGACCATCCCCATGGAAAAGAAATGCAAATAAGCAAAATGGCTGTCTGGGGAGGCCTTACAAATAGCTGTGAAAAGAAGAGAGGCGAAAAGCAAAGGAGAAAAGGAAAGATATAAGCATCTGAATGCAGAGTTCCAAAGAATAGCAAGAAGAGATAAGAAAGCCTTCCTCAGCGATCAATGCAAAGAAATAGAGGAAAACAACAGAATGGGAAAGACTAGAGATCTCATCAAGAAAGTTAGAGATACCAAGGGAACATTTCATGCAAAGATGGGCTCGATAAAGGACAGAAATGGTCTGGACCTAACAGATGCAGAAGATATTAAGAAAAGGTGGCAAGAATACATGGAAGAACTGTACGAAAAAGATCTTCATGACCCAGATAATCATGATGATGTGATCACTAATCTAGGGCCAGACATCTTGGAATGTGAAGTCAAGTGGGCCTTAGAAAACATCACTACGAACAAAGCTAGCGGAGGTGATGGAATTCCAGTTGAGCTGTTTCAAATCCTGAAAGATGATGCTGTGAAAGTGCTGCACTCAATATGCCAGCAAATTTGGAAAACTCAGCAGTGGCCACAGGACTGGAAAAGGTCAGTTTTCATTCCAATTCCAAAGAAAGGCAATACCAAAGAATGCTCAAACTACCACACAACTGCACTCATCTCACATGCTAGTAAAGTAATGCTCAAAATTCTCCAAGCCAGGCTTCAGCAATATGTGAACCTTGAACTCCCTGATGTTCAAGCTGGTTTTAGAAAAGGCAGAGGAACCAGAGATCAAATTGCCAACATCCTCTGGATCATGGAAAAAGCAAGAGAGTTCCAGAAAAACATCTCGTTCTGCTTGATTGACTATGCCAAAGCCTTGGACTATGTGGATCACAATAAACTGTGGAAAATTCTGAAAGAGATGGGAATACCAGACCACCTGACCTGCCTCTTGAGAAATCTGTATGCAGGCCAGGAAGCAACAGTTAGAATTGGACATGGAACAACAGACTGGTTCCAAATAGGAAAAGGAGTACCTCAAGGCTGTATATTGTCACCCTGCTTATTTAACTTATATGTGGAGTACATCATGAGAAACGCTGGACTGGAAGAAACACAAGCTGGAATCAAGATTGCCGGGAGAAATATCAATAACCTCAGATATGCAGATGACACCACCCTTATGGCAGAAAGTGAAGAGGAGCTAAAAAGCCTGTTGATGAAAGTGAAAGAGGAGAGTGAAAAAGTTGGCTTAAAGCTCAACATTCAGAAAACAAAGATCATGGCATCGGGTCCCATCACTTCATGGGAAATAGATGGGGAAACAGTGGAAACAGTGTCAGACTTTATTTTGGGGGGCTCCAAAATCAGTGCAGATGGTGACTGCAGCCATGAAATTAAAAGAGGCTTACTCCTTGGAAGAAAAGTTATGACCAACCTAGATAGCATATTCAAAAGCAGAGGCATTACTTTGCTGACTAAGGTCCGTCTAGTCAAGGTCATGGTTTTTCCAGTGGTCATGTATGGATGTGAGAGTTGGACTGTGAAGAAGGCTGAGCGCCAAAGAATTGATGCTTTTGAACTGTGGTGTTGGAGAAGACTCTTGAGAGTCCCTTGGACTGCAAGGAGATCCAACCAGTCCATTCTGAAGGAGATCAGCCCTGGGTGTTCTTTGGAAGGAATGATGCTAAAGCTGAAACTTCAGTACTTTGGCCACCTCATGCAAAGAGTTGACTCATTGGAAAAGACTCTGATGCTGGGAGGGGTTGGGGGCAGGGGATGACAGAGGATGAGATGGCTGGATGGAATCACTGACTCAATGAACGTGAGTCTGAGTGAACTCCGGGAGTTGGTGATGGACAGGGAGGCCTGGCGTGCTGCAATTCATGGGGTCACAAAGCGTCAGAGATGACTGAGCGACTGAACTGAAGAGAACTGAACTGACAATAAGAATACCCTGGCTCTACTATTTTCTTAAAGGAATTCATTTTTAATTTTCATTCATTTTCTAAGTCTATTGAATTGGTAAACCATTCCTATGGTTCACAAAACAAAAATTATCCCAAATTTCACGTTCCAATTTGTACCTATTCTCTCAGTTCCTACTCTCCCCTTCTTACCAGGTAATGGGCTATTCAATTTCTTCTTAAAGTTATCTTATTGAACATAAGCAAAGTTGGATATGCCTTCTTATATCCACCCCCTCACACCTTCACACAAAGTTGCTGTATTATTTTGGACTTTGGGTTTTTCACTTTACAATATATGCTGGAATATTTCCATATCACAGTATTAGGGACACCCTCCTTTCGTAGAACTATATGGACATGCCACAATTTACTTATCCACTCCACTACTAACGCCCACTCAGGTAGCTTCCACACCTCCACTACTATACACAGTGCTGCAATAAATAACATTGTCGTGGGTTATTTTATACACATCTCAGTTCAGTTCAGTCGCTCAGTCGTGTCCGATTCTTTGCAACCCCATGGACTGCAGTACACCAGGCCTCCCTATCCAACACCAACTCCCAGAGTTTACTCAAACTCATGTCCATTGTGTCGGTGACGCCATCCAACCATCTCATCCTCTGTCGTCTCCTTCTCCTCCTGCCTTCAATCTTTCCCAGCATCAGGGTCTTTTCAAATGAGTCCGTTCTTTGCATCAGGTGGCCAAAGTATTGCAGTTTCAGCTTCAGCATCAGTCCTTCCAATGAATATTCAGGACTGATTTCCTTTAGGATGGACTGATTGGATCTCCTTGCAGTTCAAGGGACTCTCAAGAGTCTTCTCCAACACCACAGTTTAAAAGCATGATTCTTCGGTGCTTAGCTTTTTTAATAGTCCAACTCTCACATCCATACATAACTACTGGAAAAACCATAGCTTTGACACATATACACATATCATATCAGTTCAGTTCAGTTCAGTCGCTCAGTTGTGTCCGACTCTTTGCGACCCCATGAATCACAGCACGCCAGGCTTCCCTGTCCATCACCAACTCCCAGAGATCACTCAGACTCACGGACACAAATGTTAGCTGACTGGTTTTAAAAAATTAAACAGACAGGTAATTCTGGATTAATTTTCCATACTATAGTTTTGCTAACTCAATTTCTATGTTTATCTTTATTAATTTCTTCCTTCTGTTTGCCTTCATTTTGTTGTTCTTTTTCCAATGTTTAAGCAAGTGGTTTTATATATATGTACAATATATGTATATATATATGAATATGAGTTTTCATATGAGTACTACTTAGGCATAGTACATAAGTAGTACTTTCATCACTGTTTCCTAAATATTCTGAAATTTTATTTTTACACAAAAGTTAATTAAGAAAACAAGAGCTTTGCTGATTTCTAGTATTAGTAAATTGTGCTTATTTTAGAAATTTGTCACCATTTTTATATAATTAAAGGTTAATTTTTAAAAATATTTAACATGTTCTTGAAAATATAGTATAGTCTCTACATTCAGAATACAGGGTTCTAAATGTACTCTTTAATCACCCTCATTATGCTTTTTAGAATTAGTTGCTATATTGTTTTTTATTTTATATGTTCTGTTTCATATTTTGACCTGTCATGACCCAGATGTAAATTAAAATTTTTTACTATTAAATAAGTTTTTCTTTTGTTCTTTTCTATCAGTATATGGATACACAAATATTTAATGTATATATATTCATAACCATTTTAATTTCATTGTGAATTATATCCTTTGGCAATAAAAAGCCAATATTTCATTTCATTTCAACCTTTTGGTCCAGAACTCTTTCTTTAAATAAAAACAGATACCCTACTTTCTTATTTATATTTGTCTATAAACCTTTACTCATCCTTTTATTTTCAATGTCTATAGTTACTTTATATCTAAAGGTAAATTTCATAAGCTATGTGACCTAAATCTGAATTATTTGTATTAGATGAGGTAAACCCACTTATATTCATTGATAAAAGTTTATACTTTGTTGTTACTGTTAGTCACTAAGTCTTGTCAGACTCTTTTGTGACCCCATGGACTGTAACCCACCAGGCTCCTCTGCCCATGGGGATTCTCCAGGCAAGAATACTGGAATGGGTTGCTGTTTCCTTCTCCAGGGGATCTTCCCCACCCAGGAATCGAACTCATGCCTCCTGCATTGGTAGGTGGATTCTTTACCACTGAGGCACTAGGAAGCACTTATTTATACTTACTTCACACTAACTGTGTTTTCTGTTATCATAGTTTAATTTTTTTAATTTTATTAAATCCAATATGGCTGATGTCCCTTTCTTTGTGTGTGTAATTTTTATTCTACTGGTAATCCACATAACCATAGGACTTTTCTTCTGTTTCCAGTCAATAAAAATTCCAAATGAACAATATTTAAAACTAGCATATTTCTTCTCCCTTCTTCACCTAATATTAGTAATTTTCTCTCTCAGAGTTTACTCATGTACTATTAAATACGCTCATTCTTCTATTACTCAGTTTGGCTGCTTAAACTGATAAGCTTTGACTCCCAGCTATTAGAGCTTATGCAGTTAATGAACTTGCTCTACTTCCCACTTCCTTCCTTTTTTCAACTCAGTTATTGTGAGATGTATCATTTCGACATTGTGAGAGCATATAATGTTTACATTCTGTTCTGTCATCCTAATCCTCACATTTCTATCTCAGTTCTACAGTTTGAATGTATTCAAAACTCATCAATATTCCCAACAATCTCTTGGTCAGCTGAAATTAATACTTACAAGTGTTAGTCACTCAATCATGTTTGACTCTTTGAGACCCCATAGACTGTAGCTCCCCAGGCTCCTCTGTCCGTGGAATTCTCCAGGCAAGAATACTGGAGTGAATTGCCATTCCCTTCTCCAAATACTCACAAAATTTCTTCAAAAAAGGACTCATGGGAACAATTCCTCTCAGTTTTTGCAAATTCAGTATGTTTGTCTTTAGCCTGTACACTATAAAAACTATTTACCTAAACATAAAAAGTCTTACTTCATATTTTCCTTGAAAATCCTGGAAAATGTTGTCCTACACAATACTGCTACAGGGATGACCAAAGTCATATGCATATTTTTCCCTAGACAAATGATGTAATTTTTTTGCTTTTTTGCTTGTAATGCTTTGCTATCCAAGAATTATTTCTTTTATATTTCAAGTCTAATATTTTAATAAGTCCTGGTGTAAACCTTCTTGGGTCTATTTTTACTGCATTTTATTAACATATTATAAATCTCCACTTATTTTAGGAAAATTTTCTTACCACATTTATTCTACTTTGTTTTTCCTCAGACTTCCCTGGTAGCTCAGATGGTAAATAATCTGCTTGCAATACAGGAGACCCAGGCTTGATCCCTGGGTCAGGAAGATCCCCTGGAGAAGGGAATGGCTACCCACTCCAGTATTCTTGCCTGGAAAATTCCATGGACAGAAGAGCCTGGCAGGCTACCGCCCATGGGGTCACAAAAAAAGTAGACTACTTTCCCTTAAGAGACTCCAATTATACAGATGCTATATCTGCTTGCTCTATACATCTAATTATTTTTATCTCTTTTTCATTTCATTTATTTCAGCTTATTATTTCTATCTGCCATGTTCCCCACTGAGATTTCTGCAACATTTAGTGTTTCCTGTGTTCTTTCCAAATTTGTCTTCATTTCTGTGATAGTTTTAGTACTTTTCCCCTGAACTAACCAGCTCATACTGCATCTCTTCTTGTTGATCAACTATTTTTTGCTTTAGGTTTTCTATTTCATTTTTTATGGTCTTCCTGAACAGAGTTATTGCTTAAAAAAAAAATAAAGTCTAAGGTAAAATATTTGATTGCAATTTTCAGTTGCCCTGTGGCCTTCTTGTTGCAGTGACAATTTTTGTTAGTAACTGATGTTACGTATTCTTTTTCTTATCTTTGATTCTGTGTGTTTCTTCTTTATTACCCATCATTGACTGAGTTGGATTTTCTTGACCAGCTGCTGGTAGTATAAGGAGCAGGGAGGGTACTTCTGTAGTTTAGAAAAGTGAAACTGAAAGTTGCTCAGGTGTGTCTGACTCATCGTGACCCCAAGAACTGTATCCTGCCAGGCTCCTCTGTCCATGGAATTCTCCAGGCAAGAATTCTAGAGTGGGTAGCCATTCCCTTCTTCAGGAGATCTTCCCAATCCAGGGATCAAACCCAAGTTTCCTGCATTGCAGGTGGATTGTTAACCATCTGAGCCCCCAGGGAAGCCCAAGATTACTGGAGTGGGTAGCCTATCCCTTGCCTCCAAAGAACACTGCCTCCTGAAAATGTGCCATCCACCCGTAGTTTTCTGTGTACCTCTTCCACTTTTTTGAATTAAACTGAGTCTAGAAGGGCACCTACTAGCCTTGTTGCTATACCTAGTGTTGCAAACAGTGGATAGAATTTTGATTTTACCTTTCAGTTCAGTTCAGTCGCTCAGTCATGTCCAACTCTGCGACCCCAGGAATCACAGCACACCAGGCCTCCCTGTCCATCACCAACTCCCAGAGTTCACTCAGACTCAAGTCCATCGAGTCAGTGATGCCATCCAGCCATCTCATCCTCTGTCATCCCCTTCTCCTCCTGCCCCCAATCCCTCCCAGCATCAGAGTCTTTTCCAATGAGTCAACTCTTCGCATGAGGTGGCCAAAGCACTGGAGTTTCAGCTTAAGCATCATTCCTTCCAAAGAAATCCCAGGGCTGGTCTCCTTCAGAATGGACTGGTTGGATCTCCTTGCAGTCCAAGGGACTCTCAAGAGTCTTCTCCAACAGCACAGTTCAAAAGCATCAATTCTTCGGTGCTCACCTTTCCTCACAGTCCAACTCTCACAGCCATACATGACTACTGGAAAAACCACAGCCTTGACTAGATGGACCTTAGTCGGCAAAGTAATGCCTCTGCTTTTGAATATGCTATCTAGGTTGGTCATAACTTTGCTTCCAAGGAGGAAGCGTCTTTTAATTTCATGTCTGCAGTCACCATCCGCAGTGATTTTACCTTTAGGAGATGTCATTTTTGCTGGCTTTCCTGAAATCTATTCCCACAGGGTCCTCTATCCACACTTCATGCTTTTCACGTCCTCCTTCTTGGCTTCTGCCCAACCCCAACTGTTTTTATTTAGCCTTTCTATATATATTTTGAAATCTGGAGATATATATCTCTTAGTTTGCAAAAAAATAAATATTGTGAGATTTTCCTTCTTTTTTTGTGTATTTTTTATTGTCATGTTTTATAATTGTTCCATAGTTCTTTTCCTTCTTTTAAGACTCCCAAGGAAAAAAATTAATAATTCTGACTTACATAAATATTTTTATACCAGAAATACCCAGGTTAATTTCCATAAACACAAACATACAAGGATGGAAAAGAAAAAGAAAAATAGGCATAAGAGGAGAATCTGGAAAAACTAATCAGAAACCTGCATATAATTTTTAAAATACAGTGTAAATAGACCAAAAGCAGATTATGATATGATAATCTCATAATTCTCTAGATCATAAAACCTAGTTTCAGAGCTGACAAATATATTTTACCCTTAATGGTTCAATATTTGCTTTGATGAGAAAATGAGGCTGTTACGATCACAGATATATGCCAAAAGCTAGAAAGATATATAAATAAATAGATAAAATGATTGATTAATTTATATCTATCTCATTCAGATAACTCTGGATATAATCAGTTAAGAAACATGAACTCAAAATAGTCGCTAAAGAAACATAATCATGCCATTTATTTGAATGAGTCTAACAATTTATAATTGGTGATATTTGAGCCCCATCACAAATCTACTGAATCAGAATCTCTAGAAATAAGATGCAGCAATCTACATTTAACACCTCAGGTGCTCTTAATGTGAATTAAAGGAGAGACCTCCAGGCCCAAATAAAAGCTCCCTCACTTACTAACTGACTTACAGCCCAAAGCCCTAAGGCTAATGTTATGCTTGTTGCATAATATCTGCAACAGCAGAGCCAGTGCTCTAATACACAACTCAAGTCTGCTCAAAAACCAATACTTTCAATTATTTTACAACAGAGGTAGGTTCTCTGAGATATTTACAAAATTTTAGATTTACAGAGGGGAAAAAAAGAGAGTGAAAAAGACATGCAGATGTCACCTCAACAGGAAAGACAGCCAGACTATGAAGCAGTTCACATTTATCAGCTAATTTCATAGATGAAAACTGCTCAGTCAGGGCATGTGACTAGTGAACTCACAAAGGAATCCAGACTCAGAAGGGCTCACACTTGCGGTTTACAGTTCTATGGCTGCCATCTTGAAATTCTTGATAATTGTGTTCAGGGGATGGTGTTTCGTATAGGAAGTCCACTGGGACAGGGAAGCATATGTCAGGGGCTCAGAGTCTTGGCTCGCACACAGTCCCGTCACTGCCCCAGATGAGGCTGGGTACCTTACTTCCCTGTCCTCTAGCTCCCCAGGGCCTCCAGGCTTCCCCTTCCCACTCTTGCTGACTGACTACTGCTGCCCTAGGTGCAAACATGGAAAGGGGTGGGATTAGGTGTTCACACCCCACGGTATCTCAGCCACCTGCGCCCTGGGCTAGCAGCATCCCAAGGTACTTAGTGGGTGACTCGGTGGGGATAAGCCTCTTGCTCACTCCGATCCTCCAATCCAGGCGCCTAGGATGTCTTGGAGCAGAGAATGCAGGACAGTGGCAGGCCTCCTGTCCACTATGGGTTGGGACAGTGGGCCTACGGAAAGCGGAGAGGCCTGTATCAACTTCTCCCTCTGGCCTGAAAAGGACAGACATTTAGCCCAGGAGCTGGAAAGAGACAGGACTCAGCAGCTAGTGGGCTGTGTGTGCACTAAATTACACAGGGTGGGGTTCCTGGGTTTCTGTCAGGGTTTTCACTTGCCTCATGAGTATGCCTAAGAGGCATGGCATTAAATACCAAAGAAAAAATCCTGACAGGTCAAGAGAGAGACAAACTACACAAGAAAGGAAAAGGCTTTCTCTTTTTATGCCTTTAATGGCACCTTTTTGTGCTTTTTGAACAAAGGGCCCTGCATTTTCAGTTCTGCACAAGCCTCCAAGAATTACGTAGCCAGTCCTGCATGCAATAGATTTTAAGGGTTCTTAGGGGATATCCCTTCACACTCGATAGATGATAAACATGCCCTTCTTCAAAGATGAACTGAAACCATGGCCAAGGCCAGGATGCTGGACAATCATTGTTCAAACACTCCAAATCTTGCTGCTTGTATTTTGGTCAGCAGATCTGTTCCTTTCTCATATCACAGATAACACTGGCGAACTACAAAGAATTCAGGGAAAAACAGTTCCAGCCTTGGCTGCATTTAATTCAAAACCTGAGGCTTCTGCTTTAATCATGTAGAAATTTCCAAAAGAATCACCTTGGAAACCAAGAGAATATGATCATTAAAATTAGCTAGAAGCAAATATCCTCCAGAGCAGTCAACCTGGCTGCAAAATCCTTTCATTACCTTTATAGAGAAAAATCCCCTAGTAACCATAATAAACATAAGGCAAGGGAAATAAAACATCTACCGCAGGATTCCTAAAGGGAGGCATAACATTTGGGTAGAAAACTCATTTTTATGCATTTAGGGTAGTTCACAAGGTAAATACAAATATGTGGTAATCACATGTGAAAAAACGAACCTTTAACTCCCTGTGGGTGTGTATGCTTAGTCACTCAGTTGTGCCCAACTCTCTGTGACCCCATGGACTGTAGCCTGCCAGGCTCCTCTGTTTATTGGAATTTTTAGGCAAGAATACTAGAGAGGGCTGCCATTTTTCTCTTCCGGGAAATCTTCCTGACCCAGGGATCAGACTTGCATCTCCTGTAACTCCTGCATTGGCAAGCAGATTCTTTACGTGAGCCACCTGGGAAGGCCTTATAACTCCCTGCACATCTGCTATTTTAGAGGGGGAAATGTGTTTGCTGCAACAAACTAATAAATAAAAATGCAATTTCCGTCCTACTATTTTCTTCCTTTAAACACTCTATCACACGAGTCCCTTCAGGTTAGAAAGTGGCAGTCTAAAATCATTCCACAAAACAAAAATTCCATTTATTCTACTCTTCTTCCTAAAATCCCACTCACTCTACTCTTCTTAGCAGAGATATAAAACACATTGTGTGCTTTCTTTCTCTTTCCTGAGAAGAATACCATTTTTAAAAGAATAGAGGGGAAAACCCTAGAGAATCCTGGCAGAAATGTAGACCGTAAAATAAACAAACATGTTTGAAAATTTGAATTAATTATTTTACAACAAGAGAGAACCAATAAAAATGGTTAGCAACACAAATACCAAAAAAGGAATGAAATTTGCTTAACATGGTCAAATCACATCTTAGAAGCCTGAGAAATTCTCCCAGAAAAAATGAAAACAGGAAAACAGACCATTTAATACGCAAACGCACAGTATTTCTCACAGACTGTTACGCTTCTCCTTTCTTTTCCATGAAAGAGTGAAGGAGAGATTTCAGTAAGAATAAGCTAGTTGGATGCTGTGACTTGCATTTTCACGGCCTCAGCTTGAGGGTTTCTGACTTCCGTCTTCTTCCTCCTCTTTTTGTTCAGGAGAGACCAGCTGGCAGTCGGTGACCATCTTTCCTCTACATCCTCCCTCTCGCCCGTGCTCGCCTCTTTCCACCCTGGTTTGGACTTTAACTCTCAGCAGAGCGATCATCTCCTCCCCCATCTTCTTTACAGTGAATCTGTACTTTGTAACTCTCTGGACCCTCGCTTTTCATGGCTTCATGTTACTGCTCTTTTTCCCCTCCATCGTTCCCATTTCTGTTCACGTCGGCCTGTGTATCATAACTGCTGGAACATATGGACAACTCCGGAAGCAAATGGGCACTTTTCCTCACAGCTACAGTAATCATTCCTCAGCTCTCCCCAGTCGCCTCCACAAAGTCCCACCCCACCGTCAGACATACATGCTGCTCCACGTCAGGTGAGACTGAGGCATAGAATTAGTGCCCTCCCTGTCTAGCCCAGACTGCTTCACAGCCGAGCTTCTCGCACCCACTTGGGAGTAAACACGCAGGCCTCAAACATGCCCACGTGTGTTTGGCTTCCCCCTTCTCAGTTCAGTCACAGTGCCTCTGAGCTTCCCATGCTTTCAAGCATGAGGCTAGTCAAACGCTAGTTCTCAAACTCAACAGAGAGGGAATTCAGTGATTTCAGACTAAGAATAGTGGTCATGACAATTCATATCCCAGGAAAGGACAATCATACCTTTGTAATTGCAGTGAAGACCTTTTCCAGAATGGCATTTGGCTGGGCAATCTGTGGTCCATTGGCCTGAATGTTGAGGGCTATGGCACATGGTTTGGCTACAAATCTAAAAAAAAATAAAATAAAAACATGTTATTCTCTCTATAGCTGTTCTTAATGTTATCAGGTAACCATTGCTCAGTTGTCCCAATAAAGAGTTGATAAGATTTTATGGGTAGACATTGTCAACACTCATATATTAGGACCTATATAAAGCAGATTTAACTTTTTTCCCCTTTAATTCCTCAGCAGTAACATTAAAAAAAGAAATCTTTTAAAAACATTTAAACCTCCTAATACGTAAGTTCTAATGAGATTGACTGGATAGACAGACTACAAGTGAGAAATATACTGGTATAAGATACAAAAAGCAAACAAACTATGATTTTGAAATGATGTATATTCTTCTTACAAATCATGTTATATTTTTACTGAGAAAGTGTTAACTAACAGAGTATGCTTTTGATCAACCCCAGTCCAAAAACTGGCCCATGTTGTCTCTATGATCAAAGTGTGCTATGTTCAGTCCCACTTTTTTATGACTTCTTAAAATTCCTTACTTTATGATTATTTGCTTCTTTCTCATAAGGAGTCATGAAAGGTGTCAAACAACATGATGTCCCAGCCAAGGTGAAAAGTCGGAAATTATTATAAACATCAGCTACACCATTTTTATCATAAGAAAATGACTAGGTCAAGAACAGGACGTCTCAGCTACACTTCTGGCTGTGTTTAAAGTGTGAATGAGGCACGGAAGGCATGCAGACAGAGGACATGGGGCCTCAAAGGTCTGATGATGTCTTTCAAACTTTTTTAAAAGAAAAGCATTAGAGTTGTTTTAAACTAAACGTTCAAGAAATAGGGTGCAATGCACCTTTTCAATAGTGACTTTAACATTTTCTATAAATGCAAAGAATACAATATTACATGAAAGTATGACCCAAATTCATTTGTTTGCCAAAAGCAACTGATTAATATACACAACAGACCATGAGTAAATCTTAGATGAAGTTTCTTTAATAATAGTGAATGGCAGGGGGTAATTCCCTGGTGGTCCAGTGATTAAGACTCTGAGCTCCCAAAGCAGGGAGCACAGGTTCAGTCCCTGGTCAGGGGACTAAGACCCAGCACACCACATAGTGTGGCAAAAAAAAAAAAAAAAGTGGATAAGTTAAAGAACAGTAAACAAGGGAGGAATTTTTTTTTTTTCTTTAAAGAGGGACTAATGAAGTTTACATACATGGTACCTCATAATATCCCACTGGGTCCTATTTCAAGTAGAAGGGGAAAAAAATGTATTCAAACAAAAAAATGGAATACTATACATGCAAGCCTAAACCAGTAAAGATATACACAGAAAATGCAATTTAATTCCTTTTTCATTGGGCTCTCTGGAACAAAGTTAGGAAAAATAACCACCTTTGCTAGAACGAAAAACACGTTACCTATGCCCTCACCTTTGTAAAAGAAGTGTAGTATTTTTTTTTTAAATAACTCTGGGTCTTCACTAAAAACAGTAATCATGGTGCTACGAATGTGGAAAGAAATAAAAATGGATGGGCAGTGACCACTTGTTTCCTTAAAGTTTCCTGCTTCGTGGTTAGTGCCTCTTCATCATAAGGCGTAATGAGAGGTGTGGAAAGACATGAGACCAGCAAGAGTTTTTCATTGTTTTAAAAAAAGGTAAAATAGCAAAACTAACTAGGTATAAAAGCCAAAATCAACACTTCTAATGGTTTCCTTCTATTCTTCCCTGTTGGATTTCTCCCCAGCCCTCTCTTGTCTTCATAATTCCTACAAATTCTGAAAAGCTGTGTTCAAATTTCCTTTTGGAATTTGGCATCAGCATCCTTGATCGAGAATATGATCTGTTTTCTTCTTCTAAAGAGTGAAGAGTCTAAATGCAGAGGCCAATCACTTTATCTGTGAATATGACAATGCCAGACACACACAGGAGGGGGCAAGAAATTTGATCCACTGGCTATGTTCTGCAAATGTGCTTTTAATGTTGCCATCACTGCGGTGAGCGCTGCTGACAAGCTAACAGACCTTCTCTGTGTACCCCACAACAATGTGCAGGCAGACAGCAGGAGAGTCAAGAAATTCACTCAGTAGAATCTCTTCAAAAGCAACTTCCTCACCTTTACTGTCACTTCCCAGTAACATACAAAAACATTCAAAAAGGTTCTTTTAGTATTTTATACAATACCATGTTTTACACCTTACTCCTCCTCTTTTTAAACTTCAAATCACTTTTTTTTAGAAACACATTTCCAGAACTAATAAGCATCTTGAAGAAAGCATATCATTTGATCATTAAACTTCTGAAATTTTGATAATCAAAATTATCAAATAAATATATAAATATGATTATCTATAAACATACTTTTGAAACAATGTCTAAAGGATAGGTGGGAATTATCTGCTACTATCTGGCGACAGATACCTAGCTTCAGAAATTGATCTCTCTATGCCCAATGTCCTCATATGTAAGAAATAATATTTACATGAATAAATTATGTGATTATACAAACACATGTATATATTAAAACAATGGCACATGGCCTCTTTGTCTAAAAGCTTTGATGGGAGCCATGTGTATTGTTTCACACCATACCATTTATACACCATGACTCTCTGGACCCAGCAACCCACACAGCTTCAGCTATGCTGTGCCAAGCCATGTGCATCAACAAGGTTTGAATGTACCAAGCAAGAAAAGGGGAGCCCAGAAACAAGACAGGCAACTAAAACAGACAAGGGTCAGCAGGTAAAATAAGCACCTGCCTCAGTTTACCCTCAGAGCTTGGTTGTCCCAGCATCATTATTAATGGTTCCCCTTCACTGACAAGAGCATTCCTGCTTGATATTCTGCCACAATAATTTTATAAGTGTGTGAGCAATAAATTATAGTGACCCTCATCATCAAGCCTCAGGCTTGATGGACACGGGTCCACACTGGGTCCACACCAGCACTGCCTTAAGGTTCTGAGCCCATCCCTGACTCTTGAGAGTCCCTTCGGCAGCAAGCAGATCAAACCAGTCAATACTGAAGGAAATCAGTCCTGAATATTGATTGGAAGCACTGATGCTGAAGCTGAAGCTCCAATACTTTGGCTACCTGATGTAAAGAACTGACTCATTTGAAAAGACCCTGATGCTGGGAAAGATTGAAGGCAGGAGGAGAAGGGGATGACAGAGGATGAGATGGTTGGATGGCATCACCAACTCAATGGACATGAGTTTGACCAAGATCCAGGAGATGGTAATGGACAGGGAGGCCTGGCTTGCGTCCACGGGGTCGCAGACTCAGACACATCTGAGTGACGGAAGTGAACCGATGCCTGGTATTCTCTCCAGGTCCAAACCTTCCCAGATCCCCTGTCCATCTCCATGGCCCTGCAGGATATGTCCACACCCGTCACAGGAGAGTTGGGGTGTGTGTGTGTGTGTGTGTGTGTGTGCTTGTGTGTGTGTGTGTGTGGCTCTTCCCTGTGTGTGCGGTCTCTTTCATATGTCCACACCCGTCACAGGAGAGTTGGTGTGTGTGTGTGTGTGTGTGTGTGTGTGTGTCTGTGGCTCTTCCCTGTGTGTGCGGTCTCTTTCATAGAGGTTGCAATGCACCTTTCACCGAGGTGAAAGCACCCATCTCTACTGACCCTAGCACACACATATACTCTCCCTCAACCAGATGAGGCAGGAATATCACCACCTCCATTCTGCAGAAAGAGAGACGCAAGTATCCTCTGCCTCTAGGGGAAGGGAAACAGAGAATATCATATTTCCTTCCTAGGAAGGTGAATGTTATCATCAGCTCCCCATCTTTGTTTATTGGCTAGGCTAAGTCCCAAATTCCAAGGATTTGTGGGATAGGATGTGAGAAGTGACAGTCAAATTTAATAGAACTTAACTCAATTTAAAGGTTGCAGATCTTATGGTTTAAATGGCTTCTGATGGGTGTGTACAATAAATCAAACCACTTGAATACCTTGAAAGAAGTTACTCTGTCAAGAAATATTTTTACAGAACACCAGGCACACTGCGGGCACTCAATGAATATTCGATGGTGAGTGAAGAAATGAATGACCGAATCAGCTAAAATACAATGGCATATGCCCTTTCTATCTTTTTCATAAGAGCTGTGCATTTTAATTCCCTTAAATACCTACATCTACAAAGGGTCCTTATTTGGGACTCGGACGGTAGAAGACTGATGGCTCAAACTCGAGAAGCTGTTTCTATAATTTCCATTGTCCCTATAAAGTCAAAGCGGCCCTATAGAGCTCTTTTGTAAGTTCTACCAACTTCTCACTAGGCATTCTCTTTTCAACTTACCTAGCACACAGAGCCAAACACTAAATTTCCAAGATTTAAAGAATTTCACAAGATAGGCAGAAAACATTAATTTCAAATTCCAAATGAGAGAAGAAAAAATAATTTTTATCCTAAAGCAATATATGATACATATTTTATATAAAACTATATGAAAATAGAAATTATATTTGTTTATTTTCCAAGAATTTGTGAATCACTGCTACATCTTTTTAAGAAAGCATGCTGCTGCTGCTAAGTTGCTTCAGTCATGTCCGACTCTGTGCGAACCCACAGACGGCAGCCTACCAGGCTCCTTTGTCACTGGGATTCTCCAGGCAAGAATACTAGAGTGGGATGCCATTTCCTTCTCCAATGCAAGCATGCATGCTAAATCGCTTCAGTCGTATCTGACTCTGTGCGACCCCATAGATGGCAGCCCACCAGGTTCCTCTGTCCAGGGGATTCTCTAGGCAAGAATACTGGAGTGGGTTGCCATTTCCTTCTCCATAAGAAAGCATATTAGACGCCAAATAAAACTAATGACAGAACATCTATAATTTTATTACCTATTGCCATGGTCCATTAGAGAAATGCTGGATTTTTTTCCTCCAATGCTGGCTCTAACAGAATTTCACAAAAGCTGTCTTTTACAAGGGTTGTCTTAGGAGAGAGAAAAACAGAGTAAGTCGAGGGTGGGGTAGAGTACCTACAAATATAATAGTTGAAAGGGAATATGTACTTTCAAGCTTTGATGACTGCCTCTACCAGGAAACGCTCACCTAATTACTTTTTTATCAAAGGCAGTAACACTACCTTCAAAAGATCAAACATTGTGAAGTACTTTCATGTAGAATAACATATTTGAAAGTAAATATAGCAAGGATGTAAGCTTTGAAAAATACTAGTCTCAATGTAAAAGCAGAGAAAACTCAAAGACATTCCTACTTTTTAGTTCTATTTAACAACAGGTATTTGTATTTTAAACATGAATTGAATGTCTCTACACAGAATACCAAGGTAAGCTCCGGGCTACGGTGTGCTTAAAGGCATACACAAAAATAAAGTGATTCTTGCATGAAACAACTCCCCAATACAGAAAAAGAGTAAATTAAAAAAAATTTTTTTTAATGTAAATAAACATTTACAGGGTATATGTCGGCTCTCATCACTTAGTACTGTGTAATCAGGGGCTTTCCTGGTGGCTCATCGGCAGAGAATCCGCTTGCAATTTAGGAGGCGGGGGTTTGATCCCTGGGTCAGGAAGATCCCCTGGAGGAGGGCATGGCAACCCTCTCCAGGATTCTTGCCTGGAGAATCGCATGGACAGAGGAGCCTGGCAGGTTACAGTCCATAGGGTCACAAAAGAGTCGACACTACTGAAGCACGCACGCACTATGTAAATGTCTTCAGTGGGGAGCACTGACTCCAGCACTTCCTACACTTTTCAAAGTAGCTGGATGGCTGTGGTGGTAGATACACAAATCTACACATGTGATTTTTTTAAAGTGCATAGATTTTTGGACTTCCTGGGTTTTCCAGTGGTCAAGAATCCACCTTACGATTCAGGGAACACAGGTTTGATCCCTGGTAGGGGAACTAAGATCCCACGGGCCTTGGAGCAACTAAGCCTGCATGCCACAACTACTGAGCTTGCAGGACACAACTAGAGAGTCTGTGTAACGGAATGAAGATCCCACGTGCGCAATTAAGACCCAAATAAATAAATATTTTTAAGTGTATAAAATTAAATCACACACACGCAATGTACAGCTGGGGAAGTCAGTGTAAGTTCAATAGACTGTATCAATGCTAATTACCTGTCAGTGATGCCATACTATAACTTTAGTATTCCTTCTTACAATTGATTCTGAATCTACAACTATCTCAGGAAAGATTTCGATTTAAAAAATAATTAGAAGCACTCTGGTTTTGATACGGAGAAATGAGCACCTAATAAATTGATTTTTCATCTTTAAAAACTGCACAACATGCCAACCCTCTAAAAATAAGACCAAGTACCTGAGGGCTCTGGAGATGGAACAAACACAAGTAGACTGGAGGGGAGTCAAAAGCTGGAGCAGGAAACCAGCAGAGAGCAAGCTCTTGTTTATTAATTTATATATTTGGTTTGCAGCCCAACTCGGAGATCAATCACAGCAGCAGATACAGCTTTGACAGGAAAACACACTCTCTGTCTAGCTGTGGGTACCAGGGAAGGAGCCTGGGGAAATCAGAGACTGGCTAAGGAACCACAAAAGAAAGAAGACAGAGAAGCCAACCCCTAATTCGGCATAATAATGAAGCATGATTCTGGCTGACCACAAGCCATGTATGTACAAGGTAAGCTGAAAGCAAGGAGGAGCTAAGGTTTAAAGAACTGAATAAAGACTGAAGCCATGGTCCACTGAGAGCCTGAGAGGCTACAGTTTGAACCTAACTGAGTAAATTTTTTGTTAACACAAAACATCCAACACTCTTCACAGCAATGTAAAAAAAAAAAAAATAATAATCCAGAGTCTCTTCAATATAACTCTAAGAATGTCCAGATACAATCTAATATGTTGATGGAAAGCAAGGAAAACATGACCCAATTTTAGGGGAAAGACACACAAAGAGATTCAGTGAACTTGAAGATAGGGCAATGGAAATAATGCAATCTGAGAAAAGCAAAGGAAAAAAATGACAAAATAAAGAAACAGACATTGAGGACTTGTAGAACCATTTTTAAAAGGCTAACATATGGGTAGTTGGAGTTCCAGGAAAAAAAGGAGAAAGACTGGAGAAGAAGAAGGTATAAGAAGAAGTAACAGAAAGAAATATATTTCCCAAATCCAATAAAAGACATAAACACACAGTTTGGGAAGTTCAAGAATCCCCAAAAGAGGTCAGTTCCAAAAAAAAGAAAATGCAGACAAAATCACAGTCAAACTGATGAAAACCAAAGATAAGGGGAAGCGCTGAAACTCACTAGAGAAAATGGCACATTGTATGGGGGAGGGGGAGGAAATAATTTGAAAAACAAAGGACTTCTCATCAGACATGATGGAGGTTTAATGACAGTGAAACAACATCTTTAAAGCGTTGAAGTAAAAACAAAATCAAAAAAGTTATCACCCCCAAAATTCTATATCCAGCAAAATTTTTCTTCAAAGAATAGAAGTGGCAGGAAAATGAAAGGAATTTATCTGCCACCAGCCCCCACTTCAAGAATACTCGAGGGACTTCTTTAGGCTGAAAGGAAGCAAAATCAGAGGGAAGCTTAGATCTTAAGAAAAAATGAAGAACATCAGAAACGGTAAATATAAAAGTACTTGGAAGATCTCTGAAAGTAATTGTAACCAATTAATAACAGATTAAATAAACACAATTATGACAAATAACATATGTCCCATCCCAGACAGGGCTGGAAAGAAACCTAATTATTAACATCCAAGGGGAAAAAAATAAGAAGAGGGGTGATTGATTTAATTTTTTGCTTAGCCACAAGCACCTCCACAGACTCAAACATTCACCAGAAAGCATTACAAATGTAAAACGTAAGAGAACAGTATAGATTGGACATTGAAAGCGGCATGAATGCATGTTTAGATACACCTAGGTGCATGTGCCTGGGTAAGTAGGTGTACGTGTGGAACTGTGTATTGTACAATTCTAAGACAAAGATGCTACAAGAAAACATGTATGGAAAGAAGGCTAGGAGGAGATTGATATTTATTAACACTTACTAAGTGTCAAATGCTTTGCAATGTTTTATTCTTTTCTAAGTTCAACTACAACCCTTATTTAATCCCATTTTACAGAAATATAAAATAAATCTAAAGAATTTAAAGGATCTGCTTAAGATTTTAATACAAATAATTTAGACAGGATTTAGACCTGGACAATCCTAACAAAATCTATTAATAAAAATATTTTCTCTTTTCCCTAAAATAATAAAAGTTGATTTAAAAGGCACTGTTAAAATAATGTGAAGTAGTCATACACCTAAACTCAGAAATCTCACTTTAAGATATTTATCTTGGGAAATCTGCCAAACAAAGAAAAAAAGCCATAAATGGAAACATTTTCATGCACCATTTTATAATAGGGAAAATGGTAAACAGCTTAATGATTCACTAACAAATGACTCATTGAGTACCTATGATGCGTCAGCCTTGCTTTAAGTGTTGGGGATGCAACAGTGAACAAAGTTCCTTACTTTTATGGAGTTTACGTTCTAGCTGGAAAGAAGGGAGATGAAAAATAAAGTGGTGCATCTGATGCAAGATAGTAGCCTGCTAAGAAGGATGAGGTGGGGTTGCAATTTTCAATGGACTGGTTAGGGAAGACTCCTGAGAAAGTGAACCTGTTCCTAAGAAGATACGGAAATCATGCAGGAAGAGAAGTAGAAGAACATTCTGGAAAGAGCAGCAGTTAAGGGCAAGGGCTCCGAGGAAGGAGTACACCTGAGATTTGGAAGGCACATCGAGAGAGCTAGTGAGGCTTTGTTGTTTAGTCACTGAGTCCTGTCCGACTCCTTGAAACCCCATGGGTCCCCCCAACCCCATGGGGAAACCCACCAGGCTCCTCTGTTCATGGGATTCTCCAGGCAAGAATACTGGAGTGGGCTGCCACTTCCTTCTCCAAGAGATCTTCCAGGGATCGAACCCATACCTCCTGCATTGCAGGCAGAATGAGGCTAGAGCAGTATTCATCAGAGCAAGAGGGGAAAGATGGGGTCAGAGTAGCAGGCCGCCCCTTCACTATACCTCGTGAGCCATTTGAAGGGCTCTGGTTTTCATCTAGAGTGAGGCAGGAAACCATTGCAGGACTCTAAAAAGAAAACCTAAATGACTGATTTATATTTAAATGGAATCACTGCCTGCTTTCTTGAGAACAGACTGAAGGGGAGCAAGAATGGGAGCGGCCAAGCCAACTGAGGGTGGGGTGCAGGGGACGGTCGCTCCACTTACACTTGCAAGAAATAATAGTGGCCCAAAGGGAGTGGTGACAAAAGAGGTGGGAGACGTGGTCGAGTCCAGACGCGATCTTGAAGGCTGGGCCCACCCTGAACACGGGATGGGAGAGGAATAAAATGATCCCGACAGCTCTTTGGCCTGAGCCTCTGGAAGGACAGAGTTAGCCTGAGGCTAGTCAGTGTGAGGTTAGGCTTATCAGCTATTAGGCTTATAGGTGGAAATACCAAGTAGGCAGTTGGATAAAGGAGTCTGGGGTTCAGGAGAGGTCTGGGTTAGAAATAACAAATTCGGTGTCATCAACATACAGACGCCAAATAAAGTCATAAGACTAATGAAATCATATGGTCGGTAAGACTAAATAGATAAATAAAATGTCCATACTCTGAAGGCTGGGGCTGATAATTTGAAATACAATTGAGGATTTGGAGAAGAAGAATGCCAATAAACTGCTCACGGAAATTTAGTAAAGACTGCAGAGAGGATATAAATGAGTAGTTCACAGAAATAAGCAACAATAATCAATAAGCAGATGAAAAGATGATCAAGCTCTCTTTTTTCCAAATGCCCATCAAAGCTCCTTTTTTTTCTTTTAAGGTTAAGCCATTTATTTATTTATTTATCTATGACTGTGCTGGGTCTTCATTATTATGCGCCTGCTTTCTCCATTGCAGCAAGCTGGGGCTGCTCACTGCTGGTGGTTTTTCTTCTTATTGAGCAGGGGCTTTAGGCAAGCAGGCTCGTAGTTGTGACACATGGGGCCCAGTTACCCCGAGGCATGTGGGATCTTTCCAGACCAGGGGTCACTCTGGTGTGCCCTGCGTTGGCGGGTGGACTCCCAGTCACTGAGCCACCAGGTAAGTCTTGACGGCATGCGTGCGTGCTACATTGCTTCAGTCCTGTCCAACTCTTTGTGACCCCACGAACTGCAGCCCACCAGGCTCCTCTGCCCATGGAATTCTCCAAGCAAGCATACTGGAGTGGGTTGCCATTTTCATCTTCAGGGGATCTCCCTGACCCAGGGACTGAACCCAGGTCTCCTGCATTGCAGGCAGATTCTTTACCATCTGAGCCACCAGGGAAGCCCTCATATAAATTTCTAACACATAAAATAAGTTGAAGATATACTACTGCCAGATTATAGGATTGTGGCTTACTTGAACATTCTTTTTTATGCTTTTCTATGGTTTTTGACACCTAAAATGAGAGCCCAAACTTTTAATACCAAAAAAAAAAAAATAAATATCTTTAAAAATAGAGATGAACTGCATGGTCTCTATGTCAGGTAAGACTCAAAACCTCAGTGACAGCAAGACAGAACATGAAACGCCCTAAGACAGGCGCAATCCAGCTAATTCCCTGGAGCTCTTCAAGCAAGGGTCTCCACTGAGACTTAGACGAGGAAAAGCACAGGTAGGTAGAATAAAAATAAAAATGCTATTTCAGGACCTCATCAAGTAGAGAAAAGGATGACGTTCAAGTCAATGGGCATAGCAGAAGATAAGAAATGGCACGAAATCACTTCAAGAAAAATGTTACCAACATTAACTAAAGATGCCAAGAGGGTTTTGAGATGCCTCCAGAAAATAAGTGCTTCTGCCTGTGGCTGGCACTCCACAGAACTTCTCTATTTCTTTATCTATATAATAAAAATCATAATTATACTCTGTTGATGTTGGGGAATATTTCCAAATCATCATCATCTTGAGACCAGTTGGGAAGAGACAGAGCTAGGGGAAGATGGCACGCAGAACAGCAGGTAGACAGAAGACAATTTTATCCTCAGGAAAAGAAAATATTATTTTTTTTCCAGGTAGACTCATAGAGTAGAAAGGATGATTCCTTTAGAGCAAACCCATATCCCAAGTGAATCTGTTCTGAGCTCAGAATGTTGGAAAGCTCTTTAACATTTCTAAACCCTCGTTATCACATTTAAAAATGAAGAAAATAAAATCTACTTTGCAGAATGTGTGTGAGGATTGACAGAATAGGTGTAAACCTCGCACCACAGTGCTCGACATTTGGAAAATATTCATTAAGGGCTGGCTAGTTTCAAATTTTCATTGCAAAGAGCACACACTCCACACATTAGGAGAACTTCTTGTCTGGGCTGGATAGTAAGGTGGAGTGGGAAACTTGTTATGGAAAAAAACAGAAGGATGGCAAAAATTCAGGAAAGAATCACGGAAAGAATATTTGAGCTTATTATGTCGCCTGGTCCAGCTTCCTTTTTTCAAGCTGAACTTTCTCTCTAGAGAGATCATTCAAAAACTTCCTTCGACAGTGAAATCTCCCTGTACATTTCTCTGCAATTTCTTGTGTCTCTGTAATTATTTCAAAATAAAAAAAGTAGAAAAAAAACACTCCCCTTGGTCTCCTATCTTAGTTTTTCATCACGTTTGACTTAACGTGTTCTTCCTGCATCATTCTTTCGAGCTGAAATATAAACCCATTTCCCCCTTTCTCAGCCCTCTGAAAACACTGATTAAGCCATCCTGCATTCCTCTTCAAGAATAAACAGCGTGGACCCCATAAACCTTTCTTCATCCATCTTTCTCTAGTTCAACTTTAAATTTTCATTTTTTTTAGTATTTTAAGGATTATTTTCTGAATCTAACTTTATTCTTCTCTTAAGAGAATAGAGGAGACCCTTAGACAATAGTTGCTTTTATTAATAAATAATCATGGGCAGAGACTTTGGCGTTATTGTTGCTATTGTTAAAAACAATTCAGAAGAGGCTTTCTGAAAAATACAGCTAAATCAGAAGTAGCTTTAGTAAGAGAGACCTGTCAGTCTAGCCTACTCCAATCTCTTCAGGGGCTAGAAAGGCTGAGTGCCATCAGCTGAGAGCTGAGATTCTTGGAAAGCCCAAGCTGCCTTGAGAAATGTCAAAACTGCCTCCACTTGCCATGTATTTCCAGGATTCTGAAAAAATAAACAACAAAAACTCTAGATTTCAGATATTTCACCATGAGTTCAACTACTCAAGAAACATACAATCTAGCCATTAAAGATGAAGTTCATAAAATTCAAAGAAACTGTATCTTTCTCTTAAAGCAAAATATGCCCCTGTGTTTCACAAAAAATAAGATGCAAAGGGCATTAAAGATATTTATAAGAAGGAAAACCTGTACAGTGTATATTTACTGAATATGTACAAAAATATCTGTGTAGTGAGGAAAGTCTTTAAAATATTACCAGTAGGAGGAAGCTATTTTCACAACATTATGATGCTTATAAAATTACCATGATGGTCAGTGAATCCTTGGGGAATAGCATACCTAGATCAGGAAAGCTTTATTTTCAATCTGCTCTCCTTCGCATATTGAGAATGATACCATCCGGAGCTCTCACTGAGGGATACAACGGCACCTTCGCAGAATCTGTCTCTCTGCTGGCCATGCCTCTTTAACTTACTGACTGCAATTTGGGCAACTCCATCTCTAACTACTGCTTCCAGCACATTCTGTCAACTTTTGACATATAGCACACATCAGGAGCTCGGCCAGAATGCTGCAGTTCCCTTTAAGTGTGCCTCTCGGCACTCTTTCCCTTCCTGGTCACCGTCTTCACCCTCGCTCTGTGATGGGGTCTAGGCATCCCTGATCACTCATCTTTCTCAGGTGACCAGCTGAGGAGGGCAGAGATACAGGAAGCCGGGTCTTCAAGGTCTGCTGACAGACTGTCTTATAGGACCTTATTACTGGTAGATTCGGCTGGAAACTGGCCCTAAAGCTAAATGTTAGGTCTGGAAGAGTTCCAAGCCTCCCCTTAATCCTTTAATTCTTTACATTTGCCAGTTGCCTCGTAATTCACCAAGCGCTTTCACACTGCACCTCAGTCAGTCTTCAAAATACCTCCAAGGGATATGCAAGCAGATTTTATCATCACTGTTTTACAAAAGAGGAAAAGAATTCAATGTTTCAGTGACTTGAACTAAAAATTAAAGAGGAGAGAGAGGTGCATTCAATACAAATCCCTCTTATTCTATTCCGAAAACTGTACTCTCCAGTATTTCTGACTGTCTTTAGTAGGTTACACAGGCTCACCAGTCTCTGAACATTTCTTTTGGCCCAGATACCAGAACCACAAGGACTGTCCACAAAACCACAAGATTTGATCATCAATGAACCACGCCTGGTTTTATTTCACTCCTGGTCTACCACTGAAGACTTCTGAGTATGTATAGAGGTAAATGAAGACTGTGCCCTTGAGCTTAATGGTGAATTACCAATTATACAACAACTTTACAGAATTTCAAAACAGAGTGAAGGAGAGTTTCATAAAGGTATTCATTTAAGCTCATGATCAACCAGTATGCCAGAATTCCCCCCCAGAAGAATTTGATAGCGTAACACCAATTTTCACACCAATCGCCTATCACGTGTTTGTCTCATGAGCAAAGACGACTGTGAAAAAATCAGTATGGATAGCACCCTTCATCAACTGACAAGAATAGAGAATAGTTAAGAAAGCTGACATCAGCAAAATCAGTTCTGTCTATAAAATGGTAGCAGCTGAATAATATACCTGGTGCACTGATCACAGTGCAAGGTCACAGCAGGTCCTCGGTGACTAATTTCCATCACCCCTCACAAGCCCGCACTGCAATACCACTCAAAGATGCCTACAGCCTCAGCAGACACCTCCCCACAGACAGAGATCAAGTGTAAGGACAGCACGACAGTATTTACTTCACCACCATAACAGCTCACTTTCATCCAAGGCCTTAGACTTTTTATGAGTACTCTTGCTTTCCTAACTTCACTTGACTCCGTAATGAGCATTATCAAAGATTTATAGGTGAGAAAACCGAGTGCTGTCCAGAAAGAATGTTGTCCCCAACCCTAGAGCCAAATCAGATTCTAGGATAGACAGCTTCTCTCAGTTGGCTGCCTTTTCCTACTCCTTTCTCATATTTAACATGCTGTCCCAGGATGGAACTGTGGGGCTGGGGCGGCATGTGAACTTGACAAATTTGTCTGCAAATCCCTCAAGTCCTGCTGCAACTTCTGCTCGACTCTCTCAGGTCAGCAGTGGGCAGTGTGCGTTCACACCACACTTCGGCACAGGTTAGGCATTCTCTCTGAGAGTGTGTGTCCACAAAGATCTAGTCAGGAAAATAAAACCCACAGGTTATTTTAACAGAGAGAATATAATATAAGCGAAGTGAGTGAAATCGCTCAGTCGATGGGGTCCAACTCTTTGCAACCCCATCAATTGTAGCCTACCAAGCTTCTGCATCCATGGGATTTTCCAGGCAAGGGTACTGGAGTGGGTTGCCATTTCCTTCTCCAGGGGATCTTCCTGACCCAGGAATCGAACCCAGGTCTCCTGCATTGCAGACAGATGCCTTACCCTCTGAGCCATGAATTAAACTGGTATTGGAGAACTGAAAGGCACAAAAGTGATCCTGAGATGTCACAGAGGAAGCAAGAGCTTCCTGAGGAAAGAAGGGAGAGTGGAGATTAGAGAGGGATCCCAAAAATCTAGACCCAGACCCCTAAGGAAGGGGAAGCCCCAATTGGGGATGGTGCCTCTGAGGAGATTGTAACACAGCTGCTTCTAGGAATACAGGGGCCAGGGTTGGAGATGGCTAAATAAGAAACCAGAATAAATTGCTGAAAACAAACCACCTCTGCTGCTGAGGTGACATTTTCAGGAAAGGAAGTTAACGGGATAAGCAGGTCTGGTCTGCCTCCTCCAGCCTCTCTCCTCCAGCCATGCAGGCCCCTAGAGGGGGCCCCACATTAGCAAAAACTCCAGGGAAAGAGCTAGCAAAGGAGCAACCTGTTTTTTAAAGCTTCAGCCCCAAGGTCACAGACAAAATGAGAAGGATGGGTTTACAGCTAAGAAATGATGGTTCAATAATCAGCACAGAGTGTTCTCACATATTCAAAGTCTCTAGTCTGAGGATGCTCCTGCCAACTGGGCATCTACCTTCATTTGATTTTTGTAGCACAGCTGAAGAGAGTTTGTTGCTGCCAGCTAGACAAGAAACTAAAGAGATGCTGATTGGCCAGGACACTTATTTTCTCCCTCTCCCACACAGCCCTCTGCTATCACGCCATGAATACACAATGTGGGAACATCTGCATTCCAAAGAATCTGCTGTTTATATTAGGAAGCCGCATCATATGAGAAGCTAAGTGGCTTCAGAGATAGGCTGTCGTGGGTTCGAATCCTGATTTGACCACTTACTAGCTGTGGGAATACTAGCTTCATCATTTCACCACCCTGAGCCAGTTTCCCTGTGATGTGATTATACCTCCTGGGCCATAAGAATTAAATGAAACAGTGATGTCAAGGGCCTGGCACGTAAAGCAGGTAAATGCTGGTTTCCTTCAATTTATATAAGAAAAAGAACATATCAAAAGGTTAAAGAGCTATTAATAATCAGCTTTTCTTTTCTGAGATCTTCATCTTATATATCCAGTTGGTCTAAGAACTGAGGGTGATTCTATAAGAATATCCACTTAATGCCAGAAAACCTAAACCTTAAAAGCAATGTAAGCTCACAAGATTAGAATCAAAGTTCAATAAGAGATGGAGAGACAACTTTGAAGGCAGCAAAGGCAGGACATAGCTTACCCATACAAAGTAAACACAAGAAAATAGAAGAAAATACACACTTTGTTCTTGATTGGAAAATACGACTTTCATCACGAGAGATATTTCATTTTCTTAATGTAATCTTGCTTATCCAAATAATAGACATAGACCCATGTCATTTTCAAAAAAAAGATTAGAAATCTCTTGATGTATCGTAATCCTTCCACGGCCACAATGCAGTAGTATCATTAGAAAGCACAATGAGTGGACATAATTGTATTAAATCCTGAAAACTCTTCGAAGGGACCATTTATGAGAAATAACCAAATCTGCAAGTAAACATTAGAGTTCAATTAAATAAAAGAACATGAAGGTCACTTCCATTTAAAGCTGGGGGGTGGATTCAATCAATAATGCATTTTCCTGAAGGGCAAAAGCTTATAGAGTGAGTTAAATGAGTTCCTATTTCAAGACCTGCAGAGAAGGGTCATAACATATTAGTAATTAGGGTGTGATAATTGTAACAAAAGAGTATTTTATCATTTAAAAAAAAGCATTTTTAAGCAAAAGTCAACTTTTTCTGTGTCCCCTTTGGGGATTCACAAAATAAAATCATTTCACAGAAGCTCAGAGTTATCTCCTGGCTACTATCCACGGGATGTTTAAGTTTCCTCAGGCCTCATCATCCCTGATGGGTTCTTTGGGCCTACTACTCATGCACTGTGGACCAGAAGCACCGATCACCTGGGAAATGTAAAAAATGCAGAATCTCAGGCGCAGGTCCAAATCAACTGAATCAGAACCTGTATTTTAAAAAACAGTTCCTCCCCATAACATCTCTCTGGGTCATCCCCATGCACCAGCTCCAAGCATGCTGTATCCTGCATCAGACATAGACTGGCGATTCAATTCTTTGGGGAGGGAGGAGGGAGGGGGGTTCATGTTTGGGAACGCATGTAAGAATTAAAGATTTTAAAATTTAAATAAATAAATAAATAAAAAATAAAACATTAAAAAAAATAAAATAAAAAAAAATTAAAATAAAAAACAGTTCGAATGATTCCTTATTTGATAAGTATGTTTCACCTCAGTGCCTCGCAAGTTGTGGTCCTCAGACGTGCAGCGTGCACACCACTTGAGAAGTTGCGAGGAATGCAAATTCTGCCTCCTGTCACCCCAGCCCTACTAAATCAGTAACTCTAAAGGTGAGGTCTAGCAATCCGGGTTTGAACAAGCCCTGCAGGTATTCTGATGTATGCCGAAGCCTGAGAACCACTGCATCAGCTTAGATATGGACAGACTGGTCTTAAGAAATGAAGGAATTCTCGTGCACCCACAGCTGTCCATTTCACCTAGGTGCAGCACTCTCAGAAGATTCTTCCTTAGAAATGAACCCAAATGTCTCCCTGTAACTACCAATTGGGCCATCCCTACCAAAAGGAACAAAGACAACAAATTTCAAACTTTCTTCCACATAGATATCCCATAACATTCAAAACCAGCTATGAAGTCTTTTCTATAGGCAAAATGTCTACATACAGAGAGACAAAGACACAGATACACACACAGATATACTTTGGTTATATACTATACATATAAATATAGTAAAATGTTACTATTGTATAAAAACACTACAATTGATTTTGTTGGGTGTGTTAAGGGCACTATAACGATAATAAAAGGAACTCCTATATATAGAAAAATTATGAATACAAATATACAATTATATATTATCTCTCTATATATATGATATATATATATATATGGACTTCCTTGGTGGCTCGGTGACAAAGAATCCACCCGCCAATGAAGGAGACATGAGTTTGATCACTGGGTCGGAAAGATCCCCTGGAGTAAGAAATGGCAACCCACTCCAGTATTCTTGTCTGGGAAATCCCATGGACAGAGGAGCCTGGCGGGCTGCAGTCCATGGGATCACAAAGAATAGAACATGATTTAGTGATTAAACAACAACATATACATATATATATTTATATCATATATGACATGTCATATATATATTTACATGTAATATATATATATATACACACACATAGATATAAAACACCATACAGAAAATCTCATACTAACTCAGAGAAGAGTAAAATTATCATCTTTCTCATTCTGGAATGAAACATAAACAATCAGGAGTTACTTTAACACTAAGTTTTTGGCAGCCCCCCTCATTCACCAGCCTTATGGTCAATCCAATTCCCTGAGTGCTGTATTAACAATATTTTTTTAGTCTTTTCACTCCATGGGATTTTTCCTTCTACAAATACCATTCTTTGAGAGGTCACTTGGGTCTCTCAATTCCCTCCACTGACTCTCCAGTCTTGCTTCCGTTTGACCACAGTATGGAGTGGTGTTGGGCAATCTGGATGGAGATATTAAAGAAGACTATTTCTTTTACAATCACCATTTCTTTTCACTCACTTCTTTCCATTCAGAAAAATTAACTCAATGACTGTGCTAACTATACCAAAAACTGAGTATGGTTTACTAAACATCATGTCAGTCAGTCAGTCAGTTTAGCCGCTCAGTTGTGTCCAACTCTGTGACCCCATGAATCGCAGCACGCCAGGCCTGCCTGTCCATCACCAACTTCCGGAGTTCACTCAGACTCACATCCATCGAGTCGGTGACGCCATCCAGCCATCTCATCCTCTGTCATCCCCTTCTCCCCCTGCCCCCAATCCCTCCCAGCATCAGAGTCTTTTCCAATGAGTCAACTCTTCGCATGAGGTGGCCAAAGTACTGGAGTTTCAGCTTTAGCATCATTCCTTCCAAAGAAATCCCAGGGCTGACCTCCTTTAGAATGGACTGGTTGGGTCTGCTTGCAAACTAACATAAATCATCAGCATCATAATCCCATCACAATTTATTAAACTGCATGATATTATCATCTCACATTAAGAAAGTCAGACCTGGCCTTGAGGTTCTCTGGGACGTCCTTAAAAGATACTAACTGCTTATTTTGTAATAACCTATAAGGGAGAAGAATCTAAAAAAGAATAAATACATGTACAACTGAATCACTTTGTTATACATCTGAAAACACCACATTAGAAATCAACTATACTTCAATATAAAACAAAAATCAAGTAAAAAAAATACCACCTGAACCCACAGATTATAAATAACAGACCTCAGAAACCCTCATGATAAGCGTGGATATATGTATATATACAATTTGATTCACTTTACCTGAAACTAACACAACACTGTAAATCAACTACACCCCAACAAAAATTTTAAAAAAAGAACTTCCCTGGCAGTCCAGTGGTTAAGAATCCTCGTGCCAACGCAGGAGACAAGGGTTTGATTCCTGGTCCAGGAAGATTCCATATCCTGTGAAGCAATCAAGCCCATGCATCACAACTACTAAAGCCCACACACCTAGAGCCTGTGTTCCACCACAGAGACCAGTGCAATGAGAAGCCCGTGCACTGAAGCCAGGGAGTAGGACCCGCTTGCCATAACTAGAGAAAGTCCACGCTCAGCAACAAAGACCCAGCAAAGCCATAAACAAATAAATGTTTTTGAAAATACAAAAAGAGAAAGAAATACACATGAGTTCAATTTTAAATGCAGTCCAAGGTTGCCCATGAATGAGTGGAGCACAAAGGGGAGAGACATGAGCGTGTCTACCAAGGAAGGTGGGCTTTCCAGGTAGTGCCAGTGGTAAGGAACCCACCTCCCTATTCAGGAGATATAAGAGACATGGGTTGGATCCCTGAGCTGGGAAGATCCTCTGGAGGAGGGCATGGCAAACCACTCCATTCTCTTGCCTGGACAATGCCATGGACAGAGGAGCCTGGCAGGCTATATAGTCCATAGGATCACAAAGGGTCAGACACGACTGAGTGACTAAGCACGCACCAAGGACGGGAGTTATCAGCATTGAACCTGGCAAATAACATGCAGCCATTCAGAATACATTAAGTTGTACTTTCATTTACCTGCTGCTAACACAGTAATGCAACAACCACCTTGATATGTTTGGGCTTCAAATGCTCTGCATGATTAACCGTGGTTATTCCTTCGGGATGCTGCTGCTTGCTGTTCAGTCGCTCAGTCATGTCTGATTCCCTGTGACCCCATGGACTGCAGCCTGCTCATGGGATTCTCCAGGCAAGAATACTGGAGTGGGTTGCCATTTCCTCCTCCAGGAGACCTTCCCAACCCAGGGATTGAGCCCATGTCTCTGCACTGGCAGGCAGATCCTTTACCACTGAGCCACCTGGGAAGTCCTACTCTTTTGGGACACTCACTATATACGCAAGGCCATTTGGCTGCCCATCTACATCTGTTGAAAACTTCAGTGCTCATCGCAAAGGCTATCTTCCCCAAGTTTTTCTTGAACCTATACACCTCCCTGCAAATCTTCCATTAATGCTATCGTGTTACCACTTCTTTGACGTTGTTCTCACTCTCCAGATCACTGCAGCCATTTGGTCGTTTGTCTCCTCCCCAGCATCAGGTAGTGACTTCCTCAACGACCAGGGCTCACTCCTCCTCTTCTCTGAAAGTCTGGCACGTGCTACCATGGCACACAGCGTCGGTCTTCCACCCGACATCCACCCCTCCTTTCCTGCAAACAAAACTCTTCTATGCGGAAAGCTTTATGAATTATGACTGATCTCAGACAAGCATAAAAATTGGATTCTTGTCTTCCAAAGATCTATTTTCTCTGGTCCCCTAACAGCTACTGGAGGTGTGGGAAAGACTGAGAAATAGTTTTTCTCGTATTAAAAGAACTATTTCTTTTTCTCCTCTGCCTCTTTCTACCTCTTCCTTATTATAAAGGGTAGTGTTTGGAGCAGTGGCAGCCATCGTAGGATCAAGACGTGACAAGCTTAAGGGCAAGAACTGAACGTTGACAGCAACAGAGTAGAAAGGCGGAAAGAGCCTGGGTCTCCACTGGATTTGTAAAGTTATTGCATCCAAAGTAGAACCAACAATCTACGTTACAGAAGATAAATGGCTCCTTCATTTAGCTAACATCAACAGGTAACGTTACGTAGTCAAAAGCATCACTAACACAGCCACTGAGGAAGCAGTGTCAGACTTTATTTTTCTGGGCTCCAAAATCACTGCAGATGGTGACTGCAGCCATGAAATTAAAAGACACTTACTCCTTGGAAGGAAAGTTATGACCAACCTGGACAGCATATTAAAAAGCAGAGACATTACTTTGTCAACAAAGGTCCGTCTAGTCAAGGCTATGACTTTTCCAGTGGTCATGTATGGATGTGAGAGTCGGACTATGAAGAAAGCTGAGTGCCGAAGAATTGATGCTTTTGAACTGTGGTGTTGGAGAAGACTCTTAAGAGTCCCTTGGACTGCAAGGACATCCAACCAGTTCATCCTAAAGGAGATCAGTCCTGGGTGTTCATTGGAAGGACTGATGTTGAAGCTGAAACTCCAATACTTTGGCCACCTGATGCAAAGAGCTGACTCATTTGAAAAGACCCTGATGCTGGGAAAGATTAAAGGCAGGAGGAGAAGGGGACGACAGAGGATGAGATGGTTGGATGGCATCACTGACTCAATGGACATGAGTTTGGGTAAACTCCAGGAGTTGGTGATGGACAGGGAGGCGTGGCGTGCTGCGGTTCATGGAGTTGCAAAGAGTTGGACACGACTGAGCGACTAAACTGAAATGAACTGAACTGAACTGAATACAGTCACTATTATTCTTGGCATACAGTAGACACTTGCCTGTGCTTGTCACTAAGTCATGTCCCACTCTTTGTGAGACCATGGACTGAGCCTGCCAGGCTCCTCTGTCCATGGAATTCTCCAGACAAGAATACTGGAGTGGGCTGTCATTTCTTCCTCCAAGGGATCTTTCCAACCCAAGGATCAAACCCACGTCTCCTGCATTGGCAGGTGGATTCTTTATCACTTAGCCAACTGGGAAGCCCCATAATAAATACTTGAATATTTATTAAGATGTATTTTAACTGAGTTTGATTCATTCATTCAAGCAGTTAGAAAACACACAAAAGCTCTTGGCATTTCACTGCTACCATTTTCTTTTACTTCATTCAAAATTTCACCTACATTAGAGGAGAAAACCACTTCTTAACTGCCACTGAATGCGAACAATTTCAACATACTAATAAAGCTTTTTTTAAAGATAATAGGAGAATGTTTGCAAAGAAGAGATTAGATTCACAGTAACAAAGAGAAAAAAATTTAATGCGCAGTTCTGAAACCTGCTTTAAAGGATACTTTATAAATTTCAAAACTGTCAACACTTTGCCCTAAATGAAGCAACTGGGTTACATGCTGCTGCTGCTGCTAAGTCGCTTCAGTCGTGTCCGACTCGAGAAACCCACAAAAACTCATGCACCCAGCTCTTTGCTGCCTATGCCCGTTACACAGATCTCAAAATCTGGGATTATAATTGCCATAGGTTTGTGGCTTCTTTTCAGTACTCAAGAGCAATGCTACACAACCATGTCATAAAATACAGTTGTAAAATTTTGAACTTGAGGACAAGGATGCAAACCAGGGAAAGTCATCCAAAACATAATTCTCACAGTAAGTTCTCCAACTGTGTTCTCAAATCAATCACTGCCCAGCAAAGGAAACTTAGAGACAACACACTTAGCAAAACTGGCTTTTGTTGAAGGGGCTGGAAAGGCAGGAACAATTTCCACATGCCTCATTTTTTACTTTTGAAAAACGACTTCAAAGAAATTATAAACATCTATTTCCATTCAAACAGAAGTATGCTCAATGCAGCCCCTTAGGTTCCGAAGGTTTCTGAAGGCTATTCCATTTTTCCCTTAGATCTTTCCACGGTTCCTGTCAGAGATGAGTGCTCTCTTGGCCCCCAGACCTTGGCAACCTTCCTGAGGGAAGCTCCCAAGTTGCAAGCAGAATTCCTTTCAACTTCTGGCCTTACTAATGTCGTTATTAGTTTCACATGAAACCATCTCATCCTTCACCTCTGACTCAGTGAGAAGAACCCAAGACATGCTGTCTGGAAGTGCCTCATTTCAAATGCATCCGAGAAATCCCTTTAGGAATTTGCTGGAACTGTTCCTTGAAGCCCTGTTACCAGCATCATCTTGCTCCCAACCCCTTCCCTCCTCCTCGACATCTCCTCCCTCCCCTTCCGCTTATCCCTCCCCCTCCCTGCTTCTCCTCCCTCCTCCCCTCTTCTCTTACTCCTCCCCCTTCTCCTACCTCTCCCCCCTTCCACGTGATGCTTGCCAATTCTTCAAACCACTACTGCACTCCTTATCTCACAGGATCCATGTGACAAATTTATCAGGCTTATGGGGCGGGCATTATCTCCTTCTCTCTGTCAGAAAAAAACAGGCCCAACTTTGAACCAAATCAATGAGGGTAAAAAAAAAAAAAAAAAAAGGCTTCCTCACAGTGCCCTCACTGACCATGAGACAGGAACATTCTGCTCATAAATTCTCACTCTAACAGGCTAAATTAGCAGCGAGGCTGGTCCCTGATCCCAGCTTTGCAAATGATCTGGCTCTCCCCTGCCTGCTTCCAGTGTTACAAATGCACAGCTTGTCATCCTTAAATTTTGTCTTCTAGATCAGATTTATTTCCCTGAAGAGTTAAACTTCAACCAGTTCTGTCAAACTTGACTTCATAAGGAATAGAAAGTAGAATCTATCCATTTATAGGAACGAGAAAATAGTATTTCAATGCTTTCATAAACATGGTCAAACAAATTATATTCATGGAGTAGGGAATAAGTAGAAGATTTTAGAAATCCTTCCAAAACTTACCAACAATATACAATTGAAGGAGTATCATATATGTATATTTCTTCTTTTAAAAAGTTTAGGACAATGTCCCTTTGGAAAGAAATCTTCCCCTTACCTCCCAATTTATTTTTCTGTCTGGGCTTCCCAGTGACTCAGATGGTCAAGAATCAGCCTGCAATGCAGGAGACCAAGGTTTGATCCTGGGTTGGAAAGACCCCCTGAAGAAGGAAATGGAACCCATTCCAGTATTCTTGCCTGGAGAATTCCATGGGCAGAGGAGTCTGATGGGCTACAGTTCATGGGGGTGCAAAGAGTTGGACAGGACTGAGAGACTAACACTTTCACTTTCATGTGGCAGAGTGCTGTCAAGACTGTGCTTTATTGTATATGAGCACGAGGATGATTTGAAAAGTGCTATCAAGGCCAGTATTCTAATGAATATCACCCAGCACCAAAACATTAACCCATGTTTATGATGTATGCAGATGACACCACCCTTATGGCAGAAAGTGAAAAACTAAAAAGCCTCTTGATGAAAGTGAAAGAGGAGAGCGAAAAAGTTGGCTTAAAGCTCAATATTCAGAAAACGAAGATCATGGCATCCAGTCCCATCACTTCATGGGACATAGATGGGGAAACAGTGGAAACAGTGTCAGACTTTATTTTGGGGGGCTCCAAAATCACTGCAGATGGTGACTGCAGCCATGAAATTAAAAGACGCTTACTCCTTGGAAGGAAAGTTATGATCAACCTAGATAGCATATTAAAAAGCAGAGACATTACTTTGCCAACAAAGGTCTGCCTAGTCAAGGCTATGGTTTTTCCAGTGGTCATGTATGGATGTGAGAGCTGGACTGTTAAGAAAGCTGAAGAAAGCTGAAAAAGAATTGATGCTTTTGAACTGTGGTGTTGGAGAAGACTCTTGAGAGTCCCTTGGACTGCAAGGAGATCCAACTAGTTCATCCTAAAGGAGATCAGTCCTGGGTGTTCATTGGAAGGACTAATGCTGAAGCTGAAACTCTAAACACTTTGGCTACCTCATGCGAAGAGTTGACTCATTGGAAAAGACCCTGATGCTGGGAAGGAATGGGGGCAGGAGGAGAAGGGGACAACAGAGGATGAGATGGCTGGATGGCATCACTGACTCAATGGACATGAATTTGGGTGAACTCCAGGAGTTGGTGATGGACAGGGAGGCCTGGCGTGCTGCGATTCATGGGGTCACAAAGAGTTGGACAGGACTGAGCGACTGAACTGAACTGAACTGATGATGTACATAAAATTACTATTTAATCAGTTAACAAATATTTATTGACCCTCTACACCCGTGGTCCCAACACCACTTCACATTACAATTTCCCGGCATTTTGAAACATACTGACAACTCGACTGGCCTGGGGCTGTGCCATCAACTTTGTCAATGCTCCCAGGGAATTCCAGTGAGTGGCCAGAGAGAGGAACGGATTGTACACACTAAGGGTTAGAGCGGTGTGGAGAACAACAGCATCGGGGAGAGGAGGTGGTCTTAGAGGAGAACACCAATAGTCTCAGAAGATGCTCCCTTCTACTGACCAAAAAAAAAGACTATGAAAGACATCAGTTCTGCAGGGAGAGAAACTGATCACTTTTCAACATGTCGGTGCTTACTGAGCTGGGACCACGGGGCCAAAAGAGGCTAAGTGGTCAAAGGCTCGAGAGATGCAGCTGCAGGGACATTAGGCTGAGAGGTGTTGGTTGAAACCTCGGGATTACAGCACGTGGCTTGGAGAGGTCTGCGATGGGTCCCCAGATAGGAGCCCTGGAGAGGAGGAGACCATAGGGAGTGGGAGGGCAGGGGAGGCATCAGGCAGGAGGCGAAAAAGAGAAATCCATACATACAGGTTTCCAACAGGTGGCGCTAGTAGTAAAGAACCTGCCTGCCAATGCAGGAGATATAGCAGATATGGGTTCAATGCCTGGCTCAGGGAGACCCCCTGGAGGAGGTAACGGCACCCCACTCCAGTACTCTTGCCTGGAAAATCCCATGGACAGAGGAGCCTGGTGGGCTGCAGTCCATGGGGTCGCTAAGAGTCGGACACGACTGAGTGACTTCACTTTCACTTTTCACTTTCATGCATTGGAGAAGGAAATGGCAACCCACTCCAGTGTTCTTGCCTGGAGAATCCCAGGGACGGGGGAGCCTGGTGGGCTGCCTTCCATGGGGTCGCTAAGAGTTGGACATGATTGAAGTGACTTGGCACGCATGCACACATGTAACTAAGTCATTTAAGCATTCACTATAAAATGTTCAGAAATCTCAAAGTTTCAAGAATCACTTTTCACAAACAGGTAGAACTGTTCTTATTAATATATTCTTGGGGCAAGTGCTTTAATGGTGAAATTACTACATAATCCATTCAAACACAACTTCAGAAAACACTGGGTCCCTGACTATTGTTCAGAAGGGGAATCAAAGAAGTATTCTCCACCCTCCAAGAGTTTACTGTATTGCAGGCCCAGACGCCCCAAGATGAGACATTTAGAAGACATTGTTGAGGCGACAGCTTTGCTTTATAGAACAGAGAAGGAAAAACAAAGCCGAATTTTCAGATTTGCACTTTCAATTAGATCCCCAGTGGAGAGTTAAGTGAAAGATGACAACAGGAACAACAGTGACTAAATTATGACGCATCCTTTAACGTCCTTTAAACTGTGTATATGTTTTTAAAGCACAAAAAGTCATTCACTGCAGAATTATTCATAAGAATCTCTCTGCTGTGTTACTGCCATACACTAACGTGCCACTCCAGTGTCTTAAGGACATGCATCTTAATTTTTTTCTTTAGTTGGAAAAAATGTATGGCTACATTAACTACTTGGTATATACCTGCCAACTAAAAATGGAAAGAACACTTTCCCCCAATTAGAGGTTATCATCCAACAGATAATCAAGAAGAGAGTAACCTCTTATACTCCCATAATCTCTATGGTTTATTAGTATGGGTTTTTGAAATTAACCCCAGTTCCAAGGAAATTTTTTTGCAGAATCTTTAACAGAAACACACACACACACACACACACGTCTTCTTTTCTATGGAAGGTGAGGCTATGTTTGCCCCAACAGCCAAAAAAACCCAAGAGATATCAGAGGCTCTGACATCCTCCCTAAAACCATAGCTAGAGCTTTACCACCAGAACCTCCCATCGGCTGTATCTATAAGCACGTACCTAACATCAGCAAGCATCCTTCTCAGCTTGACCTTTACCAGGAAAAGAAAGTGACTAAATCAGATGCTCACTTCTGGTTCATTTGGGCTAGTAGGAAAAACGTCCTATTCCTCCCTTCTCTCCAAATAATAAGTTTTGTGGTCTGAACAACAGCCATCAAACATTAAACTCAGTAGCTAACAGTTCAGCTCAGTTCAGTTCAGTCGCTCAGTTGTGTCCGACTCTTTGCGACCCCATGAATCGCAGCACACCAGGCCTCCCTGTCCATCACCAACTCCTGGAGTTCACTCAGACTCACATCCATCGAGTCCGTAATGCCATCCAGCCATCTCATCCTCTGTCGTCCCCTTCTCCTCCTGCCCCCAATCCCTCCCAGCATCAGAGTCTTTTCCAATGAGCCAACTCTTCACATGAGGTGGCCAAAGTACTGGAGTTTCAGCTTCAGCATCATTCCCTTCAAAGAAATTCCAGGGCTGATCTCCTTCAGAATGGACTGGTTGGATCTCCTTGCAGTCCAAGGGACTCTCAAGAGCTAACAGTAATGAGGGGCAAAAAAAGCCCAAGTTTGTGCTTTTCCTCTTCTCATCTTTTAGGACAAAGTATGATCCCTTACTAAACCTGAGATCAACAGTGCAAAGGTAAACACTACCAGAGTTCATTTGATTATAAAATGGGACTTCCCCAAGAGATACTCAGATATGGAAAGGGTTGCCACGTCCTGAGAGAAGCAGGATGTTTAAAGGTGGAAAACAAGTCTGAGCTTCATAGATAGGCAGATGTGACTTTCGGTTTTCACATCCTTCCAGTCTAAGGTGAGATTACAACTTAAATCTCATGTTCTTCATTTCCAACATGGGAACAGTTACCCCAATGACCCTGGGTCAAACCTTCTTTTAGAATCCGTACACATGCAATCCTCACAGAATCCTCAAAACAACCCTAAAAGATAGGTACTGCATGCGTGCTAAGTCACTCAGTCGTGTCCAGCTTTTTACAACCCCATGGACTGTAACCTGCCAGGCTCCTCTGTCCATGGGATTCTCCAGGGAAGAATACTGGAGGGGGTTGCCATGCTCTCCTTCAGGGGATCTTCCTGACTCAGGGATAGAACCTGAGTCTCTTATATCTCCTGCACTGGGAGGCAGGTTCTTTACCACTAGTGCTACCTGGCAAGCCCCAAAAGATAGGTACTATGACATTCCTCTTACCAATGAGGCGAGAAAGCTAGGGCACAAAGTGATTGAATAACTTGCCAACGTCAAATGGCAAACAAATATGGAGCTTGGATTCAGACAATCTTGCTCCAGAATGTGTGCCTTTAATTGCTATACCATTGCTCTATCATAAGGCTATTAAAAGATTAAATGAAATAATGTACACAGCACATGAACTGACAGTCACTCCAAAAAATGGTAACTATAACTGCAGTTAATTATTACTGACATTAAAATAATAATAATATTTTATTATATATAATATTATACAACCTATATAATTCTATTGTTGTTCTTAAGCTGAATGTATTAGACATGCTTGAACAGAAGCTGGAGGTCTCTACCGAATGATCACAAGGATTCTTTTCCATTCTATAAGATTATTTCATGGTGGGTCAGTCTGGTTCTTTGAACTTTAGGATATCTTATGATATTCTTCCCCTGGCCTAGGTCCCACAATCCCATTGCCACCCAGCAAACCTCTACCAAAAGAAAATATAGATGACTTTGAATATGCTGGAAACCACATCTGCAAGAAGCAGACTACTGAAAATGGAAGACTTGGGCTACTGTTTAAATTTTTAAGATGCAGCCTCAGCTGTCAATACAAACATCTGCTGGATTCTGAAGTTGCAGCTCCATTTGGAGACTGCCCAACAGGAAGAGTTAGAGTTCTTTATTTCTTTTCTAGTATTGCATAAGGCAAGACAGACATCTCTGTGAGCTGCTGTCTCTCAGAACAAGTCACCAGGGATAGGATCTCTGAAAGCCAGAGAGTAATGTCAGCAGCAGTACAATTTCTCCAACAAAACTGCCTCATTACAGATTTCCTTCTTGGCACAACTTGTACTTTTAAAAATAGTAGCCCAATTTCACAAGCAAGTTGGAACCTACTGATTCTGACTTCTAAAATACTGCATTCCTTCTGTTGTTAGTAATGCTCAAAGTATGTCTCTTAAAATTATTTGCCATGCTGTCCTTTAAACAGGGCCAATGACTTTCTTCCTGAGACAAAACCATGAGAACCAGAAGCCCTGGAGAATGAAAGAATCATTATTTTACTGACATGTTTAATAATGAACTTAGAGTGGTTCCCATTTTCCCCATCAATGCCCTTCCTCTTGGTGATCTGAATGTTCATGCTTTGAAAGATCTTGAAGCTGGACCATCCTTAAATTTAAAAGAATTTTCATATTATAAAGTTTTCCCCACAGTGACCACATGGTTCAATTATCAAAAACTACATTTAAGGAGAAAATCCAAAGTTAGTTATTAATTTATATGCTAGGCTTGGACAGACATTTTTTTGTGCTAAAAATATAAATGTCAAAAGTATATATATAATTGTCATTTCTCAATTATTAAATTGTGGAATTATGGTCTCCTGCAATGCTTAAATATAGACGACTGAAGTATTCAGTAAAAGAATTAAATGAATTCATGTTCATGGTAATAATAATTTTAAAGGTTATTTAAGGAAAAAGTCCAAAATATTTAATTTTCATTGTTTTCCTACTGTTCAGCTTTCAATGTCAGAAATCAACTATAAAAAAGATTAAATTATTTTTCCATCACACATGCATGTATGGGCAGACATGCACAGGTGTCCGGAGTCCATTTATGGTGGGGACGAGTCAGAACTGGAACTCAGGTGTACTTTGGTCTGGTTGTGATGATGCTATAAGGTCAGTCTTGATACTTTGTCCATCCCATTTGCCTCACTGTGACTTAACTTCAACCGGATAACCTCACAGCTTCCTTGTCATTCCATAACCATTCTCATTCTTTCCTCCTCATTCTTCTCCTTAATTAATGGAATAAATTTCTACTAGAAACAGACTCACTTTCAGTTTCCACTAGCTATTATTTCTCTTTCATTGAAGAGTTATTTCCTAAAAAAAATAAAAACAGACTAACCCAAGAGGCAGATTCTTCTATTCTGTTGACACCTGTTTCAGCAGCTTTGACAAGTTCATTTGGCAAGCAATCAACTCTTGCTCAATAAATATAGAGAAAAAGGTAACCAGAGACAGGGAATAAGAAACAAAGGAAGACAAAGAGCAAGAAGGAAGGAAGACTAACAGAGAAAGTATGTTGCTAAGAAAGATGACTTGAGGATAAGTTACTAGGCGAGGTCATCCTCAGTCTTTATCCCACACAAGTCTCTTAACACCATTGAAAGTATGTATAGCTATCTCCATGTCATAGATTGGAAAACAGCAGCTCAGAGAGGTTAAAAACCTTGGGAAAAGTTGCACAGTATGTAGCTAGCTCGGGTGGGATCTCATCTACGTTGTGTCTGAAGCCTGAGCCCATCCTCTCCAGGGGAAGGGAAGGAAGTAACGCCTAGAGTGAACAGCAGTACTTGCTGCAAGTCATACATTGTAAGACGGTTCATTCCATCATCTTTACAACAATCATGTGGTAAGCAATTAAGCACTATTCACCTCATTTCTTTTAATTTTTATTTCGGGGCAGGGCAGGGGGGAGGACTCTTCTGGGACTTTTGCTACTGCACAGACTTTTCTTCTAGTATCGGAGAACTCTCCAGTTGCGGTGTGCGGGCTTCTCGTTCTGGCTTCTCTTAGCGCAGAACATGGGCTCCAGGGAATGCGGGCTACAGTAATTGCAGCTCCTGGGCTCTGGAGCACAGGCTCAATAGTTGTGGCACACGGGCTTAGTTGCTCCGCGGCCTATTCCCAGATCAGGGATCAAATCCGTGTCTCCTACATTCGCAGGCAGATTCTTTACCACTGAGCCACCTGGAAAGCCCCTCACCTCATTTTCCAAATGAGAAAAGGTGGGCCCGGAGAGGCCGATTTGCTCAAGATGGTAACAGCTGGCAGGTGGCAGAGCTGAGGTTTAAACTCAGAACATTCCAACTCCAAAGCGAGTTTTCAGGCTGCATTTCTTACGGAAAAGATCACAAAATTACAGCACAGAAAGCTTCAGCCTACACAGGAGAGGCATAAAAGCACTGCCTCTGAGTCCAGCCTGCAGTAGTTTCTTCCTTCTAGTCCTCTGGAGAGCGCTGGCAACAGCAGCCACATTTCTTTAGGAGCTGCCATCAGTACTCAAGGCAAAAACTATATAAAGTGACTCCTGCGCAGAACTGCCGTCAGGATTTCGCACTTATCAGTCGTTCAGGCAACCAGACCTTTAAGTAACAATGGTCTGATCAGCTAGCTCCTCAAAAAGCCTACATTCCAAGAAAATATCTCAATCTGACACCTTTCCAAGTAGCAGGCACTCTTAATTATTGAGCCAGGAAAAAAAATAGCTACAAAAATATGGAAGAAATGCATTGTATCACTAACAAGGCTGGAAATAATTTCTTACTTGTTCTAAAGTAGTTTCAGGAGGAATGGCTACATTATGGCTTAACAATATTATTCTACAGACAACATGATTAAACCCAGGGCCCTTTTTGTCGATGCAGCAACAGGAAACAAAGCCTGTCCAGAGAGCTATAAAACTTTGCATGCTGCACACATATTTTGCCCCTAAGGAACATGGCTTTCACCTTTTTCTATGAATCTGGAGACTTTTTAATTTTTTTCTACCAGTGTAAATGCATGCTCTGAAGTCCCTGGTCTTTTAATTATAGAAGTAGAAAAGCATATTCATTTTAAGCGACTCTAAAAACGCCAAATAATTTTTTTCCCCAGACATCAATAAGGGAAGCAACAAAAGATGCTGTTCCAGGGAAGCAATATCTGTAAACTAAATACCTAGACTCAGATTTTATAGAAAGAGGATGAATGGATGGATTCAAATTTTAACTCAACATTTCAGAAATCATTGGTTTAAAAGTTTATAACTGGGGAAAAACAAAGCAAGAGTGCTTACATATTTAAATTCCACTGTTTCCCAATGGTATCCTAGTCATTTCCTCTGAAAAGAAAGATGAGAACAGGAAAGCCACTATCTACAGAAGGAAATTGCAAGCAATAAATGTTGCAGGCACTGTTTGAGGATACCAGGTAGTCAGCCACCTATACAGTCAAAGCTGTGGTTTTTCCAGGTGTCATACACGGATGTGAGAGTTGGATCATAAAGCAGGCTGAACACCGAAAAATTGATACTTTCAGATTGCGGTGCTGTAGAAGATTCTTGAGAGGCTCTTGGACAGCGAGGAGATCAAGCTAGTCAATCCTAAAGGGAATCAATCCTGAATAATCATTGGAAGAACTGATGCTAAAGCTCCAATACTTTGGCCACCTAAGGAGAAGCGCCAACTCACTGGAAAAGACCTTGATGCTGGGAAAGATTGAGGGCAGGAGGAGAAAGGGGAGACAGAGGATGAGATGGTTGGGTGGCATCACCGACTCAATGGACATGAATTTGACCAAACTCCAGGACATAGTGAAGGACAGGGAAGCCTGGTGTGCTGCAGTCCACAGGCTCGCAAAGAGTCAGACACGACTTAGCAACTGAACAACAGCCATCTAAGAAAGGGAGGAGGTAACCTCAAGCTGCTGCTGCTGCTGCTAAGTCACTTCAGTCATGTGCGACTCTGTGCGACCCCATAGACGGCAGCCCACCAGGCTCCCCCGTCCCTGGGATTCTCCAGGCAAGAACACTGGGGTGGGTTGCCATTGCCTCCTCCAATGCATGAAAGTAAAAAGTGAAAGTGAAGTTGCTCAGTCGTGTCCAACTCTTCGTGACCCCATGGATTGCAGCCTACCAGGCTCCTCCACCCATGGGATTTTTCCAGGCAAGAATGCTGGAGTGGGGTGCCATTGCCTTCTCAAGCTAGGTGAGTCCAATGAGCAGAGATGCAAGTACCTCCAGTAATCTACTCAGCCCCATAGAGGCAGCAACAGAAACCACCACCAGGAGTATGCAGACTGGTCCAGAGACAGCAGGCCAAGTGAGCTGGGCACCTCACCAGGCACCTGCTCTTGTTGACCCAATATTCCAGTGCCTCAGATTCCTGCAGTCCCTCTCTGCTGGCCCTTTGTCAGTTTGGGAATCCCTACAGCAGCAGAACATACCTCCTCTAAAAATAACCAGACCCCAGCAATTGGCTCTAGCAGCCTTCTGGTCTAATTTTGGCCCCACACTGCAGACCTTTATCACAAACCGTTGCCCATGCAATCCCAGTTGGGTATACAAGTTGCTGCCATTGACCCCTTGGATGGCCCAGCCATGGGATTTCCTCTTGTCCTGTCTTGAGAATGGTGATCTGGCCAAAAACTGAAGCCCTTACCACAAAGGGCAGCTAGGAAGTTCAGAAGGTGGGGCTGACCCTCTAGGCTTCAGTGATTATAGTGTCTGAAATCACAGGATGCACTGAATACCACTGTACACTGAAACCTCCTATTGATTTGTGAGAAAACATAAGAAAACTACACAATTTTGTGGTATTAATTCAGACAGTGTACACAAATTCCATTTGCATGGCTGTATAGTATTCCATCATATAAATAACACTCCCTCATTACTAAGCATTCTACTATTAACTTAAAAAGCTTTAAGGCAGTAATGAGCACACATGACTGTGTGTACACAGTGTGCAAATGTGATGAACATGTGCACAAATACATGTGCTTATCACTGATTAAATGCAAGTCAATTTCAAATGCTCCAGGGTAATAAGGATCATGAATTTTCTGATCATGAACCTTCCTAGCCCATGTTGCTCCTTGATAATATATTTTAGAGCACTGCACTTTTTCCTTCTTTTGTATAATGACTGGATGGTCTAGTGTGTGTTCTGTCTTTCTTACATGCAGAGTGCCCCAAGCTAGAACACGGTAGGCTCACAACAATGATGTGTTTGACAGAAGGAAGGAAGGGAAAAGGGAGCAAGTGAGACACTAATCAATATAAACTAGAGTCTTCCAAAATATCTCATAAAATAGAAAGGCCTTACACAGAACCTTGCAGAGAAAAAAAAAAGCATGAAAGAGAGGTGAAAAGACAGTTGTTAAAACAGCATTTTAAAGCAATGGAAGCTGTTCTAAACATGCTTGGGAGGGAAAGGGCTTGGTTAGGGACGAAGTTAGGAGATGAGGAAGCCAGAAACAGTTTCTGGGGTCCTCATGCCACATCCCAGCTGTTCATATAGATACAGCAACCTTTTCCCAAGAGCCTGGCATCTCTATCTGCTACTTCCTTGGGGTAGAGTGTCTGGGTTTGAATCCCTGCCACTTAGCTGTGTGGGCTTAAGGAAAGAACACCCTGTCAATTCCTTGGTTTCCTTTACTTAAAGTGAGGGTAATATAATACTCACTTCACAGAGTCACCATCAGCATTAAATGAGTCAATATACATAACATTCTTGGAACAGGGTTGGCAAATGTTGTATAGTACTACTATTTTTTTACTATTATTATTGTAATTATCTTTGAAAACTGGCTATAAGTTTCACTTCTCTGTGAAACTTTTCCTAACTCCTTCTGCCTAGCAACACTGCTATTCCATGACCCCACTTCACTGATTACAGCATGTACATACCACTTTAATGCACTTTATTTCATACTTGACTTCAGCTGTTTAAGGTCAAGGGCTATACTTTACCTGTATTTGAATACCCAGTGCTATAATTTAAGGAATCAACTCTAACACAAAGGCCACTCATTCAACGTTTGTGTGTCATCTGAGAGAGGGGGGGAAGAGGATGGTTGAACTGGAGGGAAAGAAAGTTCCTAGAGAAAAGTATACTTATTTGGTCTGACATTGCTTTGGTCAATGGGATACATCAGAAGTGATGCTGTACCAGTTTCTGGCCCCAAGACGTAACCAACTGTCTATTAAGTACCCTGGAGGAAGCCAACTACCAGGTGAGAAACCTAGCTATCATGAGACTCCCATGCTGTGAGGAGGCCCTGGCTAGCCATTTGGAGGCCCCTTGGAGAGTTGCCCCAGCTTGCCCAGCCCAGGAATCAGATGTGTAACATGAAGGAGCCTTGGGGCTTCTCCAGTTTTGGGCTCTTACTGACTCCAGCTACTGCAGACCCCCAACCAAGCACCACCCAGCTGAGCCCATCATGCTCAGGACCATGAGAAATAATGATAAACTGTTGTTTTAAACCACTAGGTTTCAAAGTGATTCATTATACAGCAATAGATAACCAGAACACTCATTACAGAAGTATTCAACAAAAATTTATCTGGTCACAGGCATTATGGTGAGATTTAAACTCAAAATTAAGGCAGGGATTACACCACCTGCGAGTTCCAATACAGAGGTGTCTCCACAGTCCTCAGTTTTATGTATTAGTGCCTAGCAATAAGTGGCAGATCTGGAACTAGAATTCAGATTCCCTGACTCCCATGGAGGCTGTAGATAGGGTGTTTCATCTCTAGCTTAATTTAGCTACTGAGCCCTACCTTTCACAAATGAGAACACCCTGAAGCATAATACAATGATGGAGTACCACTATGTATATGTCCTTATATACCCCACACACCATAAATAAAATGTATTCTTTTAAAAGTTGAAATTTTAAAAATTTTAATTAGAATTTTAAAAATATGGTTCCTCTCCAATGTTATAAAACTCATTTCAAGAGTGCCCAGCCAAAGCTTATGTTCAGAATCAGTGAGTCACAAAGCAAGAGCAATAATTTTTTATTTACATAAAAGAGAAAATTCAGGAATGTAAACATATGTAGGTTATATGTTACTTATGGCAAGCATGTGGCTCAAATAAAAATTTTTCTGACTTAAAAATAATCATGCATTGTGGTAATCCTAGATTGGAGCTTGGATTAGATAAAGAACATTGGTAGAAACAATGGTCAATTTCAAATATAGTCTGTAATTTAATTAATAATACTACTGCAACATTAATTTCTTAGTTTTGACAAATGCACTAGGAATATGTAAAATGTTAACACAGGAGAAGGTATATGAAGGGCATGCTATTACTGAACACTTTCAGCATATCTAAAATTATCCAAAATAGTTTTTAAAAATCCAAAAGATCTTATTTTGTATGGGTTAGTTCAGTTCAGTTCAGTCGCTCAGTCGTGTCCAACTCTTTGTGACCCCAAGAACCACAGCTGCCAACCCTCCCTGTCCATCACCAACTCAAGTTTACCCAAACTCATGTCCACTGAGTCAGTGATGCCATCCAACCATCTCATCCTCTGTTGTCCCCCTTCTCCTTCTGCCCTCAATCTTTCCCAGCATCAGGGTCTTTTCAAATGAGTCAGCTCTTCGCATCAGGTGGCCAAAGTACTGGAGTTTCAGCTTCAACAACCGTCCTTCTAATGAACACTCAGGATTGACCTCCTTTAGCATAGACTGGTTGGATCTCCTTGCAGTCCAAGGGACTCTCAAGAGTCTTCTCCAACACCACAGTTCAAAAGCATCAATTCTTCGGTGCTCAGCTTTCTTCACAGTCCAACTCTCACATCCATACATGACTACTGGAAAAACCATAGCCTTGACTAGGCAGACCTTTGTTGACAAAGTAATGTCTCCACTTTTTAATATGCTGTCTAGGTTGGTCATAACTTTGCTTCCAAGGAGTAAGCGTCTTTTAATTTCATGGCTGCAATCTGCAGTGATTTTGGAGCCCCAAAAAATAAAGTCAGCCACTGTTTCCCCATCTATTTCCCATGAAGTGATGGGACCAGATGCCATGATCTTCGTTTCCTGAATGTTGAACTTTAAGCCAACTTTTTCACTTTCTTCTTCACTTTCATCAAGAGGCTCTTTAGTTCTTCTTCACTTTCTGCCATAAGGGTGGTGTCATCTGCATATCTGAGGTTATTATATAAGACTAAACAGTAGATATTTTCATATCCTACCAGTAATCATTTAACTTTACTCTTCTCTTTTTCCTTTCCTGTAATCTATGTTAGTCAAGACTTAGAAAGCCCTCCCCAGTGCAACTGTTTCATTCAGCTTTATTTGTCACCTTCTGAAACTCTCCAAAATTCTCTTTTTCCTGACAACATGCAACCTATTAGACAATTTAGAATGCACAACATAGACTAAACTAGTGCCAATTCCCATAAAACTTTCTACCTCCTTTCCTCCTATTTCAATCTAGAAGATCAGGATGACATTTTTATACCACTGGCAGAAAGTCATTATAATGTTATATTTTCTTATTTTATTATCCCTAGAACAAATTACAAATATTAAACAAAGAATGGTAGTAGTTATACCACCCCCATGTTTTAAAATCACAACTTAAAAAAAGACTTTCTATTCCAAATGGTGGGTTAACCTCTTACTTTCATGTCTTCTGATAGCCATAATTAAAATGATAGGAAAGGGACTTTCCTGATGGTCCAGTAGTTAAGACTCCACGCTTTTACTGCAGGCAATGTGGGATCAATACCTGGCCAGGAAACTAAGATCTCACATGCCATGTGGCATGGCCCAAAAAAATGATAAGAAAGGTACTAATGGAGGAAGGGGAAGTGGGATGAATTAGGAGGTTGGGATTGACATATACATACTATTGGTATTATTTATAAAATAGATAATCCCAATGAGAACCTACTGTATAGCACAGAGAACTCTACTTAATGCTCTGTGGTGACCTAAATGAGAAGGAAACCCAAAAAAGAGGGACATATGTATAAAAATAGCTGATTTACATTGCTGTACAGCAGGAACTAACAACACTGTAAAGTAACTTTACTCCAATAAAAATTTTTAAAAGTAGAAAAGATAATAGGAAGGTAATGAAAATGGAACATATGGAACCAGCAACAACAAAAATCAGATTGGGGAGGAGGATCTATAAATGGAAATTTTCAACCACAAACTTCTAGAAGATAGATTTTAAAGAGCTACTCAACAGCAACAAAGGAAACCACAACCTGGAGCATAACCAGGGAGACGTCTGTGGGATGGAGGAGTTAGTCAACCTCACAGACGCTCTTTCTGAGGAGCACAGATGTGGGCAGTACCGGGAGCTCTATGTACAGAACAGGTGTTCCCTTCCCATCCAACTGTCTAAGTAGACTGCCCAGAAAATGGCCAAAACTTGGTATCTCCCTCCAGAAAAAAAAAAAAAATGAAGTACTGTATGCTCCTAGAAGAAGCTATAGCATTTGAGGAATCAAATATCAATAGATTCTGCCCTTTCCTTATGGGTGGGCTAAGCTCAGGGATAATCCTAATTGAGGGACACTCTACAAAATACATGACAAATGCATTACTCATAACTGTCAAGGTTGTCAAAACCAAGAAAAATCTGAGTCCCTTGAACAGCAAGAAGATCAAACCAGTCAATTCTAAAGGAAATCAACCCTGAATATCCATTGTAAGGCCTGATGCTAAAGCTGAAGCTCCAATACTTTGACCACCTGATACGGAGAGCCAACTCATGGGAAAAGACCCTGTTGCTGGGAAAGATTGAAGGTAGGAGGAGAACTGGATGACAGAGGATGAGATTGTTGGATAGCATCACCGACTGTGAGTATGAGCAAATTCCAGGAGATAGTGGAGGACAGGCAAGCCTGGCATACTGCAGTTCATAAGGTCACACACAGTCGGACACGACTGAGCAACTGAATAACAACAAAGCTCAGTGACTTCTTTCCAGAGTACAGTATGGACATGGGGACTAACTTCACAGCAGGGATACCTGGCAGACACTATATGTCAACCATGGGATCAAAAAGCGAAAGTGAAAGTCACTCAGTCATTTTCGACTCTTTGCGACTCCAGGCCAGAATACTGGAGTGGGTAGCCTTTCACTTCTCCAGGGGATCTTCCCAACCCAGGAATTGAACCAGGGTCTCCTGCATTGCAGGCGGGTTCTTTACCAACTGAGCTATGAGGGAAGCCCAATGGGATCAAGGTTAACATCAACAGGAGTGACGTCTTGATATAATAGGCTGAGCATTCGCCTTCCCTCTGTGGTCTCCCTCCCCAAACCCATAACCATTATGTAATGATGAGAAGAACATCAGAATCTATTGAGGGACATTCTGCAAAATACCTGATGAATACATTACTCATAACTGTCAAGGTCATCAAAACGAAGAAAAATCTGAGAAACTGTCACAGCCAAGAGGAGCCTAAGGAGACATAAAAGCTAAATTCAATATAATATCTTGAATGGGATCCAGGGAAGGAAAAATGACACTAGATAAAAGTTAAGGCGTTCTGAAAAAAGTATGGACTTTAATTACTAACAATATATCAATATCAGTTCATTAATTATAACAAACATACCACAGTAACATTAACAGTGGGCTTCCCTGATGGCTAAGTCGGTAAAGAATCTGTCTGCAATGCAGAAACTGCCTGCAATGTAGGAGACTTCCGTTTGATCCCTGGGTCAGGAAGATCCCCTGGAGGAGGAAATGGCACCCCACTCCAGTATTCTTGCCTGGGAAATCCCATGGACAGAGAAGCCTGGTGGGCTACAGTCCAAAGGGTCCCAAAGAGTCGGACATGACTTACTGACTAAACCACCATCACCAAAGTTAACAGTAGGGGACACAGTCAGTGCATTATATGGGAACTTTCTGCACTATCCTTGCAATTTTTCTGTATTCTAAAATAAAGCTTATTTTTGAAAGAGTCAACAGACCTCATTCTTGTACACAAAGCTGCCAATTAACTTTTTGTTGTGCCAGTCTGAAATATGTGGGACAACTAAAGGGAACTAAACATTTGGGGAGAAACTGCAAAATAAAAGTGAGAGAAAAATATAACCCAACAATAACAGAATGACCCCCGAGAGCACCAGAAGAAATTTAAGAGTCAAAAAAAAATTTAAGTAGTATTTTCACAGAAATTCAAGAATATATTGCATTTGTGATATATGAGCAAAGTTCTTTGAAAAAAGAACAATCAGAAAATGTGAAAATACTTTTAAATTTAAAATATGGCTATAAATGCCAAAATTTTACAAGAAATAATAGGTTTGGAAAAAAAAGTCTCAGAAATATTCCAGAATGCACACCAAAATGAGGAAGCAATTTCAAAAACATGAAAGAAAAAAAGAATCGGGGTGGCAGGGCAAGAGGGTAGGGGGTGATGAGATTGACACTATCCTATACCTTTTTAAAATTTATCTTGGTAAAATAATACATAAAAATTTTTTTTACCATTTTAACCATTTTTAAGAATACAGATCTATGGCATTAAGAGGGGTGGGATGAGGTGGGAGGGAGGTTCAAGAGGGAGGAGACTTACATGTACCTATGGATGCAGATGGTGACTGCAGCCATGAAATTAAAAGACGCTTACTCCTTGGAAGAAAAGTTATGACCAACCTAGATAGCATACTCAAAAGCAGAGACATTACTTTGTCAACAAAGGTCCGTCTAGTCAAGGCTATGGTTTTTCCTGTGGTCGTGTATGGATGTGAGAGTCGGACTGTGAAGAAGTCTGAGCGCCGAAGAATTGATGCTTTTGAACTGCAGTGTTGGAGAAGACTCTTGAGAGTCCCTTGGACTGCAAGGAGATCCAACCAGTCCATTCTGAAGGAGATCAGCCCTGGGATTTCTTTGGAAGGAATGATGCTAAAGCTGAAACTCCAGTACCTTGACCACCTCATGCGAAGAGTTGACTCATTGAAAAAGACTTTGATGCTGGGAGGGATTGTGGGCAGGAGGAGAAGGGGACGACAGAGGATGAGATGGCTGGATGGCATCCCTGACTCGATGGACTTGAGTCTGAGTGAACTCCGGGAGTTGGTGATGGACAGGGAGGCCTGGCGTGCTATGATTCATGGGGTCGCAAAGAGTCGGACATGACTGAGCAACTGAACTGAACTGAACTGAACTGATGGCTGATTCATATTGATATATGGCAGAAACCAGCACAATATTGTAATTGTCCTCCAATTAAAAATAAATATAAAAAAAAGAAACACATGGGTTGTTTCCACCTTTTGGCTATGGTGGATCCTATATCTTGATTGGGATATTGGTTAACACTACTGAATACTATTTGTCAAAACTTATGGAACTGTACAATAGAGAGAGTGACTTTTACTGTATGTAACATGCACTCCAAATAAAAAATAATAATAAACTTTAAAGATGAAAGAAAAACTGAGCATTACTTGAAAAGCTCTAACAAACTAGAAAGAGTTTTATTTCCAGAGAAAAGAACGAAGAGCATCAAAGGAAAATATTCTCAAAGAAACAACGGGATAAGTTGCCCAGAGGTAAAGTTTCTAAGCTCTCATACTGACAGGGCCCACTAATGCTCAGGATGGTGGAAAACAAAACTGACTTTTGTCCAACACTGTGAGACTTCAGAATAGCAATAAGACGTGCAAAGGAGAGAGAATCAGACTGGCAGGAGATGTCCTGTGAGCCACACTAGTAGCAAAAACACAACAGAACAATGCCTTCGAAATTTCAAAGAAAAAAGATTTTCAGCCCAGTGTCTTCTAATTAGCCAAAATATAAGTTTAATAGGAGATGATAGTTACTCAATAGATAAAAGAAGCAAATAAACGGAAGAAATATGAGGATCCAGAGCACTAACTTTTTAAACATCCATCTGTAGGAAGTTACTGATGTGCTCCAGCAAAATGTAGAAGTAAACCAAGAAAGAGGAAGCTATAGATAAGGAAAGAATGGATCTAAGCAGGAGAAAAACGAAGGCTCAACAACAAAGATCTAAAAAACTATCTAAAGAGTTGTATGGCAACCCACTCCAGTACTCTTGCCTGGAAAATCTCATGGGCAGCAGAGCCTAGTAGGCTACAGTCCATGGGGTCTCGAAGGGTTGGACACGACTGAGCGACTTCACTTTCACTTTTCACTTTCATGCACTGGAGAAGGAAATGGCAACCCACTACAGTGTTCTTGCCTGGAGAATTCCAGGGACGGCGGAGCCTGGTGGGCTGAAGTCTATGGGGTTGCACAGAGTTGGACACAACTAAAGTAAATTAGCAGTAGCAGCAAAGAGTTGTATAGCAGACCTAGAAAATCATTCGTCTGGATTGAGACAGAAGGATGAAGAGAGGCAGGAAAAATAAAGGAGGTCTGAGAAATTTAGTACTCTGAGTTGGTGGAGAAAAAGAACAGCAACGTGATTAAGAGTATGGCCAGTATATGTCAGCAGCTCAGGTTCAAGTCCCAGCTCCACCACTTTGCATGTGTATGACCTTGAACAATTTCCATATCTTACCCTTATTCCTTAGTCTCCTCATCTGTAATAATTCCTATGTTATAGGTTGCTGTGAGGATTAAATTAGTCAAAGCACATAAAACACATAGAAATTACTTGCCACTTTAAGTCCTTAATAAAGGCTGGCCAGGGAATTCCCCCATGATCCAACAGTTAAGACTTGTGCTCTCACTGCCTAGGGCCTGGGTTCGATCTCTAGCCAGAGAACTTAAGATCCCATAAGTCATGAAATGTAGAAAAAAAAAGAAAGAAAAATTTTTTAAAAAACAATTGGCCATGCTGATGATAGAAAAAGCACACAATATAGTGCATTTAAAAATCACAAACCACAGGAACAAGGAAAAAAGCTGAACGAGAAAGGAGTGTAATCATAGTTATTAGTTTTATAGAAAAATACTTACATGTTGATTATAGCATAAACACAGATTATTAACTACAAATAAAGATAAAAACCACATAGGTAGGATGGAGGAAGGGAGCACTGAAAAATTATTTTAAAAGATGGATTCTTGGCTATTAGAGTAGAATGTCAAAATATTTGGTATCAATTGCTGACTCAGATGGTAAAGCGTCTGCCTACAATGCAGGAGACCCGGGTTTGACCCCTGGGTCAGGAAGGCCCTCTGGAGAAGGAAATGGCAATCCACTCCAGCACTCTTGCCTGGAAAACCCCATGGATGGAGGAGCCTGGTAGGCTGCAGTCCATGGGGTCTCAAAGAGTCAGACACGACTGAGCGACTTCACTACAGTATACTCCATAAGCATATTATTTAGTGATTTGGAGGTCACTGGCAGGAGAAACAGCTAAAATAATTTAAAGCTGTTGCTTCTATAACAACCAAAAGCATTATGGGGACAATTTTGGAAATTTTAATATGGACTGGTAATGAGATGATATTATAGTATTATAATTTTGTGCATGATCTGATATTGTGATTACAGAGAAAAATGTTTTTATCGTTAGGAGATACATGTTAAAGGTTCAGGGGTGAAATACCACAATATCTGCAAGTCATTTTCAAGACAAGGAAAACTTAAAGATTCAAGAAAAACATATGCAGCAATATATATGTGCATGCACACATATTTTTTATATTATACAAAGAGAGAGAGAGAAAGTGAGAGATAGCAAATGTAAGAAAACAGATATTAACTGCTGAATATATGTGAAGGGAATAAGTATTTACTATCCTATTCTTTCAATTCTTCTATATGTTTAAAAATGTAACAAAAACTGGAAAATATTGCTTTTTATTATGAGTAAGCTCATCTGTTCTATAATTTTCAGCTACACAGGTATTACTTTGGAAAAATAAATAGAATAATTTATAGAAAAAAGATCTTACTACTAATTCCCCCAAAACTCTCAAGCTAGCTAAGAAACATATTATTATTATTCATTTCCATTTTGTACAAATTCACATAATAGTTTATATTTCAATTTCTGCCTTTTCTTTAGGCTTAGTAATACAACTTTACATAGGTAACTGCCTAAGACTAGATGGTATGACCTCTATGTCAGCCCATTTGTTACATATATGTTAAATTTACCTAGTACCTGGTTCTCTGCAGTGCTTAAGGTACAACACCAAGAACATCACATGGTTATGAATCTGGAAGAACTCTCCTAAGGAAAGAAGAAAAGAAGGAAAAGGGGGAGGAGGAAGAGAAAGAGCTTTCTTAGAGCAGAATGTTGCTTAGTCACTCAGTCGTGTCCGACTCTTTGTGACCCCATGGACTGTAGCCTGCCAGGCTCCTTTGTAGGATTCTCCAGGCAAGAATACTGTAGTGGGTTGCCATGCCCTCCTCCAGGGGATCTTCCGAAGCCAGGGATCGAACCCAGGTCTTCTCCAATGCAGGCGGATTCTTTACCGTCTGAGCTATCAGGGAAGCCTCAGAGCAGAATGCCAGCTAATAAATGTAGACAGAAGATGGAAATAGGAAGCACCACCATGTGGCCAAAGTCAGAGGTGGTTGATTCAGGTGGGAATTGCCAGTGGATGTCGGTGGATAGAGGTTTGTTGAGGAACAAGATTCTAGCAAAATTTAAAGGAAACTGTCCCACAGAATACTAACCAATCACAATGAGAAAATAGTAAATTTAATATGAATAAACCCACCAACATGACCAGGTGGTTAAGGTTAACATCAGGGCAGAATCATGTGACTCCAATACGGTGTCCTGGGAGGAACACATCATCATTTTTGTGGCATTCCACCCAGAATGTAGTAACTGAACCTCGTCAGGAGGATATAGCAGAAAGATCCTACCCCCTACATGATTAAACTGTACACTCTTAAACACTATCAAGAATACAAAAGACAGGGAAAGACTGAGAAAAAGTTCCAGACTGAAGGAATCTAAAGAGACATGAGAATTAAATACAATGCATATTCCTGGATGAGACCTTGAACCAGACAGGAAAAAGAGCCACTGTTGAGTTTATTCTGCTGACACTGTGAACCGAATGGTAGTCTGTACCAACACTTGCTTCCCCATTTGGAGGGTTGTATAATGATTATGTAGAAGAACATCCCTGTTTGGAGGAAATACACACTGAAGTGTGTAGAAAGAATGGAACATCATGTCAGCAGCTTGCTCTCCTAAGGTTAAGAAAAAGACTAATGATCACACATAGTCAGTACAAACACAATGGAGCAAGTATAGTAAAACATTAACAGATGAGAAATATGGGGTTAGAGATCTTTGTTCCAATTAGCAACTTTTCTATAAATTTGAAATCATTTCAAAAGAAATTATTTAAAAATTAAGCCATTGGGGAAAATACATATTATTGTAATCTAGGTCATATATTTAACAAAAGAAAAGGATGTCAATAATGAAAGTGAGCCTAATTTTTTCAGCCACTAACACTTTCCACTAGGGAACGTTAGCATGCCAATCGGCTCAACTCAGCTTTAAATGGAACAATGCTTTATTCTTTATGAATGTTACTATCTTTTCAACCTACCAATCAGATCTCTGTTGAAGAGTTTGAACTAAGACAAAGAGAGTCAGTTGGTTAATAGCATCAGAAGCAGCAAACGTGAGGGCAAATGACCTTTGCTGTTGTTGAGAGAGTCACTTAGTTGTGTCCAACTCTTAGCGATTCCATGAACTGTAGCCCCTCCAGGCTCCTCTTTCCATGGGATTCTCCAGTCAAGGATACTGGAGTGAGTTGCCATTCCCTTTTCCAGGAGATCTTCCTGACCCAGGGATCAAACCCAGGTCTCCTGCATTACAGACAGATTCTTTACCATCTGAGCCACCAGGAAGCCCCACAAATGACCCTGGAGTCCCTATAAAGTCTATCCCATGGATCCGCAAGTCTGACTTATTGATTAAATTCAGATCTTTTCAAGGGCAGCAACTGGACCTTGCGCTCCTGCTACATCCCTCTGTGCCTGGGACAGCAGCTCTCTGCCTCTTACACCCTGATGTGTACCACTCAGGCATCAAGCACTCTGTAAATGGTGTGAGGGACTCCATAAATAACATCAAATCACCAAAAGGAGTTATTCCTCATAGAGAAGCCTTACTACACAAAGAGATATACAAAAACATTTGTTTATCAGCATGTAAATAGATAAACAAAACACTATATTCAGAGAACAGAATGACTTTACAGCAGATAAATAACTTAGATCCATGTCAGAGGATTGGAGAAGGTAATGGCAAACCACTTCAGCATTCTTGCCTGGAAAATTCCATGGACAGTGGAGCCTGGTGGGCTATACTCCATGCAGTCACAAAGAGTTGGATCCAACTCAGTGACTGAATACACACACACATATCAAAGGATGCCTCAGAAAAGCTGGTTATACAATGATGACTATATCACTTATATAAATTTTCTTTGGACTCAAACTCAAGACTGGCATTTACAGAATCAGCTCTCCCAATCTCCAGCTTGCCAACTGCAGATCATGGGACTTTGCAGCCTCCACAATCACATGAGCTAATTCCTTACAGTAAATATAAATATATATATATATATATATATATATATACACACACATATATATAAAGAGGTTGAAACAGAATCTATTTATTCTGTTTCCTTGTAGATAACTATAATAACACTTAGGTCAATTTTTAAATACTAATAAAACACTGTTCTTAGTTCATGAATACATACCTAAATATGCAAACCTATAAGACACAGACTAGGAGAGGCACTGAAATTCATGATGCTGGATGATGGGAGGATGAGAGACAGGAATGAGATAAAGGGCCAAGTGAATTTTATCCAGATGTTCTATTTCCTTTATAAAAAAAGATTACTATCCTAAAGTGGCAAAATGTTAATTTTTTATTCTTGGGGGTGGCTGTAAGATGCTTGTTATATAATTAAATTAATGCAGAATGTTCATACAGGGATGCTCATAATAACAACCTACTGAATCATTTCCAGGCCATAAAACATAATGCAAAATACCAGCTTATACTTGGGGTCTAAAATTAGTCCTGACTGTGTGGTTGAAAAGCTAGCAGAAAACTCAAACTGAGCAAAATTCAGTTCCTGCAGTGCTTGATGTGAGACTTTTAAGTGAATGTACTTGTCTTAAATGCTTTAAAACTTTGCAAATTGTTGTTAATTTCTTTAAGTAACTCATAAAATTAAAATGAATTCTTAATCCATGGCTTTTCTCTGAAGCTCTAATAATTGGATAAGTGCTTAATTAGCATGCTTCAGTTTCCACAATAGTAAACTAATTTTTTTTAAAAGGTACAGCGAATATAAAGATAGTCCTTTAGATTTCAGCTTTAATAGTGCTAATTTAGACACTCTAGTGAATCAGACATATTGGCATCTACTTAACTTCATCACCTATATAAACTACCATAACATACTCACCAAAAAAACATAGAATCAACCTATCCACAAGCATTTATTGTATAAGTGCTATGTGGTCACTCAGCTTACCCTTTGTTGGTGGGAGGAGGGTTGACCTATGAAAATAATAATTACCCACCACTGTCCTATTACTTGGAGAAGGCAATGGCACCCCACTCCAGTATTCTTGCCTGGAAAATCCCATGGGCGGAGGAGCCTGGTGCGCTGCAGTCCATGGGGTCTCTAAGAGTCGGGCATGACTGAACGACTTCACTTTCACTTTTCACTTTCATGCATTGGAGAAGGAAATGGCAACCCACTCCAGTGTTCTTGCCTGGAGAATCCCAGGGATGGGGGAGCCTGGTGGGCTGCCGTCTGTGGAGTCGCACAGAGTCGGACACGACTGCAGGGACTTAGCAGCCACAGCAGCAGGAGCAGTCCTATTACTACAGGAGACCTAAAGCACTATAATAAATTACCCTTGACCTGGTCTCTTTTACCTAATTGGAGAGATGAAAACATAAACCAAAAATAATTTTGTGCTACATGACACATGACGACAAGGGCAACCAGTAAGCCAGCGAGGAAAAGCTCAGAGTGGACACTTAGATGAGGCGAAGCCAGAAGAGAAGGGAGTGAAGGATTTCCACACAGAAGGAAGCACAGGAGCTGCACACAAGCAGAAAGAAGCGGAACTGGCAGGAGGCAGGCGTTAAGTTCAAGTGTGCAAGTTTATGGGATGCTCGGAGACAGATGGTTGGACAGGTGGAATTACGGAAACTGGGACTGAATGCTAGGCGTTTGGGAACTCTTACTGATTTTTTAACCTGATGACAGTAAGATTTAAGAAAGATTAATATGATGTAATCTTCTGAAGGCTCTTCATATCACAGAAAGTAACATCAAAGTTTTACAGTGGCCTGCAAGGCCCTATATGATTTGGACAGCTGTTTGCTTTCTGAACTCATTCTCTATTTCTTCCATCATCCCTCACTTTCAGTTACAGTGCCCTTCTTACCAAGCCTAACACACGGCAGCCAGACACCCCTTCAGGGCACCTGTATGTGGTCTTACCTCAACCCGAGAGGTTCTCCCCAAGACTCCTCCTGGCTCACTCCCTCACCTCCCTGATCTTCCTTCAGCTTACCATCTTGGGAAAGTAAAATGGTGCAGCCATCATGGAACATAATATGGCAGTTCCTCAAAAGCTAAAAATAAAATTACCATATAATCCAGCAATCCCACATCTAGGCATGCTCTCCAAAGAACTGAAGACAGAGTCCAGAACAGATATTTGAATATACATGTTCAGAGCAGCCTCAATCACAGGAGCCAAAAGGTAGAAACAAGCCAAATATCCATCAACACATAAATGAATAAACAAAATGTGATACACACAAAATGGAGTATTATTTAGCCTTAAACAGCGAAACTCTGACACACATTATAACATTAATGAACCCTGAAAACATGCTAAGTGAACAAATAGATGCCAAAGAACAAATATCGTTTGATTCCACTTCTGTGAGATTCCTAAAACAGTCAATGCCATATAGATGAGAGCAGAATGTCGGGTTCCAGGTTCTGGGGGGAGGAGAAGAGAGTTTTCATTTAATGGGAGTTTTAGCTTGAAATGGAGGAAAAGTACTGAAGACAGTGGTGATTGTTGTACGACAATGTGAATATATGGAACTCCATGGAATTGTACACACAAAAAATGGTTAAAATGGTTAACTTTTATGCTAAACATACTTTACATCAATAAAATAATGTGACTGAGTTTTATGTTGCATTTTGTCTAGTCATAGTAGAAGTCATTAACTTGGCTTGAGTATTAACAAAGACTGACCTTTTATGTGCCCCAAGTTGCCCAAGGCAACTGCCTTGCCCTGAGGCAGTTCAACATGAACAGGTGAAACCTCAGGAACTGATAAATACCATAAAAATAAACAAGGAACTAATCAGAGAACAAAGGAAAGAAGGAAAGAAAGAACACATGCGTAATTAGCATGTTAATTACACTGCACATGTTACTCTACACATGGACATCACCAGATGATCAATACCAAAATCAAACTGATTATATCCTTTGCAGTTGAAGATGGAGAAGCTCTATACAGTCAGCAAACACAAGACCGGGAGCTGACTGTGGCTCAGATCATGAACTCCTTACTGCAAAATTCAGACTTAGAATGAAGAAAGTAGGGAAAACGACTAGGCCATGCAGGTATGACCTAAAATAAATCCCTTACAATTATACAGTGGAAGTGACAAATAAGATTCAAGGGATTAGATCTTATAGACAGAGTGCCTGAAGAAATATGGATGGAGGTTCGTAACATTGTACAGGTGGTGGTGATCAAAACCATCCCCAAGAGAAAGAAATGCAAAAATGCAAAATGGTTGTCTGAGGATGCCTAACAAATAGCTCAGAAAAGAAGAGAATCAAAAGGCAAAAGAGAAAGGAAAGATAATACTCATCTGAATGCAGAGTTCCAAAGAATAGCAAGGAGAGATAAGAAAGCCTTCCTCAGTGAACAAGGCAAGGAAATGGAGGAAAACAATAGAATACGAAAAACTAGAGATCTCTTCAAAAAAACCAGAAATACCAAGGGAATATTTCATGCAAAGATGGGCACAATAAAGGACAGAAATGGTATGGACCTAACAGAAGCAGAAGATATTAAGAAGAGGTGGCAAGAATACACAGAAGAACTGTACAAAAAAGATCTTCACGACCCAGATAATCATGATGGTGTGCTCACTCACCTAGAGCCAGACATCCTGGAATGTGAAGTCAAGTAGGCCTTAGAAAGCATCACTACGACCAAAGCTAGTGGAGGTGATGGAATTCCAGTTGAGCTATTTCAAATCTTAAAAGATGATGCTGTGAAAGTGCTGCACTCAATATGCCAGCAAATTTGGAAAACTCAGCAGTGGCCACAGGACTGGAAAAGGTCAGTTTTCATTCCAATCCCAAAGAAAGGCAATGCCAAAGAATGCTCAAACTACCACACAATTGTACTCATCTCACATGCTAGTAAGTGATGCTTAAAATTCTCCAAGCCAGGTTTCACCAATACGTGAACCGAGAACTTCCAGATGTTTAAGCTGGTTTTAGAAAAATCAGAGGAACCAGAGATTAAATTGCCAACATCTGCTGGATCATCGATAAAGCAAGAGAGTTCCAGAAAAACATCTATTTCTGCTTTATTGACTATGCCAAAGCCTTAGACTGTGTGGATCACAATAAACTGTGGAAAATTCTGAAAGCAATGGGAATACCAGACCACCTAATCTGCCTCTTGAGTAACCTATATGCAGGTCAGGAAGCAACAGTTAGAACTGGACATGGAACAACAGACTGGTTCCAAGAGGAAAAGGAGTACGTCAAGGCTATATATTGTCACCCTGCTTATTTAACTTATACGTAGAGTATATCATGAGAAACGCAGGGCTGGAAGAAGCACAAGCTGGAATCAAAATAGCTGGGAGAAATATCAATAACCTCAGATATGCAGATGACACCACCCTTATGGCAGAAACTGAAGAAGAACTAAAGAGCCCCTTGATGAAGGTGAAAGAGGAGAGTGAAAAAGCCGGCTCAGCCTTCACAAAATGAAGATCATGGCATCCAGTCCCATCACTTCATGGCTTATAAATGGGGAAACAATGGAGACAGTAACAGCCTTTATCTTCTTGGGCTTCTGCAGATGGTGACTGCATCCATGAAATTAAAAGATGCTTGCTCCTTGAGAGTAGAGCTATGACCAACCTAGACAGCATATTCAAAAGCAGAAACATTACTTTGCCTACAAAGGTCTGTCATAGTCAAAGCTATGGTTTTTCCAGTAGTCATGTATGGATGTAAGAGTTGGACCATAAAGAAAGCTAGGCATCAAAGAATTGATGCTTTTGAACTGTGGTATCAGAGAAGACTCTTGAGAGTCCCTTGGACTGCAAGATCAAACCAGTCAATCCTAAAGAAAATCAATTCTGAATATTCACTGGAGGTACCGATGCTGAGGCTGAAGCTCCAATACTTTTGCCACCTGATGCAAAGAGCGAACTCCTTGGAAAAGACCCTGATGCTGGGAAAGATTGAAGGCAGCAGGAGAATGGGATGACAGGGGATGAGATGGTTGGATGGCATCACCAACTCAATGGACGTGAGTTTCGGTAGGCTCCAGGAGGTGGTGAACAGGGAAGCCTGGCATGCTGCAGTCCATGGGGTCACAAAGAGCTGGACACAACAGTGACTGAACAACAACAACGTTATTAGCATTAACACTGCCCATGTTATTAGCCGCCCTGGCTGATCTTCCCCACTTACCCAAGCACCCTTATATTCTGATTACTTCTGGATTTCACAGGTCGAATCAAGTGGCCCACTTGTTGAATACAGTGTAATTAGCATGTGTAATTAACATGCTAATCACACATGCTAATTTGGGCAATGTGTTCACTCACCCCAACCCTTTTCATGGATCAAGTCATTCAGGTACTGCCTGGGGTCATTGTACTTGACTTTGGCTCTCCTCAGCCTTCAGGTCTGCTCAAAGGTCACATTATTGGAGAGTTCTTCCCTGACCACTTACATAAAAGCTCACCCATGGTACCTCCAATTCATCTTCTCTATGCACCCTTCCTGACCAGCTATTCCCAACTGTAAACCTCTTCCCCACCTGGCACTCTTGCTCCCACCATCTCCCCTGACCTTTTCTCTCCTCTTAGCATCGAGACCACAAAACATAAATATTTCTCTACCACTCTGGTTCACAGTCTGCTACTCATTCTAGAATGCAAGCTCCTGCGGGCAGGACTACTGATTATATACCTGCTGCCTACAACAGTGGCTGGCATTCAGTAAGCAGTCAGTAAATATTTGTTGAATAAATTATCACTGTTATACCAAAAGGACTAGAGCAGAGGGAGACTGGAAGCAAAATTAGCCACATAGCCTGTGGCTGGACTCCAAGATGAAGACGGTAAGGCTGGGGTTGTTGGGGATTGTTTGGGTAAGGCTGGGGTTGTTGGGGTTGTTTGAGAGAAGGAAGTATAAACCTGAAAGATGCTCTCAAAAAAGGGTCTACAAGATTTGAAAACAGATTGAAGAAGAAGAAAAACGTACCAGGACGGGCTCTATTTTGAGCCGAGAAGAATGGAAGCACTAACAAAGAGAGCTGGGGGTGGGGAGGTGAGTTTAATAAAATATAAAGCAACACAGAGTGGACCTGTCAGTGATGGAGGTGGGGAGCTGTGACCCCTGCCCAAGAATGGATTAAACTGAAGATGTAGAGAATACACCAAGAGAACACTTGTGAGAAGGAGAGGAAAGGCTGGAGGATGTGGCTTTGGTGGACACACAAAGGAAAAAAAAGGAAGGAAGAGGGCGTCGGATGACATAAAAAGCTCCAGAACTATGGAAGCCAGAAGAGTTCTGACAAGGGATTAGAAAGGGAAGAAGGTCAGTCCATTTGACGAGTGGCTTCCCAATAGATCAGTGGGTAAAGAAGCCAGCTGCAATGCAGGAGACACAGGAGACTCGAGTTCAATCCCTGGGTCAGGAAGCTCCCCTGGGGGAGGAAATGGCAAACCACTCCAGTATTCTTGCCTGGAGAATCGCATGGACAGAGGAGCCTGGCGGGCTAGAGCCCATGGGGTCACAATGAGTTGGATATGACTGACCACACATGCGTTCAACAAGTAGGTTACTGGCAACCTTAGGAAAGGGTCTCAATCACTGGCAAATATTTCAGCAATATGATTATTTTCAGAATTGTGATACTTATAAATCTGAACTCTGTAAAATTTAAATGTTTTGATTTTGAGGTATCCTCCACCAGAGAAAGAATGGGGATGTGGAGATTCCACTTGAAGAATGGCCCACTGGGAAGTGCTCAGGTGCAGCCTGGGATGGGAAGCAGACCAGGGGCAGAGGCGCTGTCCCAGGAAACTTCCATTAAGATCAGACGCAGTTTCCATCTGTATTCTTCAGGGCCTCCCTAACTGATCTTCCCCACTTACCCAAGCACACTTGAGTTCTGATTATTTCTAGATTTCACATGACCTCCCAACTGCTTTCCCCACATCTAAGCTCCATTTCAGCAACCAGTCTGTGAGCTCACATCACCCCACTGCTCAACACCAAGTAAAGATCCATGTCATTCAGAGCCAGAACCAATCACCTCCCAAGGATCCCCAAATGGTCAGTCCAGCCACCACACACACCCCCACCCTTTTCATGGATCAGGTGATTTGGGTACTGCCTGGGGTCAGTGTACTTGATTTTGCCTCCCCTCAGCCTTCAGGTCTCTGCTCAAAGGTCACTATGTTAGAGAGTTCTTCCCTGACCACTTACATAAAAGCTCACCTGCGGTATCCCCAATCCCTCCTATGTATGCATTTATGTCTTTTTATTTCTTGTGTGCTTTCTTTCTTTTTTTAATTCATTAATTTTTTAATACAAATTTATTTATTTTAATTGGAGGTTAATTACTTTACAATATTGTATTGGTCTTGTGTTCTTTCTTTCCATTATTCTTTCTTTCATTACTTCCTTTTTAATTTATTTTTATGGTACTTATCAGTTCCTGAGATTTTACCTGTTCATGGTGAACTGCCTTAAGGCACATAAAAGGTCAGTATTTGTTAATTGCTCAATCCAAGTTAATGACTTCTACTATGACTAGACAAAATTTAACATACAACTCAATCACCATCTTCATACTTAGAATATCCTATCTACCATCAGTTCAGTTCAGTCGCTCAGTTGTGTCCAACTCTTTGCGACACCATGGACTGCAGCACACCAGGCTTCCCTGTCCATCATCAACTCCCAGAGTTTGCTCAAACTCATGTCCATCAAGCAGTGATGTCATCCAAGCATCTCATCCTCTTTAGTCCCCTTCTCCTGCCTTCAATCTTTCCCAGCATCAGGGTCTTTTCTAATGAGTCAGTTCTCCACATCAGGAGGTCAAGTGATTAGAGCTTCAGCATCAGCATCAGTCCTTCCAATAAATATTCAGAACTGATTTTCTTTAGGATTGACTGGTTTGATCTTGCTATCCAAGGGATTCTCAAGAGTCTTCTCTGACACCACAGTTCAAAATGAGCATCAATTCTTCGATGCTCAGCTTTCTTTATAGTCCAACTCTCACATCCATACATGACTACTGGAAAAACCGTAGCTTTGACTAGCTGGAACTTTGTTGGCGAAGTAATATCTCTGCTTTTTAATATGTTGTCTAGGTTGGTCATAGCTTTTCTTCCAAGGAGCAAGCATCTTTTAATTTCATGGCTGCAGTCACCATCTGCAGTCATTTTGAAGCCCAAGAAGATAGTCTGTCACTGTTTCCACTGTTTCCCCATCTATTTGCCATGAAGGGACCAGATGCCATGATCTTCATTTTTTGTATGTTGAGTCTTAAGCCAGCCTTTTCACTCTCCTCTTTCACCTTCATCAAAGAGGCTCTTTAGTTCCTCTTCACTTTCTGCCATAAGGGTGATGTCATCTGCATATCTGAGGTTATTGATATTTCTCCCAGCAGTCTTGATTCCAGCTTGTGCTTCCTCCAGCCCAGCATTTCACATGATGTGCTCTGCATATAAGTTAAATGAACAAGGTGACAAAATACAATATACAGCCTTGACATATACTCCTTCCCTAATTCTGAACCAGTCCGTTGTTCCATGTCTGATTCCAACTGCTGCTTCTTGACCTGCATACAGATTTCTCAGGAGGCAGATCAGGAAGTCTGGTATTCCCATCTCCTGAAGAATTTTCCACAGTTTGTTGTGATCCACACAGCCAAAGGCTTTAGCGTAGTCAATGAAGCAGATGTTTTTCTGGAAGTCTCTTGCTTATTCTGTGATCCAAGGGATGTTGGCAATTTGATCTCTGGTACCTCTGCCTTTTCTAAATCCAGTTTGAACACCTGGAAGTTCTCTGTTCATGTACTTTCGAAGCCTTACTTGGAGAATTTTGAGCATTACTTTGCTAGTGTGTGAGATGAGAGCAATTCTGCAGTAGTTTGAACATTCTTTGGCATTGCCCTACTTTGGGACCAGAATGAAAACTGACGTTTTCTCTATCTATCATACTTTTCTCTAAAAAAGTACTCTGCCTCAATTGAGAGTTAGCCTTCCCAGGCCACCCATGCACCTTTCCAAGACTTTGATTCATATGATTTACTTTTACAATAGACACAATTATGAAATATCCAGGTCTTATTTCTTTAACTACACTGGGTTAGAGATGGCTGATTGGATAGAAGACTTTCAGAAGCAGGTATTTTGATGGTACAAACTAGCAACTCTCAGCCTGAGAGGCAATAGGAAAACTACAAATAGCAGTAATAAGGTCAAAACACATACGCACATACACGTGTTTGTTTGAGGATTCTGAGTGTAAGAAAAAAACTAGTAGTTTAAAAACCTCACTCTCTAAAGCATATTAATCAATGCTGATAATGATGACTACAAACTGTCAGAAAAAATTAGGCTAGGTCCAAACTCCACTTAGTAGCCATGAAGCTGAAAATAAAGTTTTAAGGATTTAAATGGAAACCTCAAACTAATCTAGAAAATTCCTCTTGCAATATAGGTTTTCTGATCACGTTAGATTTCTCTAAAATTTAGGGCTGCTACTGGAAACTAATAAGATAAGAAATATAATATAACTGCACTGTGCTTAGTTGCTCAGTCATGTCCGACTCTTTGTGACTGCACAGACTGTAGCCCACCAGGCTCCTCTGTCCATGGGGATTCTTCAGCGAGAATACTGGAGTGGTTTGCCATGCCCTCCTCTGGCGGATCTTCCCAACTCAGGGATGGAACCAGGGTCTCCTGTATTGCAGGCGGATTCTTTAACAGCTGAGTTACCAGGGAAGCACCATGATATAACTAAGTACTATACAAATAACATCTTATATGCAATACTTTCAAGTTCAAAAAGAAAAATGTTTAATTTCATGGGACAGGTACAGTCTGAAAGCAGAAAAGCAGATTGCATTTTTGCAACTCTGACTAGTTTTTCTGACCCCTGCTGAGAACTTGAATACTAAAAACCCAGGTGATTTGTTATTGTTTTGTCCTGAAATTAAACACTGTGAGTGAACATTTCATACATAGCTTCACAAGAGAAGAGGAGAGTAAAAGCAGTTCATTTTTACTGCTCTATTAATGAAATATTTTTATTAGCTTTGAAAGTGAAAGTAGTCATACGGTCGTGTCCAACTCTTTGCGATTCCATGGACTACAGCCTGTCCCATGGATTTCTCCAGGCAAGACTACTGGAGTGGGTTACCATTTCCTTCCCTAGGGGATCTTCCTGACCTGGGAACTGAACCTGGGTCTCCTGCATTGCAGGCAGATTGCTTCACCAACTGAGCCACTAGGGAGGCTAATTCAGAAATCTGAGAGTCAGACTACAATGACTATAAGGTGATGTCTCTTGAATAATTTGTTCCAAATGAAGACATTTTATTCATGAGAGTTCATTCATCCCATGTGCTACCTTGTGTGACTGAATTCAAGCCAAGGATGACAACAATCCAGGGGAACACATCTGCAAACATATCTCCCACCCAACTCACCACAGCTGACTGATAAAAACCCACATGTCCTTTCATTTAACAGATATTGATTCATTTAACAAATATTGAGCAATTGTTGTTATATATCTTGTTTAACTGGGCTTCCCTGGGAGCTCAGCTGGTAAAGAACCCACCTACAATGCAGGAGACCCCAATTCAATTCCTGGGTTGGGAAGATCCCCTGGAGAAGGAATATTAGGCTCCCCACTCCAGTATTCTTGGGTTTCTCTGGTGGCTCAGATGGTAAAGAATCCACCTGCAATGTGGGAGACCTGGGTTCAGTCCCTGGGTTTGGAGGATCCCCTGAAAGAGAGCATGACAACTTTAGTATTCTTGCCTGGAGAATCCCCATGGACAGAGGAGCCTAGTGGGCTACAGTCCGTGGGGTCACAAAAAGTTGGACATGATTGAGCCACTAAGCAGAGCAGAGCACATCTTGTTTAACATGCATGTGTATGCATTTATGACATGTCAGGCACATGTGCTAATTTAAGTATTAACTTACTTGATCCTCATAATAACCCAAAGAGAGGAACACCATTTTTCTCCTCATTTCACAGATGAGAAAATCCAGGCACAGAGAGGTTACGCTACTGGCCTAGGGACAAAGCTAACAAATGTGGGAGCCAAGGTGGTCTGAGTCTAGAACTAGGCTCTTAGCTAGTGACCTCTACAGAAGGCACAAAGCTAAGCAGCGGGAATCTACTAGGCCTCTGCCCTCTTGGGGTCTGACCTTCCAGCCAGGAGGCATTGGTAGAGAGCAGACTATATACAATATTTTAATTATAAAGACTGGAGTGCCACAATGGAGAAGTGACAGGGTATCAGAACACAAAGGGGAAAAGGACAGAGGAAAACATTCTTGGAGCTCGCAGTGATTCCTCACAAAACCCTGAAAAATAATGAATAGTAGTCTCATTGCAGAGATGAAGCAGTTCCTGCTGAGAGAGGAGAGGTGACAACCACAGGCAGGATTCATCCCTACTCTGAGCAGCCCCGACACGAGCCTGGTTGCTAGCAACAACCTGCATTCCTGACTTTCCCCTAGATCCTGTCCACATAGCGTGTACCTTGTGCATTAGAGTTGACCCTCGAGATCTGCAGGGGCTGGGCCCAGGATCCCCACAGATGTCAAAATCCGCAGATGTCCAAGTCCTTTATATAAAATGGCTGTTATAAATAGAGTGGTTGTTATTACCTGTGCACAACCACCCTTTGTATACTTTAAATCATCTCTAGATAACTTATAATACCTAATGTTAATGCTATATAAATAGTTGTAAATACAATGGAAATGCATAAACATAGTTGTTGGGCACACAGCAAATTTGTTTTTTGGAACTGTCTGGAATTTTTTCCCAGATATTCTCAACATGAGATTATTTGAATCCATGGATACAGACAGCCAATTGTATAATAATTTAATCTCTTCTGTATGGGACACTATGAGAGGTTTAAGTATTTATCTTGGATGTCTTGTCAAATCCAGAAGTCTTATCTTCTTGCTTTGACAAGAGTCATTTAACATGAAGCGCTCTGCTCACAGTAACACTGTAATGCATGTTGGTTAGTGGGTTTCACCCAAAAATTAATTCCTGTTAATCTGAGGCTGCTCTATCCTGGTAGCTAAGGAGTTGCAGAGTTAAGGAGATAAAGAATAGACATGTATCTAATTACTTCATTCCATGGGCCAGGCTAGGTGTTTTCACAAGTTATTTAAATGTAGAGAAGAGATGAGGTGTTTCAGATAAGATGCATCTGAGAGGCTGCTGAGGCTGCCTTAAAAACAAACTATTCTGTCATTTTAAAAATAAGAACATTAAGTGCAATCAAAGCACCCAATTTCAAGAGAACAGAAAATCTTCAGTCATGAAAAATTATGTTTACAAGCAATTTTTAAAAAGTGAAGAAATAGTCATGTTCTAATAACATTTACATATTCAGAAAAAGAGCAAAATGAACAGAGTATAAAACTCTTTATAGGTTAATACATGTTTATATTCCAGAAACACTTCTAGAAATACACAAAAAGGAATAGTGTTACTAACAGCTCATACCAAGAGAAGATGGATAAAGGGAAATTTTAACATTTACTTTACACCCTTTAATAGTTTCCTATACATAATTCTTAAAAATTAAACAAAATTAGATTTAGGAAGAATTTTCAAATAATGAATAAAAAGCTGAAAATGCTTAGACTACAAAGGTATCTTGAGTGTCAGAACAAATTTTTTTAATGTAGAATAATTTCAACTATATCCCCCCTCCCAATACAAGGACCTAGAAAATTCCTAAAACTGAAACCCTGAGGGATTAGTTTTCACTTTTTTTAACTTTGTAAGCTTTATTATTGTTTGGAATATTTACAGTAAGCTTTTATCACTTCTGTGATTAAAAAAATCCAAATATTAAGAAAAGAATATAAGAAATATACTCATATAAGTGATAGAATTATGAGAGTTGCTTTTGCCACATTCTGAAGTCAAATATAAAGAAGCCAATATTGTCACTGTAAAATTGATAATTCAAAGTACACACTAAAAGATTATCTTGCTGAAATACAGCCAAGTGGGCTCAAAGTCCTAATTCAAGGAAGACAGAATCGCACCTCAATTTTAAATACTTTTGACCTAATCTTCTTTTCTCCTAATCTTCTTTGCTGTGGTGTTAACCCTGCCTTCTTTCACACACCCATCTGAGAAAAGAAGATGATCGTGACAATTAGCTGGAGTTAGGTCACACACTCTAACCTCAGGGTGACTGGCAACTAACTGCCCATGGACTGGAAGCCTCTTTCCTCACCTCTTAGGCATTCTTGCCTTCAATACCTCCCAATTACTTTTGGACTTTAGTTCTCTCTAATATATCACCTGCCTCCACAAAGTATTAATACAGCCTGCATCTTACAAAACAGTGAAAGGAAGGAAATTAATTACTGCTTTAAGTCACCCTGATGCCAAAGTGTCACTTACTAGCAAAATATAGATCTTTTTTGCAGGCTCTTTGGAAAATACATACACGTCCTGTTTACCATCATCACATATTCTCCCCTTTGATGTGCATGATCCTTCATGAAGCAAAGGAAAGTAGGGCACTCCAGTTCCTCTCTGCTGGGGTAAATACACTGCAGCCTCTCCCTCTTTCTTTTTACAACCAAAAGCCCTGGGTCCAACATGAAAAGCAACTACCTGAGAACTCTGAAAAGTGAAAAAAAAAAAAGGTGAATTTTGGAGGAGAGTCAAAACTTAGAGAAGTGACCGAATAGCAGGTGAACTTCCCAGGTTATTTTATTTTCTTTTACTTTGGAGCAGGACACCATCCTGCTTTGTCCTAGAGCAGGACACCATCAGAGTTCCAGAGAAAGCAACAGAGCAGTCAGCGCAGCAGCCTGAACAGCTAAATCTTCAAATGAAACTCTGTCTTTTGGGCCAGAGGAACCTGGAAAAGGACCCTTGAAGGCCAGAGTATTCGGGAAATCATATAGAAAAAGAACGTGGAGAAGGCAATTCCCAAATTCTATACACACCAGCACAGTTCCCAGCCTCACCTTGAGCTGTGCATTCATGAGACAGACCCATAGTAGCACAACAAAGGCTCTGAAAACTGAACTGAGATTAGGACCACCACCCTCGGAAGGTGACAAGGAAATTCAGTCTGAATCTAGCCAGGTTCACTGCAAAACCAAAATTTAAAAAGACACTGTTCAGGAGAATACAATAGGACCCAGGATATACACAGAATATACACTGTAGCATAATATGCACAGTGCCCAGGATATACTCTAATAGCAATTCATATTAAAAGAGCTGGAAAAATATGTCTAGATCTCAAGAGAAAATACATCCAGATTCCAACTATAAGATGACCCAGAGAATAGATATTATAATATCTTCCCTGAGGATATGAAATGAAAGACAGAAGTTCTCAGCAGAGAAACAGAAATTAGAAAAATAACCAAGTGAAAATTATAGTAATAAAAAATATCTGAAATTTAAAATTCACTGGATGGCTCAACAGAAGAACCTTGAGCACAGAGGAAAGAGTGAGTAAGCTTAAAGGGTGAGTGAAATCATCTTGTCTAAAGAACAAAGAGAACAAAATTCAGAAATATAAGCAGAGCCCCAGGGACCTGTAGGAGAATATTAAAACTTCTAGTATTTTTGTCACTGGAATTCTAGAAAAAGAGGAGGAAAAGACTGGTGGAGAAACTGTTTGAAGAAATAATGGCCCAAAACTTCCCAATTATTAAAATACATAAATTTATAAATGCAAACAGCTTATAAACTCTGAATAGAATAAGCTCAAAGATAACCACCCTTAGACATATGAAAATCAACTGCTTAAAAGCAAAGATACAGGGAAAATCTTCATAATAGCTAGAGAGCAATTACACATTACATATAGGAGAACAATTATTCAAATAACCGAAGAGTTTTCATCAGAAACGAGAATGGCCAAAAGACAATGGAAAAACATCTTTAAAGTGCAGAAAGAAAAAAACAGCTGACCTAGAATTCTATATCCCTTGATAATATTCCTCAGGAAAGAAAGCTAAATAATGACATTTTTAGACAAATGAACACTAAGAGAATTCATTTTTGGCAAAACTACTCTAAAACAAATGCTAAAGGACGTGGTTCAGGCTGAAGGGCAATGACACCAGAAGCCTGGATATTCACCAAGAGCAACAACAGAAACGTAAATATCTGGGTGAACAGAAGGCCTATTTTCCACAGTTCTCTGAAACGTGTATGACTGCTAAAAGTAAGAATTATACCATTGTTTGGTAGGATTTTCAATGTACAGGTATAATTTAAGTCATAAAGGTAAGCAGGGGAGGATAAAGGAAATTATATGATCATAAGATTTCTACATTTTACTTGATGTAGTACAATATTAACACTAAGCAGACTGTGAGAGTTTACACATGTATGCTGGAATTTTCAAACATTCTCCAAATTTTTTTCAAAGAAATAAAGCCAAAAATTCAGTATATAAATGAAAATGGAATGCTAAAAAGACAGATTCAAATCATCCAAGAGAAGACAGGAAAGGAGACAAAGAGGAACAAGAAATGGAGGAACATGGAGAAAACAAATAATAAAATGGGAACTTTAAATCCAATCTATCAATAATTATGTTACATGTAAATGATCTAAAAACACCTATGTAAATACATTGTCAGAATTTTTCCAACTAACAAGAACCAACTGTATGCTGCCTACAAAAAACTCATTTTAAATATAAAGATTTAAATCTATAGGTTTAAATAGATTAGATTAATAAATTTTTACTTTAAATAGATTAAAAGTAATAAATGAAAAAAAGCATATCATGCATATAATAATCAAAAGGAAATCAGAATCAGGCTGTATTAATTTCGACCACTCTCATATTCTTGCTTCTCCTAATCTTTAATCTTTCCGTATTAATATATTTATTACAGAGGTTTTTCCCTCATTATTCACAAAACCATTTTCCAGACTTTTAAGCTGTTCTTGGCAATGATTTACAAAATATATCAGCATACCCCTGCCATTTATGAACTTACAATCTAAGACAGACAACATTAATACAAGTTTATTAATATGTTAATATATATATTTATATTATCAATTATACATCAGAAATATCTAAAGTATATGCTTGGAAAAGGTTTTAAGTTTCCTCTATACACTGAAATTTAGCAGGCTTTAACAGTGGCATGGAATTCAGTTTAGACGGTTCAGAAAATAATGCCAGGGAAGATGGAATTCATACAAGAAGCTTAAGAAAAACGTATGTATTTTTCGAAGCAACTAAATGTAGATTTTGATTCAGTGTGCTTAAAGCAAAATAGGCTGTATAGTACATAGATAGATAGACAACATTTTATTAGGCTTATAAAGATTAGCAATAGTATTAGGTAGATCATGGATATCACCACATCTTACGTTACAATGATAAAATAATGCTTTGGGGCTCAGACCTGATAGATGTCCTTCCAATCAATATTTTGTACCTAAACATTCTCACTATGAAATTATAGCTTTACAGGCACCCATCTCCTCTCCACCAGTCATTTTTTTAAGGTGATAGGGAGGAGAGGGAGAGGGAGGAGGCAGGAGAGAAAAAGAAGGAAGAGGGATGGTTACACAAGGGGATGGACATTCTGTGACGGAAATTCGTCAATTATCTAAAACATATGAACCAGGGTCAATGAAAGTTTTCAGTTATAAGTAAAACTACAGGACCAGACTGATTGTTTTAGGAGAAAGTATAAAATGAAGATAGAGAAAAGTAAAGAACTGAAACTTATAGTACATGCAGACCATCAGTACCCTCCCCCACCTCATGTGGTGTTTTTGTGATTGGATTACAAACATCTGCTCTTTCTAAGAAGATTATTATGTCTATCTTACAAATGAAGCAACAGACAGACAAAAAGTACTTAATCAATAATACAGGCACTCATCACTTTTATGATACAGTTCATTCCTGGAAACCACACTGAAAAAATCATTAAGTGGACTGTGTGGAATTTAGCAAAGAAACTAGCGACAGATAAGTGGATAAAGACAAGAGAGGTAAATTACTGGCCCTTTATTTTGCTCTATCACAAGGAATGTTTGGAGGAGTGAGATGCTAACTACACAAACAAGAAAAGGCCATCAGCAGGCATGGGTATAAATACTGACCTGTACTCTAAGGAAGATCAACAGGAGGAGAAATCCAAAGCAACTGCTACAAATTTGCAGTTAAAAAGCAAGGCAGTAGAAAGCCCAGAAATAGATCCATACAAATAAAATCAACTGATCTTTGACAAAAGAGCAAAGGCAACGCATTGGAGAAAAAGGCTTTTCATCAAATGGTTCTTGAACAACTGGACATACACATGCAAGGGGGAAAAATGAGTCTAGACAGACCTTTAACTCAAAATGGATCACAGACCTAAATGTAAAATGCAAAAACTAAAACTTCTAGAAGATAACACAGGAGAAAATCTAGGTGACCTTCAGTTCAGTGGTGCCTTTCCAGATACAAGATCAAAAGCACAATCCATGAAAGAAAAGAATTGATAAGGTAGACTACATTAAAACTAAAAAGCTCTGCTCTGCAAAAGTCACTGTAAAGAGAATGAAATGGCAAGCCACAGACAGAGATCGCAAAACACATGTCTGATAAAGGACTAGTATCCATGGTACACAATAACCTCTTAAAACAGCAGTAAGGAAACAACAGAATTACAGAATGGACAGAAGATACAAGCAGATACCTCATTCAAAAAAAGACATACAGACGGAAAATAAGCACATGAAAACATGCTCAACACCATTTGTCATTAAGGAAATGAAAATTAAAACAATGAGGTACTATTACACACCTATTAGAAAGGCTGAAATCCAAATGTTCACACTGGTGCTGCAAGAGCTGGTGATGATGTGGAACAGAAATCTCAAAGGCTGTTGCTGGGAACAGAAAATGGGACAGCCACTTGGGAAGACGGTTTGGCAGTTTCTCATAAAACCAAACATAATCTTATCGTATAACAAAGCAATCATGCTCCTTGCTTATTTAACCAAAGGAACTGAAAACTTACATCTATACAAACACCTACATGCAAATGTCTATGGCAGTTTTATTCACAGCGGTCAAAACTTGGAAGCAATCAAGATAACTTCAGTGGATGAATGAATAAACAAGCCTGTGGTACATCCAGACGATAGAATATTATTCAAAGATGGAAAGAAATGAACCATCAAAAGCCACAAAAAAGCAAGGAGATGGATGTGTAACTAACTTTACAGTAGTGATGTCAATTACATCTCAAAAAAACTCGGCAAAAATAAATTAAATAAAATTAGGACATCATCAGAGGCTGAATACTGTATTGGAGAAAAAAATGGTATGGACTTATAAAGAAAAATATGGGGTCAGTTTATAACTGAAATCCCAACAGTTAAGTGGAGAGAGATAAGGGTTTGGAGTGTTTCTTTTAAAAACGACTGAACTCTGTGTAGGAGAGTATCCTTATTTTTAGGAGGGACTGAGTTAGGAAAAATATGAATAATATGGATACCTGTGAAGAAAGAGTAAGAGGTCAAGCAAATGGAACAACGTACAGGTACATCTGGGTGAGCAGCATATAGGTATTCACTGAGCTGTTCTCACAACTTACCTTGAAATTATTTCCAAATAAAAGCTCTTTTTAAGTATAGCTCCCCCACAAAAGGCATGGAAGGACCTTAGACAAATACTGCTAAGTGAAAGAAGGCTGCATACCATTTGATTTCAACTTATATGACATTCTGAATAAGGCAAAACAATGAAGACAGAAAACAGATCAGTGGTTCTGGGGAGCAGAGAGGAGATGAATGGGGGGGGGGAGCACAGGGCATTTTTACCGCAGTGGGACTATTCTGTATGACACTGTAATGATGGACACATGTTATACGTTAGTCAAAATGCACAGAACGTAGGAAACAGGGAACCCTAATGTAGACTATGGACTTCGGTGAATAAAAACATTATCAATACTGGCTCATCAACTATAACCAAGGTACCACAGCACTTAAGACGTTAATTATAGAGAAAACTGCGGTGGAGGTTGGGGGTGGTGGGGAGATGGGACAGAGAGATGAGGGAATATATAGGACTCTGCTCTTTCCATTCATTCTTCCATAAAATATAAAAACTGTTCAAAAATAGTCTATTAACTTTGTAAAGCAAAGCAGTATGTCACTTTCTGTGTTTTTATTCGATGTTTACAGGTCAAAAGGTTTAAGTGGCACCAAAGATATTTTAATTTCCTCCAATTTTATGTGCCAGAACTGTATGATGAGGCAAGCAGCTGAAATAGAAAACCATCTAATGAGAGCCTGCCTATCATTTTCTGTCTTTTTTTTTCATTAACTTCCAGAGTGCCTCGTGGTTCATTTGTTTACTTTCATAAAGAAAATGCATTCTATTCCACTAGGAGTGATCATGGAGCATTATTCCAGTCCCCGAGGATGTGTCTGTGGAAAATAGCCCTCTTTTCCCATCCCCTTAGGGTTGGAGCCAGGACAGCTTCCAATGACTCTCCTCAGGGCGAGAGGTAACCAACGAGGACTTTCACATAAAATACCTCAAAAGAAGGAAATCTGGGGTAAAAAGACACTGAAGACCCTGTTCTGAACTGAAGGAAACATGCACACTCTTTCCTTGAAAGTGGCTGAGCATATGAACTCTCCCTCTCAAACACCATCAACAAGCAGTTAAGCATTTTAGCAGCTCAGGAGGAGTGCTCAGTTCAGGAAGATTCACGATGATGTGTCTGCAGAAGAACCTGTCACCTTCCTGGCGAGGTTAAAATAGAGGGGTGTTTTCTTCTCTGCTTCTTAAGATGTGTAAAAAGCCTAGTACTAAAAACAGTACTTCTGTTTTTACATGTAAATGACATGTAAAATTTTCTCTTGGTTGTGCTTTTAATAAGCAGGGCCTCACCTTGAGCTTTGACTACTGTGGGACAATATTTTGAACACACAGATATTCCTAACCTGTGATTCTCAAAGTGTGGTCACTGGACCAGCAGCAATGGCATTACTAGGGAACTTGTTAGAAATGCAATTCTAATCCAGATCTATGGAATCAGAGACTCCAGGGGCGGGACTCAGCCACCTGTTCTCACACGCCCTGCAGATGACTATGATGCTCACTGAAGTTGGAAAGCCATGGTTCTAGAAAACGTAAATATGGAAACACGCCTTACCTTTTTCTCCATTGACTAGAATCAATTATTGAGTTAAACCTGGCTCAGAGAGCTCCTCATGTTCATAACACTAGCACAGCTGGTTAAGAATCTCATCTTTTTATCCCTGTCTCTCCACTATGCAAGGATAGAACCTTTACGTACTCCCCTAAGGCAGGAGGAAGATACACCCAGTACCAACTCTGAACCCACATTGTGAAGAAGTGTGTTTTCTCAGTTAAAAAAAAAAAAATCAAAGCCTCCCTCTCCAAAGGGCTTGTCCTTTTTCATAGCCACAAAACTTCCATCTTATACGGGATAACAACTTTCAGTTTACAAAGTACTTCCAGATATACTACGTAATTGAGCTATCTCGAAAACCCTGTGACACAGACTCTCCACTTCCCCTAACATTTCACAGAGGAGGAAGCTGAAGCTCAGAGAACCCTGACTAACCAGTCACTAGTTCAAGACCAGCCAGACAGCAAGCAGACAGAGTCTCCTTGGCTCAAGCCAAGCACGATGCTCTAAGCGGTCTTCATCAAAGAAGCATTAGCTCTGTGATCTTGGATGAATTATTGAAGCTCCATAAGCCTAATTTCCATATCCATAACACAGAAGTAGAAGTAGTACCCACTTCACAGAAGATTAAAGGAGATAATCCACGGAAGGCTTTCAGAACAGAGCCTGGCCAATAGCACATCTGCAATAAATGTGAGCTGTAATGACTGATCCTGACACCACCACCACCCCAGCTATTGTAACACTGCAGTCACTCCTGTTCCAATAAGTGAGCTTTTCTTTAACCTATTACTGTATTCCTTCACTCCTGCCTTCAGACTTCTTATACCAGACCATCACATGTTGAGTGTTTATGCAGTGGACATGATCACATAATCTACTGGGTTACAGTAGAGTTGACAATAGATTAAACTACCAAAACCCTTCATAATAAATGGATGTTGTTAGCAGCTATTCCAACCATCTGACACTTTTATCTTTATTTCAATGTAAAGATTAGCTTTTACAAAGATAAACCAGATGATTATATCAAATGTACACAGCCTTTATCCCAGAGAGTTTCTTGAGAGTCAAAGAAAACAAAAGGCTTAACTAAGGCTGACAAATGGAAAAGCCGGCTCCGGCTCCTTGCCACTAAATTGATCAAAGATTGTCTGAGTCTTCAGTGGTATAAATGAAAACCAGAAACTCTTCTCTGAGCAAATCCTTCCAGATATACGCCTGATTGCAGCCCTTTGAAGTTGACACAGCTGAAATCAGATTTTTTTGCATGAATTATGCACTACAGCAGAACAGAAGGAAGACCACTCAGACTATGACTCATGGTGCAAGAAAAAGCTGAAGGCACAATTTGTACTATGCATATGGGAAGCCATCATTCCTGGACCAGGAGAGAGGCTCACGGTGGGGGGTATCTTCAGCGATGGAGGTGCAGCAGCAAAACCCACGGAGCTCATGACGCCAACAACTGCGCAGACCCCCTTATGTGCCTTTCTGTAGCTTTCGTCCCACTGACTTCCAAGCCCATTGATCTAATCCACCATAACTAATTATTTAAATCCTCTGCGCAAATGAAATTAACACTCATTTTAATTCATTTAAGTCAACGTAAACCCAACAAAAGATTCTCCAAGCCTAAATGTAAAGCTTCATTTAACTCTTCCCCCTGAATCGCAATGATTCAAGTTTAAATGCCATAATTTATTTTAGTATTTATGTGCTCTAACTAAAGATTCTACAAATAAAGATTGCCCATGCTTATTGGATTTTTAAGGCCACCATAACAGAATGTTTGAGTGCCTTTGAAAAACGTTTTTAATGATTCTTCTAAACGTATCAAAAATTCAACCAAAGTTTAAATTGATGTTTTCTAAAAGGAAATAATTTCTAAACTGAAACTACTTCCAAATCAAATGTATTCATGCTGATACTACTTCAAATCCACCAAAACCCAAGATAATAGATGTTCATAGTTATAAATGAATGGCTTATTAGCTCAATAACTAAATCCATATTTGGGGAAACAACTGGCCTGTCAGCTAGCCCACGATTCCAATACTATTTCTACTTATATAACAGATCAGGCATTTATTTCTCAACAGTAAAGTAAAAAGCAAAATCAGTTTGCTGGATTATGAAGCAAAGCTATTGGAGTTAGAGAGTTGTCTATTTTATTTATTTATTTTTAATTTTTATTTTTACTTTATTTTACTTTACAATACTGTACTGGTTTTGCCATACATTGACATGAATCCACCACGAGTGTACATGCGTTCCCAAACATGAACCCCCCTCCCACCTCCCTCCCCACAACATCCCTCTGGGTCATCCCCGTGCACCAGCCCCAAGCATGCTGTATCCTGCATCAGACATAGACTGGCGAATCGATTCTTACATGATAGTATACATGTTTCAATGCCATTCTCCCAAATCATCCCACCCTCTCCCTCTCCCTCTGAGTCCAAAAGTCCGTTATATACCTCTGTGTCTTTTTTGCTGTCTTGCATACAGGGTCATCATTGCCATCTTTCTAAATTCCATATATATGTGTTAGTATACTGTATTGGTGTTTTTCTTTCTGGCTTACTTCACTCTGTATAATCGGCTCCAGTTTCATCCATCTCATCAGAACTGATTCAAATGAATTCTTTTTAACGGCTGAGTAATACTCTATTGTGTATATGAACCACAGCTTTCTTATCCATTCATCTGCTGATGGACATCTAGGTTGTTTCCATGTCCTGGCTATTATAAACAGTGCTGCAATAAACATTGGGGTACATGTGTCTATTTTAAAGGCCAGCTTTGGACATAGAGCTAATGATGGCCAGGAATTAACTTCATTCACTCCATTCAATACTTACACCTAGAAACCTCAAGTGGCTACAGTTGATCCTACCGGATTAGGAAATCAAAAAACTTCTGAGCAAAGGCAAAATAGTTGGTCGGTTTCAAAGCTGGCTCTCTCTTGATGGCTTTTAACTGTTCCTCTTTCAAACCACAAACTGCGGACAGGATCCCCACTGCACCACCTTTCGGAATGATGCTCAGGCTGGTGCTCAGCTTTTGTTGATGTTTCATTCCTACACACTTTTTGGTGTTATCACCGAACGGGGCTTTCTAACCACTTGCTTTTGCCCACGATATATGTGTGGTCCTCATTCTTGCTTGTCTTGTTGATGTGGAATCTACACCCTACTCAAGACGTCTACATGGCCACTTATGTCCCCAAGGGTTCCCACTTTCTCTTTGACTTAGATGTATATCTACTCTGTTAAGAATGGCCTTCCCCAGTGCTAGCTTCGCACCCTAAATCTACTGGCCCACACCTGAATATAACACAATGGAAGCTGTGGTTGTGAGTCAGAGGAGAGTTATCTGGCTTCTAAATAAAGAGAAAGAGAAAGAAAGAGGGAGGGATCACAAAGGCTCCAAAGTGTTTCTGTTCCTCCAAGTTCATGGGTCCTTTATCTTACACTTGGCTGGGGTCCCAGACATCAGTTCTCAGGTGCCACATGGGTGGCTCTGGATGTGTACCTAAGCAAAAATAATCTTAAAGAGTTAATTAAAAATGTGGAACTGGGAGCTAACATATCTGTTTTCTGATCCCAACTGCCACTAAGATCACACTGTATGATCTCCAGTGAGACACTGTCTCTCTAGGTCTGTTTTCTCATTTGTAAAATGAAAGGACTGTAATCTCAAAGTTCTCTTCTAGCTATGAAATTCTGTTACTATATTCTGCAAAAGTAATTGTCCAACAAATTCTCAGCCATGTTGAAAGCCTTAAAATATTATCTGCTGTTATTTATTCATGTCATATCTCCCCTCCATGAGTATGGACAACTGAAACTTGATCATGTACCCTAAAGCAAAGACACTGGGAAGTGTTCCTATATAAACTTTTTTTCTACCAGCACATTCAAGCGAGCAATTCAACACCCCTGTTGATTAAATCACTCTGAAAGGCCATCCATATCGACTTCTCTCACAAATTTAAAGAAGCAGAGCTCACTGGCTGAGTACCTACTATGGCCCAGGGATTTAGTTAAGCACTTTCCTGCAAATAACTCCAATTTTTGCATCTGAAAGGTTAACAACATCTCCATCTCACAAGATCTGACAGATTCTTAACTAATGCAGAGTCACAGCTCTGATAAATTGGTGGTGTGCTTTGGGCTGGCCCACTGGAAGGAGCTGAGGGAGCCTTTCTTATCTTAGTCTTGGATAGAAGTAATCACAACACACGGTCTGTCATACCATATTCATGCAGCAAAGCTTTCTATTGCATTTAACAGTGTTTACATTGTACCCTTCTCAAAAGATGGGAAGAAACAGATTTTCCTAGGAATGGCTTCAAATTTGTCATATGTGAATAAAAGAAAATAAAGTCTGTAAGAAAAAAAAATCATATGTATGTATATAAGAAAAGCACCTCTACTTCATATATTTTAAAAACCTAGTTAGAAATAAAAAGAAGTTGATCACCTATCACTTTAAGCAAACATAAAAATGTAATGAGCAAAAATAAAGATTAAAATAAACGGGAAATATAGAAATTGTTTATTTTAACTCAGTTTTAAAACTGTCTTCTAAAAATGGAAAAGAGTAGTACTGTCAGGTAGTAAAAAAGATTATAAAGTTACAGTAATTAAAATAGTCAAAGTGCATTGGAAATTTAGCATATGACAGAAATAGCATTTAAAATCAGAAAGGAAAATAGGGATCATTTAATTAACCATGTTAGGACAACCAGCTATCCAATTGGAGGTGGGGAGGACTAAACCTGGAGACCTCTTTTTGAGACCAAAATTAATTCAACATGTTTTAAAGATTTAAACATTAAAAAATCATAAAATACCAGAAGAAGGGATTTTCATTAAACATAGTAAAAAAGTGTTTTTATATCTAAGCCTTCTTGAAACCCCCTCTAACCACCCCCCCCAAAAAAAAAAAGAAAATCACTGTAAAGAATAATCACGGGGAGTTCCCTGGTGGCTTAGCGGTAAGGGTTTTGTGCTTTCACTGCGCAGGTGTGGGTTCAATCCCTGGTCTGGAAACCATCCCATATGCAGAGCAGACAGGACAAAATAAATAAATAATCACATTTAAAAAAACAAGAATCAACAAAGGAAACTTCCAAAAGAACAAAAGGCCACAATAACACCAAAAGTTTTGGAAAACAGAAAACAGAAGCATGAGTGACAGGTGATTCGGCCAAGTGGAGACAGATGAAGCCTACGTGCCTGCCATCGGTGGAAATAGAAAAAGCAACCCACTCTTATGTGACAAGAACCACCCGGTGATACAGAGAGGGCGTTCAGATTCTGATTTAGGCCTCCGGGCAGGAGTCCTGAAGTGCTGCATTGCTAACCAACCAGCTCCCTGGTGAGGTGAATGGAAGCTGGTCTGGGGTCCACACGTTGAGTATCGAGGCTTTAGGATAGAGGATGCCTGAAACCCACTGGCATCAGAAACCTCGGGAGGTTTGGGAGCAGAACGGCTCCTGAGTCTGTAAAAAGCTGAGGCAGACCTCAGATCTGGTCCTCGAAGCTAGGTGACTGACTGCTCTCTCTAGCCCCAAGAAGAGGGATGGTTTACTCCTGGAGAGGGTGAGTTACAGATCTGGTCAATGGGACACTGAGCATAATGACCAAAACAGGGGACAGAGTGAAAATCTACCGACCACACAGGACCTGCAGCTCCATTTCACTGCACAACTCTCACGATGCAGGCAGCAAGCTCATAAGCCCCTCAGGCAGAGAAGACGGAGGCTGTTCTCTAGGGACACTGACAAGCGCAGAAGGTACAGCTGACCCCAATAACACAGGTTTGAACTGCAGGGCTCCACTTATTGGCAGATTTTTTACCACAGTAAACACTACAGTACTACTCAATCCACTGCCAGTTAAATCCGTGGATACACAGGGCCCGCTATAATCGGTACAAGGATTTTCGACTATACAGGAGTTTAGTGCCCCTAACCCCCGTGTTGTTCAAGAGTCTACTGTAACTCTGAAGGAAAAACAGTAATTACTCAAACCACAGAAATATTACAATTTCTAGTCCTGAAAAAAAAATCATAATTAAAGTCAAAAGACAAAAAGGAAAATATTTATAATCAATATGAAAAATAGCTAGTTTATTTTTGCTTTCATAATTCAACAGACATTCCCCAAAATGACAAAAACATCAAGTTATTCACAGAAAAATTTTAAGTGGTTTTAAAACACGAAAATGCGGCTGAATTTCACTTACAAACAAAGGGTAATTGAAATGACACCATTTTTCACAGAGCCAACTGGCAAACACTTGACAATTCTGTTGTATGTCACATTACAAACCTCATGAAGAGGTATAAACCCCTAGGAGAACAATTTGATGATACCTATCAAATTCAAAATGACCTAATCACTGTGAACTATAGGAGTTTATCCTAAACATTCACATGTAAACAAAGATATATGTACAAAAATAGCTATTGTGGCATTGCTTTAAATAACACCTGACTGAAGATGTTAAAAATATATTCATAGAGGATCGATTAAATAAATTATGATAAAATATTGCTATGTATTATATATGTAAAATATATATGTGTTAAAACTCTATACAACCATTTAAAGTAAAAAAGTACAAAAGAGCACGTGCGTGTGCTCAGTCACTCAGTCGTGTCCGACTCTTTGTGACCCCAGGACTGTAACCCGCCAGGCTCCTCTGTCCCTGGGATTTCTTCAGCATGACTACTAGAGTGAGTTGCCATTTCCTCCTCCAGGGGATCTTCCTGACCCAGGGATTGAACCCATATCGCCGGTATCTCTTGCATTGCAGCCAGATTCTTTACCAGCTGAGCCGTCGAGGAAGCCACAAAAGAGCATATATAACATTTATAGAGAAATATATGTGTTTGGATATGCATAGGAAAAGTCCCAGAAAACAACTGCAAATGGTTGTCCCTGAGAAGGGAGTTTTAAATTGCATTAAATACAGTATTTTACCGTTTGACAGTTTTTACACAATAAGCATATATTGATATTTTCTTAAGCAGTTTTCTTCCCAAGAATATACAGGCAAGTTGATGATAATAGGATGATAAGATAAAGAGATTTCTAGAGAGGAGCATAGTTAATCTGCTACCTGGAAGCTGAGACTCCCTTTTGCTAACCAAGAACTGGTTTGGGGGAGATGTTAACTTCTTTTGCTACTCTTTCTTTCTGTACCTGAGAAATGGGAATAACAATAATAAAATACAAGTTTAACTTAGTGCATAATTTTAGCAACAGGGATTGCAACAATTTATTTAACAAACTTCAGTTCAGTTCAGTCCCTCAGTTGTGTCTGATTCTTTGCGACCCCATGAACCGCAGCACATCAGGCCTCTCTGTCCATCACCAACTCCCGGAGTTCACTCAAACCCATGTCCATTGAGTTGGTGATGCCATCCAACCATCTCATCCTCTGTTGTCCCCTTCTCCTCCTGCCCTCAATCTTTCCCAGCATCAGGGTCTTTTCCAATGAGTCAGCTCTTTGCATGAGGTGGCCAAAGGATTGGAATTTCAGCTTCAGCATCAGTCCTTCCAGTGAAGACCCAGGACTGATCTCCTTTCGGATGAACTGGTTGGATCGCCTCGCAGTCCAAGGGACTCTCAAGAGTCTTCTCCAACACCACAGTTCAAAAGCATCAATTCTTCGGTGCTCAGCTTTCTTCACAGTCCAACTCTCACATCCATACATGACTACTGGAAAAACCATAGCCTTGACTAGATAGACCTTTGTTGACAAAGTAATGTCTCTGCTTTTGAATATGCTATCTAGGTTGGTCATAACTTTCCTTCCAAGAAGTAAGAGTCTTTTAATTTCATGGCATCTGCAGTGATTTTGGAGCCCCAAAAAATAACGTCAGCCACTGTTTCTCCATCTATTTCCCATGAAGTGATGGGACCAGATGCCATGATCTTAGTTTCTGAAAGTTGAGCTTTAAGCCAACTTTTTCACTCTCCTCTTTCACTTTCATCATGAGGCTCTTTAGTTCTTCTTCACTTTCTGCCATAAGGGTGGTGTCATCTGCATATCTGAGGTTATTGATATTTCTCCCGGCTATCTTGATTTCAGCTTGTGCTTCATCCAGCCCAGCGTTTTTCATGATGTACTCTGAATAAGTTAAATAAGCTGGGTGACAATATACAGCCTTGACGTACTCTTTTTCCTATTTGGAACCAGTCTGTTGTTCCATGTCCCGTTCTAACTGTTGCTTCCTGACCTGCATACAGGTTTCTCAAGAGGTAGGTCAGGCAGTCTGGTATTCAACAAACTTACATCTCATTTATTTCAAACCCCGTCCACTGCTTTAGGCTTACTTAGCCAACAGAAATGGTGAGTCTGGACTTGCATTCTGAAAAGGTAACTGTACTCCAACTTTGCTTTGGAGTCTTGAGCTCACCATGCTAGAAGATCAAACATGATGCAAAGAAATGTAAACTCTACCACATCAGGGGCAGGAGTCTGCAGTCTTGAGAAATGTTTGCCTGATGGAAATGAGTCTAAAACTTGATTTATAAGCCAATGTACTTCACACTGATTTTCTAATGCCATGAAATGTTATGAATGAATAACTACTGAGCTAAGTAAGTAAGTGTTGGTCACTCAGTCGTGTCTGAGTGACCCCACGGACTGTAGCCTACCAGGCTCCTCTGTCCATGGAATTCTCCAGGCAAGAATACTGTAGTGAGTAGCCATTCCCTTCTCCAGGGGATCTTCCCGACCCAGGGCTCAAACCCCGGTCTCCTGTATTATAGGCAGATTCTTTACCATCTGAGCCACCAGGGAAGCCCGACTACTTAGCTACTTCTTGTAAACTTATGGTTTTCCAGCTCAAAACCTTGGACACAACTTCCAAATAATACATTTAATCGCCCATGAGTTTTTCACTAAAATATCACTTCAAGCTTTATTTTTGTACAACCATTAAATTTAGTCACTGAATCTAAATTTATGGTCTTCCTTTACCTTATAATTTCACCAGCTCCATAACCCATATAGCTTTGAATCTATACATTCAAAAATATTTTGAAAAACGTAATAAATTCCACAATGTAAAATTGATTCTCCAAGAGGTACTTTTAAAAAGTCACCCTATAATGTCTTTTTAAACAACAGATGCACTTGCAAGTATTTAAAAGTGATGTGTCATAATATCTGAAATTTACTTGGCATGGTACAGAAGAAAATAAAATATAGAGAGAGACAATAAAATGTTAATCATTGAATTCCAGTGATGACAATGCAAGTGTTCATGGCATTATTTTTTTGAGCTCTTCTGTATATTTGAACATTTTCATAAAAGTCTATAAATTTTAATATATGCTATTCTAAAGGTATAAAAACATAACTTTTTCTTAAACAGAAGGGCATAATGAGACAATATGATGACCAAAGGTAGGGTGGGCAGACAGCTGTACTGAAAAATAACCTAGTTGTAAATTTTAAAATTTCCCTTGAGTTCTAGATTCTTCGTTACTTGTTCAATTTTGGTTACTTGGTGACTTGTTGAGTACAAATTTTTCTGCCCTCTGAATAACTTACTCATAAAATGACTAACTCAAATAACAGATAACATAGAAAACTTCATATGAGGAGAGATTTCCCTCATTCATGATTTCTTATACAAGGTGATAAGATTTAATATATCTAAAAATGACATTTATTTCTTATTAAAGAATATAACAAAACACAATTGCTTTAGCTTGACTTAATAGGAATAGTGAGTGTTTTGTTATATTCTTTTATAACAAGTGTTGAAAGGGGTATAAATGTATGAGATAAATATTTTCTAAGCAAATGATTGTAGTAGGTGTAAAAAAGTTCAATATTATAAACTTGAAGGAATTTCTTACTGCATTTTATAGATTGTTATTCCAATTTCTCAGGTAAAGAAAGACTAACAAAATGTCCTTTCATGGCAGATACTACTAAATTTTATTCTTACCCAGAGCCCCAATTCTGTGAAAGAGCAGATCAAAACAGCTATTTTCTTTACAAATTAGGACAATCTATAAAAGTTACATCAAATTTGCAGCAGATCAGATGGTGAAGAATCTGCCTGTGATGCAGGAGACCCGGCTTCAATCCCTGGGTCAGGAAGATCCCTGGAGAAGGGAATGGCAACCCACTCCAGTATTCTTGCCTGGAGAATCCCATGGACAGAGGAGCCTGGGGGGCTACAGTCCATGGGATCACAAAGAGTCAGGCACGACTAAGCACTAACACTTTCACTTTCACGCTTAAGTCAGGGTGGTTTCTCACACAATGTTGGGTCAGCCGGTAAATTCATTTGATTTTTCTTGAAAGACTCCAGCAGCATTTATTAAAATTTAACTTTGTACATCTTCTAACCTAGCAATCTGACTTCTGTATGTTAGCTTAGAGTAATACACCTGAGTACAAAGAAGTCTGCAAAAGAATGTTATAGCATTGTTTCCAATAGCATTCATAAACAAATAACCCCAAACAATGGGATATTATCATCATATTATTATCATAGTGAAAAGAATAATGTTGTCCTACATTCACCAACACTGGGAAATCTTCAGGGCATAATATTAAATAAACACAAAGTTTCAGAACAGCACTTAGAGTATACCATTCATGTTTTAAACAAAAGTTATATTTCTGTGTCTGTGTCTGTGTGTGTGTGTGTGTGTGTGTGTATGAGTGTGCAGGTAGGTAAATGCATTGGAAAAAGTTCTGGAAGAATATATATATCAACTATTCATGCTGGACACACCTAGGGAAGAATGACGGATTGAGAAAACAGAGTGAAAATGGAAAATTGCTGTAGTTTTTCTGCACTGAGAGTTTCCCAGTGAGATTATAGATATATTAAACCAGGTAATTTCTTGAATGATTTTAAAAATGGAAGAGGTTTTATCATTTTAAATGCTCAAAAGATTTCAAATACTGACTGTTTCGTAGCACTATTAATCATTTTAGACACCAAAACATTTAAAAATCCACAAACTAGAATTAATATATTAGAAATTAACAAATAGTTACTGCCGAGGTAATACTACACCACGAGTTCACAGTATGTTGTGTTATTACCATTGTAAGAACTGCGGAAAAAAAAAAATTAGAAGTTCCATTTAAAACTGGTGTGAAATCCCCATTGTCTCTAGAATGAATAAGTTGGAAGAATATTTCCTCCCACAGCTATCAGAAAAGCTCTGAAAGCTTTGTCCCTCACCTGCAGCGTTGTGGCCATGTGAACACTGAAGATTATGAAACGGTAGCCATAGCCTCTGACGATTTTATCAATGAAATAAATTATTTTTAAAGAAAACTGTTCTATTACTCCATGAGTCCAAAAACAATAGATTTTAACCAAGTTGATTTTAAGATGCCCTCTTTATAAAAATAAGCAGAAAGCGATCTAATGTTTTCTGTTTTTAGACTAAAAGAAATGGGTAGGAAGCAGTAAAATCTAAGAACAAAAATTGCAAAATAAGAAGAACCAGAAAGCAAATGAAAAAGAATTACCCACAGGAACATAGGAAGACTTCAAACAAAAATGTTAAAGAAATTGTAGGCTCCACGATTGCTTTTCAAAAAAAAAGAGAGAGAGAGAGAAATCAGTGTTCAGAAAGAGATAAGAAAACTGAAAAATAAAATTGCAAAAAAAAAAAAATTGGAAAAAGCAGTAGAACAGAAGGAAAAAATTTTTTTTAAATTTAAAGCAACATTAAGATCAAGAAGACAAACAGAATAAACATGAGTGAAAGGGACACCTGGTTGGTAGGTATTATACATGCAAACCATGTATAATAATAAAATATATTTCAAACACTGTACAAAAGATGGACATGAAAGTTAGGCCAAAAAAAAGCTAACGTGTATGTAACTGGTATTCCTGAAGAAGAAAAGATAATATATTGAATAGAAGACACATCCAAAGATGGAACATAAAAAAGCTTGTATTAAATAAGAAATATTTAAACTAAAACGTCCATGTTTTCATGGAGCAGGAAATGGCAACCCACTCCAGTGTTCTTGCCTGGGAAATCCCATAGGCAGACGAGCCTGGTGGGCTACGGTCCATGTGGACGCAAAAGAGTCGGACACAACTTAGCGACTAAACAACAACATATACTTGTTTGCAAAGTGAGTATAATTTTAAAAACACAAAACACAGCAAGACTGAAAGGTATTATTTTCCAAACAAGCACTGTATTTCTATATCACAAGCAAATACTCAGTGTTCAAAATACATGGCTTATTTAAATCCAAAGTCTGATTCCTTTGTCTCAACAAATCTTCTGAGATCCTCTACATTCAAGCAACAGGACACAGAAGCATTGCAATAAACATACACATTTATCCCCTGTTTAACATCAGTCATTTGTTTTCTTTTTAAAGACACTGAATTTTGTCTCTTTATTAATCCTTATAAAATATTCTCACTAATTAAGTAAATAAGGTGGGAAAGAAAAAGAATGTTTTGACTATGGTTCTTTCTCTCATTCACTTTCTCATATCTTCTTCCCATTCCTTTCTAAGCAATTTCTTTTATTTATAGCCAACTATTAATCAAATTTTGCATAGACACACACACACACCTTTATCCAAGCATGCGTACAAACTTATTTTTTAACATTTCTTTTAATTTATTTGGTTGCACAGTGTCTTGGTTGCAGCATACAGGATCTTTAGTTGTGGCATGCAAATTCTTAGTTGCATCATGTGGGATCTGCTTCCATGACCAGGGATTGAGCCCAGGCCTCCTAAATTGGCAGCCTGAGCCTTAGTCACTGGACCACCAGCAAAGTATCATATGTACAAACAACACAAAGAGAGGAGATATGGCTCCATGGGTGACCGCAAGTGCCAGAGCAGAGCTCATGGTTTCCTCTATAAGAAACCAAGACCTTAGGTGGAAGAATGGGTATGAGTATTGCTGCATGGACTAGGAGCTATAGTTGCCTTTCATTTTCACACTGCAAATAATTTTTCCTTAATTTATAAAATCAGTAAAAACTAATAAGGAAGAGGATTCTATGATACTCGTAATGTTCTATTTCTAAATCTGCATTCAGATTAATGAACACATATGTGTGTTTGCTTTGTTGTGATAATTCAGTGAGCTACAGGTTTTAAGTATACTTTTGTGCATGTTTCTGTATGTATGCTATACACAGAATAAAAAGTTTACATTAGATAAATAAAGCACTTTTCTAACAATGCCATGTAAACGTTTGCTAAGCAAGTGATGATTGTGCATTTCAGTGTCAGATTTACAGCAAATACTCATTAGGGTGGGCTTCCCAGGTGGCTCAGTGGTAAAGAATCCACCTGCCAATGCAGGAGACACAGAAGATGTGGGTTCGATTCCTGCATTGGGAAGATCCCCTGGAGGAGGAAATGGCGACCCACTCCAGTATTCTTGCCTGGGGAAATCCATGGACAGAGGAGCCTAGTGGGGTACAGTCTGTGGGATCGCAGAGTGTCAGACACGACTGAGCGACTGAGCATGCACCCACACACCCCTTAGGGTATTAGCTGAACTGGGGTTCCACCAAGATGGAATTTTAAGCCCAAGTCAGGAAGCTACGCTTCTTTTTGTCTCACACATCTGGCGGAGAGTCCCTGCCTCCCTCCCTCCTTTTCTCCCTCTCTCTGCTCTCTCTCTCTACCTCTCACTCTCAGTCTTTCCACAAATCTAAACACTCCTCAGGACCAAAAAGACGTGTTTAGTTTCACCTGCAAAGATAAGTATAATCTGTGTCAAATTCCAAAATGTATCACCATACACTATTTACTTTAGCAGTTCCCATTCAGAGCCGTTTCCTGACTCTTCTAGGTTGGCTTTTTAAATAGAGCCATAAGAAGTTTCTGGCAGCTAAGTGCATCCAATTCAGAAAAGCTTCAGACAATCTGAAAGGACTGGACGTCCTCAGATTTGACCCGAGTAGAGAATTAGATATTGGCTGGGAAAATGGAAAGGAGAGAAAGTTCTCCTTTTAATGCAACATTTTTATCTCCTCTTCAACTCTGAGAAACGGGGAAACTGCTTGCCAAACAATTGTTTTATAATTCTGGAACTGAATTGTGCTCAAGCTCAGTCATATCCGACACTTTGCAACTGTTGGGACTGTAGCCCACCAAGATCTTCTGTCCATGGGATATTCTAGCCAGGAATACTGGAGCAGGTTGCCATTTCCTCCTCCAGGGGATCTTTCCAACCAGGGGTTGAACCCACGTCTCCTGTGTCCCCTGTATTGTAGGCAGATTCTTAATCCACTGAGCCATCGAGGAACCAATTTTATTTTTTCTGTTTCCAACCAGAAAAAAGTCTATAACCATACATTTATTTTCAAAACCAGAAAGAATATTTATTCCATATGACTTATTTTTTAAAGACACCAAAAAATTAAAGTTAGTACAATGGGAGGTGATTGCTCTTATTAACCATCCTTTTTAAGTGGATCTGGCTCAAACTCACTATTATCCTGGGAAATGTGAGTTATATCAGAGATACTGGTAACCAAGGCTCAGGACCAAAAAATGAGGCAGTCAGCCAAGCAGGTGATTCAGGCTACCTTCAATTTGAGGCAGAGGAGGGTGTGAGCAGGAGAGAGAAGCAACCAGAGGACGTGAAATTACTACGTGAAAGGGAGCCAGCAATTAAAGAAGTGACACACCCTGGTTTTAAATTGACGACGAGCTGTCCTCTACCCAATCGTCTACAGCCTGACTCTATGCCAACATGTGGCAGGCCAGGAGGCACAGGGACTGACTGTGGCAAGCCTCCTGCTTGCTTAGAGACCCAAGACAAGAGCCTGCCTCTAAGGGAGGCAAGGTCAGAGCACTGGAGTTTCCTAACACTTCCCTCATCTGACTCTAAGATATAGTACACTGCGATGTTTACTTCAGGAGCCCGTCTCTTTCAAATAAACCACAGGTACCTACCACTACCAAAAGAAAGTTTTATACTTTGTAAAACTCAACAAAATCATGAGCAAAAATTGCACACACAGAAAACCACTAGATTGCCCAAGCACTCCTTAGAAATAACTGCTGGTTGACAACCACCACCTGTATATCTATTTTTGCTCTCTTCCTCAGTTCCTTTGCAGATTCTGCAAGCAGCCACTTAAGTGTGGGTGCTTAACAGGCACTAGAGTGAAAGTGGGAGGAAAGTAAAACTGGGTGCACGGTTTCAGTAACACGGAACAAACGAGCTCAGGAGCAATTAGCACACTAAGAAGGGGTCCTGGCTGTCTGCAGAGTGAGCTCTGCTCTCAGGAGCTCCAACCCACGTTTAATGGGGGCCCCTTCAATCACATCTTTTTTTTTTAAGCCATGAAATGTGGTACATTGACAGTGGGGCAGGCAACACATCTCAAATCATGAGATGCTTCTTCCCACAACCAGCCTCATTCACCCGCAGGGAGAGGCAGAGTAGCCATTTTTGTTGTATTAATAGAAACACCCGGCTGGTGACCAGACCAACTTAGGTGTAACAGAGTAAACAGTCAGGTGGTGTGGCCAACCTGATTTTCAGGTCCAGTTTTTCCTGGGCTGAGGCATATCCTGGAATAGCTCCAGAACAGTGGACTCAGGGGCATCATCACAATGGCCTTGTGAGCCTCCTATAGCAGCCACACTCTCCCAGGACCAAGACCTGGGTGGGTGGTGCAGGGCAAGTTACTTCATTTATTTCTTTCTACAGGCTTTGGTGTCCTGATACAGAAAATGGGAGGTGGCGGTTGCTGGCTTTCCCAGCATTTCTCAATTGTGGTTTTCAGAACATCTGTGCCCTAAAACAGCATCTGGAAGTGGTGTTCTAAGAAGCGGGGGGAGGGGTGGCAGGAAGAGTGTGCTCAGGTGAGGGGGCTAATTTTTCACTCTATCAATTCTATGTTTAGGATTGGCTTTATGTGGTGCTAAGAACAAGCAGACCAACTTTTAGTCAATTTTATTGTTTTCTTTTAAATCTGTTGGTAGGTAATACAGCCCCTTACTGCTGCCACCCAGGGTGGACCTCTCCCACCCCCAACACCCCTCCCCCCCACTTTGGTGCCACACTGGTGTGTAACACATGATTGACTCAACTAGTTTTTAATGAATGAGTTTTGCTTTTTCTTTTTTCCTAGTCAATGACTAGAAAATGACTAGTCAATGTTAAATTATTACTGAATTAAAATTGAGGCAGTTTTTGATAATTTGTCATTCTAGAGCACTGTAGTTTCCTCTTTGCCTCACGTCCCCATTTAAAAGACATGGGAGGAGAGGGTGAGATGTATGGAAAGAGTAACATGGAAACTTACATTACCATACGTAAAATAGATAGCCAACGGGAATTTGCTGTATGGCTCAGGAAACTCAAACAGGGGCTCTGTATCAATCTGGAGGGGTGGGATGGGGAGGGAGATGAGAGGGCGGTTCAAAAGGGAGAGGATATGTCAAAGTTTGACAGAAAACAACAAAACTGTAAAACAAGTATCCTTCAATAAAAAATAAATTAATTTTAAAAAAAGACAGCCCACCACAAATGTTATACTTGCTCATCTTAAGATGCCCTCTATCAGTGCCTTAAAGAATTTAACAGGCTTGTTAAACTATTTACAGGGCAAATCGTACATTTAAGAATGAAATGTTTAAGCTATGCAGAGCTGGAAAAGTGGCTCTAGTAGAAATGAGGTACAAATCCCTTCTGAGCTAATTTGGTCGGCCTAGGTTTGCCACTTTCATACCAAAGGAAGTTCAAATTTGGGGGTGTAGATTTGTTTCTCTTAAGGAAAAAATACATATATTAAGTATGTTTAGCTAACTTTGAACGTGTGAATCTTCACAAGCATGATCCCAAAGACCTTAGAATGAATTTCTTTCTTCTTAAGGATAAAATTAAGATAATCCGTGAGAGTTAAAATTCTGAAAGAACTCAATAAAGGTCATTCCCAAGGCTTTCCTTTCTCTGGAAGGCTCTTATTAGGAAAAAAAGAAAAAGTATTTCTGAGCTGCCTAAATAGTAACATTTCTCAGCAAACTGCATGATAAACAAGTGTGAGATGCATAAGGCCCAGCTCTTCACTAAGAGGCTGGGATTATCTTTAGCCAACTACAACTGGAAGAATCTGAATGCTCCTTGGAGGGGAAAAAGAGAGAGAAACAGGAGGACCAGGAAAAGTAAGTCAAGGACTGCACCAGCAACCCCAGCCTGTGAAAGCAAAAATGCAGTCTGACATCCTCATTCATGACATAAAAATAATGCCAGTAAAGAGTTTCAGACATCTCACAGTAAAGGCTCATTTCTGGAAACCAGGGTTCCAACAGTCAGAAAGCAACTGTGTGTTTGTACATGTGTGTGTACGTGTGTGCACGCACCTTCAATAAACCCAAAGAACAAATACTTACCACCTCCATGAACTAGGTAGTACCTACACACAACGCATGCATGCTTTATTTTATTGAATCTTCACAACCCTAAGAGTTGCAAATGGAAACTGAGCATGACGAGATGAAGCTATTTGCTCCTAGATCTGTGGCAGCAACATAGGTGGCGTGGCCAGAATCCAGCCTAGGTCTTCAGTCAGTGTAAACGGTGAATTTGATGTCTGCCATTACCAGTGGCCGAATACCTGGCCAGTTTCCCCTGGAGACCACATGCAATAAAAAATGACCGTGGGGCCAGATGGGGCAGCTGGAGATAGACTGGGTTATTTGCATAAGGCATCCGTCCACTGCAAGGCAGTTTCCAGAGAAAACCCCAGCCAGTGGAAGTCCATCTTCCTGGGCTTTCCCTCAAGGCAGAGCCCTGAGTACGCAGCTGTGCATCACCCATCCCAAATCCCACCATTAGACATGGTCGTCTGCCACCAGTACAAGCAAGTCCCTGACCTACAATCCACTATTAACCTTAGAGAATAAGAGGTTAAGATGCATTCTCCTCCCTAAACAGGCATTGTGTTGAAGAGACTGAAGCTTCGATGCCTGTTTAAGATGCTAAATATTTACTCTTAACAGACGTAGTAAATCCTTCAGTTCCAGGATCACATACATAAAGAGGTTCCACTGCCTCTGTGAGCCACACCATCTCCCCACAGGTACATCCAACACATGAAATCACGTTACAGAACATTATTTCTTCTCACAGTAAATACTGTAGTGTACTATGTTATCAATTATTTTTTACACAATGTATATTTTCAAGAACCAGTTGAGTCCCCTTTAACTACATTTTCACAGTCTTCCAATATCACAAAGTAGGCACACTCCCCAATTTGCAAGCGAGAAGACCAAATTTCAGGGCATTCTGTCCACTACTGAATAACTGAGAAGAGGCAGTGTTTGAACTTAGACCCAAGTTCCACAGTCTTTCTGATATCCTATCCATTTTCCTTTTAATTCTCATGAGGAATATACATTTCTAATTAAGTCCTATAAGTATATACAACAATAACAGAATTTAAATGCAGTGTCACTCTGGAGTATACCCATGCACTCAAAGATACCCATACTCCCACTGACGGACAAAGCCCTTATATTCTCTTAATCTCCAGCACACCTAAGTGACTGGTTCTCAGTTTTCCTTCACTCAAGCTATTGTGTCCAATACTGCTACTCTGGTTAAAGCACCAAGTCACTTTATTTTGCTTTGAAATGGTGATCCATCAAGACAAAATCTACAGAGCCACTCAGACTAGCTGGCAGCTTCTACTCTGATACTTGCCAAACCATGTCCCTAGACAAGATTCTAGATGGTTCTGTTTCTCTCCCCCACTCTTAACTCTGTGTTGCTCCTCTGTTCTCTAAACTAAACTTGCCTGTCTTTTAAAAGGATCTGCAGCAATGAGGGGAACTCGCCCCATGGCTCACTTGGTAAAGAACCCACCTGCCAATGCAGAAAATGTGGATTCAATCCCTGGGTTGCGAAGATCCCCAGAGAAAGAAATGGCAAGCCACTCCAGTATTCCTGCCTGGGAAATCCCATGGACAGAGGAGCCTGGCGGGCTACAGTCCACAGGGTCACAAAAGAGTCAGACTTAGTGACTAAACAACAGCAACAGCAATGAGCACCAGAAGGAAGGAAAGAGGGGAGGGAGAGAGAGACAGAGAGAAGCAGAAAGAGAGGGAAAGGATGGAAGGAAGGAAGGAAGAACGGAGAGAGGAAGGAAGAAAGGGGAAAAAATGGAATGGAAGGGAAGGAAAGGAAAGAGAAAAAATAAGAGGCAAAAATAAATGAAGAAAGGAAAGAAAAGGGAACAAAAGGAAGAGAGGAAGAAAAGAATCACCATCACAGCTTCAGGACAGCAACAACAGCTTCGTAACCAGAAAACCTCAAGCATAAGATGTGACATTTATATAGACATCGGCAAGTCACAAATGTGATTCCTAGGTCACTAAGTGGTCATGAAAGGCCACCTCGTAATGGACTGCATCTTCCCTGCAATGAAAAACCATTTGTGTACCTCCAACCCCACACCTGCCAAAAAGAACCCACACAATCCAATTTTGAGGTAACAAAAGCAAAAGCAGGAATAAGAAGCGGGAGTGGTCCACAAGAAGTTCATTTTGAAGGCTAGCAGTGAGGAGAAAGTTCTCTTTAAAAACAACAAAACCTGCCCCAAATACTCTCATAAATGAATCACGGAAAGCAGTGTTTTGTACAATGATCGAACATTAATATAAACTTTGAAAACTACTTTTCAGTAATATGTACCTGCCACTGCTTGCAACAATCATTGCTTGCAACCTGCCCTATAGTAGACAGCAGTTAAGCAAAACCATGTTCAAATTTACAAGTGTCTAAAAACATCTGCTTACAAAAAGGGTGTGAAGTTAAATCGAAAACTAGGGAGAAAGGTCAGATCTGCTCTTCTTCCACTGCAAAAGCTGCCTACCAGAGGAAGTATCTCTGGCCTCGGCCACTTGCCTTACTAGCAATTTATCCTATCACGCTGGTTTGCTTTCAGTGGAGCGTGACGTGAAAGAGGCTAAGGTAGGGGGCCTCTACTTTAGTCCTAGGGATCCTCTGAAAATGTACAGTGTGCTTTTCCCAAAGACACTTTGCTCTCCTTTTCTGGACATGTCAACAAATGAACTGAAGCAAGGTGTTTGGTTGAAGGGCCTTCCAAAAACGTCCAGGATACTTAAGTGCTCTCTGGCCTTCAACCTTCCTCCCATTACCCCTCATGGAAGTGATGTTTATTCCTAAATAGAAAACTGTCGAGTCTAGAAAATGAAACCAGGTATTTCTAGTAAATGACTTTTCCTTTTAGTCAGTGAACTATCTTTATATTTGCATTTTGCCACCATCATCACCATCATCTATCTCCAGAAATCTTCTTACTGTAAAATTGAAACTCTGTACCCATGAAACAATAACTTCCCTCCAGCCCCTGGCAACCACCATTCTGCCTTCTGTCATTATGCATTTGACTATTTAGGTGCCTCATATAAGTGCAATCTTACAGTGTCTGTCTTTCTGTGACTGACCTATTTCACTTAGTATAATGTCTTCCAGGTTCATCCATGTTGTAATGCATTAAATATACTACATTTTGTTTATCCATTCACCTGTCAGACACCTGAGTTGCTCCTAGCTTTTAGCTATTGTGAATAATATTGCTATGTTCATGGGTATGCAAACATTTCTTTTGAGACTCACATTTCAATTCTTTCAGGCATATACCAGAAGCAGAATTGCTGGATCGCATAGTAATTCTATTTTTAATTTGCTGAGGAACCTCCATATTGCTTTCCACAGTGGCTGTACCATTTTAACATTTACACCAACAAGGCACAGGGTTCAATTACTCCACATGATGACCAACACGTTCTTTCTTTCCTGTTTTGTTTTGTTTTTTAATAGTAGCCATCCGAATGGGTGTAGGATGATATTTCATTGTGGTATTGATTTGCATTTCCCTGATGACTCAGCTAATAATTCGCTTTTATCCCAAAATCAGAGAAAAAATATAAAGGTGTTTAGGCTTAATCTCTGAGTTTTCCTTGATAAAAACCCATTCATTCTTAACCCCTGAAACTTCTTCCAAGCCCTTTCTCTCTGTCTCATCCTCCATACTAAACTCAGGATATTATCTTCTTCATTCTTTTGCATGCATCCCTTCCAATATCTAGAATTTGAGAAACTTCCTTCCTTATGATGATGACTTAGGTTGTAGGGGAGAGTCAGTAAGCAGAAAGAAATGAGTATAAACACATGACTGGAGAAACAGACCAATACAAGACCATTCTGATTTTTAAAAATATCCAAAGGCCACCATTTCCTACCCAAAATGTTAGGAAGTTCATCCCAGTAGAAAAATATACATGAATTCACAGCAAGTGAAATACAAGTGAGCTTCCTCAGTGATCAATGCAAAGAAATAGAGGAAAACAATAGAATGGGAAAGACTAGAGATCTCTTCAAGAAAATTAGAGCTACCAAGAGACATTTCATGCAAAGATGGGCACAATGAAGGACAGAAATGGTATGAGCAGAAGAAGATATTAAGAAGAGGTGGCAAGAATACACAGAAGAACTATACAAAAAAGACCTTCATGACTCAGATAACCACAATGGTGTGATCACTCACCTAGGGCCAGACATCCTGGAATGTGAAGTCAAGTGGGCCTTAGGAAGCATCACTACGAACAAACAAAGCTAGTGGAGGTGATAGAATTCCAGTTGAGCTATTCCAAATCCTATAAGATAATGCTGTGAAAGTGCTGCATTCAATATGCCAGCAAATTTGGAAAACTCAGCAGTGGCACAGGACTGGAAAAGGTCAGTTTTCAACTTAAACCCAAAGAAAGGCAATGCCAAAGAATGTTCACATTACGGCACAATTGCACTCATCTCACACGCTAGCAAAGTAATGCTCAAAACTCTCCAAGCCAGGCTTCAACAGTACATGAACAGAGAACTTCCAGATGTTCAAGCTGGATTTAGAAAAGGCAGAGGAACCAGAGATCAAATTGCCAACATCCGTTGGATCATGGAAAAAGCAAGAGAGTTCCAGAAAAACATCTACTTCTGCTTTATTGACTACACCAAAGCCTTTAATTGTGTGGATCACAACAAATTGTGGAAAATTCTGAAAGAGATGGGAATACCAGACCACTGACCACCTTACCTGCCTCCTAAGAAATGTGCATGCAGGTCAAGAAGCAACAGTTAGAACTGGACATGGAACAACAGACTGGTTCCAAATCAGGAAAGGAGTACGTCAAGGCTGTATATTGTCACCCTGCTTATTTAACTTATATGCAGAGCACATCATGCAAAATGTTGGGCTGGATGAAGCACAAGCTGGAATCAAAATTGCCGGGAGAAACATGAATAACTTCAGACATGCAGAGGACACCACCCTTATGGCAGAAAGCGAAGAACTAAAGAGCCTCTTGATGAAAGTGAAAGAGGAGAGTGAAAAGGCTGGCTTAAAACTCAACATTCGGAAAACTAAGATCATGGCATCGGGTCCCATCACTTCACGGTAAATAGATGGAGAAACAATGGAAACAGTGGCTGACTTTATTTTTTTGGGACTCCAAAATCACTGCAGACAGTGACTGCAGCCATGAAATTAAAAGGCACTTACTCCTTGGAAGGAAAGTTATGACCAACCTAGACAGCATATTAAAAAGCAGAAACATTACTTTGCCAACAAAGGTCCGTTTAGTCAAAGCTATGGTTTTTCCAGTAGTCATGTATGGATGTGAGTTGGACTGTAAAGAAAGCTAAGCGCTGAAGAGTTGATGCGTGTTGTTGGAGAAGACTCTTGAGAGTCTCTTGGACTGCAAGGAGATCCAACCAGTCAATCCTAAAGGAAATCAGTCCCGAATATTCATTGGAAGGACTGATGCTGAAGCTGAAACTCCAATATTTTGGCCACCTGATGCGAAGAACTGACTCATTGGAAAAGACACTGATTCTGGGAAAGATTGAAGGTGGGAGGAGAAGGGGACGACAGAGGATGAGATGGTTGGATGGCATCACTGACTCCTTGGACATGAGTTTGAATAAGCCCCGGGCGTTGGTGATGGACAGGGAAGCCTGGCGTGCTTCAGTCCATGGGGTTGCAAAGAGTAGGACACAACTGAACGACTGAACTGAACTGAACAAATATTTGGGGAAAGTTCATCATGAATAACATAAAACATACTCACATACAAGAATAACATCTCTTCAATTTTCAAAGAAAAAAAATTTCTTCAAATAATAACAATATGCCTGCTGATAAGAAAATACAAATGAATATAATCTTTCCTGACACCAATTTGGTGATCTGTATCTATCAAGAACACTAAAACATTTATCTTTGGTCTTAGAAATGCCACTGCTAGGAAACACTCCTTAGGAAGTCATCAGTAATTTTACGGTTTATACATGTCAACTGGAAACAGCCTAAATATCCAACAATAATATAGGGACTGGTTAAACAAATTATAGTATATCCGTAGCATAGAATAATGTAGTCATTGAAAATACTTTTGAATAAGTTTAATACCATGGAAAATGTTGAGACTATATCATTAAATGGCAAAAGAAATTTCTCTCTCCTAGTTCTAGAGCCTGGAAGTCTAAGATCAGGGTGCCAGCACACCTGGTGTCTGGTGAAGTCACCCTTCCTTCTTTACAGACAGCCATCTTTTTACTGTGTCCTCTTGATGGAAGGGGTGGGGGAGCTCTCTGGAACCTGTTTGTTGATAAAGGCACTAATCCCATACACACATGAAGATTCCACCCTCACGACCTAGTTACCTCCCAAAGTTGCCACCTCCTACCATCATCACCTTGACACTTGCAACTTATGACTAAAGATGGCCACCTATGGATTTTAAGGGTACGTAAAGATTCATTCCCTTGCACATTCCACTCTTCTAAAATCAATCTGAAGATATCAGTGTTTTCATTATTAAGGTACATTATGGGAATATCCTTCAGTTATGAAACTCACCTGGCGTCCCACTTTTTCCTTACATTCACTCACACCTACCCTTTCCCCTCTAACCATCAAGAACACAGCCCCATTCATTTTTCGCTCTCTCCTCTCCTCTCTTCTCCTCTGTGGTCTCACCCAAGGCTATTGACAAGACCAAGATATTAAGCAAACCCGTAAGAAAAACTAACCTACTGGCCAAACATTCCCTCTGATACAGGTGAGACCTGTTGTTCTTTGAGGGTTTGGGGGCAATAAGTCATATTTGACACCTCTGATGTCAGCCTCTGAAGAATGACAGTTCTCATGTAGCTTAGCACATGGAAAACCAACCTGACATGAGTGAGTTGCTCATTTCTTACCCAGCCATCACAAGAGGTGTCAGGCCTACTCTTTGTTGTTCAGCTGCTAAGTCGTGTCTGACTTTGCAACCCCATGGACTACAGCACACCAGGCTTCCCTGTCCTTCACTATCTCCCAGAGTTTGCTCAAACTCATGTCCACTGAGTCAATGATACAATCCAACCATCTCATCCTTTGGCTCTGGGATCTAGCTAAAAAATTTCTAAGGAAAGAGAGCAATTGCTTTCTCTGGAGAATATTCTTTGTGGGTTATCCTGAAATAGTATAGCTTTTTGAAGCACAAATGATAACAGCCCCAGTGATTCCTTTAACTCAACCCATAATTAAATATATAAGAAACAAAACCATTAGCTAGGATATTTGTATGTATGAAAAAACTCTTTATTCTTAGATGACTTATTACTACCTGCAAAAAAATAACGTTTAGCCTGCCTTAAAGTTTCAAGAGATAACAATTAGTAAACTTCAAATATTATAGCATTCCTATAGGAGGAATAACTGAGAAAGTGCAAGCAACCTTGGATTACAAAGGCCACCAACTTCACTGCACAAAAGAGAAAAGAAGGGAGACAGAAATTAGGTGGCCACCCCAGTGTGAGGTAAGTTTGACTAGAATGCAAATGTTCTGATTCTCAATAAGTACTTTCTGTGTCTCTCTCCTAAACCCACAAGGAAGAAAATGCATTAGCATTACCTTTTATAACAGTAACACAAAAATCTCTTTATTCCTGAACAGAAATTCAGCAAAATTTTAATCCCACATTTATGAATACCATAGCAGCACATATTTTTTTTAAATGAGTTTAGAAGAAGCATTTATTATAATTCCAGAGAATGGCTTATTGAGCCTAAACAAGTATTAAATCAAGAAAATTCATCAAATAAATGATGCTATGTTTTAAATAATATTTTGTTCCTTGTCAACACGCCAACAACATAATATGACAGTATACACTACTATTTTCATTCTATAAGAAGCTTCTAGGTTTTCTCAGTAAACAACAGGTATTTTACTCAGTTAAGCAGGTAATATCTAAGGCTATGCTAGAAACCACCAAGCTTTGGGCCATTCACAGACTCAGCCAGAAGTCACTGAGTTTAGACTGCTCCATTTTTAACCAACCATGCCGGGTATTCACACTGTTATCCATATGGTACTATAACACGGCATTGTTCTGGTCACTCGTGCCTTCACTGCCAACAACCCGACAGCGGGGGTGAAATTAAAAAGATAGAACTGCTCAGTTGGGCAAAGGCCAATTCAATTCATTCTTCAGTGTTTCTCTTTATAGGGAGAAATAACTAAGACTGAGGAGAATGAATCCAAATTCACAATTTTAGTCTCAACAAGGGTATTCAAGACTCCCATTTAATAGAAATCAAGGTCTTGGATAATTGGTTATTTCATAGGTATGTTCTCAACTTTGAAATAAATTATAATGGCCTAAAAGGAACAGAATCCTAGGGGAATTATTTTCTATTACAAATCATTTTATAAAAAAGATTTCCAACCAGCTTCTTTAAATCATGTTATATATTACAGAAAACTGCAACAGAAAAAGAAACATGCCCAGTGCGTTGGAAGGGTACCAAAAGTGAGCTGTGTCAATGCCAAGAGTATTGGCTAGTTCAGTTATACTGATTCAGGTCTTTGATGGGTACTGAAAAGCAGGCCACAGGTTGGATGCCAAAATATGTCACTTAGGTTTGAGAAGAGGAGAAACATGCAGTACTTGAAATTCTGGATACAACTATACCCTTGAATTATCATAAAAGTGAGAGAGTCCCAAATGGTTAAAGAGAGTTGTCACTACTATAGGAAAAAGCAAAGTAGACACCATTCCAAAAGTCAGTAGCATCTTGTGGTATATGGGCCATCCTGGATTATTATATTGGGTATTAATCACAAACTTTCACTTGTCATATAGGCTATTAAATCACTTCTATTTGGATCAAGGGCCTGCAAGAAACTCACCAAGTCTCTACATATCAATATGAGGACATCTGCTGTGACTAACAGTTAAAGGCAGCTGACCCCCTTGTGTAAACTGTAAGTAATCGGATTGTGCAAAGGAAGAAAAAGATGTTCAGGAAAAGGAAAAATGAAATTCCAGTTTCAACTATGAAATTAACTTTTATTAAAAAAAAAAGAAAAAGGCAAAGTACAAAGCTATCTCCATTCTCTAACAAATGTATTTCTTCCAACCAAAGGAACAGCCTGGAATCAGCTTTCTGCACACAGGTCAATAGCTGACATGCTTGTTTTTCAAAACATAACGCTATACATCTCTTTCAAATGCATTAGCCAGCTAAAAGCGAGTGTGGCCAGGATTTCTCAGCCAGGATTGATCAGACGTCATTTGGCAACTGCATGGAGTCCCTACTATGTGTGGTCACAGAGCAACTGGCTGCTCCCCATAGGCTCTTTTTGGAGAGACTGCAAGTTCAGATATGAGTTCCCATTTTTTATAAGTAAACATCTGCTCTACAAGCAACTCTAACCCTGAAAACACACCCACTTTCTCACTGTAAGTCTCAGAGCAGGATAGGATCAAAGAGGGCATCTGTGCTAGAGTCCAATCATTTGAAACAGCTCTTTAAGTCTGTTCCTTTGTGCATGTTAATCTCTGCAGGTGAAATAGCTGATTTAGTTCTCAAGCAACAATAATGCCCATAGAAAAATACACCTTCCTTAAACGAAAGATACTTATTGTTCCCATGAAGTACTGTCTGTTGCCATTTCCAGCAACAAATGACACAAAAGACAAATTCTGCCATTTGTGCCACTCAAGAGTGGCTTAGGACAAATAGAAATACAAAAAAAAAAAAAAAAACAGCAAAAGCTTAAGAAACAAGACCAAGATGAGTTGGGGGCAGGAGAGGAGAGGTGAAGTCTAAGAGAGAAGTGGAGTCTATACTCAGTGATCTGAGTTCAGCCTCTACTGATGAATGAAGGGCGGGGGAAGGGAGAGAAAGGATAGGTAAGGTTTTCAGTTGAGAAAAAGAAGTGTGTTTTGCTGTTCCGGTTTTGTTTCAATAGCACCCCGGAGAATGCATGGCAGGCAAAATCTAATTTGGTAACTAAGATTGATTCAATAAGTAACACAAGTTTGTTTATGACACAAAGGAGTTATCCAACAAAATCCGGTTATTATACAAACAATAATACGGCAATTCTTTAAAACTATTTGTGTTCTGGTATCAAAATGTACGGTTACTCATAGGAAACATCTATCAATTTAATAACACCCTTTTGCAGGCTGTGCACCCGTCCCGTCCTCTCTTAAAGAAATCGCTAATCGCCCGGAGTCCTGGAAACCTACAAACTATTGTCACCTATTTCCCAGCACTGTGGTCTGATACTCAGTGTCACTGATGGAAACCAAACAGCTGCCAGAAGCCAGAGTCCCTGGAGAAATTTCCGAAGCCTAGTACTGGCAATTCGTGGGCCAGGGTGAAAGGATTTGGAAGTGTGCGCGGTTCTTCCGCCCTCCCGGCCGCGCGTCCGTAACGTTTCTGCTGTCAGGTGAGTGGCAACAAGGCTAGGCGGGGAAGCCTCTCCCGGCAGCGCGCCGTGATCACCCGGCAAAGAGGGACAATCCCGGCGGAGTGCAGCGTGTCCCGCGGCCGGCCGTTGCTCACCTTTGTTCGCCCGCCCTCTCCGCGAGGAGGAGAGCTCGGGTCCAGGAGTGCGGGGGGCTACCCCAATGCTCCCGGGGCCCTCTCCGGCGCCCCGGAGGAAATTCGGAGGCCAGCCAGACCCTCTCCGGCTCCCAGAACCTCAAGAGTGCTGAGGGGTCAGCAACCTCTTCCAGAACACAAAGGTTGGGAGGCGTGAGCGCTAGCGCTGGGGGCGCGGGTGCGTGCGCCACAGAGCACGCGAGTGTGCGTGTGCGCGCAAGGATGTGCGGGTGTGTGTGTGTGTGCGCGCGCGAGGGTGTGCGTTGGGGGGAGGAGCGCTCCAGCTTTCCTTACCTCTCGAAGATGAGCCGTACCATTAACATACAGAAGGCCAAGGGGAAGGCGAGATAGAGGTCCTCAGCCTGCGGGAAGGTGGCTTCCTCCGTGTTCTTCAGGTCTGCCCAGGTGACATTGTGCGGGAGCCAAAACCTCTCGTTCCAGAACCAGGCTAAGATTCCTGCCATCTTGCTTTGTCCACTCTCGTCCTGGGCTCCCGCGGCCCGCCGAGCTCTCCACCGCGCAGGGCGCCAGGGGATGCGCGCGCTGCTGGTCCGAGCCTGTGCCGCCGCCGCCGCTGCCGCCTCCTCCGCGGCCGCTGCTCTCGAAGGCTCGCGGCGAGCCCCGGTTCTCTCCTCCCTCTGGCCGCTTTGGGGAAAGGAGCCGCCTCGCCTGTCACATGGCAGCCCGGGCCGCTGGCCCTGATTGGCTCGTCCTCGCGTCAAGCAGCGAGGCACACGCGGCCGGCTAGCCCACGCCCGGAGGGCAGGGCGCAGCTGCTGCGCCCTGGGCGCAGGGGCACCGCTCCTGGGAGAGCCTACTGGCCCTGCGGTCACCGAGCTCTGGAGGGTAGCGACGGTGGGTCCGGTTTCCCGAATCCGCTCCGGTCCCCCGGGCTTGCTCGCACATGCTCAGAACACCGGCTCCGGCCCGACTGGAGTTTCAGGGATCGCAGTCGGCTTCCAGTGCGCCTACAGGCGATGGGTTGGGGGCAGGTAGTGGTCGGGGTAGATATTCGGAACCACCCTTGCGCCAAGAGAGAATAGCAAAAGGAGAAGTAGGGGCCACAGAGCGCAAAGGAGGAAGAAGTAGAGAGGAAAGCCACCCACTCCAGCGCTCTGAGTAGGGCGGGTGGGGGGGTGGTGGTGTTGGGGTGGAATCAGGAACTAGGGCAGGATGGTTTGGCAAGAGTCGTCTGCCTCTACCTCACGCTTCTTTCCCCATACATACCAGACCTTCAGCCTGGTTTTACTCCCCTCGTCATCGCAAGCAGCTCCCCCAGGAAACAAGTCCCTCTGTTTCAGTTTATGACGTTGTAAGAGAAATTAGGCACTTAATTGCTGTTTGATAATGATGAGATGATGTTGATGATGTAAAACCACCCCACAAAATGAATCTCTCAGAAAATGGCGCCAGACCGCGTTTTTCCTTGGTACATCAGTAGAGAATCTCCACTCTGCTACTCCTTGATTCTGCCTTTTGAATCGGAAACCTTTAAGGTGTTAGGACCCGTGAGACCTGACCCCAGGCACCTTGACTTCCACGATACATTTCCTCATTGTTACGGGAGCCATGTGTGGATCATCAGTTCAAGTGGTACATATGCCCTGGAATATTTTTGTGGAATTTTCTCACAAATATTCATTTCCTACTTGGTTTTGCTAGTAAGTTCTACTGGTTCTTTCCAAGAGGCAAATAAACAGATTGTTAATACACATTTCTTTGCCCTCCCTCCCCCTCCACCTGCCACCCTCTTACTCCTTCCTTTTAAAGCACATCTCTAAAGGCCTGTGGGAGAAGGCAATGGCACCCCACTCCAGTACTCTTGGCTGGAAAATCCCATGGACGGAGGAGCCTGGTGCACTGCAGTCCATGGGGTCGCTAGGAGTCGGACAGGACTGAGCGACTTCACTTTCACTTTTCACTTTTATGCATTGGAGAAGGAAATGGCAACCCACTCCAGTGTTCTTGCCTGGAGAATCCCAGGGACAGGGGAGCCTGGTGGGCTGCCGTCTACGGGGTTGCACAGAGCCGAACACGACTGAAGCGACTTAGCAGCAGCAAAGGCCTGTATCTGTTGCTTCCACTCTCTCCCCTCCATTCTCTTTTGGACTCCACTGGAGCAGTTGCACCTCTCTGCTGCACTGAACTGCTCAAGGTCACCAATGGTCTCCATGCTGCTAAACCCAAAGGTCATTTCTCAATACCTGTATGGGTAAACTTTGGCCAAGTTCATTAGTTGCTGCCTTTGGAAACACTTTCTTGTCTTGCTTTCCAGAAACCACATTCTTTCTGGTTTTCCCCCTACCGCCTGGACACTTTTGCTGAATCTCCTTTCTGGTTTACTCCTCACCTTTCAGCTCCTTAAAGTTGGTCTGGCCTAGGAGGCAGTCTTTTTCTCTCTTCACTTTTCTGTGTTCATGCACTTGGTGATCTTATCCAGTCCCCTAGATTTCAGTGCCATCTGTGTGGCTTTCAGTGATATAGTGATGGCTGCAAAATATATATTTCTAGCATGAACTTTTCCTTGAACTTCAGACTCCTAAAGCTGCTATCAAGTCAGCTACTCCACTTGGATGTCTAAGAGCCATTTCCTGTCCAGACTAATAACCTTCCCCCTAAGGTTTTCCCCTCCTGTTTTCTTGGCTCGGGCCAAAACCCTGGAGTCATCTTTAATCCTTTTCTCTCTTATCTCCTTTATAGCTAGTTACATATCCTGTCAGCTCTTTTTTTTTTTTAATTGATTTATTTATTTGGCTGTGTGGGGCCTTAGCTGCATCACGCAGGATCTACGATCTTCACTACAGCATGTAACATCTTTAGCTGTGGCATGAGAACTCATAGTTGTGGCTTGTAGGATCTGGTTCTCTGACCCGGGGTTGAAATCCAGGGCCCCCTGCATTGGGAGCATGGAGTCTTAGCAGCTGGACCACCAGGGAAGTCCCAGGTCCATCTTTAAACTGTCTAAAGAATCACACTCTCTCTCACCACCTCTTCTTGGTTCAAAGAACCAACTACCATCTTGGTTCAGGCAACCAACATTTCTCTCCTGAGTTACCATAGTAGCCTCTTAAGCCTCAATTTCAACACTTATGCTTCTACAGTCTATTCTCAGCCCATGTGATCCAATTGAACCGGTAGTATAATCGAATCTGTGCTTAAAGCCATACTGCTTCCCCACTTCTCCCCAATTAGAAGCCAAAGTCATTTCAGTGACCAAAGATATGCAACTACATGTTACCTCTCTGACCTTGCTTGCCCTCCCTGATCCCCCTGTCACTTACTTGGTGTGCTTTGTTCACACTGGCCTCCCTGCCCTGCCTGCAGAACATTTAGCGTGACTTCGAGCCTTAGTAATCGCTTTTCCTGCCAGCTATCCATGCCCACTCTTTCTGTAACACCACTCATGTAGTGAAGAGTTCCCTGGCCACCCTAGTTTAAATCTGTGATTCTCACTCCCCACCCCTTCTCTTCTTAGTCAACTTTCTTAGTTTGTTTTCCTCTGAAGCATTTATCACCATCTAACACAATATATGTTTCACTGTTTTTTATTGGTCTCCCGACACAGACACTAAATTGTAAACTTTTGAAAGAAAGACTTCTGTTTATTGCGATTTTATCCCTAGCACTTAAAATAATGCCCAGCACACAGCAGGTACTCAATAAACTATTGAATTAATGAATCAACACTAACCTCACAAAAATCTTCTCTAAGAGAGGGGAAAAGGTGAATAAAAAATAGTGTTAAATTGTACATACTCATGTGAAGACTAGTGTGGGCATTAAAAGGGTGTGATCAATTCTATGATTAGGTAGGAGTGGCATTCTTGACATGAGTATTCATCCGGGAGTAGGTAGCCATGCAGTGAGCTGCTCGTTGTTACTGGTGACCTTTCGGAAAGATGCCGTTGCATCAAATGCATTCTTGTGGGCCACAGAGACGAGGTCTGTTAAGGTCTTTTGCCAGCTTTGTTGGCATGGTGGATCCTGACCTTCTAGGCCAAAGAAGACCCCCTCTATGACTGCCGCTGGCCCCTGGGCCACTCTCACGCATGACTTGACAGGACCTTGCCTTCTCTGCTGCCCCGAAAGACCCGCTGTGTACCCACACATATACAAGTGGAAACGTTGGTGACTTAATACCCTGGGGCCTGAAATTTGACCCTGGGCAAAGGAAGCCAGTGAATAAATTTTCATTCTTTTCCCTCCCCTGCTCCCGGAACATACACAGTAACTTCAAACAAGTGCTCTGAAAATGCCCTGTGATACAGAGCATTCAGCTTATTTCAAAATTGTGGCTAGTTCAGGAATTGCCTTACATTTCCTCTCTTTCTCCCTCTTACTCGCCTTTTCTTTCATTCCTGTGATAGGTGAAAGTGAGCAGTTGTGTCTGCCTCTCTGCAACCCTATGGACTGTAGCCTTCCAGGCTCCTCTGGCCATGGGATTTTCCAGGCAAGAACACTGGAGTGGATTGCCATTTCCTTCTCCAGGGGATCTTCCTGACCGAAGGATCGAACCTGCAGTCTTGCACAGAGTCTGCAGGCAGACTCTTTACCATCTGAGCCACTGGAGAATCCCAAATCTTTCATCCCTGCTTCCCTGAAATTACACCTCCTTGGAAACACTCTTTTTTCTTAGAGAAGCCAAACTAAGATCGTGTTGCTCTCCTATTCATCAACTCTGAGAAGGTGGTGAGATTTCAGGAACACTTTGAAAGATAGCTTTTGTTGGACACTGGAAAAAGAACTCACTACTTATCTGTGTATCTTGCACAAGCTGCTTGGTTTCTAAGAGCACGTTAACACCCTCCTGCATAAGTTATTACCAATAGTACCTGTCTTGCCTATGTCACCAGACGATCCTGAGGTTCACATGAAATAATACATAGGAAAAAACTCATAAACTCTTAATACCTTCTGTACACATGCAGAGTTTAACGAACCTCTGCTCCTTTACCTGTCCAGCATATTCCCTACAGGCAATGGCTCCTTCCTATCACCCTTCATCCAAATGATTACCCCAGAAACAGTACAATAGAGCAAAATATCATTCCATGTCTTAACCACATTTTATTGGTCCAGGAATGGACCTTTGTACCAAGATAGCAATTAAAATCCTTCTTCAGGTGTTGGGGCATGGGTCAAACCATTCTTTCTCTGTACACTTGGACTCTAGAGTTTCAAGCTCAGTAGCTATTGACTCCATGCTTCATCATAAGGATAGAAAATGGAGAAGCTCAGTTCAGGCCCTGGGAAAGGTTGGTCCCAGGAAAGACACAGCCCAGCATACCTCCCAAGTAGGTCACTTTTTATTTACCTGTGCAGAAAAGAATCCTAATTTGTTGTCCCAGGAAACCAAAGTACAATTTATTTATTGTACAAGTTTGTAACTCAGTAAGAAAACCAAGTGGTGGCTTGTAAATAGAGAGAAAATGTGAAAAAAGTTTCTGTTGGGAGTGGGGGGTGATACTGTCTACACTGAGTATAAGGAAAGCATGCTTTAGATCCTGAATATGAATATCAACAAAGTTAAGCATTATTTCTAATTTCAAGGCACATGTGCAGGTATTAATCCTCTGCATACATTTGAGTCTAGTTTTTTTTTTTTTAATAAACATGTATTTATTTATTTGGCTGTAGCAGGTCTTAGTTGTGTCATGTGGGACCTTTGTTCTTGGTGCATGGACACCAGAGGGTGCAGGCTTCAGTGGTTGCTGCATGCTAGCTTAGTTGCTCCACTTCACATAGGATCTTAGTTCCTTGATCAGGGATTGAACCCACATTCCCAGCATTGCAAGGGAGATTCTTAATCACTGGACCACCAGGAAGTCTCGAGTCTACTTTTTTTGATACAGGAATTTTAGTTGAATTTCCACTATGAGTTGCACAAAACAAATTTACTGTACTTGTTCTACAAAAAGAATACGAAATCTATTTGTATTTACATAAAAAGTCAGACAGCAACATACGCTAGCACCACTCAAGATGGCTCTGGGCAGCAGGTGAGAAGTGCCCAAATATTGCAGATAATGAGGGTTTCCTGGCCAAAGGAGAAGGGAGACATTCTGTGTTGAAGAAGTCAAGGATAGCTTTGAGGAAGAGGCAGAAATGGAATTAGACTTTGAATAATAAGTGGGCTTTAAAAAATAAACAAAATATGGTTGAGAAGCCAGATTACAAATGGCCTTTAATATGAGCCAAAAGATTGCTCTCCATATTTTAATGAGAATAGGATTTTTATCTACAATGGAATATAAATAATTCTATAGTGATGCCTGATACATAGCACACACTCAATTGTCAAAGGTTTTAAGCTTAAAACAGAGCACAATGCTAAAAGAAAGCCTTCGATTCAAATACTCAATTCATTGATTTTAAAGGAAGCTGGTTTTCACTGGGAATAATACAGAAATATTGCCAAATTTTATTTCTGCAGTCATTTCTCATGAATATAATCTTCTTGCTGTGGTTGGCAAAGCTATCTTAAACCTACACTTGGTTTCCACAGTATAGGGAGTAGTCTCTTGGATTTTCATTTATACAATATTTAGGGAGAGCTTTGGGCAAGAAGTAAGCAGGATTCGTCCCCATAGTATGTAAATCACCATAGCAGTGCGAAAAATTCACATCTCCTGTCATCTTAAGTGTTCAACTCACAGCATTGGAATTAGGCCAAGCTAAGGTGTTTAGCCTGGACAGGAATTGAATATACACGATTTGCCGCAAGTTCTCCCGCAGGACTGCTTCCTTCCATGCTTACAGTCTTTCTTACAATTATGTCAAAGTGTTGGAGGGCTGAAGCTCTTTTCTCCTTCCTCCTCTACCTTGACAGTTCCTGTCTCTGGGAAACCTTTGCTGATACTGACAACCATCAATTACTCTTGTATGCCTAGCTCAACCACATCACTGGCTGGATTGTCTGTCTTCCCTCTAATAATCAAAATCTATTTAAATGTTAATTTCCCCTCTTGCAATTTTCATTAACTTACTAATGTTATGTCAGCCTCCCACTAAAATTTTAAGCATGCACTATGTGTGGCAACACTAACAGAGAAAAGTTAGAAACAACCAAGTTATCTGACTGTGGGTTGTACAGTTAGGAGTTACATTCACATTCACATTCTATGACTTCATAGATATGTTCAGCTAGGTAAAATCAACCATGATAGCATTTTCGATGAGTACAGATAGATGAGTACTGTTTAGGGGGCAGGGCGTCTGATGTATTTGCCACAAAGCTTGAGTTCTGCTTTCCACTATGCAAAGATTTTTATAACCAAAGAGAAGCAGAGAACTCAACCAATTATCTAGTTAATTTGTAGGAGGAATAAGTAACCTAAAATAGTGTTTGAAATTATTGACTTTATATAGAAACAGAATTTCAGGGCTGGAAGTGACTTTATATGTTAATATAAAGTACAATATGCTCTCTGTGCCCATCTTAGCTGTGATTAAAAATCTCTGTTGACATGGAGCTCACTACTTAATGTACTGACCCATTCTATTTGGCACATCTATGACTATTAGAAAACACCTTAATGGAAAAATTACCTTGAGGATTCCAGTAGAATCTCCTTAGCTTTCACATTTGTAAAACTGGGGGTAGTATTTTAACGTTGGCTAAATGGATGTAGCCAATGATTAGACTCATGTTTCATAGCATTACCGTGGAAAAGACGGAGCACTGATATTTGAATAATCTGTGTAAGAGAGACATGGTAATACCTCTGAGTGAAATTCTGTGTCACCTTGGCATTCTTTGCCTCGATGAACAACAACAATAAAAAAGTTTAACTTGCCTATGGAACGCTCAACCACTTGCCTAGTGATCTACATAAAATGCAGGATTTCTTTCAATTTAGACATTAAAAAAATGACAAGATTACCCCTGAAAAAATTTGTAATGGGTATACATATACATGGGAATCCCATATACCTGGGAATCATTTGTCAGCTGTGGAGATACAGGAAAAAGTGAGAACACTTGAAATGTAAATACTACGATCCTCATGCATTCTACAGAACATGAATGACCTTACAGCATATAGTTTCCTGAATGCAATGTGAAGACAAGAAGAGAACAGAAAGGCCGTGTTAGATGTAGAAGCTGGGTGGTTAGCTATGTGCACTGATGAGCTAGGCAATCCTCATAAAACAGAGTTTTTTGAGGTAATTCCCATTCATCCCACAGCAGAGTAAGGAGTTACCATGAACCTATTCCTATAGTAATAGGCCTACTGAGTTGCTTTGAGAGGAATTATAACTCTATCAAGTCCAAGATGGATGGCAAGAATACGCCGTGTTGTGAAAAGGAGGGATTGCAAACTCCAGTGTCTTTAGAGGCCAGACAGGTAAATAACAATAATAATAATAAATGGAATAGGCCTGATGAAAGATAAAAAGGAATGGACTGGAAATTAGACAACCATGCAAATTCTCCCTTTTCTTTGTGTCTTCTTTTCTATTGTTTTGTTTTACATTTTTATGAAAAACACTGGATGAGCAGGCAAGCACATATGTTGGCTACATTTACAATCTTTGATTACTTCCTTGTTTTCATACATAAAGGACTGTAGTCATTTAAAAGGCGATATTTGGGGTTTTTTTTTGTTTTTATAAAGTTTTAAAATGTTTATGACTTATTTATTATTGACTTGCTGAGCCTTCATTGCTGCGAGAACTTTCTCTAGTTGCAGCAAGCAGGAGCGACTCCCTATTGTGGTGTGCTGGCTTCTCATTGTGGTGGCTTCTCTTGTTGCAGAGCAGAGGCTCTAGGGCACAGGCTTTTGTAGTTGTGGCACATGGGCCTAGTTGCCCCGCAGCGTGTGGAATCTTCCTGGACCAGGGATTGAACCCGTGCTGCCTGCGTTGGCAGGTGAATTCTTAACGACTGGACCACCAAGGGAGTCCTAGAAGGCCGTATTTCTAAAGGAATACTTTTTTCTAAAGGGAATTTATGCAGAAAATAACAACCAAGGTGATAAGGGATATGGGAATCTTAAGGAGATATTTAGTATACATGTCAAGTGCACTAACTTTCGAGTTAAAAAAAATGTAAGTTTAAAGTGCTAGCTTTGTCAATAATAGCCTATTTCTCCTTAAAAAAATTAATTACTTAACCTTTTGAAACCTATTTCTTCACATGTATAAAAAGAAAAACACTATTTACCACATGGGATTAAGGTAAGATCTAAATGTTACTATAAAGTGTTTAACAGATGGATGTGATTATGATTATTACTGAATATTATGCTTTGTAGAAATGTGGGTAGTAATGGGCTTTCCAGGTGACACAGTGGTAAAGATTCCACCTGCCAATGCAGGAGACGTGGGTTCAATCCCTGTGGTGGGAAGATCCCTCGAGGAGGAAATGGCAACTCACTCCTGTATTTTTCCTGGAGAAATTCTGTGGACAGAGGAGACTGTTGGGCTACAGTCCATGAGGTCACAAAGAGTCAGACACAATTGAGCGACTGAGAACACACACACACACAAACGCACAATGAAAATTTCATTGTTTCAGGGAAAGAAGGTTCAGACTCTGCTGAGGTAATTTACCTTCAGGGCAGTCTGAGCCTTTCACATCTTAGGATCAGCAGGTCTTTATTTCTGAGATTAGTAGAATTAGCTTTCACTCAGCAGAAAAAGTGAGGATGATGTCAGGAAGCGAGAAACAGGGGAGTGGAGGGAGATTTCGGAACCTAATGCACTGGACATGTGATTCCTCCTGCTGTTTCTGCTAAACTGCCATAAACATATTAGATCCAAACTGCTGAAAACCAGCGACGTTTGGTAGAAACTCATAAAGAGACTGTTTGGATATAAGTGACTTGTACAAACAAGGAAACAGGAGGTTGTAAGCTGAAAAGAATTTGAGAAATTGCGGAGATGGATTTTAAAATCTCAAGAGGGCAAGAAACTGGAATTTGAGTCAAGTGTTAAGGGGCGGGTGTAGTTCAGGAAGCTGTATCCAGTCATCCTGCAAACCATGGCAGGAACTAGAGGAGAAAAGATTGTTGGGAGGCCTGCTGTATGAGTTCCAAGATTAGAAGGGCTATTAGGTGGGGAAAATTTGACTTGATCTGTGCAGATCTAGAGGGCAGAACTTCAGATGGCTGGCTTAACTGCCTGTAAAGCTAATTGTATCTCTGTAGAATAAAGGGGCAAACTTGGCCAAAAATGAATTAGCAGCCTCATCAAGCAGGGAACTTCCTATCATGGAAAGTTTCAGGTAGAAGTTCACCTGTTAGAAATGTTGGGAAAGATATTCCTGTCTGAAACTGACCTGGAAATTGTTGCCCTTGGGTAAAGAATCCATCTTCAATGCAGGAGCCTCAGGAAACACAAGTTTGATCCCTGGGTCAGGAAGATCCCCTAGAAATGGAAATTAGCAACCCACTCCAGTATTCTCTTGCCTGGAAAATCCCATGTACGGAGGAGTCTGGTAGGCTGCAGTCCATGGGGTCGCTAAGAGTTGGACATGACTGAGCGACTTCACTTTCACTTTTCACTTTCATGCATTGGAGAAGGAACTGGCAACCCACTCCAGTGTTCTTGCCTGGAGAATCCCAGGGACAGGGGAGCCTGGTGGGCTGCCGTCTATGGGGTAACAGAGTCGGACACAACTGAAGCGACTTAGCAGCAGCAGCCAGTATTCTTGCCTGAAAAATTCCATGGACAAAGGAGCCTGGTGGGCTACAGTCCGTGGGTTTACAAAGAGTCAGACATGACTGAGCACAGTCCCTTTTTCTCATAAGCTACTTCTAATATTTTGGAGCTAACAGAAACCACTATTTTAGAGAAGAATCTGCATTGCCCTACAAATTTTTGCAGCTGGAAGAAGACACTAGGCAATGCCTTAATATTTTAGGACCTCTTTCATCCTAAATTTCTACTCTGTTAGAGAGGGGAGAGGGAAGGAGTGAAGAAGAAAAAGAAAGGAAAAAGCAGAAGGTAATTACCCTGGGACAAAAGCACATTCAAAATTTAAAAAGAGAAACTCAAAAGTCCAAAGAAATAGATCACTTCTTGTTTCACCTCAAACCAAATCTTAAAATGTTCTGATAAAACCTAAAATTGCCTTATTAGAATGTGTTGCTGGCTGCATGCAAAATCCCAATAGAAGACAAAGTCAAAAGACTTAGGCCACATGCTTACATTGGCAGAGTCTGTTAGTTACCAACTTCCCTCCCTAGCTCTTTGAACATTTTTCTGTGCTGTTTTTAGTAGTAGAAAATGAAACAAGAAATTATTCTGCTATATGCTATTTGAGAACTGATACTACCTCAGATGACTGTGTTCTTCCTTTCCCTCATTAGTTGTTGGCATTTAAGTTCATTCTCACGTGTGAATCCAAGAAAGATAAAATTTCAAAGGCAACCTTCCCTTGCAATCATTTAGTTTGCCTTCAGAAGTGCATCTAAAGCAAATGTTCTTATTCAAGTCTGAAAGAATCGTTACTGGGCAATCGCTAACATGTAATAAATTAAACTCTACACGCTCATATTTGGAAAGTACACGTAGTTCTTTTTTTAATTTAATGTTTAACTGGAGTATGACTACTTTACAATGTGTTAATTTCTTCTGTACAACAATGTGAACCAGCTATATAGGTTTACCTGTATCACCTCCCTCTTGAGCCTCCCTGCCAGCCTCCACCCATGCTGTGGAAAGTACACATAGTTTTAAGTCTTTCCCCTCAAATTCAAAAACATGTAAATCTACATAATAACCAAACAGATCAGGCCTCTTTCATTGTTAAATTAAATTCAGTGTAGCATAGATACCTAGATAGGAGAAGCTTATCGTAAATATTCCGAGGAATTAATTGATCTCATTTAATTGAATTTGAGACCAATAAACTGTAATCCCTTCTGCTGTCCTAATTGTATGTGATATTGTGAGCAGTCAACTCCATGTGATGAATGTGTCTAGGCTGAGATGCTTCTATTTGTCTTGCATTTTTATGATCCCTAATTCACTTAAACTTTAAAATGCAATTAAAACCCAGCATAATCAAGATTGAGAAAAACATAAGCTTTCAGAAATCTGCACAGCTCTGGGTTCTGAGAAGATTTCGTTATTCTGATTTTGCCAGCCATATATTTTTCAGAAAGCCTTTCCAGAGCTTGCCACAGAATCATTAACAAAATTCAGAGGCCCTGGAGCTTCCTAAATGCTTATGAATGATTTGGCTTAAAGGTTTTTGCAGTCCTCATTTGCATTGTAAAACAGACTTCAGCTCGGAAGTTTAAGAAGTTTTAGAAGCTTTGACATGGCAAGATGCCATGAGAATATTTTCCCTGTGGGGAAACGAAACTCAAATGTGCTAATTAAGGGTGCTTAATATGCCTCAAAATTAATTCTTTGTTACCTGCAGTGGTTTAATTATTCCCTTAAGGAAAACTCAGAAACGCCCTGCATCTCTAAGTAGCAGTGGCCTGCATGATTCTGAGTCAACATCCACTTCGGAGGTATTTCTTCTACTCATTGGTCACAGCAGGTGTCAAAGAGAAGAACATTTTTCCATGTCCCAAGAAAACAGTGAGACAAATCATTGGTGTTTTGTAAAATCAGCTTCACTGATATCACATCATCCCTCACGTTAGAACCATCCAGAAAAAATAAAGTTTATAGCAATAAAGATGTAAAGAGGGCAAGAGCTATATTTAATATTAGGCAATTCTAAGCCCTGACCACCAGAAGCTGTCAGCTGACTCTTTCCCCACTAGCAGCCAGCCCTTTCCAGAAAAGCAAAAATCAGATGTGCTTAAAAGATCTTGATTGTACTGAGAGAGAACTAACCATATACAAGGCTGTTTATCTTAAGATATAAACTTGAGTGTGATCTAGATAATCGTTGTTTTTCCTGGAATTTTTCTTGAATCAAGTAACTGTCCACTCAGAGGAGTTTGACCAGAATCAGACCATCAGTTGATCACTTGGCAGGGCTTGCAGGGTTACTCATTTTCTTGGGCTGGACTGTTGTCAGCTCAGCCCTCATCCGTCTCCTCCCCCGGAGCTGTCAGAGTGTGTGTGTGTGTGTGTATGCGCGTGTTAGTCATTGTTAGTCGTGTCCAACTATTTGCAACCCCATGGACTGTAGCCCACCAGGCTCCTCTGTCCATGGAATTCTCCAGGCAAGAATACTGCAGTGGGTTTCCATTCCCTTCTCCAGGGGATCTTCCTAGCCTAAGGACTGACCCTGGATCTCCTGCATTGCAGGCAGATTCTTCACCATCTGAGCCACCAGAGAAACCCTGGAGCTATCAGTGAATCTCTGAAACTCTTGGTCTAACCCCATTTGACCTACATTTGATAAGGTCAAGTGTGAGCCACCTCCTAAACTTAGGAAGCCTAGGCCAAATGTCCTGAACAGGCCCTGGGCCCACCTGTGTCCTTCTGTACCTCTGCTATGGGACAAAATAAACAGCTCTAAATGGAGGTACATGTCTTGAGTTCAAATGTACTTCCTCTGGTAGCCAACTCTGACCCCCCAATCTAAAGCGGCTGTACCATCACTCTGTCATATCCCCCCACTTAAGGTGTTCCCATCACTCATGGCCACAGAGATCTTCTTGTGGGTTCATTTATCTCTAGTCTGTGGTTGTCATCTGCCTTGAACTTATGCATTCTGGAAGAGCAGGGCCCTGACCATTCTCATCCCCACTCTACCCCAAGCTCTGAGCGGTCCTTGGCACATGATGGCTGTTTAGTAAATCATCTTTGGAAAAGGGAAGTGTAGATTGCTTTGTTTTTAATTTCAAACAAACTTCTCTAACAATTAAAAAAAAAAAAGATTTATTCTGGAGCCTGAGCTAAGAAAAGAGCAAGATATCCTATGGCAGCAACCGGGAATCCATGAGTTTAAACAGGATAATTGTAAGAGGACCCACAGTCTCCCACACACATCCAGACTTTTGCACCAAAGCCATCCATTCAGGCGAGTTTGACCAGAATCAGACCATCAGTTGATCCCTTGGCAGGACTTGCAGGGTTACTCATTTTCTTGGGTTGGACTGTTGTCAGCTCAGCCCTCGTCCATCTCCTCCCCCTGGGGCTGTCAGTGAATCTCTGCATCTGTCCATCCAACCCCACTTTGACCTCCATTGATAATGTCAAGTGTGAGGCACCTCCTAAACTTAGGAAGCCTAGGCCAAGTGCCCTGAGCAGGCCCTGGGCCCATGGGATCCTGATGCACCTGCTACTTCTCCTCTCCTCTCGATTTTGTTTGGGTGACAGAACTAAGGAGTTCATCCCACTGGACGGGTGAACAGTTTACAGAGGAGCGCATGTATATATTATTATCTCCTTAATTAATCTTCACTTACCCAAATGTATTGATATGATTTTCTATGCTTTCACTACCATCTCTATTTAGTGTGTAACCAATAACTCTTGGGTGGACTAACCTTCAAGCTGCAGGCCAGAGCTATTCAATAGCTAGGGGCAAAACCAAGTAGTTCATGTGAAGTTAGACCGTTTGTAAATTGTACTCAATTTGAAAAAAGACATTTTCATTGAGTCAAAAAACCTTCTCTATCTCCTCACAATATTTGATTTCACCTGGTCTAACAGAGCAGAAGGCACAGATAGAGTCATTTGCTCCAGCCTCCTGAGGTTAGCCAAGGTAAAGAGACAATATGGTCATTGCAGACCAAACTCAGAAATACTAATTAGCTCAACTCTTCATAGATCTCAGTGAAGAAGACCTCTTCTCCACAGTATCAAAAAGGAATCACAAATCATTTCGGAAAACTTCATGTCTTCAGCTTCAAAGAGTGGAAATTTGTTTCAACTCTTGCAGGCTGAAAATATGAATAAACACCATTGAAAATGTCCAGGGAAAAGGCCCTGATGGTGAAGTAACCCTTCTTCTGTCTTGCCCTCTTTTCCCCAGGTCACCTTCAGATAAGGGGTACGTTTACTCTCCTTCCACATGCATTCCTCCTCCTTGCAAAACTCTGCCTTTTCTGGGGATGATGACCAATGGTCAGCATTTGGCCTCTGCTTGAGAACTGAAGCCCAAATCTCAACCTGCCTTCTCCTACACCGTTTGAAAATATCTAAGTAACACAAGAGCCATCCTAAAGACGCAAAGCCACAAAAATCCAACTCAAAGAAACAAACAAAGCCTGAAGATGGAAGGCAGGGTGTCCATGGATTCCTGCCCAATGCATCTGACATTCCCTTTGGGCTCCCCCAATCACCTGGGCTGTAAAAGAGATGAATCCAGAAAACTCACCCATTAGAGGGAATACAGGACCTGCCAGGTATCTGAAACGCCAGCACAACCTGCCCTGCTCTGTGTGAAAGCCTCTGCCTGGCTCTCCTTGTCTACGGGACACATCCAGATTCCTCCACAGGTAAACAGGGGCCATCACAGTTGAGCTTCCATCTCTCTTTCCTAATCCATCTTTTGAGGTTCTCACCCTGACAACTCAAACTTCTTCTCTCACACGTGTACTTTAACAAGCTTTTTTTTTTTCTTCTTCTTCGTGTTTCCTCCTGTTTGGAATGCCTTTCCCTTTCTTCTCTACCTATCGAAATTATATTTGTAAGCTAAGTTCCATCTCAAAAACCACCTTCTGAAATTTTCTGTAGTCACACCAGAATTACAATGAATGCCTTCCTGCTTGGGATTAGCATTGGGCCTGAGAGTCCTTCCCATTAGGCATGTTGTCTTTTGTCTTGAACCACTGGCTCCTGTAGGGCAGAACCGGTTCTTACCTCGTCTCTATTGCCCCAGGGCCTAGTGGGGATTTTTACACATAGCAGATATTTGATAAAGTTTGGTCTAATTGGATTTCTTAAGAGAACAACCACTAACAACTAACTTAGGGTGGGAGAGAGTTGACATAAATTGTTAAGAGTTCAGGAGTAAGAATGCATAATTATAATTCCCTAAGCCCTATGGCGTTGGAACTAATTCAATCTTTAAGCCTGAGTTTCTTCATCTGAAGAAAATGGTATGTATTTACATCCATAATACATAACAGTATTTACCAAAATACATAACAGTGTTTACCTCACCTAGCTATTGGAAGAGCTAGATGAACACGTTTGACATGATGCCCAGCACCTGGGAAGAATGCAATACGTGTTACTTTCCCCCTCCTGCTCCTCCTCCTCCTCCGTCCTCCTCCTCTTGTCTTCATTATTCCCTCCTCCCCTGACCCACTACTGCTACTTTAACACCATAAGGGGGAGGCCATAAACCTCCTGTTATCTCTCCCACAGCTGGGCTCCATCTCTAGGATATGTCTTAGGAAGAATTTTCCTTCTTGCAAAGAGTACTGCAACTGTGCCCAGAACAAGGCCTAGATATCTTGTTGGAGTGGAAAAAAAGCCTGGGAAAACTTTTTTCCACAGCTTTAAGCAGATAACTTGTCTTTGGGTTAACCCTCTTTTGTTTGGGAAAACCATCTCACTAGGTCTTTGAGACATACAAATGAGAAGTAAATGCCTACCCATTGTCTGGCCAGAAACCACAAGGTCACCAATAATTGGAAGACCCATGGTTAGCACTCAAAGTCAGAGCTGATGTTTGGTTTGTAAGTTCTTGTATTATTGAATTGAGCTTCTTCCTATAGAGTCTGTTGAAATTGTTTTTGTTTGGAAAGGAAAAATATATATATTTTTAACCCTTGCAGGAGTGAGTTTGGAGATCCAGGCTGAATTGTTTGTTTGTTTTATACATGTCAGTAGCAGGAAAATGAGAATGATGTGGGGTGAATTTGAAGGGCGAGCTTTCTTATGACCCTGTTGCTCTCTGGGAAAGGCAGTGCTGCTCCTGTGCCCAGGTGATGAGAGAGAGTGTGAGTGTGACCCAGAGTTGGGACAGAGTCACTGCTCCTGCCACTTTGGAAGACCAGTTCCCCTCTGGCTTCCCCAGAAGCTACTGGAGCAAGAAGACCCAGCTCCATTGTCACTGATGTTCCCAGAAGTCCAATCATTGGCAGAGAAAACAAAGAATGCAGTAGAAGGCAGTAGTGGTTACGTAATGGCCTAGAGGGCCGATGGGTTGAGTGGCATCTTTAGGGACTATAGAAATAGTGAGGGGAAAGGGAAACTTCTGAGAAGTGTGAGGTCAAGGACGTGAGTTATTGAGCTCTTGTAACTTAGATGTTAAAATTATTGTGACCTCACATGACCATACCCACCTCCAGGTTTATGAAATCTGTGGCACACTATTGGGGTAAATAAATATTTGGTTTTAAAATGGATTGTTTTTAATTAATTATTATTTTCAAAATTGAAAGCTGGGGTGGCAGATAGCATAGCATAGTGATTTTTTAAGAGAATGAAATCTGGAAATCAGCAGATTTCTATCTTGGCTTTTGTTTTTACTAGCTGTGTAATCACATGCAATTTATCCACCCTCTTTAGGCCTCTGTCTTTTATTTTTTTATTTTTATTTTTTTTCCAAATGTAGTAAAGATTTTATCAACTCAACAGCTTCACTTAAGCATTAAATGAACATAAAATATTTTACTGACAAGTTAGAATTCACTTATGATGGGGGAGATGACATTCATGGAGGTCTACTCTTCTAGTCTAAGGAGTGAGAGATTTATTTCAAAGTTATACAAATAAGCAACAAAGAAATGAAATTTCTAGAAGCAGTAGTGGTATCAAATTAGCAAAAACAAAATGAATAGAATGTTAAAATTTTAGACAGGAAACCTACATATAAAAAAATTCTATTTCTAAAATTGGGAAATAAGGCTATAGGTCCTACATGACTACATAAAAAGTGACTAGACATGCAGATGTCCTAAAGAAGGACCTGCAGGAAGTGAATGGGAGACTATATTTCTTTTTGGTGAAAGTGAAAGTGAAGTCACTCAGTCATGTCTCCATGGGATTCTCCAGGCAGGAATACTGGAGTGGGTTGCCATTTCCTTCTCCAAGGCCTCTGTCTTTTAATCTGTAAAATATAGATGCAAGGAAGATTGTATTTTCCAAATACAGCTGTGCCAGTATACATTTCATTTCACATGCTCTTCTCATGAGGTGACATGGATATTCTTTCATCAGGAGCTAGGCTCCTGGAATCTGGAATCTGGGCTGAATTTTGAAACTGCCTCAACCAAAAGAAATATGGCAGAAGTGATGTGGCTTCCAGCTAAGTCATAACAGGCAATGGGTTTCCATGCCTGGCTCTCTCTCAGCCTTTGGAAGCCCAGGCCACACGGAGAGGTCACGTGTGGGTGTCCCTACCAATATCCCCACCAGACCCTCTGCTGCCAGCTAGCATTAACAGCTCAACATGGGAGTGATCGATCCTTGAGATGACTCCAGGGCCCAGTTTTTAAGCCTTGCAGCTGAGACCCCAGACCTCACAGAACAGGGATAAACCAAACTCATCATGTTCTGTATGAATTCTTGACCCATGGAAACCACAAGAGATCAAAAATGAGCATTGTTGTTGTAAGTCCCTAAATTTTGTGGTGGTTTGTTATGCAACAATAGATAACTAAAATAACAGGTAATAATATATAATCCATGGTGGTGTTATGAGGATCAAAAGAAATAGTACAATGCTTAGGACAGCAGTGAGTGCTCAATAGTGTTAGACGCTTTATTATAACAAAAAAGGCAGTTACTAACCAAAATTTAAGGTGAATGAGGGCTTTCAGTAGACACCCTTTTCTGGATGTCTTAACAGATGACCAGGGGCAAGAAAAGTTGAAATTGATGAGGAACCCATGTTAGAAGCAGAAGTCTGTAAAGTCTGCACTTTAAGGAAATCTTATGAAAATTTGGTTTTCCCTCTCTGGAAGTCTTCTTAAAATTCCTGGAGCCAGAACCTCAGGATGGGAGAGAGAATATACGTTTTGAGGCCACTGTCATATCTGGGCCCTCACAGTGGCTGGCCCACCATCCCGTGGTGAGCATCTGTCTTGAAGAGAAGCTAGCTTCTGTATATAATTACAATGACCTCTGCAGTCAGTTCCTCTCCTAGTAACCTGTCATGTGTGGGTCTAATAGTTTCTTGGCATACTTCAGAACGGTATCAGACTGTCCTAAAGTCCTTCTGTGAGCACCGCTCCAGTGAGAACTTGGAGATATACCAAGCTTGTCCTGCATCACTAACATAATCACACCACCATCATCCTCAAAATTTGCACTACTTTCCAGAGACATCCATAATTTTGATGAAGATAGATGCAGACCACAAAATATGCTCCTAGGGTTTCCAGTGGCCAAGTATATCCACAGGAAAAGAAAAGACAATAGCCAGCTTATACTTTGAATCTTTCCCATCTCCCACAACTAAAAAGGTCATAAAAGGTTATTGTAAAATCAGTACAGAATAAGGACAGTGAAATTTAACTGGAAAATGTATCTTTTTCCCCTCTCTGTTCCTGAAGATATGTAAAATTTGGGAATATTTCAGATTATAACAATTATTTTATAAACAAGGACTTGAAAAGGGAAGCAAGACTTTAATGGTTGTCTATTGGGCTGGATGAAGCATAAGCTGTAATCAAGATTTCTGGGAGAAATATTAATAACCTCAGATATGCAGATGACACCACCCTTATGACAGAAATCAAAGAGAAAATAAAGAGCCTCTTGATGAAGCTGAAAGAGGAGAGTGAAAAAATTGGCTTAAAACTCAACATTCAAAAAACTAAGATTGTGGCATCCAGTCCCACCACTTCATGACAAATAGATGGGGTAACAATGGAAACAGTGACAGACTTTGTTTTCTTAGGCTCCAAAAACACTGTGGATAGTGACCGCAGCCATGAAATTAAAAAACGCTTGCTCCTTGAAAGAAGAGCTATGACAAACCTAGACAGCATATTAAAAAGCAGAGACATCACTTTGTGGACAAAGGTCCATCTAGTCAAAGCTATGGTTTTTCCAGTAATCATGTGTGGATGTGAGAGTTGGACCATAAAGAGGGCTGGGTGTCGAGAATTGATGCTCTTGAACTATGCTGTCGGAGAAGACTCTTGAGAGCCCCTTGGACTGCAAGGGAGATCAAACCAATCAATCATAACGGAAATCAACCCTGAATATTTATTGGAAGGACTGATGCTGAAGCTACAGCTCCAATACTTTGGCCACTTAATGTGAAGAGCCGACTCATTGGAAGAGACCCTGATGCTAGAATAGACTGAAGGCAAAAGGAGAAGTGGGTGGCAGAGGATGAGATGGTTAGACAGCATCATCAACTCAATGGACATGAATTTGGAGCAAACTGTGGGTGATAGTGAAGGACAGCAGAGCCTGGCGTGCTGTAGTCCGCGGAGTGGCAAAGAGTCGGACGTGACCGAGTGACTGAACAACAACTCTAAAATAGTATCTGAGGAAATGGCTTTTAGATTAAATGTCATTTTAACATCCTTTAAATCATCCTTTAACCCTCCTGATGTTCCCCATCCTCGTAAATTTCGATTCCATCTACTGAGTGCTTTGTCTTGTTCTATGCGCTAATTTCTTTGTATGCATTACCTCATTATAATCCTTATCACAATCAGTCTTATGAGACAGGTATCAGAAGCCCCAGTTTTTTCTTGTGGAAACTGAGAGTGATAGAAGTCAAATAGCTTCTAAGAAGAGGAGCTGAGATGGGGTCCAGAGACCATCCTTGTACGTTTCTACCTTTGGCTGAGGTTCTTCTCCACTGTGCATGTGCAAAGGCTACTTCAAGACTCAGCTCAAACGTCATCCCCTCTTGCGTAGTTTTTGTTCACCATCTCCCACCTCTGTCAACCTCCCACCCCCAGACCCATGCCCCCCCACACACCTAGGACATACTCTCCCATTCCTCTCTGAATTTCTATAACATCACTGGCCAAATGAAATAATATGAGTTACATGTGTTATTTAATTTATTTTTTAAAAATATATTTTTTAAATTTATTTGTGCCAGATTTTAGTTTCTGCTCATGGGATCTTTAGTTGAGACATGTGGGATCTAGCTCCTTGGCCAGGGATCAAACATGGGCCGCCTGCATTGGGAGAGTGGCGTCCTAGCCACTGGGTCACCAGGAAAGTCCAGCCACGTGTAATTTTATATAAGGGGACGACAGAGGATGGGATGGTTGGATGGCATCACCGACTCAGTGGGCATGGATTTGGGTGGACTCCGGGAGTTGGTGATGGACAGGGAGGCCTGGCATGCTTTGGTTCATGGGGTCGCAAAGAGTCGGACATGACTGAGCGACTGAACTGAACTGAACTGATCCAAAATGTTATCACATCACAGGTAATCAATATAAATATTATTGATGAGTTGCTTTACACTTTTTGCATCAAATCTTTGAAGTCTAGAGTATATTTTGTATCTACTGTACATCTCAATTTGAACTAGCCACATTTCAAATCCCAGTAATCAATAAGGAGTGGCTAGTCTGTTGGACTGCAGTTGTGTAACATTTAACTCATGTCATTTCCTTTTTATTCAGTGTAAAGTAAGTTTCTTGAGGTCAGGAAATGAGACAAACTCATCTTTGTATTTCCCAGCATCTCCAAATATCACACATAATAAATGCTTGAGTCAGCGTGTGAGTCAAGAAAACAAATGCCGGCGCCTTACTGGATTCCTGGAAGGGAAGTATGTGCACCACATCAAGGCAAGGCATGGCAGTTCTCACAAAGCAAAAGTCATCTTCCCGCCGCATAGGCTCAGCAGCTGCAAGTTGCTCAAAGAGCTCAAAAACAGCCTTGAGGTCGAAGCTGTGAAGGAAGTTAGGAGGGCAAAGTTGACAAGGAAGAAAAAGAGAGATTGTTGTGAGGGGCTACGGGGAAAAAAAGACAGACAAAGCCTCAGACCACTTTCTGGTGAGCATTCGAAAAAAGAAAACAAGATAAACAGACGATGATGAGATGTTACCAAGTGACTCAACCACCTGAAACGAATAGAGCAATAATGGCTACTTAATGCAAAAGGATTCTTTAAAGCTTTCCAGAGTGACCTACACACTTGAAATACAGCTTGAGCAAACATTCCAGCATATGAAAGTGGCATATCTGCAAAAAATAATCTTGTTTTGGCCACTCAGGTTGTATCTGATTCACTCAAAATCAGAGCAGTAACATCCATTAAAAAATCAGTTGTCAATTATTGTGCCAAGTGTTGACCAGTTTTTTCTTTTTCCAGTGAGTAGCTGTTACAGTATGGGAATATAGCTTCACGGTTTATTTACTGTATTATTTCTGAATTTGTACTCAATTATTTCCTAGTTGGCTGTGGCAGTGACAAACCCTTAAATACTTTTCATTTGTGTAGGACTTTACCATTCACTTTTGCATCTGTTATCTTCTCATGATTAAACTCTCTGGGACACTTTGCGTCACTCCTCAGGAACTTTCTGTTGAGAATTTTTTGAGTCATACAATCAAAGTCTCAGGCTGTTGATTTTGAAATTTGTGTTAATTCATAGTTTCCAAGTGATTAAAAGGCTGCTGCTGCTGCTGCTAAGTCGCCTCAGTCGTGTCTGACTCTGTGCGACCCCAGAGACGGCAGCCCTGGGGTCTGGGACAGGCTCCCCTGTCCCTGGGATTCTCCAGGCAAGAACACTGGAGTGGGTTGCCATTTCCTTCTCCAATGCATGAAAGTGAAAAGTGAAAGTCAAGTCGCTCAGTCATGTCTGACTCTTTGCGACCCCATGGACTGCAGTGCACGAGGCTCCTCCGTCCATGGGATTTTCCAGGCAAGAATACTGGAGTGGGGTGCCATTGCCTTCTCCAGATTACAAGGCAGTCTTCTTTAAAACCAGAGCTTTCCCTGTAAGTACATATGGGTTTTTCAGCTCATACAGGTGAATTCAATGCAGAAAATCCTCAGATGCTGCTTCTGCCTCTGAAGTGATAAGGTTTGGAAAAGAGATTTTCCCATGTCCTCTGGTTTCCAGCAAAAACATGTAGGACTAAGACCATCACCAGCTAAGAGGCTGCTCATAAAATATGATGAGGCCCGGAAGTTCAGGAATTTTTAATGTCAGGAAACATTCTCCTTGGAGTATCAGCCTCACAGTTTATGGTCATTTTAAGAGGGGGCGTGAATCAGGTAAGGAAACCTTTGGACGTTGTTGGCTGGAGCAGGGCTTTGCCTGAAATCTTCTCTCAGAGTGGAGTGAGGACATCTTGTCCTGAATTGTTTCTGTCTGTGGCCGAACCATGAGGCGACTGCCAAGTAGCTCAGCCTGCTCAAATGGATTTTGATGGTTGGTAACAGAAAAATAAGCTATGAAGCAACTTCTTTTTTTCTTTTTCAAATCTCATGCTGATTTATATTCAAATTCTTTTAAGCATTCAGGGTTGAAGAGAAGTTTGTTCTTTCATGGGGTGATTAAGAGTGGGGTGTGGGTTGGGTTCCATATGCTCTTTACACCCTATTAAATTTCTGCAGAACTGAGCTCCCAGGAGCCTGCTAGTTTTAAAGCCTAGTCCACCTCCTTTGGTCCCATTTGAAATGGGCCATTAGACCCTCAGTCAGTATCAACCCAAGATGTTATGGTTTTAGTTTAGCCAGAATAGAGCCTGTTGCGAAAGGTGTGTCTAACAGGAAAAAAATACGTTCTCTAAAAAAACTGAATAACATTCTAAATTCTGTATCAAAGGATGTTGCCTAACACACAGTAGAGGGGAAGTGAAGAGTAGGCTAGGAGACTGTGGGAAAATAAGAGAGCGCTTGAGGGCCATAGTTTGCTACCCTTTTTGGTCAAACATCTCATTTTTATGATAAGTAACTAAGACTGCCACCTTGACTATCCTGAAATGAAATTAAAATCATCTTTTCTAAAAATCCAGTGTACTTCCATAACTGTAGTAAAAAGGAGAAATTAAAAGGAAACAACTTATGATATACAAAAAAAAAAAAAAAAAGATATTCAGGAGGCAAATGTTTGGCTAAGAGGACACTAGAAAATCCATAGTGGAATCAGACGGCCACACTGATCCGAGGATCCAGGACCCATAGTGGTGACAAGTGCACTCTGAACCAATGTGTGTTGCTTTGAGCCATATTGCCATCCTGGTGCGCTGTCCCAAAATAGTGAAAAACTCCTGGGGAAGTTCCAAACCAAATGCAATCGTCCCTCAAAAAGTCCCAAATAGGTTGTCTTTAATACATAAATCAGAGTCAGCTTCTAGGTTCAGATAACAGGATTTATTTTTGCCTATATGATTGTCCAGGGGACCTTGGAAAGTGGCATGAGATTTCTCACTGTGTGAGACTGTCTGAGCACCTCTGCCACCCTCCCAAATGTCAACATTACCCCCCTAAACTTTGCAACATCCGAAAATGTTGCCACAAATCCCTCTGCAGGCAGGGACCTGAGGAGAAAGAAAGCCTGTGAACGTGGCCGAAGGGAAGAGTCTGAGGAGAAAGACAAGCAGTGAGCAATTCCCAGAGAGACATTGCATTCCAGTTTAAGCTGTTTCCTGTTTTATACTATGCTGAAGTCTCCTATTCTTAGGCCCAGACTTATAGCAAAACTGGAGAATCGGGCTTGGAGAGGACCAGTCATGAACAGTGGCCCAAATCATGCCACGGAGCTGGTCTGGTGAAGACCCTGCCACTGCCGCCATAGGGCACAGAGTAGTTGGTGTGGGCAGCTCCCACCACTGACGTGGGAAGAGAACACAGCCGTCTCCCAGGTATCACTCGGCACTGCTTGCGGTCCACACGGTAACTGCTTCTTCATGGCACTGGCCTACCCTTTAAAGTGTGGTGAGTGCACCTGATGGGTTCAGCCTCTGTCAAGTGTCCTTGTCTTAACTGAAAAGGAGATGGGGAAAGCGTACAAACATCTTCAGCCTCTAGAGAGGGAGGCAGGCTCTGCTTCCTCCAAAATAGGGAAAGGGTTCAGAAGCTGGGCACCTGCCAGAAAGACCCATGAACAGTCTAGCTGGTCAAGTGAGTTCTGCAGAAGAGAAATACCATGGAGTTTTACAGCAGAGAGTGGTCACTCTGAGAAGTGATGGACAAGGAAAGTTTTTATACTGGAAGTGAGATTTCATCAAAACTTGAAGGATAAGGAAATTGGTATGGCTGTGTGTAGGGATGGGAGGGGTAATTCTCTAGTGATGGAATGTCATGAGCAAGAAAGCGGAGCTAGGAAAACAAGGGCAGGCTGAGAGTCCAGGTTCACTGGAGCTGAGTTTCATGGGGAGTGATATGAAAGACTAGAAGGGATAGGAATGGCGTGAAGGAGTTTGGGGTGTTTGTTTAGTGGTGTTTTGAGGTAATCAAAGTGGTGTTTGATGAGAGTATTTGCATATTGTTTTTGTATCGACTTTCATTGATTTATAAAAAAATAATGGCCTTGGTAATTTGACCTCAGTCTTTAGGAGAACAGACCTGTTTTTATGAACTGCTAGGAGCTTTGAAGGCTTTTTGTTTGTTTGTTGTTTGTTATTTTTGTCATTGTTGTTGCTGATTTTTTCTGATAAAAAGATAACTCCTTTATAATTTTAATTTGTATTGCATTGAATCCACAGCAGAATTTTAAAAGTATCTTTTAGCTGATTCTGAGTGACCCCCCCACCTGCAATTTTTAATCAAGCTAAGTGTCACAATCCATTTTTTCCAACACTTATTACATACCTAATATATGCCAGGATCACTACTTAATGCTTTCATCTACACATTTAATATAATTTTCAAATTATCCTTTTTACTTATGAAGAGATAAGATCTGAGAGAATAAATGATTTGCCCAATGACACACAATTCATATGTAATGGGATAGGGGTTACAATGCATGTCTGTCTAATCTAATTCCTACATGATCTAGTGGCTTCTCTCAGCAGAGTACAATCTGAAGTTATTGGCTGTGCTATCTAGATCTGTGATGCTTGGTTCTAGCCATTCTGAAATAAAGAATCTCAGAGACTCAGTTTTAAAGAATTCAAAGGAGGCAGAACTTTTATTATTGTTTTTATTGAAGTATAGTTGATTTATAATGTTGCATGATTTTCTGGTATACAGCAAAGTGATTCAGTTATATATACATTCATATATGTATATAACTTTCTTCTTCTGCTGCTGCTGCTGCTAAGTCACTTCAGCCGTGTCCTTACAAGTATAGTTCCCTATGCTCTACAGTATGCCCTTGTTGTTTATCTGTTTTATATATAGCCGCATGTATGTGTTAATCCCAAGTTTATCCTGCCCCCTTTCCCATTTGATAACCATAAGTTTGTTTTCTATGTCTGTGAGTCTGCTTCTGTTTTGCAAATAAGTTTTTATTATTATTATTTTTAGATTCCGCATTGAAGTGTATCATATGATATTTTATCTTTGACTTCACTTCGCATGATAATTTCCAGGTACATCCATGTTGCTTCAAATGGTAATATTTCATTCTTTTTTAGGGTTGAATCATATACCATTTATAGATGTACCACTTCTTTATCCATTCCTCTGTCAATGGACACTTAGGTTGCTTCCATATCTTGGCCATTGTATAGTGCTGCAATGAACATTGGAGACTTGTATCTTTTTGAATTAGAGCTCTCATTTTTCCTGGATATATGCCTAAGAGTAGGATTGCTGGATCATATTAGTAACTCTATTTTCAGTTTTTTTTTTTTTTTTTTAAGGAGACTCCATTCTGTTCTCCATAATGGCTGCACAAATTCACATTCTCAAAGGAGACAGATCTTATTGGACACCTCACTCCAGATTGGATCACCTGGCTTAAATCAACAGATCCTTTGTCTTGCCAAGGATGCCCTTTGCAGTAGTGGAAGTTATCTGTGCCTCTGTAATCTTTATACTGTGTTTCTGTGGCTGTTGGACAACTCTGCCTTGAGGTGGTATAAACTGCCTTCCTTGGTATTTTCTTGGCAGTACATGGTGCATCCTTGTGTACAAAGTTACCTGTTAGAGGATGTTCCACACTCTTGTCTCATCCTCTGAACCGGGGCATCTAAGTCCTAGAGAGGTAACTAAACCAACATCCATGTTCTAGAGATCATGATGGACAAAAAGGGATGACAGAGTCCAATAGTGAATGATCTAATACCCATTTTTTGTCCCCATCCCTTTCTCCACCCCCACCCCCCCAACAAAGCTTTAGCAGAAAATTTAAGGAATGGCCCTTCAGTACTACCTGTAACATTTGGTTTTCAATTTCCATTTTCTTTCTTTGCTCACTTTGAGAGACCAGTAAGCACTAAAATGTCAAAAATAAAAAGCATACAATGGGAGGAAAATATAAAAAATAAGTAACCTGTGTCTTCAGGTTTGATGGACTTCTCCCTGTTGTGCTGTCCTTGGGGAACGGACCCTGTAGCAGGTGTCAGAGGCATTCACCACCCACCTCCAGCCCTCACTCTCTAGATTCCTCATTCTGAGGTCATTTTGTCTCATATTGCAGTGAGTAGAGGCCATCAGCTTGAAAATATCTCCTTTCCCCCTCCCTGCAAAGTGTTAGTCAATCAGTTGTGTCCGACTCTTTGCAACCCCATGGACTGTAGCCCACCAGGCTCCTCTGTCTATGGAATTCTCCAGGCAAGAATACTGGAGTGGATTGCCGTTCGCTTCTCCAGGGGATTTCCCAACCCTGGGATCCAACCCAGGTCTCCTGCATTGCAGGCAGATTCTTTACCTTTTAAGCCACCAGGGAAGGCTCTGCAAACCTCCCTCTATTTAGAAAAGTATGCCTCCTACCCTTTACAGTTACGGTCTCCTTGTGTGCTCTTAACACCAGTCCCGCCTAGCTTCTTTTGTAACTTGCTCCATCAACTACCTTTATTTTTGTCTCCTGTGTCTCTCAGCCTTCAGATATGCTCAAGGGCACCATGTCTTAAAGAAAACAACACAGGCAAAGGCTTTTCTACCCCTACCTCTCACGCTACCTGCTCACTTCTTGTTCCCTGTCGATAGACTTGTTGGAAGGATAAGGCTTCGTGTACTGTCTGTTCTAGTCACCTCTCCAGAAACTGTTTCCCCCAGACCAAAGTGTTGGACATCTGAGGCTTTATTACTGTTGTTTGCTTGCTTGTTCGTTCTGTCATTCCTGACCAGAGTTCCTCTTGTGGTCGCAGTTAGAGGGGCCATATACAGAAGCTGATCTAGATCTCTGGAGTTTCCGTCTTTGAAATTTGACACCTGAACAGAGACACACAGGGAAGATGTGAGTGCTGAGCATCAGTTGGCATCACAGTGAAGAAAAGCCCACTTGTTTTTCTGCTCAGCATCCTTTACTATCTAAAAGTCCATCCTGTTTTCCTGCCCTTCTTGAGACCTAGAAGCCCAGCTCTTCATGAGATTCTGGCAGCTGAACTGTGTCCTGAAAGCCCCACTTTTCAAGTTAGTGAAGGCGAAATGGGGAGTGAAGGCTAAGAAGCATAGTTTCTTTCATGAGGTGTCTTTCTCACCCACATCCTAAGATTATGGGAATATAAGGGTATAAATCCCTGACATCAAAACTCCCTACAAGCCCAACATTATAGGGCAAATTATTAGCATGAAGCCATCAGACCCCACATCCTTTGAGCTGTCTTGAACAGACTTTTCCTGTTACAAGGGGCGTTCAAGGGTAGAGTGGTGATGGTTGAAAAAAAACAAATGGAGCACAACAGGGGTGCTTATTAATTAGTTAGAAGAATAACGAATCGGGTTGGCTTGTCCTCAGTCCTAGGAGGCCTAGAGATGAGCACACATAAAATCAAGTGGACCTAGATCCACGTTTTGGCGGATCCAGCTTTAAATCCCAGCTCCACTACTTACCCTTGTCTTAGACTCCTTAACTTCTCTAAGCCTGAGTTTCTATACCTGGAAAATGCAGATAATAAAACTATCAACTGTGTAAAGTTCTTGTGAAGATGAAATGAGCTGTAAGAATTTTAAATGATTAGCAGAGTGTCTGTTAACCAGTGAGTGATCAATAAATGTAACTTGCTGTGACTATGATTTTTTTCTAAGTTCACATATAATCTCACTGGTTTGCCATGAGTTATGCTATGAATGTATGGTTATAAATAAACATTTTAATTGCATTTTAAAATTATGTTAAAATCATCCTTAAGTTGCCCATAAGGAAAAAATATTGGTTTGGATCCTTCAAGAAGAAAAGATAGATTTGAGCATTCAGTGACAATAGTTGAGCTTCTTGGAACGGAGCAGCTTGGCTACCAGGGATTTTCTTTAACTGAGGAAGACACACGTGTTAACATATTTTAGATGTGTGTTATATTTAGGGATTCTTACTGTTCAAGGAAGTAAAGGAGGGAGGCTGTCTCTCGTTGTACAAAATCAGACAAAAAGAAAGTACAATGGACCTTTGAACAATGAGAGGGCTGGGCATACCAATACTCCCTATAGTGGAAAATCCCTGGATAATTTATAGTCAGCCTTCCTTATACGTGATTCTTCTGTGTCTATGATTCCATATCCACCGATTTAACCAACCTGAGATTTTGTAGTACTCCAGTATTTACTGTTGGGAAAAATCTGAGGTTAAGTGCCCCAGGCAGTTCAAACCTGTGGTGTTCACTGACCAGCTGTACTGAACTGAGAGAGAAAGTAAAGGTTATAGTGGCAGTCGGCACCTCACCTAAACTGCAGAGTGTACAGGTGAGTGCTATGTGATTCAGTGCTAAACGCTAACATAACTTCAGTAGTTTCCTAAAAGCAATAAGGAGTGTGATAATTGAGTAAAGCTTTATAATTCCAGGGCTTTAGTTCAGTGATTTACAGGAACCTAACGTTGTTCTCTGTTCAGGCCCTTACTGCACAGCATTAAACAGGTTGCTTGGAAATTAAACCAGAGCACTAGGTCTTAGACCCCTGTTCTACTACTTAGTACCTGTGTGACCTTGGTTATATAAAGCGTGGCCATCTGTAACGTGCAACAAATAAAAACACCTGCCAAACTGGCTTCAAAGAACTATTGGAAACATCAAAAGAAATAATGTGAACACCCTTTGCAAATTTGAGGGCAGGATACGAACGTCTGTTGTGATTATGTAAAATCTAGTGGTTAGTAAATGATTAAACACTTTACATTTTATTTTAAAGGCACATTTTTTAGAAGAATATTCATTTATTTATTTCACTGTACAGGGTCTTAGTTGCAGCATGTGGGATCTAAGTACCCTGACCAGGGATCAAACCCAGGCCCCCTGCGTTTAGGGCATGGAGTCTTAACCAGTGGACCAGCAGAGAAGTCCCTTAAAGGCACACGGTTTTAAAAAGATTTATTATTTATTATTAATCTGTGGCTGTGCTGGGTGTTCACTGCTGTGCGGCCTTTTTCTCTAATTGTGGCGAGTGAGGGCTACTCTTCATTACAGTGCTCCGGCTTGTCTTTGCAGTGGCTTTGCTTGCTGCGGAGCACAGGCTGAGTGGGCATATGGGCTGCATAGTTGTGACTCCCGGGCTCAGTAGTTAGGTTTCCAGGGATCTAGAGCACAAGCTTTGTAGTTGTGGTACATAGGCTTATTTGCTCCACACACAGCATGTGGAATCTTCCTGCATCAGGAACTGAATCCGTGTCTCTTGCGTTGCAAGGTGGATTCTTAACCACTGGACCACCAGGGAATTCCTGAGGTACATTTTTATAGTGGAAAAAATTGACTTCACCAAAAATTCTTTTAAAATACAATTTAAAAAATTATTATTATTTTTTTTTTTTACAAAATTATTTTAAAATAAAAAGTTGAAAAATTCTTTTCATCTGTAGGCTCCGGCATTAGACGCCACCTGGTGGCGGTTAAGAGTAATGCAAGTGCATTGCTGATCTGCCGCGCGAATGTCACGGGAAAATGTTAGACCAAGAGGCTCAAAGAAGGGCTTGGAGAAGGAAATGGCAACCCACTCCAGTGTTCTTGCCCGGAGAATCCCGGGGACAGAGGCACCTGGTGGGCTGATGTCTATGTGGTCGCACAGGGTCGGACACGACTGAGGCGACTTAGCTGCAGCAGCAAAGAAGGGCTTAGACTGAAATGAGCTGAAATGAGACTTGCCATACTTGGGATTGGGGCTTCTGTGGTGGCTCAGATGGTAAAGAGTCTGCCTGCATTGAGGGAGACCTGGGCTCAATCCCTGGGTGGGGCAGATCCCCTGGAGAAGGAAATGGCATCCCACTCCAGTATTCTTGCCTAGAGAATCCCATGGACAGAGGAGCCTGGCAGCATGGGGTCGCGAAGAGTCAAGACAGGACTGAGTGACTAACATTTCCACTTCCATACTTGGGATTGAAGCTAGACAATTGCTCTAGGTTTTTGTGTGCTATGAGTTGCTGCAGTCAAGCCACTGCTTGCCTCTACTGTAAGTAAATTAGGGGAAGAAAGTCAAGCCTTTTCTTCATCTTTGACTTCCCACTGACCAGCACAGTAGTGCTCAACACATTTATTAAATGAAAAACGAAGAATAAGAGAAGAGGAAATAGGGAGGGAAAATCTTAAACTCTGTAAAGCAGCTCATTCTGTGTGTCTTTGTTAGCTATTTTTTTTCCCCCTTCTATAATAGTTGGTGTCTTCCCTGGTGACTCAGATGGTAAAAGAATCCACCTGCAATGCAGGAGACCTGGGTCCAATCCCTAGGTCAGAAAGATCCTCTGGAGAAGGCAATGGCAGCCCACTCCAATATTCTTGCCTGGAGAATTCCATGGACAGATGAACCTGGCAGGCTCTAGTCCATGGGGTTGCAAAGAGTTGGACATGACTGAGCGACTAAGTGCATTCAGTTCAGTTCAGTTCAGTCGCTCAGTTGTGTCCGACTCTTTGTGACCCCATGAATCGCAGCATGCCAGGCCTCCCTGTCCATCACCATCTCCCGGAGTTCACTCAGACTCATGTCCATCGAGTCCGTGATGCCATCCAGCCATCTCATCCTCTGTCGTCCCCTTCTCCTCCTGCCCCCAATCCCTCCCAGCATCAGAGTCTTTTCCAATGAGTCAACTCTTCGCATGAGGTGGCCAAAGTACTGGAGTTTCAGCTTTAGCATCATTTCTTCCAAGAAATCCCAGGGTTGATCTCCTTCAGAATGGACTGGTTGGATCTCCTTGCAGTCCAAGGGACTCTCAAGAGTCGTCTCCAACACCACAGTTCAAAAGCATCAATTCTTCAGCGCTCAGCCTTCTTCACAGTCCAACTCTCACATGCATACATGACCACAGGAAAAACCATAGCCTTGACTAGATGGACTTTAGTTGGCAAAGTAATGTCTCTGCTTTTGAATATGCTATCTAGGTTGGTCATAACTTTTCTTCCAAGGAGTAAGCGTCTTTTAATTTCATGGCTGCAGTCACCATCTGCGGTGATTTTGGAGACCAAAAAAATAAAGTCTGACACTGTTTCCACTGTTTCCCCATCTATTTCCTATGAAATGGTGGGACCGGATGCCATGATCTTCGTTTTCTGAATGTTGAGCTTTCAGCCAACTTTTTCACTCTCCTCTTTCACTCTCATCAAGAGGCTTTTTAGCTCCTCTTCACTTTCTGCCATAAGGGTGGTGTCATCTGCATATCTGAGGTTATTGATATTTCTCCCAGCAATCTTGATTCCAGCTTGTGCTTCTTCCAGCCCAGCGTTTCTCATGATGTACTCTGCATAGAAGTTAAATAAGCAGGGTGACAATATACAGCCTTGACGTACTCCTTTTCCTCTTTGGAACCAGTCTGTTGTTCCATGTCCAGTTCTAACTGTTGCTTCTGACCTGCATACAGATTTCTCAAGAGGCAGGTCAGGTGGTCTGATATTCCCATCTCTTTCAGAATTTTCCACAGTTTATTGTGATCCACACAGTCCAAGGCTTTGGCATAGTCAATAAAGCAGAAATAGATGTTTTTTTGGAACTCTCCTGTTTTTTCCATGATCCAGCAGATGTTGGCAATTTGATCTCTGGTTCCTCTGCCTTTTCTAAAACCAGCTTGAATATCAGGGAGTTCACGGTTCACGTATTGCTGAAGCCTGGCTTGGAGAATTTTGAGCATTGCTTTACTAGCATGTGAGATGAGTGCAATTGTGCGGTAGTTTGAGCATTCTTTGGCATTGCCTTTCTTTGGGATTGGAATGAAAACTGACCTTTTTCAGTCCTGTGGCCACTGCTGAGTTTTCCAAATTTGCTGGCATATTGAGTGTAGCACTTTCACAGCATCATCTTTCAGGATTTGAAACAGCTCAACTGGAATGCCATCACCTCCACTAGCTTTGTTCGTAGTGATGCTTTCTAAGGCCCACTTGATTTCACTTTCCAAGATGTCTCGCTCTAGATTAGTGATCACATCATCATGATTATCTGGGTCGTGAAGATCTATTTTGTACAGTTCTTCCGTGTATTCTTGCCGCCTCTTCTTAATATCTTCTGCTTCCGTTAGGTCTCTAATTTCTTTTGAAAAATTCTAACTGAACTAAGTTAAATGGTACTGACTTGGGTTGAATGAAAAGGAACAGTGAACCTTTTTTTCAAGATGTATTTATTTGAACTACAGTTGATTCACACTTTGTGTTAATTCCTACTGTAGAGCAAAGTGATTCACATACACATATATGTATGTATATATTTTTTTCATATTGTTTTCCATTATGGCTTATCACAGGATATTGAATATAGTTCCCTGTGCTGTATAATAGGACCTTGTTTTTTATCCATTCTCTGTATAATAGTTTGCATCAGTTAGTCAGTCAGTTCAGTCTCTGAGTTGTGTCCAACTCTTTGCAACCCCATGAATCGCAGCACTCCCTGTCCATCACCAACTCCCAGAGTTCACTCAGACTCAATGTCCATCGAATCCGTGATGCCATCCAGCCATGTCATCCTCTGTCGTCCCCTTCTCCTCCTGCCCCCAATCCCTCCCAGCATCAGAGTCTTTTCCAATGAGTCAACTCTTCGCATGAGGTGGCCAAAGTACTGGAGTTTCAGCTTTAGCATCATTCCTTCCAAAGAAATCCCAGGGCTGATCTCCTTCAGAATGGACCATTGGATCTCCTTGCAGTCCAAGGGACTCTCAAGAGTCTTCTCTAACACCACAGTTCAAAAGCATCAATTCTTCGGCGCTCAGCTTTCTTCACAGTCCAACTCTCACATCCATACATGACCACAAGAAAAACCATAGCCTTGACCAAAGGGACCTTTGTTGCATCTGCTAATACCAAACTCCCACTCCACCCCTCCGCCACACCCCTCCCGCCTTGTCAACCACAAGTCTAGGAACAGTATATCTTTAAGACAGGACAAATCCCTTTGTGATAGGATAAATCTGCCCTGAACTGGAATGCTAGGAATAGTCCATGAATCAGGGCAAATAAAGCTGAAAATTTGAGACCATTTGTGGAACTCAGCTGACGTCACAGATAAGCAATTCCTTCTTGCTTATCTGATCTTCATAACACCAGCCCCCAAATGCCAGGGTTGGTTGCTACCTGCCTTTTGGTGCTGGCGTTCCCTAGCAGAAACAGGGGAATGTCTCCACTTAAAAACCATGGTCTTTATGCCTTGGTCTTCTCCATGTTCTCTTCTCCAGAAGGTCTCCACATGCTCTCAGCAACAGAGCATGCTCAGAACATGGCTCGTCCGTGACTGCTTTCCCTGCAGTGCGAGAAAGCTTACAAACAGACTACGGCTACTTCATACCAGCTTCAGAGACAACCAAGAACTCGGGCTTCAGTTACAGATTGCAACGCTAGAAATCTTCCAACAAGCTAGATAATTCCAATCTTTCTACATAAAAATTCATTTAGTTTACCTAATACTGTGAAGCACAGAGTATTATGGCCCTCACTTTGTAGCCCATGAAAATAGAGGACTCTTCCTTGATGAAGATGCAGAATATATGCCCTCCTCCGAAGGTGATGTAATGTAGAAACTAGGAAAATATCATAAAATGTTTGTTAAAATCCTAATAGGTTGCCCAGAGTCGTGCCTATTATAACAAGGGAGTGGGCGTTCATCAAGGAAAGAAAAGATCGAAACTGAGATGGCTGACCTTTTTTATAATGAAAGCTAGGTTTTGAAAAGAAGGGTATTTAAAGCTTATGATATATATTGTCAAATTTTGTCTCAAAGCAGAGTAATAATATATAATTGTACATAAAAAAATCCTGGGAATGTTTATTTTATTAGGTGTTGTACATTTAAGAGGCTTTGCTACTTTCATTCACAAGAAAATAATATTTAAGTAATTTTATATGCCTGAACATTTTCTTTTTAAATTTATATTGGCGTGTAGTTGATTTACAATGTTGTGTTAGTTTCAGGTACACAGCAAAGTGAATCAGTTGTGTGTGTGTGTGTTTGTGTATGGGGCTTCCCAGCTGGCAAAGAGTTTAGTGGTGAAGAATCCATCTGCCAATGCAGGAGACACAAGAGGTGCAGGTTCAATCCCTGCATTGGGAAGATCCCCTGGAGGAAGAAATGGTAACCTGCTCCAGTATTTTTGCCTGGAAAATTCCATAGACAGAGGAGCCTGGCAGGCTACAGTCCATGGAGTTGCAAAGAGTCAAACATGACAGAGCAACTGAGCGCGCACACACACACGCACACCCACACCGCCCCCCACATATATATACATACATATTTTTTCAGATTCTTTTCCCACATTGTTATAGAATACTGAGTAACTACTGTACCAAAGGTCCTTATTAATTATCTAATAAGATCCCTTTACTATATAGTAGGTCCTTATTGGTGCTGCTACTGCTAAGTCGCTTCAGTTGTGTCCGACTCTGTGCGACCCCATAGACAGCAGCCCACCAGGCTCTGCCATCCTTGGGATTCTCCAGGCAAGAACACTGGAGGGGGTTGCCATTTTCTTCTCCAATGCATGAAAGTGAAAAGTGAAAGTGAAGTCGCTCAGTCGTGTCCGACTCTTTGCAACCCCATGGACTGCAGCCTACCAGGCTCCTCTGTCCATGCGATTGTCCAGGCAAGAGTACTGGAGTGGGGTGCCATTGCCTTCTCCGAGGTCCTTATTAGTTATCTATTCTTTCTGGCCATGCCACTCGGCTTTTGGGATCTTAGTTCCTGGACTAGGGATTTAACCTGGGTCCCCTGCAGTGAAAGCGTGGAGGCCTGAAAGGGTTAACAGCGTCGTTAGGGAGGCCAGAGGTCCCCAAGCAGAAGACAATAAACTGTAAGGGGCAGAAGACTTTTCTTTCTTTTCTCTTTGAATCCTGTGCTGTCATGACATCTGGTTCCACCTGGCCCCACACTTTCTTATGGAAATATTTTCCTTAAGCTATGTTAATGAAACTACGCATTTGCTTGGAGATCTATTTTTCTTCAAGATTCCCATCGTTTTATGGCGAGAGACAACACCCCTTGTACCAATGCTATCTCAAAATGCAAGTGGTGGGAGAGGGCCCTGGTGCAACTCTCTCAGTCTTGAGATGTTTCTTTTATGATTAGCAGCTTGCTAATAGTAAAATGCCGTGTTAAAAACTAGCAAGGGAGCACTCTTTCTGTCTCCTTCTGATGTCTATGTCAGAAGCTTTTTCTATCTCTTTCTATACTTTAATAAAACTTCGCTACACAAAAAGCTCTGAGTGAGCAAGCCTAGTCTCTGGCCCCGGATCAAATTCCTCTCCTCCAGAGGCCACGAGTCCCCACATCGTTCACGGCTCACAGCCACAGCCTTTCAGTCCTAACCACTGACTACCAGGAAATTCCCAAGTTATCTGATAGTGTGTATATGTTAATTCCCATCTCCTAATTTATCACTTCCCACTACATTTTCCCTTTGATAACCATAAATTTGATTTGGAGATCTGAGTCTGGTTCTGTTGTATAATTAGTTCATTTGTATCATTTTTAATAGGTTTCACATATAAGTGATATCATATGATATTTGTCTTTCTCTGGCTTACTTTACTTAGTATGAAGTCTCTAGGTCCATCCATGATGCTGCGGATGGCATTGTTTCATTCTTTTTTATGGCTGAGTCATATCCCCCTGTATCACCACATCTTTACCCATTCCCCTGCTGATGGCCGTGTAGGTCGCTTCCGTGTCCTGGCTCTTGTAAAGAGTGCGGCATCTGTGTGTCTTCTTTGGAGAAATGTCTGTTTAGATCTTCTCTTCTCTTCTCTTCTGGACAAATGTCTATTTTTTTTTTTTTATTGACTTGCCTTTTTTTTTTTATGATGAGCTGCATGAGTTGTTTGTATATTTTGGAGATTAATCCCTTGTTGGTCACTACATTTCCAAATATTTTCTCCCATCTGTGGGTTGTCTTTTCGTTTTGTTTAAGGCTTCCTCCGCTGTGCAAAAGCTTTTAAGTTTAATTAGGTTCAATTTGTTTACGTTTGTTTTTATTTTCATTATTCAAAAAAGATCTTTCTGTGATTTATGCCAGAGTGTGTTCTGCCTATGTTTTCCTCTAAGAGTTTTATGGTATCTGGTCTTATGAACACTTTCTTGTATGTGGCTTCTTCTGTATAGTATCTGTTGTGTCTTTTTATATTTATTAAGTTTTAATGTTTTAAACTATTTTATAATAAATATTTTCAAATGCAGGTTGTTATCAATTATATTGCGCATTAGAAGCGATAAGTGTTTATAGTACTTGAATCTATACAGTGTGATAAAGTCTTGAAAACTCTGTAGGATTTCATACAAAAAAGATAAAGAGATGAGAGATGTTGGTCCCAAACAGGATAGAGAATGAAAATCAGTCCTAAGAAGCAGAGGTACATGTATGGCTGGATTTAACAGTTGTGGTAGGATGGGAGGGGTAGATGCGAAGACTTGATATACAAGAAATAAACAAAGATATATTTTAAGAAATATGAGTTGAAATAAAAGGTGGAATAATATTAAATAAGTGATTCTATTGTGCAACCAGGTTTGAAAACCACTGATCTAATTCATTTGTGCAGTTTCTTCCAACTAGAACCCTCTTTGAATTTAAATTCCAGCAATGTATTTATTGTATCACATCCACTTCCTATCTGTCCACACTCACTTTGGAGGGACAGTGGAGGAAAAGAGTTTCATCAGAATTTTTGGAATTTAGTGATTTCAAAGTGAAGCCATTTGATCTCAATGACTTCATAGAAAAATGTTTGACTTGATAAAAGATCAGGTGAATTTATGAATATTTTTTAAACAAAGTTTTTTGAGGAATTTTTCCTATTAACAGAAAACATTATCTTGGACAAAATTTCTTAAACTTTTACTATACTTGAACTTTACTTGCCTTAATTTTTTTTTGTATGAGGGGTTTTTTGAGAATAAGTTAATGGACAGAAATAAACCCAAATTCTCTTACACGGATTAATCTGGATAGGCTTGGGGACAAATGAAAGCAACTTAAAATGACACAGAGAGAGAAATTTCAGACATTCAGGGGATTTTTCTGTGAAACTCTGACTAGGAACTAACTCTTCAAGAGCTGTACAACAACTTTCCCTGCAAAAATAACCTTCCTTTTTGGGTGGCCTATTTTATTTTTAGAGGACATTTTAGGCAAAGGTCAAGGGAGAATTTCCAAATGAATTATAATAGTTTGCCTTATGTTTTGTTTTGATTAAATTTGTTTCGCTCTCTTTTAAAGACCATATTAAATTATAATCAGATATAATTCACAAGGTTTCCCCTTTTACAGGTGAATTTTCTCTCTCCTGGATCCCTAGAAGGTCTTCTTCCCTAATCCAACTTTCCTCTTTTCTTACCTCCCCAAGTTTGGAGAGACTGACAAAAAAAAGAAAAGGTTCACCATTCATGTTGATTTATGAAAGAAATCAAACCAATATTGTAAAGCAATTATCCTTCAATTAAAAGTAAAAAAAAAAAAAAAAAGATTCACCAGATTGAAATGTTGGTGATATGACTTGGTCCATCTTCTCTTCCTTGAGGTTACAGGCCTCCCAACACACTGATGGCATCCGGTCTCAATTTTCCTTTCTCATTTTGGGGGCACTGGAAGAAGAATGTTCTCTATTTCCTAACAATCAAGCAGGAAGCTTGTAACAATTCTCTTGACCTTGCAAAAGGCCAAGACTGAAGAATGGCGTTATGCTTTCATTCTCTCTCTCTCTTATTACTTATGTAAATTGTCTCTTGGGAATAGAATGTCTTAGGCCTGCTCTTCCATTCTCTCTCAATAATAGTGTACCATTCTGGGTTTCCAGATGAAGAAAATATTAGCAAAAGACAAATGGCTGTGAAGGTCCTTTGGCCAGATTATCGAATAGTCCAGTCATATGCGGTCCTTGTGGGCTCTGACATTTTAGAGTTTGCATTATACCTTTAATAACACTTAAAAATACCTTTTAAAAACTCTACCTGAGCACCATAGAATAGGCCTAGTGTTGTGTTTGCTCCTTGGATGAGTTCCTAAGAGGTATGTGCATTATGGGAATTTCATGTCCTCCACATGCGCTTGAGGCCCATAACATTCAGAGCCATCTCTAAAAAGCTGGAGGGATACAGAGTGACCTTGCTGAGTGTAAGACTCCACCCCCAGCTGCTGGTGCCCTCTGCCTAGATCTTCATTGCGTAGTTCACAGACTTGGACTTGCGATTTTATTTCTGTTTGTCCAGAACCCCCAACTCCTTCACTTGTCCCTCTTTCTAGGCCCTCCTCTGTTTATCTAAGCACCCCATCCTTGCTGCTGCCTTCCCCAGACTTCAGTCAAAAACTTAGTTGGATGGCAATGTGCATTTTCAGGGGTGGAAGAGTTGGAGGGAAAGCTACCACTGCCTTTGAGCACATTCCCCCAAAGTGACACACTTTCAACAACTTCTCAAATTAAATATGAGCATGACCATTTTTAATACTGAGAAGTAAAACCCTGGTGGCTCAGAATGGTAAAGAATCAGCCTGCAAGGCAGACAACACAGGTTCGATCCCTGGGTCAGGAAGACCCCTGGAGAAGGAAATTGCAAAATATTCCAGTATAAGAGCCTGGAAAATTCCATGGACTGAGGAGCCTGGCAGGCTACTGTCAAAGAGGTCGCAAAGAGTTGGACACAACTGAGCAGCTAACACTTTCATAAAGCCTTTTGAGGAGTGAATATGAGAATAAAACATGATGATCAGACCATGAGAGAAGGTGGTTTAAAGTTCAGCCCTCCCATCCATTTTGCACCCTACCATCATTCCACAAACCCCCAGGCCCTATGCTGTAGCACAGGTGCCTGCTCTAAGCATTCTCCCTGCCCAGCCTTTAGCACAGGTGCCTGCTGTAAGCATTCTCCCTGCCCAGCCTTTAGCACAGGTGCCTGCTCTAAGCATTCTCCCTGCCCAGCCTTATGGCAGCTTTCCTGCCTATCCTTGACTTACGCCATCTTTCCTGAACTCAGATTTTCCATCCAGTTGACTTGCAGTGTGTGCCATTTCTCCACTGGTATCTCCGGAGTCCCCTGTTGTTCCCCTCATCCCCCTGAGTTGGACAAGACAGTCATTCTGGAATCTCACGTAGTCCTGCAAGAGCAGAACTTAAAAGAAAGGGCAAAGGGAGGGCTGCCAAAACAAGTCCACTTGGGCCTGATCCCTTATTCACAAAGGGGCTCAACTGTATATTTTTAGCCTGTCCTCTACTGAGATATTTCATACAGGGATACTAACAGGATTAAGAGACAAAAACATTTGTTACAGAACTTCATGTTTTTGTTCCTTCATTGGAACAGACTCCATAATGCAATATGAATTGATTTTTTTTTCATGATTTTTAGTTGTGATGACTAGCATACTTACATTTATGATAATTTGTGTTAAAAGCACTATTATTAATTATCAACTTGTATGTTTCTTGCATTTCATCATTTTTTAAAAATGTGCTGGAGTCCCAGAAAAATAGAAGTGGCCCATAACTCTGCTGGCCTCTGAGAGGCTCTAAAATCTTATAATGACATGTGATGGATGCTTAGTTTAGTAGTCTACTGTTGCTCAGAGTTTTGAAGTTATCATGAGCTGGTGTAACTCGAGAAGACTTTCTGGGGCGATGGACTTCATTCTTTCCTTCTTCCACCATTATTATGCCTTATCAGAGCTTTTCACCTCTTCGGCATCTCACCCAGAAAGAATGTAAATATGCCAGAACAATGACGTCTTACCTAAGCCTCAAGGGGCTTACAAGTCCTGCTTCATTTGTTGTTACGTCTATGCTCCGCCAGATGGAGTTGTCTGCAGGGGTGTAGGGAGCAGTCTCCGAGGATAACCTTTCTCCCACCTCTCTCTTTCCCTCCTACTGCCCCCTCCCACCGCCACCATGGGAATCAGGTCCTTCTAAAGAATTCAGGGAATTCCCAAAGTGAACTTGGCTTTTGGACTTTCTCTTCTATTTTCCTTCCTCTTACTTAACCAGAAAGATTACCTAATTCATTTCAACAGACACTTTTAGAAAAGAAAATGTCAAAGGTATTTGATCTGCATGTTTGCATTATATGAGAAAGAACTTATAAATACATTTTTAATATTGGGCTTAATTTTAAGAGAGTAAAAGGAGAACACATTACCAAAAGTAATATAGCAAATATCTCTTTCAGTCATTCTGAATTAAACATTGTCAATATTTTGTCTTGACACTCAGTCTTTTGTTTATTGGTTAGCTAAGAAATGATACACCATAAATGTAGGTCAATCTCCCTTAAACCATATCCCCATGATTGTTCCCTGCCATCCCCCATACCTCTCTCTTCTGGTGTGGTTGAAGTGCTGTCTACTGTCTTCCAGCGTGTTCTCAAATAGTTTTACATATCTCCACAGGTAGAAGTGGGCTTTCCTGGTGGCTCAGATGGTAAAGATGCTGCCTGCAATGTGGGAGACCCAGGTTTGATCCCTGGGTCAGGAAGATCCCCTGGAGAAGGGATGGCTACCCACTCTCGTATTCTTGCTTGGAAATTTCCGTGGAAGAGGAGCTTGGTAGGCTGCAGTCCATGGTGTTGCCAAGAGTCAGACTGAGTGACTGAATGACTAACACTTTGCATATAGAAGTATATACATACATCTATGCTTTTAAATGCTATGTGTATGTAAAAGATAAGTATAAAAATACATGTAAGGTTATTTTCTCTGTGTGTGTGTATTATATATATATATATATGTATATCAATATCAGTTCAGTTCAGTCACTCAGTCGTGTCCAACTTTTTGCAACCCCATGGACTGCAGCACGTCAGGCCTCCCTGTCCATCACCAACCCCTGGAGTTTACCCAAACTCATGTCCATTGAGTCTGTGATACCATCCAACCATCTCATCCTCTGTCTATATATATATATACAGATATATATAGTGTATATGTTTAATATACACAAATACCATCATACTATATGTATCAATCTACATCTTGCTTTTCTTTTTCAACATCACTTTTGATATCTATATTGTATTTATAGATTTATAGATCTTTTAGCTATCACTGAATATTAGATTGCATGGCTATAATATTTTTCATTCATCCATTCTCTTATTGATGAACATTAAAGTTTTTACACTTATCTACTAAAATGACCACTGCTTCCATGAATATCTTTGATGTTTCTCTTTTGTGTATATACATGTTTTTCTAGAGTGTATACTGAGACATAGAATTAGTGGAATTACAGGTTATGTATATTTTCGATTTTATTGTTGTTCAGTTGCTCAGTCATGTCTGACTCTTTGTGACCCCGTGGACTGCAGCACAACAGGCTTCCCTGTCCTTCACCATCTCCTGGAGCTTGCTCAAATTCATGTCCATTGAGTCAGTGATGCCATCCAACCATCTCGTCCTCTGTTATCCCCTTCTCCTCCTGCCTTTAATCTTTCCCAGCATCAGGGTCTTCTCTAATGAGTCAGCTCTTTGCATCAAGTGGCCCAGGTACTGGAGCTTCAGCTTCAGCATAAGCCCTTCCAATGAATATTCAGGACTGATTTCCTTTAGGATTGACTGGTTTGATCTCCTTGCAGTCCAAAGGACTCTCAAGAGTCTTCTCCAACACCACAGTTCAAAAGCATCAATTCTTCAGCACTCATCCTTCTTTATGGTCTAACTCTCACATCCATACATGACTACTGGAGAAACCATAGCTTTGACTACACAGACCTTTGTCAGTAAAGTAATATCTCTGCTTTTTAATATGCTGTCTAGGCTTGTCATAGCTTTTCTTCCAACGAGCAAGTGTCTTTTAATTTCATGGTTGCAGTCACCATCTGCAGTGATTTTGGAGCCCAAGAAAATAAAGTCTGTCACTGTCTCCATTGTTTCCTCATCTATTTGCCATAAAGTGATGAGACCGGATGCCATGATCTTAGTTTTTTGAATGGTGAGTTTTAAGCCAGTTTTTTCACTCTCCTCTTTCACCTTCATAAAGAGGCTCTTTAGTTCCTCTGCTTTCTGCCAGAAGTGTGGTATCATCTGCATATCTGAGGTTATTGATATTTTTCCTTGAAATCTTTCCAGCTTGTGCTTCATCCAGCCCAGCATTTCTCATGATGTACTCTGCATATAAGTAAAATAAGCAGGGTGACAATATACAGCCTTGACGGACTCCTTTTCCAATTTTGGACTACTCCATTGTTCCATGTCCTGTTCTAACTGTTGGCTTCTTGACCTGCATACAAGTTTCACAGGAGGCAGGTAAGGTAGTCTGGTATTTCTGTCTCTTTACGAATTTTATTAGATGCTACCATATATTACCAGTTTATATTCCCAAAAGCACAGTGTGTTTTTCTCCAAATCCTGATCAATAATAATATTTTCAGACTTTGAAATTTTGCTACTTGGATGGGTTGAAGTAATATCTCAGGGAGTTTCCTGGCGTTCCAGCAGTTAAGGCTCTGTACTTCCACTGCAGGTGGAAAAAAAGGTGAAAGTCGCACAGTCGTGTCCGACTCTTTGCAGTTCCATGGACTGCAGCCTGTCCAGCTTCTCTGTCCATGGAATTCTCCAGGCAAGAGTACTGGGGTGGATTGCCATTTCCTTCTCCAGGGGATCTTCCTGACCCAGGGATCAAATCTGGGTCTTCCACATTGCAGGCAGAGTCTTTGCCATCTGAGGCACTAGGAAAGCCCAACTTCCACTGCAGGGGGCAGGGGTTTAATCCCTGGTCAGTGAACTAAGATAGAGCATGAGCGATGTACAGCAGAAAAGTAAAATAATACACAGATTTCCTTAAAGAACAATTTTAAAGGAGTATCTCAGTTTCATTTTCATTTGTGATCTTCCAATATTAATGAGGTAGAGTATTATTTCATGAATGTATTAGACATGTAGATAGCTTTATTTGTGAATTGCCTATTTATATCCTTTGTCTTTTTCTTTTAAATTGTAGGAGTTCTATATATAATATGAATATTAATCCTTTTCTAGTTATTATTACTGAAGACTTTTCCCAATCAATTGCTTTTCTTTTGACTCTGCTCAGTGTTTTTAACTATGTAGACATTTTAATTTTAATGTAGTCAAATTTACCACATTTTTTTTTTCTTTTTGGTTGCTCCTTTTGCCTTTTTAAAAGAAATATAACTATATTTCCTATTCAAAAATTGCCCTAAGTATTCATGTACTTTGACTTGTATGAATACTGGATTCAGGTTTGTCAAATTTGCTGAAGAAGTCATTTTGTAATTTTTATTGGAACTTACTAAATATATAGCTTAACCTGAGATATTTTTATGAAAGTATTTCCTTTCATTCTTGAAAATAATCTTTATTCATTCAAATTTTCTTATTATGCCCTCCAAAAAATGTTTAGAATTCCTCTATGAAAATCTAACATTGGAAAAAATCTATTTCTTGACATTTTATAATATTTGGGGATGACTTGGTATACAAAAAATTGGTAAAAGAAATACTATTGAGTTCTTTTATGCACAGCTTTTATCTTACTGAAGAATCCTACTGAATTATCTTATTCATTCAAGTAGTTTTTCCATTCCTTGCCTTGGTTTTGTTAAGTTTATCATATCATCTGCAAGTGGACAGATTGGTCTCTTCCTTTCAGAAGTGGACAACGGGGTTAACTTCTTAAATTTCCAAACCACAGCAGATGGAGTGATGCGCATGCAGTCTTTCTGACACATTCTCTAGTTCCTACACTGCATATTTCTTTTCTCATTCTATTGAGTAGAACTTGTAGAGCAACGTGGAATTTTTGTGGTCTCTAGATAGACCTCATCAGAAATATTTTCAAAGTTATATCATTAAATATATTTGCTGAAGGATCTTTAAAAATATCTCTCATTAGGTTAAGGAATTTCCTTATTTTACTAATTTACTAAGCATTTTTCTTTTCATAGAATGCTCTTTCTACAGCCATTGAATTTGCCATTAAAACATGTATGGATGTGATAAACAACATTGACAGTACCTAGATTTTTGCTACTGATAATGCCTTTCTTTCTGGAATATTATTCTTCTTAACAAATTTTGCATTCAATTTGCTTATAATTTATTTAGAAAATCGACATCTATTTTATGTGTGTGTCTATATGTGTAATTAAAAGTGGTGCCTAACTCTATCCATTTAAACACTTCCTTTTAATTTTGCTACTTTGATTTATTAAGTATCTGAGAAGTAAACTCTTTATTTCTTCGAGAACTTCTCTGAACTCATAAATTAGAGCCCTTTGTTAGCTCTTTCACTGTACCCTATATTATAATTACAGAGTTATCTATGAAGTTGATTATTGACTGAGTCATCCACTGGGCTTTAAGTTCCATAAGGGCAGGGAATTTTATCTGTTTAACTCACTGCTGTAATCCTGGAGCCTAACCTGCAATTAGTACATTGTAGATACTTTAAAAATTACTTCTGGAATGAATAAATGATTAAATAAATAGTAGTTTGAAAGTTGATAATGCTCTGAGTTCTTTCTCTGTTTAAAATTTGCCTAATGCTGATATAACAACTCAATGTTGGTTACTAGAAGGCTGTTCCGTATCTTTACGTGCTTCAAGGGACATGCCGAAGTGTTTCTTTGCCATCCCTAAGACTGGATAAATCCCAGTGATTCTCCTTCCTCCTCATCGAGTACACTGGCACATCATGAAAAATTAGGAAAGTTTTCTAAACTTAGCAACTAAATGTTACTAAAACAAACACACCACCAATAGGTATTTTCTTCAGTTTTTATCCATGGGAACTTGTACATTCACAGGCTTCAATGTGTCCTACAAACCAAAGCACAATTAAGCAATGATTGTTACTCACGAGTGGGTAAACATTGACTTTTCAAGGCCAAATGTAAATGTGCCAAAAGCCATCTGTGGGTGGGGACCTCCAGATCCTTAGGGATTAGTCAAATAGAGAGAGGCAGTCAGCCTTTCACACCACAGCTCCTTGGAATGTCCCAGACAGTCTGTGGACAGTTTCTGTTTCACTGATCCCCTTTCTCACCAAAGGGTCCTAATTTTCAACACAATTATTGACATTTAGGTTAGTCCCAAACAGTTTTTAACAGTTGACTAACATTAATCCTGTTTCTTTGCCAGCTATTACATCTTTGAGGAGGTTCTAGGAAATTATGAAAAGTTTTTTTTTTTTTCTCATTTCTTGGTGTGAGTGTGCTCAGTCATGCTTGACTCTTTGCAACCCTTTGGACTGTGGCCTGTCAACCTCCTCTGTCCATGGGATTTCTCAGGCAAGAATACTGGAGTGGATTGCCATTTCCTCCCCTAGGAGATCTTCCTGACCCAGGGATCAAACCAGCATCTCCTGTGTCTCCTGCTTTGCCAGGCAGATTCCTTGGGGAAGATGTCTGAGTTCTTAGGAGCACACATGTCATCATTAAGAAGAGTAATAGCCACCTTTTGCCAGTAGTAACGTTTTAAAATGAATTAATTTTACTTTACTGATATTCAAAAATAATTGAAGGCAACTGTAAATTTCTACCAATCATTAGGCTACTAATAGTATCTAAAATTATTAAATGCATTGCTAAAATAACATCATGTTCAAAATTTGTCAGTTTTACAATTCCAGCTTACAGTTAAATCCTGGATAAGTTGTCATTCAAAGGGTGCATTTTTTACATGAGCAAATTCATCTTGTTCATTGACAAAAGTAGAATCTGTTCATTGTAAAGATGCAGCCTTTGAATGACAACTTATTCAAGACTTACTGTGGATTGAAAACTATACTAGGTGCTGGGCACAAAGTATATTTCCAACCTGTATGAAACTTACAAGTGAATCAGGGAATGGATAGTTTTGTACTGTATCAACTTATCTTCCCCTTTGGTATATTGTTTAGTTGCTGAGTCATGTCCAACTCTTTGTGATCTCATGGACTGTAGCTGCCCAGGCTCCCCTGTCCATGGGATTTCCCAGGCAAGAATACTGGAGTGGGTTGCCATTTCCTTCTCCAGGGGATCTTCCTGACCCAGGGATTGAACTCGCATCTCCTGCGCTGGCAGGCAGATTCTTTACCACTGAACCACCAGGGAAGCCCCCCTTTTGTGTGTAGTCCTGGTTTAATGTTGGCCACAAGGAACATCATGAAATTTTGTCATTGTGAAATTTGGAAGGGGAAGTTGGTGTAAGGTACCAGGCATCACTGCCCTCATACACAGTCACTGCTCTACTGGTTTAGTTTGGTGGCATCAGGTAGCAGCCAGCCTGTAGCTCCTACCACTCCTGCCCCATCAACTCCCTGAGTTTTTCTGAGTCCTGGGACAGATGTTCATGTCTTTCCCTGGTGAAGAGTACCAGGTTCTTCTACAGGTTACCCACACCATCAAGGTTAGAGGTTTCTATAGATGGAATGTGTTCCTATAAAATCCATATTTTGCAATCTAATCTCCCACTTCATGAGTATGAAAGAGATCCCAGAGAGTTTCCCCATCTCTCCACTGGGTGAAGTTACAGAGAAAAGATGGGAATCTGTGAAGCAGCAAGTGGGCTCTCACCAGACTTTGAATCTGTTGGCACCCTGATCTTGGACTTCCCAAAGACTGGAATTATGAGAAATAAATTTCTATTGTTTATAAGCCACTCAGTTTATGGCATTTAGCGGTAGAAGCCTGAATAGACTAAGACAGAGGTGGTGTGAGAAAAATATGGGTTCCAGTTGTCCTCATGGATTATTGTTTGTTCTTGCCCTCTGCATTTCATGCCTAGCATTTCTTCCTAACTGCTAATCCTGCCAGTCTGTGGAAACTTCAGGCACACCACCAGAGGCAAGGCAACAGCCTTCCATAGACTCCACCAGCACCCACAGTTGCATAAGGTCTAATCCCTATAATACATCTTGTTCTTGCTATCACTCAAGGTGGTTCTATTTCTCTGATCAAATCTGAGTGATAAAGGGAGACAGACATTGCTCAAAGAATCATGCAACATACTCTACTAACTGTGTTAAGGCCTCTGATGGGAGAGTGTGAGCTACCGTGACAGCATAGAAATACAGTGCCTTCATTTATATTAGGGAGGAGTATCAGAGAAAACCTCTTGAGGAAGTGATATTTTACCACTGATCTGGAGTTTGAGTAGACACTAGCCAGGTCAAGAGTTAGACAAGAGGAACAGCAGTGGGCAAGAGCTCTGAGGTCTGCCCTACTGCAGGAACTGAAACAAAACCAGAGTGGCCAGGGCAGAAGGAAGGAGGCAATGAGTGGCAGAGGGACCGGGCCATCAGGGCCCCGTACTTAGTTCAAGGTCTTCAGGCTTCACTCAAAGGGAATATGACAGGAGCAGATTTCTGTTTTTAAAAGAGTACTCTGGCTGCTATGCAAACAAACTGATTATCTGTATATCTGCAAATAATCATCTGATTATTGACAATTAAGCATTATTCTATAATGGAATTCAAAATTCAGCACTTGGCTGCCTCTTAAAATAAAAGTTATCTGCCAAAAACTCACAGCATCTAGGAAAATAAAGACTTCCAGCCGCAAAATAAAAAATGGCCCCAGGCCATTCGAAGCTGGACCATCACATATGTGGAGGGTGGTTTAATTGTTATTCTTGATCATTATGTGATTGTAGTATCATAGATGCCTTATGCCTTCACCTTGTCAGCAGGAGTAAGCAAGGCAAGTTCTACAGTGTCAAGCTCCTGACTGCAAAAGTGGATTAGAAAGAGAAGATTATTTGATCCCAAGTTTAAAACCATGCTGACCTTATTCTTACACATAGATCTTCTTAAATATCACAAAATCTCTGTCCATTAGATCTCAAGTGATATCTCAATTATCACAGGGTGATAATTTTGCCTGCAAAAATCATCTTGTTCCAGCAATGGAAACACCTTCCACCACCTCTGTTGCATGGAGGATTTTTCTGTTCATTTTATTTCTCCTCAGGAAGGAGATTTGAGGCAATAATTCATCAAATTTCAAAAGTGTATTTCCAGGACCCTTTGCTAACTTCAGTGGTCAAAGTCTGAGTCATGCAAAGATAAAAAATAACCGAAGTGATGATGATGATGGAATATGGAGAGATAAGGGAAGACTGGCTTACGAACAAGTTCTTTAAATGGAAAGGCTTAAAAAATATAAGTATGGGTTTGGGTTGGTTGTTTTACCCAAAGAAAGAAAACTCCAATAATGAAGATGGATAAATACTGAACACTGAAGAGTAAGAGACAGGAGGGCATTATAATGGGTCTGATGAATGAAAGGGTTGTAACTGTGGGAACAGAGTGTAAGTGCTAGAATCTTTTAAGAAGTAGAGGTAACAAGACCTGGAGTTTGCTGGAACATTAGCAGGATAGCAGAAATGGTGACTCAGTAAGGATAATAAGGTTGAAACTGAGGGTTCTGGGGAATGGTAGAGATATTTTTATTTCCAAAAAAAATTTTGAAATTCTATAGTGTTAATGAGGAAGATGGTAACTCTGGGCCTTTTCTGTAGATTAAACAGAAGAATCGAAACTTCTTTTAAACTATAACAGAATTTCCATTTTTCTCAGATATTCAAACACATGCAGACTACTTCAATCTAGAGACTGTTGAGACCTAGCTATGTGAGAAGGGAAGGCTTTATTTTCAAAATAGCACAACAAACAGACACAGTCTCTCAGGCCAGAATGGGTATGGCCTTTACTGGTCTTAGGTCTTCCCTTTCCTGTTAAGTTTGTAGCAGAGGGTAAGTATTTCAAAATGGAATTGGCATAAGGATGTGACTGGTATTTTGGTTCTGTGTATTCACCTGAACTACCTGTAGTTATATCTAAGACAAATATGATTGTAAGACTGTGCCCATGCACTTGGACGTTCTCCTATTCAGATTACAGGCTGCCCTTGGTACTCACTGGAACTAGTGCTTATGTTCTGGGGGGAAGAGAGTGCAAGGAAGAGATGGTACTTGCTGCCAGCCTCCCTCCCCCTCCCCCTCCCCCCATCCCCCTCCAGGTCCCCTCCCCTCCCCCTCCCTCCACCCAGGTCCCTTCCCCTCCCCCTCTGCCCACCCAGGCCCCCTACCCCTACCCCTACCGAGGTCCCCTCCTCTACCTAGTCCACCAGTCCCAGTTTGAGTGATCCTTTCTCTTGCACCTCCTGGAATTCTCACTCACCTCTTCCTTATCTGGACCTTTCTCTGCTCCTAGACTCTGTAAGTAGGAGAACAGATTCCATTATTTCTGTGTGGGCAAGGGAAAAATAGCGATTCTTATCTGTGATGAAATTTCCTCAGATGAGGGAATGGTGAACATTCCATTATATCTCTCAGAGCAGAATATGGGGCTGAGAGTTATATTTTTCATCTGTAAAGCGTATTCTGCTGGAGTGAGTTTGGAGTCAGTTTCTAAGGGCTGGTGCTCCAACTTTAGAGCCCGAAGGGGGAGCTGGTAGTCTGTTGGGCAACATATGCCCTGATTCTAGATAGCTTTTGGAGACAGACTTCATTGGCACTTTCTATTGCCAGGGGTTCAGAGTCCATACCCCCTTTTTTTCAATATAAAAACAATGTCAGTTTCAACTTTCATTCTCTTTGATGGCTACCATGGATATTCAAAATCTTCACATTTTTCCCTCCCATCTTTCACCCTTCAGCTGATAAGTGCACAAATCACCTTGCTGTTGTTCAGTCACTCAGTTGTGTCCCACTCTTTGTGACTCCATGGACTGCAGCACGCCAGGCTTCCCTGTCCTTCACTGTCTCCTGGAGCTTTCTCAAACTCATGTCCATTGAGTCAGTGATACCATCCAACCATCTCATCCTCTGTTGTCCCCTTCTCTTCCTGCCTTCAGTCTTTTCCAGCATCAGGTTTTTTTCCAATGAGTTGGCTCTTCACATTAGGTGGCCCAAGTATTGGAGCTTCAATTCCAGCATCAGTCCTTCCAGTGAATATTCAGGACTGATTTCCTATAAGATTGACTCATTTGATCACCTTGCAGTCCAAGGGACTCTCAAGAGTCTTCTCCAACATCACAGTTCAAAAGCATCAGTTCTTCAGCCCTCAGCCTTCTTTATGGTCCAGCTCTCACATCCACACATGACTACTGGAAAAACCATAGCTTTGACTAAACATGGTCTGACAAAACGTCACTGGAGAAGGGAATGGCAAACCATTTCAGCATTCTTGCCTTGAGAACCCTATGAATAGGAGGAAAAGGCATAGATCACTATGTTGTTTTAAAAAGTTTTTGTTTTTGGAAAGATTGGAGCTCCAGAATATCTAGACAGTTCTTATTCAAGACTATCCCAACAGTCACTGTTTAATAGTACAGCGTTTCAGTTTGGGACGACAAACAAGCTCTGGAAATGGGCTGTGGTGATGATTGCAGAGCAATGCCGGGGTCCAGCCCCGGTGGATCCAGGGTAATTAGAAGCGGGGACAGAGTCGGCGATTAAAGAGAGATTAATTAGAAATTTAAAGAGAGATTAAGGAAGAATAATGTAGTGAAAAAATAGAGGAGAAAAGAGGCTGATATTCCTTGGTTTACACAGAAAGCTAATAAAGTCTCAAGACAAGAAATTTGCACCGTCTACATTAGGCCACAGGCGCCCACTTGAATAGCGGAGGGTGCCCCACCTTGGGCTCCCTCTTTCGTGGGTCTTAGAAGCCCGGGCAAATAGGTAGACATGGAGAGCCTCTGTGTTCCAAGGGGTCAGCCTGAAAAAGAGAGGGAGGGAGAGGGAGAAAGAGAGGAGTCTACATGGGGGAGGCCAAGCTTGTGCAAAAACCCCATAACTTTATTTTCAAAAGGTGCTTATATACCCTAAGTTTTACATAATGGAAGATACAGAGTCATGCAGGGGCAGCAGTCCTGACCCTTATAGATACCAGGCTCTCTTTCTGCATATCTTTCCGTATACAAAAGGTCTCAGGTGATTTACATTATCTTCTGGCCAAGAGGCCTGTTAACACTTTACAGCTCTCTTCCTTAATGAATGTTAATCTCATTTCCCCTGAAGTGTTTTTCTTTAATCTGCATCACCCTCAAAGCACTAAATAAAGTTACATCCCTGTAGAACAAAGGTGCAGTGGGTTATAACAAAGAAGGTACTTAACTCAAAGATCTAATGTTGCTAATGCCAGGGCTACTACCTGTTTTTTCTATATACCAACTATATCTACAAATAAAAGATATGAAAACTTGGCAGCAAGTATTGGCTCAACAAATGAAACCCTTAATCAGTCCTATTCTAATGATTTTGACTCCTCGGAAGCCCCTACATTCCTAGGATGTTTTAAGCTTCCTGTGCCTCTCCTGGTCGAGAGGCCGCAAACAATCACGTGCGCAGCTGTAAGAGTCTGGCAGGCAGGCTAGAAAGCCATCGGAGGGGTTTTTGGATTGAAACACTCTTATTATGCCCAGGAGACTTATTATCTAAAAGCTCTAAAATTAACTTTTTCCAGAAAAAGGTGGTGGTGGGACAGCCCCCTGTTAATGTCAGAAGAGTAGGTGGAAAACATAACACAGTAAAGCAGGCAGACTCTGGTTTTGAGGGTAGATGCTCCAGAATCTCCAGGGGGACCCCTGAGGCTTGATCCCGCCTTTGTGTAATGTCAAGCCTCCTTCCTCATGACCTTTGCCACGGGCGGGATTCCTCACGGTGGCTCCCGGCAGAACAATATGAATATACTTAATGCCACTGAATTAACACTTAAAAATGGTTACAATGGTAAATATTATATATGTTTTACCACAATTTTTTAAAAAGGCTAGTGATTCCCTCAAGGAGCTAAGGTTGGGAGTGTATTTTGGGAGGGCTTAGCATTTATCTGTTTTTCCTCTAGAGATTTTATGTCTGTTTAGAAATTATTACATTTACCTTTACTTTGTTTTCTAGCATGAAATTATATATCTTGGTAAAAAGAATAATTAAAAGGTTTAAAAGAAAACAAACTACCCCAAGTAGTAAGAATTATGAGGGCTTGGAAAGTCTCTTCCCCTACTTTGGGCATCATTTTTTATTTTTAATGTAAAGTGAATGAGTTCAAAAGATAGAAGCCTTTCTGGTGCTAACATCCTGTAATTGTATAAAATAACTGCTTGTGAATGAAATGACAACTAAAAGCAAACATTCATGAAGTATTATCTATTTTGGCTGTGTTTTCCTTCAGAGAAATAGGAAATTCAAGGGGAAAAAATAAACCCTGGTGGCAACGAAACCCGCTGACTAATATGAAGGATTTTAGATTGTCTAATGTAGCGTGTAGATCAAGATGGCTGCCCTCTAAGATACAAAACTTGTAGAGAATGGAATGTTGGGAAAAGAAAGTTCCACAAGTGGTCAGATAGGGGCAGGTGTGGGGAGGAAAGCCTGAGCTGGAGAGACTGGCAGCCCTTCTGCCATCTCCAAGGAAGAAGGGGCCAGCACCCACACGTGCCCTCATCACTTTCACATGTGGGGCTCTCCAGTGTCAACTCTGCTTCTGCATAAAATCAGGTTCCTCCCCATAAGTCTTTAATTTCCTCCATCCAAGAAGCCTCAGTGGGCAATATACCTCATGAGTGCCTTTTTAATGATGTCCGATTTTCCAAAACACCTGCTCATCCTTTGAGGCCCACTTGAAGGCTTCACATTCCTCAAGGCCTTAATGAATTACACCATGCCTGTCCTTTGATTTCCATGACACAACTGTCTCCTCATCCTCTTTCTGCTTCTCACCCCCTTCTTTTTACTTCTCTGACTCCAATTTTTCTCCCATCCTGCTTCTCACCCCCTCCTTTTTTACTTCTCTGACTCCAATTTTTCTCCCACCTTCAAACTTCTTAGAGCACCTAAGTTCTCAAAAGCTCATTCAGAAATGTACCATATATTGTCTCAGAAATTTTCACTAACAAAAGGGCTGGCAAATCATGGTCTGAAGCCCAGTTGTTTTTATAAATAAAGATTTATGGAAACACGGCTGCACTTATTCATCGATGTGTTGTCTCTGGCCTGTTTTCTGCTCCAATGGCAGAGTTGAGAAGTTGCCACCCAGACCATATAACCCACAAAGCCTAAAACATTTACCATCTGGTCTTTTACATTCACTGATCCTTGCTCTAGTGAATGAAACTGTTAATATTTCTTTTGCATCACTACCTTTATTAAATCTGTGTTTTACTTATCTCCAACTTGAGGACAGGGACCAAGTCTAAAATATTTTTGTGGCCATTCAAGCCTCATCTCACTGTCTTGTACTTTGTTAGAGTCTCAGTAAATAATGATTACTGAATGAATCACTTCATGAATGAATGAACAAATGAATTATTGAGATAGCAAAACTACCAGTATTTTTTATTGTTGTTGAAATCAGACTGTCTGAATCTCTAAACAGAAGCAATATCTTCTCTTAGCTCTCTGCCTGAGGCACATCTGGCTTCTTTTCATCCTATGTAGACATCAAGCATTGGAAAAGGAAATGGCACCCCACTCCAGTGTTCTTGCCTGGAGAATCCCAGGGACGGGGGAGCCTGGTGG